>NC_064433.1:68249394-68873303 GCF_023343835.1 Lagopus muta
GCAGCCCAGGCAAGCTGAAAGGCTGGAAACCTATTATTTAGATGCTGTAGGTGGAATAAGTGACACACATAAAGATCATTCAGCTGTAGAGTTAGAAAAAGCGCAAGCATTTTTAGAGTGGTAATCCAGCATTTTATCTACATGCCAACTTACTTGTTAAAATAATTAGAAAAAAAAACAGCACTGCATGCCTTTTTGGAAGTATACTTATGATTACATCCAAATGAAAAGAAATAAACTTAAAAAAAAAAAAAGACAGATTAGAGCTGTAGCAACATGCAGATATAACAAAATCATCGGATAAATCATGTCATAGTGATTTTTTACAAACTGTTTCCCACTGAAAAATTCTCAGTCATCACTGCCCTAACATCTGGTACTTTCATACAAATCTGAAATCAAAGAAATAAAACATGAGGGTAACAGAAAAAGTTTTTTAAAATCCTGACAAAGTGACAAGAGTGAAGTTTCTTTATATTGCAGATGAAATTCACCAACTTGAAATCTGGGTAGAATCAAGAAAATTAAGTCTTAGCAGACTCGGCTCTTCATTTAGACTGCCTTCATACTGGTTGTGTACGATTTGTCAACAAGATCACCATCCTAACCCTCCACCTGTGAAGTGATATAATGCACAGCAAAACCCTAAAACACAATAAAAAATACTTCTCATGTGGCAATACTAAAATACTGTGAAATGAAATCCTTCTGTTTATACCACTTTGTAGAATTGCAAGTTCACAATGTTTTATTTCTGACTCAGTTTTCGAGAGGAAAAAATATAGAATTTGAAGAATCTGGGAGTCACTTTAGAAATGCCCTTCGAGTAAAGTACACCTGAGTGACCTGCCTCCAATGTATTTAATCTTGCTGCAGTGGGGACATGCACTGAGAGAGAAGCGTGTAGGTAATCTGGTCCTAAATGAATCAAGGATGACATCCTTGCTGAAGTCTAAGGCAAAATTGCGTCAACTTCAATGGGCCTGAATTTTTTAACAGGAGCCCATGAGATGCAAATACCTCCAACATCCATAAAATGCTATAATGTATTATTTCTTATAAACAGCTCCCTGACACATCTCATGTCATGTCATTTAAATATAATCCTAAAATCCTTGAAATCATGTCCCTTGCCCATCAATTACTATTACACTTATTATCAACTATAATGAAGTTACTTTGTTGTAAGAATTAGATAACTATGAAGAACTTCTGTCATTCCCTTCAACTGGTAGATCTTTTGAATAACCTTTTCTGAGAAGTACCACCTGGGAGATACAGCATACACAGGCTTGAACATTTCTGTTTACAGCATCATTAAAATGTCACCATATTTTTCATATGCTAGAGAAGGTTCCAGTGCACATGCAGAAATCTTTCCATTATGTAGCTGCTTTTAAGAGCAAGATTTACGTGAAGATTTAAACAGGAAAGTGACATGAATTGAAAGAACTATAATAGCCATTTTTTGACAAAGCAATAGTTGATCACTGTTATATCATACTGTGAATGACTAGAAGCAAATACGATTTATCTGACAAACACACAGAGCAATATGGTTACTGCAGATGATACTCTCCAACAGCACCTGCTGCTGTAAAACATATCTGCACTGAGGTCCTTACAGCTAACTATTTCATATAAAGAAAAAATAATTCAACCCTTTATTTATATGGATGATTCCATTATTCAAACAATTTCCATATAAATTATGAACCGTGGAAACACTGAATAGCGATGCATGATCTAGTTATTAGCCTCCTCACACTCTGTGGTTTGGGTGCCTTGTCCTATTGCTGTAAGTTCAAGCAGTATCTTGTAGTAAAAATAATGTGTGAGAGTTAAGCCATTCTTCCCTTCTCTTTGGCCATATGCCCTTGGCAATGTTGCCAAGGAGTACAGAGTGTATCCTGGAAGTTTCCTTCTCACAGTTTTTGCTTTCTGAGTATAAAGGATTAATCATGAGAGATCGTGGTCTAGATTTAGCCAAGAGCCACAAAAACATCCATTCCTGTGATATTTTGGCTTTATAAAGGAAATATGAGTTTAGGAAGCTAGTCCACATAAACAAACTGAAATAATGTTCAGGAAATCAGATTCTGGAAAGTGTCCCATGGCCTAAACTTATATCTGCTCAGATTCTCTAGCAAGGCAGGAAAATGTTTTCAATTCATTTATCTTCTGTATGCTACACTCCCCACAGGATCATTTGAGTTTTGGTAGTAATACTGAGAAGATGCCTGGTTAAAGTAAAACAGCATACTGTCTTGAATCCAGCAGTTGGCATTATTTCTCAATTGTCACAGCAAATGTATAAAAATATTTACCTCATTTAGTTTGCATTCAAATTTCCAGGTATGAAATTTATTCACTATGCTGCACAGGAGGGTCCTTTTGGTTCTCTTTCTCAGTGACAAACAATGAAAAGGGCAGAGTGAAAGCTTTCAGCGTTAGCTCATTCACTGTCCTTAGTTGTTGTTGTCCTTGTTTCTCTCTGTTGTTTGTTTCTTTTCCTTGCCACACTACTATAGTTTGGAATGAGAGGCTTGTAGAGTCACACAATCACTGTGCAATTATGATACTAACAGTTGTGAAGCTGTTCTTCAAGAAAATTCACACCATCCCACATCACTAGTCATTGGAATGCAAGACAGTAATGCTCCCTTTAGGATATTAAATACAAATTTGTGAGCATATAGAAGTAGGAAAGCAGTAACTTAAAGCTTCTACTCCATTAAATCTGTATACATTACTGAAGAAAACTACCAATGACAACAAAAAACAACTTAGGCTTTATATTCAGTTTTACCAGCATTGCACACTGTGCCATATGCACTGCATCACAGGTGCAAGTAAGATGAAGATTAGTGATGGTGGTCACAATAAGCAATAACAAAGTTATGAAATGGTGCCACTGAAAAATGCCCCCTAAGAAAATATAGTTCTCACCTATTCATTAGCTCTCGAAAAGTTTCATTTGGTAAAGGAAATACAAAGCTATTTCTGACTGACTTCAAGTAATGCAAAGACACAAATCCACTCCAACTGACATCAACTGCTCTGAAGGCTTTTTCACTGTCCTGGTAGGCTGAACACAACTGTAACGTATACAGTTTACAGTGTTTTGTTCAGAAAAATCAAGCTCATGAAGCTTTTAAAACAATAATGCATTTTTTACAAGACCTTTTTAAATGTTTCTCTTTGTGAACTGATCAAATAGGTTACCCTGGCATGCTCTGACCGTCAGATGTTTAATTAATAAGCTCACTGCAAAACAGTATTCCCAATCACACACTCTCAAATGACAAGTCAGACAACTTTCTCAAATAATAAATATGCCTCAAAATTCCAACCTAAAAATACTTGGTGGATCAGCCTGCTTGCTAACATCTTTCTTAAGTAACTTTAAAGGCATCCATCGCTTAACCAAGTATCAAAGTTTCCCTTATTAAATTGGTCCTTAGCACAATGAATACTGGAAAATTTTAGGAAAAACGTAATAGCTAGCATAGCTTCTACAAAAATATTACACATTTCTTTGGTTATTTCTTCTTAATTCTCATGCTGTTGCAACAGAGCTATGTGGATGTGTTTTTACTTGTGGGACATGTAAAACGCCTGAAAGTTGACTTACTGCAGATTTTGATAAGGCTCATGAAACAATAGAAGTCTGGTTTGATTTCCTGAAACGTTAGCTCACACTGGGTTGTTGAATACTGCAAGCATCCCTGAGGCTTTTCTCCCCCCACCATTTTTTGACAAGTACCCCATCTGCTTCTAAGCTGATTATTGTTTATTCAGAACTGCCAAAATCACAGAGTGAAGATAATGTATGGAGAGATTTTAGAAAGCCCAAAATAAACACGGAACACTGGGAGTGCTTGTAAGGTGAGATGTACCATACTTCCAATCCAGGCCTTGACCTCCATATCAAAGATAGAAAAGACAAAAAGAGGTCAAGAAGTTGAATGTCCCTGAGGCTTGTTCGTCCCTCTTGTCTTTTCAAGGTTAAGAAAGCACAGCTACAGGTCTGTGTAACCTAGTTCGTAGTAAGACATGCAGTTCTTACACACAGCCTGACTTCTGAGTCAGGATTTCCATGGCATGAAGACACATGAGTGAGTATGGGAAAGCTTTTTTCTTTTCACCTTCCCATAAAGCAGGCAAAACACAGTAATACAGTGACAGATATGTACATCCATCATACTCCACAGTTTTCTTCAGTTAAGATCACATCTAAAATCAAAAGAGGTCATTGGTCATATCTGTTCCATCTTCAATCTCGGTTCTAAGCTTGCTACCACGTATAAAAAAATATGTGTTTCTGCAGCAGCACCTATTCACTAACAATTTATTTCATGTAAGTCAGAAAATAATTGTCAAATAGTGGTAACTAGTCATTACTTGAAGAAGTCATTACTTACTTTATCTGACAGAGCAATCTAGCAATTCACATTATGAAATACTTTAGCCATCTATCTCAGTGCACATTTTGTGTTAGCCGAAGGAATCTGGCGTTCTAATATTGTTTTTAATACTGTAAATCTAAAAAGCAAAATTGGAGCACACAAAATAAAACAGAAGTTGTGCTTCTGCTATCTGGCTTTAGAAGCAAACAAGAAACCCTGTGAATGAAACACATTCATTCCCATGATGTCTTGCTCATCTTCTCCACTTATCAAAGTATTCTGAATTATTAATAGTACTCCCTTAACTTTTCTCTAAATGACCTCTCAGCGCTCTCCAGACCACACTCTGTTACAGAGCACTCAGCTGGTAAATGCTGTCAAAAACTTTTTCCTAGTGAAGGTTATAGAAAAAGTTTTTCCTGCTTGTGCATCTTCTCTTTTACCTGCTGGCAGATTAGAACTGATTTGGCAGAGCTTGTGTCAGTCTCATCTTCAAAGAAATAAAGCTACCTAAAATTCCTAAGGCTGTTTTTATTTTTGCATAAATCATTATATACAGAAAGAATAAAAACAGAAAAAAAACAGTTGTATTTTCTTGTATTTCAAACTTGATCAGTATTTTAAAACTATGCTAACTTATCTGCATTTATTGTAGTAGCTTTTAATTCAATATTTCTTTAAAAAACATTTACTCAAATTCCTTACAATCTCAATAGGTAACTTTAATACATTTAGTTTTATAAAAACGTATCAGAAGGTGCTTCTAGAAACTCTCTCTCTTTGTCAATATGAATCATAGAATCATTTCTGTTGGCCATCATAGAGAGCTACTAAGCAGCGCAGGACTTGCCCTTGGTGAAGCCATGCTGGTTCTCTTATCACCTCCCTGTCTTCCACATGCCTTACCATAGCTTCCAGGAGAATCTATTCCATGATCTTCCCTGGCAGAGATGAAGCAGACAGGTCACCAGTTCCCTGAGTCATCACCTTGACATCCCTGTCCTGCCCAAGTTCACCATCTTGGCACCATCTCAGAGTAAAAGTTATTTTTTAAAAAAGATCACCTACCAAACTTGGTATTATTGAGTACTGAGCAAAAAACGAGGTTCCCACGTGGTACAAGATTCCGAACTGCAGGAACAAAGTCACTATCTGGGATTCATGAGCTTGTCGTGATGATTTAATTTTTTGTCACATGTAAAGGATCGTCTTTTGATTTTAAAGGCAGATTTAACACACAGTTGGTAGAATTTTTCAGGCCAAGGGAGATTGTTTTTCTTCTCATCCCCGTACTAGTTAGAACTGCTGAGAATCCAAACTGTATCCATCCAGACCAACAGAAATTCTTCTATTGATATGAATGGAAAGAGGAAAAAGTATGCAATAATTCCACTCTTTTTCTCAGACACATCTGGAATTTGGTTCCCTGTAGTGCTTTTTGTTTGTTTGTTTCTTGCTTAACCGTATCTGTACTTATGCCAAAATGCTTTGGAAATTCTTTATAGTACATCATATCTAGCATAATTGTGGTTCCACTTTGAAGAGAAAAGACCCAGCTTTTAGAGAATACTGCTTTCTATATCGCACTTGCAGTGAATTGAATAAATATTTATGAAATCTTTAGAAAAGAATACATACATAAAGAATGTGAAAAACAAGCAAATAATGACTTTTTTCTAAGTCCCTGCAACATTTTTTTTACTGGTCTCTTAACTCCCCATTACATTCTTTTCTGGTCTCTTTTCTCTGCGCAAGATTATGTCTGTAGTATGTGAGCTGTCTGCATAATATCATTCAAATCCAAGATACAGTGCCATTTGGTTGGTCATCTACATGAACATGAATTTTAATATAGCTGCACAAAGACATCCCTCTTCCAACAATATAAGAATATTATGGTATTCTTAAACAAAGTCTAGCATAACTTATGATAAATCATGCCTAAACTCTGTAGCAAGTTGTCTAGATGTCATAGTAGGCTAAAATTTTTGCAGCAGCTTCATTCGGATTAAATGTGAATGGCATTTCACAATTATAACTCATTTTCACATGGTATTAATTTCCACAGCTTTGAAATTAACCTTTGATTGCAAGCGGTTATTTTCCAGATATTTCCCCTAATCAGCAGTGAAACTGTTAATGCTGTATACACTTCTCATTATTAAATTGTATCCAATTGCTTGGAATGAATGAGCAGTTTTCATCTTTCAGAATGACAGTTTGCTGGAGAGCCCATAACCAGTTTATCACATTTTACTGTGGGATTTACCTCCAATCTCCATCAGACAACGGAGTTGTGACTCGTGTTCATATTTTATCTTCCTTATAATGAACTCCAGAAATACGTAGTTCTTAAAATTAAAATTCTGTTGCATAAAGAGAATGCATAAACTCTGAAGTTGAAATGGTTTACCATTAGAACATCTTGTATTTCACAGGCAATCAAGATTATCTTAACTTCCTTTGCATTTAGCTCCATAATTATTATTTAAATAAAATTAAACTCATGGTCAAATTAAGATTTTCTGACAACTGCATCCAGCTAATCCTGATCAATTTGTTCTAAAAGCTAATAGCAGGAGAATTGCCTTTTTTTCTCATTTGAATGTATCTATTTGGTGAAGATACAACACCAGATGATGTGGTCACCTCTTAAACTCCTTTTTCAAAGTCTGAATGGATTGTCTGCTAACATTAAGCTGTAAAGCATTTGCATCATCCCTTGAATTGTGATGCTGACTTCTTTGCACAATTTTCCAACGTCCTGGGAATGAGAGTACCCGATGTGGAAGTGGTCAGGTTTTGACTGTCAATATGTGAAAATAAAACGCCTCCTTGGGACATTAACGTTTTCATAGCCTCATAGTAGAAGCCAAGATCTCATAAAAAAGATAAGAGACATACCCTGCTATTTGCATCAGCAAGGGAAGCCAAGATCTGGTGATATATGGGAACGTCGATGGGATAAAGAAGAACCAGGTTGGCCATTTTTCAAATTCCATTTGCAACAAGTAGAGAGAAAGCTGCACAGTAACATTCCCTGCTTACCTCTCTATTAACAAACTGGGAAGGAATAATTAGCTGCTAAGATCACCATAAACTAATCAGTTTTGAGGGGTACTATTAGATTTTCTTGAACAGTTTGGAAGTCTTTGGCTTGTCTCTTGCCTCAGTTTCCCATCTATAAAACTAGAACAATAATGCCATCCTAGCCATGGGCCGATGTTGCTTATCACAGTAAACCATGCACCTTTGTTTTGATGAAATAAGTTATGATTATATATTCATGGAGGTCTTCAATTCTTCTCCTTAGCAAGAGGGATTCCTTCACATCCTATTTGCCCTCAAGACTTTTCTTAGTGTCCTATTAAAGGATGAGGATTATCTGTGAATTTATTTTCAAGGAAATTTTAAAGGAATTAAGGTTAGCTGTGAACTGTATATATGGAAATACAGAATAAACATATAGACTGACGTCTGAGAAGTGCAGTAAAAGCATATGTGATAAAATGGATAGATTTGCTTCCAATTTGAACAACCTTTTCACACATACATTCAAAATAAAAGGAATACTTCAAAAACATTTGTGTGATAAGACTATTTGAAGACTAATAGCTCTATCTCATAAAAATGCCATGAGAAATACCAGGTTAATAGCATACTTCAGTGTCAGGAATGATACTTGGGAATATTTAAGGAGTTCCTGAAATTCTGCCTTGTTTGTAGTTCCATTATTGATCTACAAAAAAAAAAATCAACTCACAACTTACAACAAAAAACAGACATGTATACAAATTACCATGGCCTTACTACAGAACAAGAACACTCTCCAGTCATTATCCTACATTACTGACATTTTGCAGTAACCCATGGGGTACTCTGTACTCTGTCACATGAAAACTGTCACATTCTTTCTCAAACTTTCTCAAGCAATTTCTGTTGTTTTGAACAAAATGGCTTATTATAGATTTGCATATATCAAGGCTGGATAGTTGATTTCATTTAGTAAATAGAAATACAGAACTAATTATTGGTACAAAATTGCAGTTTTGCCAGTGTAAAAGTTCTTCATATTCCAGCCCCTAATACAAGAGCACAGATCTCCAAGAATAGGCAAGGATCTCACCACCATGCAGTGGTGATGACACATCGTTATCGAAGCAGTGGGATACAATCTGGACGTGAAGTGCATGGAGACTGAGTTGGTCTGAGCAGTAGATCCCAAAATTGGACCAGAGCTTGTTTGATGATAAGAAGCAACAGATTGCTATTGCCATCATACGGGCGTTTAAGGAGAAAACACATTATGAAACTTCATTCTTGATTAGTCTATGTTACTGTGCATTAAAAGATCAATTATCAGCCCTTGCCATCACAATGATTAGCTTACTTGCATAAATTTTCTGACCAGAATATATTCCCAGTGACTACCTTTAAACACTGACAGAAGTCTTTTTTCTCCTTCTTTGTAGAGCGAAGGAGGAAAACAAGCACTAACACAGGGTGTCTCCAAAATCCAAGTAATGATCCTGATATGGAGATGTTATCTTCCCATTTATGAGAATTAGTAACAAGGTGGCATGTTTTAAGTTAGCCTTTGGATTCCTTTGTCCTTCTTGTTGTTAAACAATTTTACTATTTATTTCTATTCTCATCGTATTCATTCCTGCTTTTATATAACTTAAAGCAATTCGTGAGTTATTATCAGAAAAAAATATTCCAGTAATTCCTAATGTCCAACACATGTTTACATTTGATCACTGTTTCCTCTGTACAACCAAGATGGGAGGACTGAATTGAATCAAGACACAAACAATGAAAACAATGGATCAGATACTCTCTTAAGCACTGTTCTTGAAAATACAGTCTTTCAGAGTACACAGATGACAGCTACATTTAACTTCAACGCTAAGCAGGTCACTCTGAAAGTAATGCCTCCTATTTATTTCCAGGGAAATCACAACTGGCACAAAGAGCACAATAACACTACATGACAGAACAAATGCTCAGCTACAAAACACTATTTTTCAACATAGTCACCACCATTAGCTATGCATTTTTGCCAGCAATGAACAAGAAGTCTGCATGTCATGCTTGTAAAAATTTGCATAGCCATCTGGAGCATGGCTTGTCTTTCATATCACTGTCATCACTGCTGAAATGCATCACCCACCACCTCACTGTGCTCACAGCCACTGTTTGGTCTCCATAAATGTTCAGCAAGCATCAATGAATGGTGGGTGCCACTTTTTTCCATTTTTTCAACCTCTACTGACATACCGCCATCATCTGCCTCTGATGTCATGGGCCAATGTAATAAGACAGGAGGCATTCATTTTGGAGCAGCTATTGTAGTTCTGGCTCTAAGCTGAACCACCCACTCACATGCAGCCATAATATTCAGGAATCAGTGCCATGAATACAGCTGGACTACACAGACCCACAGTGGGAGATCTTTGTGCAAGTTCTTAAAAATCAGAAAGCTAGCACATATCTCAGTGCTGACACAGTCAGGCAGAAGAAAGCTAAATATTGTCCTATACACATCAAAGTTTGAGCTTGCTTTTCATTTTAGTATATATTCCTTAAGCAACTCTCCACCTGATTTTAATTATTTTTTTACCTTAATTATTTTTTTAGTTAGTAATATTCAAAAAATTGAAGCTGACAGTGCAAATCTAATAAATGTAGAAATAGGTTCTGGTTTCCTAAATATTAAAACAAGCTCATTGTAAACACAACTATTATTTTCCTACTTGCTATTTTTACACGTACACAAATATGACAAATTTTGTTAAAATTAAAAAACAAACAAATGTACCCATTGTACTTTTTATGAATCCAGCCAATTGTTCAAGGAAAAGAAATCATTCTTTACACAAAGATTTGCTCTGAAATTGCTGCCAAAGCAAATAACCTTGAGTTATTTGCTGCATAACTGCCACATGAGCACATTAAAGGTTTCTGGAGAGAGTTTTGTCTTGAGCACGTGATTTTTAAGAAAAAACTTTTAAGTTCAATAGTTAAAAATTGCTGCTACATCCCTTTTCTTTTCCTGATTTTTAAATGAACTCCAATTATCACATATAGGAAGAAATCAGATGTTTGTTCCTATGCTTTCAGTCATCTAAAAATGAAGGCGCATATTACTTGGCTGCAGTGAATTCACAGTATTACTGGGATGTTAAGGAAATGGCATATATATATCAAAAGTGCTGTTTCCCACAAATGAGTAATGCAGCACTGGTATGAAACCTTATGAAGTTTCCAGACCGTTGGGACTAGCTAATCAAGACTGCCTAAATATGAAAGCCTAAAAGCTTCAGGATCTGGACCTGGGATCTGCTCTTCAGGAGAGTTATATTTTTCACATAACAAAGCAGATCCTTAGATGTGAAGTCCATCTAAAGAGGCTTGTGTCTTCCTAACAGAGACTTGGTTTCACAACTGTCAAACTTCTGGGTGTTTGGTTTTTGTTTTTGTTTTTTTGGTAAAAAATTAATGTATTTTCAGTGAGACAAAATGATTGTTCTGTCACTCCAGGTTTGGGTTGACCTATTGAAAAGAAATGCAATGAACACAAATAGAGCTCTCTGGCAGGGTTTGTGGATCCAAAATACATCTCTGAAAATGAATATTTTCCCCAGATTGTACCATAAGCATCCCCAGCCCCAAAGATATGATCCTTATATCAGGATCTTGACAGAAAAAGCCCTCTGAATAATTACAGGACGAGTCCAAAGTCCATTAGAGCTAATTGAGAGACTTGACACTATATCCCAGAACAACAATAGCAGGATTATGGGAAAAAATAACTGTTAATCAATCCAAGTCAAATATTCATCAGGCTCTGGCTTGAATCAGAAACAGCTGCAGAGTCCAAAAGCAGGAATAAGTTCAAGAGACCACACTTCAATACGAAGAAAAGTGGCAGCAGAACTTGGTCCAGGGAACAATATTATTTTCTTTTTCTTTTAGATCTATGCAGAAAGAAGTATTTGAAGTGGATTCTATGATCATTTCATTCAACACTAGAAAATTGAAGGACAGGAGCGTCCCAGGCCCTATCACATCAGATGCATTTTCTCTAAAAACCATATTCACAGGCCTATGTTATGAAAACTGTATTGTCCAGAGAAACAAGATCAACAAATATATGGAATAAACATGGGGCAGCAGCTAGTTGAAAATACAGAACCCTAAAGTATTAGTGGAACCACAGTTTTGAAGCAGGGTCCTTTAGATTTACTGAAACAACAGTGGGAGCCTCTAAAATAGAAATTTTTTTTTTTCTGATTAAATCAATTTTTTAGGCTATTGGCTTTAATATATGGCATTCTGCTTGTCTGAGGGAGAGAGTAGGAAGAAGAGGGCACAGATACATCTAAGCAAACTAGAAAGACTGTTAGCATTTATTTCACCTACCAGCTTATCTGCCTCCTGTGTACTAAAAATTAAAGAGAATCAGAGACCCTCAGGTGTTTTTGCTACAGGGAATTTCCTGGATGGTGATTTGGAGAATCCAGGTATTCCATTGGTGACCCAGAAATCTGGTTTACTGTTTGCTTTGGGTTTCTGCCATTTCTCAGCTATTATCACCACTGTCAACAGTGCACATCTATGGAGTGGTCAAATGAAACAGTGAGGTTCCCAGTATGAGGAAAGAAAGTATTGTTCTTGCTCAGTTGATCAGGATATACTCAAAGGAGAGCTGAGTACATTTAGATTCAAATTTCTTGGGCTGCCTGTGCCTTCCTAACCAAATAGGATACACACTAAACAAACAGAGTCAGCCTGATCTAAGTTGCTCTCTTGGACAATATTCTTTTAAGGCATAATGATTACAGGAAATACTACTTTCTTATGTTAATAAATGTGCAGACAGAAGGGTAGATTTGCTGGTACTTATACCTGCTTTATGTTTTCCTTGAGGTTTAACTGTATCAGTGCAAAACTACCAGCACAGAAATGAATTTGACTTACGATTTTAACTACACTTTCAAAAGAAAATCATTTTATTCCTTCCTTAAATGTATTATTAAAATTAATGAACTTGAACTTCAGGAAAAAAACCACACTTTCAGTTGTTTTAAGATTTACCCATAGTAAGAAATCCGGAGATATTTATTTACTCTCAATTTCCATTGGCTTCTTCAACAGAATGTTTCAGTTAGTTTGTGTTAGAGGTGTGATAAATGTTACAATTCAACTGTGTTATTTCTGATATTCTGTTGTTTCCTATACAGGTGACTCGGTAGCATTTGAGAAGCTTCAGAAGTTCTTCTGATAAAATTTCATCATTTTAGAGCTTTAAAACTCCCAAAATAAAAATTTGTGATCGCTTTTATTATTCAGTACTTACGAAATGTAGTAACACTTTTATAGATTTATTACCTTTCAGATTGCAATGCCAAATACAAGGTTTATTGTCAAATAAAGCATCATTTTGGCTTTTTTGATTGCCTGCTTTAGAACAGTATTGCTTCTGTCCTGTAATTGCCTGTACCAAATTATTTAATTGGTTTTGTTGATTTCTAATTCTGGAAAGAATCTCAACCAGAAAATAAACAGAAAGCATGGCCAAGCGATATGAACTCACAGAAATTATTTTGGAATTTGCTCATAATGAAAAAAAAAAAAAAAGTCCAAATAAAAAAGCAACAAAGTACCATCCTAAATTGCTTAATTTTCTTTCAGATCCATTCTCAGTAAACGTTCCAACTGTATTTGATGATTGAATTTCATAGACACCACAGAAGGTCATTCAAAATTATAAGACACTAAACATTCTTTGAAAATAGAGTATGGAGATTCACTTTCTTGTTGGTTTAATGCAGCTTGTAGATGATATCCATGCATGTTATCAGCATCAATTCACAGGCATTGTCACCACTCAGTCTCTTTCAACGTTTCCATCATATTGGTTAAAAACCACAGTTTCACAAAGATGCTAGCAAAGATATGAAGGAAACACTCCACATGCTCCTTCCTCATCATGCCTGGGCTGGTTTTTTTCCTGCAAGCTCTATTACAGGCAAATCTTGGGCTCTATCCCTTTCTCACACCTCTGCTCTGAGAGAGCAAGCTCAGCTACAGCTCCTGCCTGTGCAAACTAGAAGAGGAATGTCTGAAGTATCCTTCATGTCTGAAGTATCATATACACTCTCAAGATTAATACCTGTCCATTGCTCTGACACCAGGATCTTCTTGGGAGATCATCTCTTGGGACTTGTCTTGGGAGTCCATATGATTGAAGATGACAGAGTGATCCTGTTTCCCAATGCTTAAAAACGTTAATTAAGGTTCACATTCTTCTGAGGTAAGCAAGTAATATTCTCTCATGCAGCTGTGCAAACTACAATCCTAAAAGTTTAAGTGTGTTTTTTCTGAAGTTCCCAGTGAATCAAGTGCAGCACTGAATCAAGCCTCTCCTGGCTTTCTGGCTTCCATTCCAAGTTTCCATTTCACTATATCATTTTACATCAAAACCATGCTAAGGGGAGAGGAAGCAAATCAAAGTACCCCTGATAAAATGTTTCCCTGTTTACTGCCTCAAGTCGCACAGGATGTGGAGATGTGCCATGGTAGCATCCTATTTTAAACAACTGCATTCTTCTACTCTGTGGTAAAAAAAAAAACCAACAAAACAGTCTTATTCACAAATACCTGCTGGAATTGAGCAAAAGCATGAAACAGGGTGAGAACTGTTTCATCCAAATGCAGGAGTTCACTAGTCACCTGGTTATCAGAAGGTTTTTTTTCCGGAGAAAGGAAAGGATTCACAGCTTCCAGCAGTCTGATCTCAGCAGGAGTGGGACTCTACTTTTTAGTTCAGAAGCCAACAATTTCAAGTCACCTGTAAAAGGGAGGAGGCCTGGCCCCAGCAGGTTATATTTACATAAACATTTCATCCTCTTCATCTGGTAAGCTGAATCTTTCCAAAAGGTTTTATGTATATCCTACATCAGCCAAAGAAGATGAAATGGTCAAACGACAGACTGTCCTAACACCTCTTATAAGCAGAGTAAGGAAATCCTCTCCTCTGTTTACCATACCTTCCTCTGAAAACAGCCAGTGTGATTCTCACTATCTATTCAGTTCAGCTTTCAGAATGGAATGAAGAGGCACCAGCATCTCCATTCAAACTCCTCAGCCCTGCCATGATTCTGAGGCCAAGAAAGTCCACCCCAAATGTGACTGCAGGCAAGCTGATTTAATCTGGGACAAATTCTGAAGCTATTCTATTATATACGCATATAGAAAGGCTGAAGGATGCAACTTGCATAAAGATGATAAACGGGCAAATTAGCCTGCTGCATTCAGCCACTGTCACTCAGAACATCAAAAAAAGCCCATCATTTACTACTATTATAACTACTATCAAAGAAAAAAAAAAAAAGCTGTTATTTTAGGGTCCTTTGCCCTAAAACAGGTGATATCAAGAATTTTCCTTAGTGCAGGTATGCCCAACTCATGACTCATGGGCAAGATGCGTCGCTCCTCAGCCTGTCCTGTAACCACCTGGTACAATTGTTTTATAAAAACTTGTGATTCTATTTCCAACTGACATAAATAAATTACCTGCAAATTTTCAAATGGAATGTACAGAGTTGCAATCAGATATTCAACTCAAAATTCTGATCATGTCTCCTTACCAGACTTTCATAAGACCTCCCTTACCGGAGAAAAAATATCACTTGTTTTTCCATCAGGCCTTATTGAATGTCATTGCTCTCTAGCACTATGTACGTTTGTGAATAACTATTTTCAAGAATGAAGCACAGAAAGAATAAAATTTCTTAAAAATTCTCATACGAGCACCTTGAGGACTCACTAAGAATTGCAACCAATGCTATCGAACCAGACTGATGCAATAGTTTCACAAAAGCAAGGCCACATGTCACACCAGTTTGACAGTTTTGTTGCCCTCTTTTTTGGGTTTTAATAAAAAGTACTAAAAAATAAAATAATTTTTCTTACATATACACATAAACTATACTGTACATTTCAAAAAAGCTGCTGCAGAATGCCTCCTATTTTATGATGTTGGTCCAGGACATCACAGACAAATGTTGGTTGTATGGCAGTAGAGGTTGAACCTTCCTGCCCTTACATTTTGTTGCCATGAGACAGATGGCAGCAGAGAGGCAGTCTGACAAAATGGTGTCTGACATGGAAGTGTCGATGAAGCAAAGATGTGTCATTAAATTCTTCCATGCAGAAAAAAAGACACATGCTGTCATTCAACAATGCCTGCTGAATGTTTATGGAGACCAACAGTGACTGTGAGCACAGTGAGGCAGTGAGTGATAATAGATCATCTCCACTGATGCAGATTTTGACGAGTGGCATGCACTCTTATTCATCAGTGGTGAAAATACATAGCTAATGATGATGATTATGTTGAAAAATACCGTTTTGTAGTTGAGAATGTGCTCTATCAAATAGTGTTATTGTGCTGTTTGTATCTGTTGTAATTTCCATGGAAATAAATAGAAGGCATTGATTTTGGAGCAACGTAATATGTATATGTGGAACAAGGCAATTCCTCTTCACTCAGTGCAGCCCAGGCAAACCAAAAGGTTGGACATCCAGACCTTAGTGCATGTCTATGAATCTGTCCTGCACAGCTACAGTCAAAAAGTCTGCAGCACTAGATAATGTTTTTCACACTCATTGCCATCTACAAAGTACATTCGATTTCAATAAACAAGAAGCTAACACTGACACACCTGACACAAATGCAAGCACTGGAAAACTGCTAACATATAATACAAAATGCTGTTTTATAGCTATTTTGATCACACAGTATTACCTTTCCTGGTACAGCAGGAAATGTTACGATAACACTCCTTAAGAAATGAATATTTTGCATTTAGTGTTGTTCTAAGGCAATTTCCTCCTCACATGGCACTAGTAAGCTTCAAAACTCTTTTAGGCAAGGCAATGAATTTCAGATACAATTCATATTTTTTAAACAGTATGCTGAGGATGATCTCCCTTCAATGACTAAGCCTAGAGATGATACAATACAAAGATGAAGGTAGGTATACACTTCATAAGTATCAATGCATTTCATAATACAAATGAATTCTTTGTGATTACATATATTGAGGCTTTACTTTTTTTTCCTTTTCACTTCAAAAATTGCGAGAAATCAAGATTTAGGGCATTGGAAGAAAGAGTTTACATGGGAAAAACTAATAACTAAAACTTTAAGCAACTGCAACTCTCTTTACCAAGTCTGTTAAAAATTTTAGCAAGCTGGACTTCAGAGTAAGTGTAAACACTGAAAACTGACAATAAAAATAATATCAAAGGGCTCAGTGCTTACTTTGTCCTATGTTGAATTTTCTCAGCCCACAACTATAAAGCCTTGTTTAAAAATATCACTCTTTGTAACTGCTGTTTCTGCAAATACAGCCAGGGAATGGAAAGTCAGGCTGTGGCTGTGTTCCTTCTGGCCCACATAATGGCAGCAATCATCAAGATTCTGCCACTGCTCCTTTCTCATTCATTCGAACACAGCTGCCTGAGACAGAATTAAAGCTAGCTCAGTTGCATTTGTTCTGCAGTGCTACCAGGAGTAAGGAGGAAGAAAGTCCTTGGAGGAAATCCTGATCATAGTGAAGTCAGGATTTCAACAGAGCCAAGATTTTATGCCTCAGTTTAATTGAAACAGTTGAGATTCTAAGTTCAGTACTCCCACTACTAAGCATCTAAACAGAGTGAATAGGCCTATTTGTGGCACTAGCTATCTGCTGATGTAAGCAAAGGCTGCCCAAAGGTGGGAAGCTATGAATAAGCCAGATGTTACTGCTCCTAGGCAACTCTGCCTGGTGAAAAAGGATGAAAGAGGAGAAAGCTTTTTATCTTTCTGAAGACACAAAGAATGAAAAAAGCAGCTTTTATTCATAAAAAAGTCATTTCCTTGCAGTGATAGATAGAAGACGAGGGAAAGTCAAATAAAAAAGGAGTAGACTTCCTCAGAGTAGGCTACAATATCTTGTCTTGCTGTGATTGGCAAAATATTTTCACCACAACTCCGAGTTTCTCATGGAGAAAAAGTACAGCAGTCTTGATTCATTTCTCCCTGTAAACAGACTTAATTAAAATGTTTTCTTTAATGGATGAAACAAAGGTTTGGACTCTGTGGTTCCTGGCATTGGTGGTGTATTCTTCTGCCAGTTTGACAGGAATGCTTGTCCTTACAGGTTAGATAAGCTAAGAACCAAGTAGTTTATGCAATCCATATCTTTCAGCAGAGAAAGGCAATGTTCCTGTTTGTTCTCCAGAGAATTAGTGATATCGCAGCACTTTTAGCAACCACAAGGCTTTGCCACAGTGTCTTTGGCATCATGTTCTCTGTTGTCACTGACACATGCCAGCTGGCTGCTGCTCCCCACCCCAGCAGTGACTGTATTTCAGTGGCGTTTATGCATATGAAGCACTCAGGGATCCCTTGGGAAGAAAGAATACAATTAATATTTAAAATATTTTCTTATACTTCAGGAGAAATATTTTCTTAGACTTCAGGAGCACAAAAGATATCCATTGAAAATCCATCCTCTGCAGACATTGTAGCAGAAAGAAGTTTAAAACATATCTTTATGCAGATTTTCTGTCACAAATTACAAAGTTCATTTTGCTTGTAATGCAAGTATTGCCAACCACTGTATATCAAAGCATTTTCCTCAGCAACCACATGTCCCATGGATCTGGGCTTAGAAGGCGTCACCTGCATCACATGCTGCGTCACTCACACAGCCTTAAGGAAACAATTTGGTGTCTTAGGGTATTTTTCAAGGGCAGGAAGGAGATCTGGAAAGGAGCTTTCCTGAATTCCCATTACCTCAAGATCTTGAATTCTGCCTACAGTAACACATACAAACATTCTTTTGGGTGCTGATGGGTCTGAGACAAGCAGGCCCCTAACATTAAAGTTAGGAGAAGAATTGCACTTTGCAGAGAAGGCAGAAGGCTGAATGGGAGGACAGAGAAGATCTGCACAGATGTGCTTCAATCCTTGTCTCTTTAGGGGGACATGCATGGAGGAGCCTGGGGCAGACCCAGCATTTCCTCTGCAGGAGACAAAAGCTGCTTGCCCTTAATACAAGGATCAAAATCAAAAATCTGTGTTCAAACTTGTGACTGCTGCTCCTCATAGGAGCTGCACAGTCACCCTAATAAACAACATATGGGAAATCTGGGGTTATTAGTTGCCAAAAAAGCAAAAATAGCAAAAATTTAATGGCAGCAATGGCATATTCTACAGAAACATGCTGCAAGGAATAATTTGGGGACAGAGCAGTAAAACATGCTGCTTTCTTCCTTTTTTTTTTTTTTTGTGAAAATGTGTCAAAAATGCATAAATTAGTAAAGTAAAACCCATAGTATAACACCTGGCGCTCTCTCTGGCAAAGGCACTAGAGCTCAGATGTGCTTTCAAGGCAAACCCTGCAATGTAAAACAGCTTGGAAGCTTACCACCCTTCCAACCACTCCTGAAGGGACTGTGCATGAGATCCAATCTCCAAAATGCCTTTTTAAAGACCAGAAGACGTGCAATCCTCTGTGTTAGGGAAAATGGACAGAGCAGGAAAAGGAAGGGCCTCAGTCATGCTGCTTGCAGCCTTCTACCTCAGGATAATCTGACAGTTGTTTGTAGCAGCCTTTGTCTGTCCCCTTCCATTCAGCCCACACAGAGATCTAAACTTGGATTTCTAGCCCTTCATGTCATCTTGCTGTAACAGGAACAAGAGGAAGAAAAGGGATGAGGGAGAAGCTTTTAGAGTTATGGTTGTGTGCCTTATTGCCAAATGAAAGATTTCAATGTGCAAAGATCTATCAATCTTACATATTATGCGCAGAGGGAGGCATCAGATTTTGTGTGTTTAAAAGAAAAAAAAAAGGAAAGAAAATAAATGCCTGAAAAATATTCTTCTCTTGCTACAAACACATCAGTGCTCATTTTCCCTATATTCTACTTTGGGCCATTTTGTGTAAAATCTTTAATTAAAGTTTTTCTTTGAAATTGTCATCATCAAACCAGAAGAAAGAAAGTGAAAAACGGAAGGACACAGCTGTGCATATATGAAGTGCTATTCAGTACCAAATGAATTGGAACAAAATAAGTATCGTGACTGTTATGCTCTTAGTTTTGGCTCTGTATTCTCAGTAGCACAGTCTAACTTGTCACTTTATATTGATTCCATCTGTTTACACTCTGCGGAGTATTGGCTTCCTACAGTGAACATTTCCTATTTACCAGCTGGTAAAGATAGGCCCAAACCAGATAGAAAAGAATTAGACTATTTTCAGACCCTCATAAACATAAAATCAAAAATTAGTGGGTGAGGGGAGAGAAGGGTAGAGGGAGTGAGGAAAATATATAGGCCTGATGCTTGTTCATATGGATAGCTTTTTATAAGCCATTGGCAATTTTTAGAGACCTTGAATTTGTGCAAAGAATATACAAAATAAATCAATTCCCAGCCCTCATTTACACTGCAATTTGCATGCAGTGCTCTGTTGTAAATGTGCATCAATCCCAATATTTTACTAATCTTTAAAGAGAAATACTCAGGGTCTGAACTTAGCTAACATAAGATTCCCATTCACTCAAGCCAACCATGGGCGAAAGATTTCAACATAAAATGGATACGCAAGTACAGCAGAGAGCCAACTTCACACTCTAACAATTTGAGTTTTCATATTTCTTCTTCCAACTTGCTGGATTCTTTCTTAAGGAAACACTATGATCTGGGGAGACTGACTCCCTTCAGGAGACCCCCTTTGCTGTCATTAAGCAAGCAAACAAGCAAACAAATAAACAAACAAAAAAAGAGAAAAAAACCCTAGAACAACAACAACAAACAACAGAACAAAACAACAACACAATGGGTGCCGGTTGCAAAGCCTTTCCTGAACAGCTTTATTTTTTAACATTCAGAAACACCATCTCCTTGAAGACCAGGCTTCTTTTTGTGCTGACATGTTCTTTTTCAAGTATTACTGGGAAAGAGTAATACTTGGCCCCTATATCTGATGTCCCAGCAGTCAAATCAGCACTCTATAAAGAAAAAGAAGGTAAACTTGGATGCTTAGAAGATAAGCTGTCCTTTATTGAAAAGGTTTCAGACAGGCCACCAGCCATCCAGAAGCATGGAAAATAAGGGTCTGGACTTCTGGTATTATATGTATATTCTGTTTCTTGTTATCCATAGCACATAAAGAAACACATAACTACCCAACTACAGTGCTGCCCTATCTTCTTGAACACTCACTGAGTCACTGGGAAAAGAGCTCATTCATGCATCATCATTTACTGTCTCAGGCTCATATCTGTTCAGCATTTGGCCCTCCTTTCCAGGCTTAGTTCTTAGCTTAGTAGGCAGCATGGGGGATCCTAAACATTGTGGTCATTTTTCTACAGTTTGCTATTACCTCTCTTTCCTGATCATTTTTTTCCACTCCTTTCTCTATTTAAATCTGCCCTTCCCAAGACTGTGATCTTCAGCAGCTGCGTGTGACTAGAGAACTCCTATAGTCAAAACTGAACTTAGAGCTTTGCTCTGGCATTTGAAATATTTGAAGTCTTCCTGGCTTATCATTGCTTTACTGAGCAGGTAAGAATAACTACAGAGGCAGTAAGGCTTGCTTCCCGCAGATACAATGAATAGCTTTGATGCCATAAAAACATGCAAGGACAGGCTTGGATCATTTGATTAAATGAACTGTCGTCATGGCTTGAATTTCTGAGTTTAGGACAGTGATGAGAAACCCAAGGTTGTCTGTCAGGTCTTGGCTCCCCCATCTCTTTTCACTAGCTAGAAGATGCTCTCTATCACTGCTGCTTTCTTGATCTCTTCATCATCATTAGTTACAATGTCTAAATACAAGTAACATACATGATAAGTGGCCCTAACGTAGCTTTCTGCCTGTACAAGGAGATCATTACTAATCCTTATTTTACTGAGGACATTAGTTACTTTAAAATTAAACAAATGAACAAACAAACAAACAAACCATGAATGCAGATACAAATTCAGAACCAACCACAATCACCGGTATGCACGTACCCTTGGCTAATGACAGGGATCAATAGAAGCAGAGAAAGGTTTAGCTTAGAAAGAAGATGTGTAATGTGTTAAGGACGAATATCTAAAGGATTGTATGAACTCTTAGTGTCTGAATAATTACATGTATGCAGTTCCTTTACACATCTTGCAGTACTTAGTTAACTGAATTGTTCCTAGAAAACAACAGTAGCAGTAACCTTGCCTTAAGTTAATGATGTTTTCTGTTAATGTAGTAAAATATACATAACTGCTGTATTTCACAAAGCTGTTAATATATATATATATAAACCCTGTAAATTTAATGTAGCAGACCTCTAATTAGGACTTTGGAGGATATTTTCAATACATAAATTCTGTAATAAGAATATATTTCAGCTGTTTCTTTTCTGATATGAAATACTTAACATGAAAACGTAAATGTTAATCTTCAGTTAGCTGCATATAGCCAAATGAATAAAAGCTATGACATTAATAACAACTATACCCAGTCATGATTGATAGGCCTTTCTACAGTGAGAAAAGATTGTCTTGGATACAATCTGTCCTAACAGCCTTGCGATATGTTAATATTTTATTCAGGCTAGAGTGAGGATATATTCAGATGTCCTACCCAGTGGAAGGGAAGCAAATGGGTTGCAAATACTACTGCAGCCCTGAGGTGCAATAACAGCTGTGAAATCAGAAAGATTTTATTTCCCCCTCCCAAATTACAGGCCAAGTCCATGCCAAGCTCAGCAGGAGGTTGAATTTTCCTTGAATTTTACATCAGGTTATGTTTAATGTATTTCTTCTTCTACAAAGTGTCTTACAGTAGAGGCAGTAAGACTGCCGCACAGTTCTCTAGAAGGAACAGAATACTTCTCGGTGTGTTTGCAAATAGCAACTCTTACCATGATATGTGACAGCAAGTTAATCTGTAAATGTCCAAATGCAGTAGGTTGTGACGCTAATGGACAGGTTTGCATGGCTCAGTTTCTTACATAAATTAGTAAATTTATGTTTCTCATAGCCATATCACCACCTCTTCTCCAATTCAAAACAGTGTTTTCATGCTGTTCAGCAGTGCATCTGAGATGTAAGAAGCCTGAGCTCTTAGGCAGCTGAATGCTTTAAAGAATACAAAATGGTTAAAATGCAATTCTTCCAATGCGACTGAATGCTTTACTTCAGTCTTGCACAGCACTAAACAATTACAGAAGTTGTACTGGTATGAAGAATCTCGTTTCATAGCTAAGTCAAGCATTGTAATTCAAGCCATAAGCATCTAGTAACTAAGAAATAAAATCACAGTGGGAATATGCTAGTCCTATGCCAGAGGTTCATTGCAAGACTTGAAGAGTGCTTCAGCCTTTGATGCTAAAAAGGGATTCATAGCATAGATTAGAAACAAGAAGCTTTTAAAAAAAACCCAGTATAACCAAACCTTAAGCATACCTATATGATAAGATCTTCATAATGCAACAAGTCAAAATCCTCTTAGGTACGTTGCTAAATTGATAGCAATACGTCGAGAACATTACCTACTTATTATCTGAAATGAACAACTATTGCAGTAGCATGAGGTTTCTGTTGTTACCCTGGTCAACATACTTTCTTGGTGAGCAGGAATTCCAGCTGACTTAATGTCATTCTTTGGTAACCTTGGTTTAATAAACCAAAAATGATAAACAAAAAAATGAACATGAACCACAAGTGCATCACAGCACTGTTGAAGACCAGTGATGCAGGGACATCACTGTGAGAGTTTTGTCTTACCATGCAAACACATAAAAAAGCAAGAAAGCAGCTTGATCCTGCCTTCGTTCTGGCTGCTCTTCACCATTCTGCGCCTCTTATGGACAAAATCACAAAATCTGTACCCCTGAGCAGGACAGATGTGGCAACTGTCTCTCATCCACAAACTTGATGACTGTTAGAGTGGAATTTTTTTTGTTCAGGGATGCTTATTTTTATTTTTAGCTGCTGTATAGGACACAAATGGCTGGATCTCACCCTTGGGATGATACAGGAATCACATGGACAAGAAGTAGCAGTGACAGTTCTCTCCTCTTTCTCTCATCAAGTGTTCCTTAGAAAACTTTAAGGAAGCCTCCTCCCCCCTCCCCTGCACAACTCTGAGATCTACCATCACCAGAAACATTTTAAATTAAAAATCTTTTTCAAAATAAAAGATGTATTGCCTTCCCTTTACCTTTCTTTCCATAATCCATTGACTTGCACCAAGCAACAGGCCAGGTCATTTTCTGAGTCAAATACTACCCAAGTGTACTTTTCTAGTTGTTTTAGCAGGTGCCAAATCCTTCTCTTTCCATGCTTGTCTCGTGTCTCAGCCTTAAGTAACTGCTTCTGAAAAGCTTTGCACAATTTTATTCATATTGGTATCTGTGCGATGAAGTCCTCAAAGCAAACTTCGGCCATAATTTTAGCCTGTGATTTCAGTGGAATTGGCAGATTTTTTAACAAGGGGACAGACTCCTTCTCATAATCCCTCTTAGAAAAACTTTCGGAAAACAGCACCTGTACTGCCCTCCAGTGGTGGATGTGCAGATATCTATTTCTAACAGCGCTCAATTTCCACCATCACCTTTACTTCCCCACGCTGCACTGTTTCAGAAAAGATCCCTAATCAACGAACTGGTCAAAAGACAAGAGCTTCAAAGGACGGTCCCTATTTTCCACGTTTTAGCGAGTTTAAAAGGAAATTGAGAGTAACATTCCCCTTGAACGTTGGAGGAAAATCCAACCCCGAGTGTATAAAAAGCTTTACCATTTTACTATATTCCATGTAATAAAGAAAAGATTAACCTTTTATTCCAGGAAAGATCCTTCATTTGTTATTTAATTAGTTTTCACTAATTAATTAGAATTTTTAAGCTCTCCTGTCTCTCTGGGAGAGAGTCCCTCTCTTTTTCTGCTTTTCTTTTGCTGCTCCTCTTCTTCCTCCTGCCTCCTTTCAAAGTCCTAATCCCATTTTTGTATCCCCAGTATTACACTCCTTCATTCTCTCTTTGTCTGAGAGTTTTCTTAGCTTTGCACTTGCTGGGAACAAAGTTGGACTGGAATGTACAGCATATTTTTTGAGGCCCAGATCATACAAACCCACAGTACAAAATGAAGGAAAAAGAACTTCCCAGCAGATCCCCTTTCAAAATTACAACCTTTATATTTCACTGGGAGGAACAGGGAGGGGTAGAAATTGTGGTGGTGAAAAAAATATTTAGTGCTTCACTAAGAATGCTGCTGTGAGAACACAACTTTGTTTTTTATAATTATTATTTCTATGTAAAGTGCAGATCTATTTTCCATTTTACTTCTCAAGCATCATCTTCCATTAAAAGGGAAGAACCCAGACTTAAGTCTGGTTCACAGAGAGTTGGCATCTTAATTTTACTGTTGAAAAATTAATTGCACTGAAAACAAAGAAAAACGTGAGCTATTTAATCCTAAAGAACTGAATTCTGAAACATTTCAACATTCTGACTCCCTTATCTTGGCTTCTGTGTTTCCCTTAAAGACATCAACTTTAGCAGCGTGCTTTTGAATCCTTATGAAACTGCATTGGTTGTAATTTCTTTCATATAGAGTAATCTGCAGCGTTAATTCAGTGAAGAGATAGTCTTAAAGATTCGTATTTTTTCCAATAGCAGATCTGTAGCTTAAGGGACTTGTCCCTTCCCTTTGGCAATTAGTATTCCTACAGCAATTACATCAATTAAATATATAGGAGAAGCATTTTTGGAAAAGAATTTATTGTATGACTATCTTACTAGAAGCTCCTATCAGCAGCTAGATTCTGCTTTGAGAGTTAGATTCACGACTACAATTTAGTAGTAATTTGGCTGCATAATATAGAAAGTTTAGTTTTTTTAGCATGCTGCTACCTCCAACAACTTCAGTGAACTCTGACAGGAAATCAAGATATTAGCTCTGCCTATATTTGAGATCTGTATTTCAATGTACGTAGATAAATGCATGCATAAGTACATAAATGTGTCCTTCATGTGCATAAACACGTACATAACATGCACATAACATGCATTTACATGAATATATCCTACAATGCTCAAGTATTGGAACAGGCTGCCCAGGGAAACAGTGGAATCCTCATCCTTGGAGGTGCTGAAGAATATGATAATAATACAGTATAATAATACTGGTACCAATTGTGCAATAGAATCCACCCTGTTTATGACCAATGTCTCAGTTACAATACCATATTAATGCCCAACATTCCTTCAAGTTCAGTCCAACTTTGGTTCACAAGTTAACAAATTGTAAAGTGCGCTGACAAACTCCCCATCCAGACAGAAAGCATCTGGTCTCCATCTCAGAGTTCACAACCTAATCCATGTACATTTGTAACATGGCATGTATATGAATTTAAGCTTTGAGTGGTGTCTCAAAGTCTGGTAGTAAATTGCAAATCTTTCAAAGGCCACAGTCAAATCTTTCACAAATCTTTCAACATGCCACAAACAAAATCTTCTTATACATAGGTCACTTTGAAAGCAATGTCTGCTATTTATTTCAGAGGAAAATACAACAGATACAAAAAGCACAATAGCTCTATTTGATAGAGCAAATTCTCAGCTACAAAACACTATTTTTCAACATAATCACCACTACTACCCAATTTGCATGGATTAGCTATTTATTCACAATGCTTTTGCAGGTTCTCTATTACTTTCACTTGAACTACTCATGTAAGTAGTTTCAACCATGTCTATTTGTCTTGAACCTGCTCCCCTTGGAACTTGGAAATTTTGCTTCTGACAGATAGGAATAGCCTTTAAATGGTTATAAACAGCAATGACTTAGCAAGCCTCTGCCAGTACAGCATCTGATTCAGATTCTGTTAGATGGATAACAAGGGTTTCAGTCACTCTCCTGAATTCATCCTTTATGTCTGAGCAACATCAAGCATCTGAAATGCTTTTTTTCAGTTCATCTTCTTTTTCAGCTGTCTTTTGAAGATCTGTCCAATGTCCTGGGAGAGGAACACAAGATCCAGGACAGAGCTCACAGATGTAGTTGTAAAATATATTAGAGTCATCAGATACTCATAGCTGAAGTCATATACTTTTTCTGAGAATTCAACAGAAACTAGTTAATTTGCAGACACTACTTGCTACTGCTTGTCCAATGATTCAGATAACTTACGGATCTTTCATTCCTGAAAAGAATAGTTACTATTTTCTCCATTTTATGCACAATTAAAAAAAAAAAAAAAAAAAGGCTTCTGCACATCATTACTATAAAATCATCATATTCTAATAAAATATTCCAATGCCTGCCTTTCTGAAACTACAGTCAAAACACTGAAGTTTTAGAACTTGAAAACAACGAAGTACAGTGCATAAGTGTGTTCTATGACAGTATCACATTACAAATCTCTTTGCCCTGTTTTATTTTAGTTACCGAGTTTTCTGTAGAGGCATCACATAGTAGAGGGTTCAGCATTCATTGTTTGTATGTTGAGCTTACAGGTAGCAGTATTTTAGTCCATGTCAGCCTCTTTCCCTGAAAAAACTTGCCCAGCAATGGAAAAAGAGCAGATGTCCCTGACAGTGCAGTGTAGTCTGCAGAGATGCCTTGTGTTACTTTAGACACTTCCAGCTCTCACTGGACCTGAAAAAGAACTAGAAAAGGACCAGAAATTTTTGACTGATGTTTCTTTTGGATTCATAGTGAGTGAAATTCAACCACAGCAAAAGCACTTAATTACCTGCAGAAATCTGGAAACAGAGATGAGCTCATCTGCATGTTTGCTCCAAATTTAATCTAGGATCTGCTCTCAAAGAAAAGATAACTGCCTTCAGAAGAAATTTCGTTTACAAAAAGGAAAACGGCAAAATACTTGTTATTTTGGTGCTTGTTATTGACATCCTTGCTGCAGTCATATGGGAATCCTCTAGTAGCATTCTTATGATCATCTCTTTCTTGCCCAGAAAAGATACAGTCATGGATGCCGTGTATATCTAATTTCAACTCCTACCCTTTCTGACAAAGGAAGGAATTCAGAAAGCATGGCTGGATACAGCTTCAGTGAAATCAGAAATGCTATCACTGCTTACTCCTACTTGTACTCCCTATATCTGAATCTACACGGCAGGAGAGCAGGACATGACATGTGCCATGATGGAGGAAGCCTTGCATGATAATAATTACAAATTACTTGCAAAAGGAATGTCCATGTGGGGACTAACAGCAAATTCATACTTGATTGGAACAAACTATTAATCTTACTGCTTCAGAAAATGAACTGTAAAGGGAGCAGTCATTTCAAGTGAGTACCAAGGGACAAGAGGTGTATCATATCTGGTAATGTGTTATGACTGGCAACAGTGATCTTGTAAGTGATTTAAGAATATAAATGAGACAGTAGTCCAAAGAAGAAATGGACTTCAGAGTAGGGAATAAAATACATTTTATATTGCTTACCTACAAATACAGAAGCAAATCTAACAAGAATTAGATCAGAAGGGCCATGGTTCCCTCTTCCTCCCTCTTTCCACCAGTAGATCTAGATTGATGTTGTTAGGTCTACAGCAGGAACGTACAACCTACAGCCTGGCCCAGACCGTCCTGAGACCTCCTCCGACCCCACACCATCATGGTGGTGGTTCTGTCTTGCCATGCAGCCCAGTCCAGCCCCAGACACACACCCATCGCTCAGCAACAACCAAACATCAGTGGGCTATTAACACCATCTTGGATGAATCCAGGACATCCAGTGTTCAGTGCAGTGCCAACTCAAGTCATGGCAAATAAGTGCACACGTTTTGATACACTGTTCTGTGGGCAGAGAAAAATACACAGCCGTGCTTTCCATTTTGATAAAGGAATTTGAGAACAGGTTCCAAGATTCCAGAAAAAAATCATCAATTTTTTTTCACATATTTGAAACTTCATTTTCATTCATCATAAATACAATTTTCAAACTTAATGTATAGAGAATATAGAGAAGCTGTGATATTCAACTCAAAATTTTGAACGTGCCTCTTTACCAGACTTTTGTAAGACCTCTCTTACCACATAATATCCCTTGCTTCACAATCACACCTTATTCATGTCAACACTTTTGGCAGTATTTGGCATTTGTGAACAACTATTGTCATGGATGGAGCACAGGAAGAGCAACATTTAATTAAAAAGACTCTCTGATGAGAGCCTTGAGAGCTCACTAAGAATTACAACCACTGCCATTGAACTGATGCATTTGTTTCACAAAAATCAAAGACAAATGTCAGACCAGTTCTTTGTTTTTGTTGTTCTTGTTTGTTTTTTTTACTGTTTTAATAGAAATATTAAAAAATAAAATGTGCTTTCTTATTTATGTACATTAATTATATTACATATTTCAAAAGGGGTGCTCCAAAAGTAGTGCCTCCTATTTTATTATTTTGGCTCACAATGTCAGAGGTTGATGTTGGTGGTATGGCAGCAGAAGCTGAACCTTCCCACCAATATTCCATTATGTTTTATTGCTGTGTGACAGATGGCAGCAGAGGGACAGTCTGACAAAACAGTGTCTGACATAGAAGTGTGGATGAAGCAAAGGCATTCATTGATGCTTGCTGAACATTTATGGAGATCACACAGTGGATGTCAGCATTGTGAGATGGTGGGTGGTGTGTTTCAGCAGTGGCAACTGTGGATCACCTTCACTGGTGCGGGTTTTGACAAGCACAGCACACAGGCTCTTGTTCATTACTAGCGAAAATGGTGGTGGCTATGCTGAAAAATAGTGCTTTATAGCTGAGAATTTGCTCCATCAAGAAGAGTTGCTGTGCTCTTTGTATCTGCTGTAGTTTCCATGGAAATAAAGAGAGGGCATTACTTTTGGAGCAACTTCAGTCTGGGCAAGTAAAAAGGTTGGAAACCCATGGTCTACAGGATCCTATAACCATAGTTTATCTACATGAGAGGACTTCTCTCAAGGTGCTGAAGGAAATGTGCCCCAAACTCCAAATGACAGAAGGGTTCTTTGTCCATCACAATTTGCTACACTGAAAGATAGCACTGAACAAATCGTGCAGAAAGGACTGAAAGGACAAGGCTATTTGAAAGTTACAATTTGTCCTCTAAATAAAAACTCTTCAATCACTCAGTGTCCCAGTGCTATGAAAGCTTAGATTTGAGTACAAACACGTGGCTGATTTGAGTGCTGCCTTTTGCATTGAGTGCTTAAAGTGAGGTCCTGGAGAAAATATGACTCCTTCAGACAACGAGTGTAAGGCACTTCAGTCTTCCATGTTTGTCACTCTGGCCATGGTCTCCTCTGTGTTTCTACCAGGATTATCAGAATATACAAGAATATAGGACATGAAAGGAAGTGGTGTGTCTGGAAACAGCAATGAGAGAAAAAAAACCATTTCTTGTAATGAGCAAATCTTGTAATTTGCTGATTTTGATGGTCGCAGCATCCAGTACAAGCACTGATACTTTGAACTCCATCTGGTTGCTTCTAGTCATCAAGAGCTATCTCCTACATGAGCACTTTTGTACAGTTTAGAGCAGGAAACTAGCAGTAAACTAACATCTTTACCAAACAACAAAGAATTATCAGTAAAAATGCTTTTAGCCACTACCTTTAAGGATATGCACATTAATGCACTCAAAATCATTAAAAAAGCAACATTTTTCATTAGAAAAAAAAAACCAAAACACCTGCTGTTTTATTGAACAGTGAAATTGCTTAAATGTTTAGACTTCTAAGATTTTGCAGGAGAAAAACACATGTACAAGACATCAGGTTATTACACTAATTTTGAGTTTTATAATGTGTTTTATGAAGAGCTGTTATTAATTTTTCTCACCAGGAAATCTAAAGCAAACTATATTGTAAGTATAAACAGAAAAGCCAGCTGGGAAAATAACAATCAGACAGGGACAGTATTGCACGGTATATACAACAGTTTCGTAACCATGGCTCACTGTTGACCTGTGGGGCAATGTTAAGCAATGTTAAAGGGTCTGCATCTGTTCCATGCAACCATACAGCTTCAACAGGCATTACAATTGCAAGCACTGTTATGTGAGCTTCTGGCAGAAATTCTGAGAGATGACAATGTTCTATAGCTCAGAGCTTTGGGAGCTGTTGCTCTTTGGCATATTCAGATACGATGAGGCATAGTTTACACACTACTGTGCCCAGTTCTGAGCTCCACCATATGAGAGAGGTAGGGGGTCACTGGAAAGAATACATCATAATGCAACCAAGTGATTAGGTGATTAGGCTGGAGGGCAACTTTGTGGAAAGGGATCTAGGGGCTCTGTGCCTTAGCAGACAAAAGAGTCATTCATACTCTGGGGAGCATCAGGCACATCACTGCTAGCCAATTTATGCTGGTAGTGGGACAGTTTCTGCACAGCGCTTCTCCAGAAGAGAAAAAAAGGGGCAGGCACTGATCTCTGCTCTCTGGTGACAGCAGTGGTGCTCGAGGGAATGGCATGGAGCTGTGTCGAGAGGGTCAGGCTGGGTGTTAGGAAAAAGTTCTTCACCATGAGGCGGTTGAGCACCAGAGCAGGCTCCCCAGGGTAGCGGGCACGGTTACAAGTACCAGAGTTCAAGGAGCATTTGGACAGTGCTCTCAGACACAGGATTTTATTTTGGAGTGGTTCTGTATGGAGACAGGCATTGGATTCAATTATCATTGCAGGTCATTTCCAACTCAGGATGTTCTGTGATTCTGAGGGACAGGAGCATATCTCCTGTGAGTAAAGGCTTAGACAGCCGAGCCTGTTTAGTCTAGAAAAAAGGAGGCAGTATGTACAGATACTTGAAGGGAGGGTACAAAGAGGACAGAGCCAGCTGCTTTACAGTGACTCACAGTAACAAGAGCTGAGGCAATCATAAAACAAATCATAGAAAGGCTGGGTTGGAAGGGACCTTCGAGACCTAGAAAGAATTCCCCTGATATGTGCATGGTTGCCATGCAGTAGATCAGGCTGCCCAGGGCCCCATCCAATCTGGCCTGGAAACCTGCAGGGATGGAGCTTCCCAGCTTCTTAGGCAGCCAGTGCCAGTCACTAAACACTGTCCAATAAAATTTTCCTCCCAACATCTAATCTAGATCTCCCCTCTTTCAGTTCAAAACCATTCTCCCTTGTCCTATCACTATTAGACCAGGTAAAAAGTCAGTCTTCATCTTGTCTAAAAACTTCCTTTAGTACTGAAACACTGCAGTGAGACCTCCCTGGAACCTTCTGTTTTTCAGGCTCAACAAGCCCAGTTCCCTCAGCCTTTCTTTGTAGGAGAGGTACTCCAGTCCTAAGAGCTTCTTCATGGTCCTCCTCTGGACCTGCTGCAACAACTCCATGTCTTTCTTGCGCTTGGAGCCTCAGGCCCCCTCAGGCCTCAGGCCATCTGCTGCAGACGGTGCTTCAGACAGAGCAGAGAGGGACAATCACATCCCTCATTCTGCTGGCCACCATTCTTTTGGTGCAGCCCACGACACAGTTGGCTTCCTAGGCTGCAGCTGCCTACTGCCAGCTCATATCAGGTTTTCATCCACAAGAATCCGTATGTACTTCTCTGCAGGCTGCTCTCAATATGTTGCGAGATACTCATGCCTGGGATTGCCCTGATGCAGGTGCAGCACCTTGCACCTGTTGAACCTCATTATATCTATGTGACTTCACTTCTCAAGCTTGTCCAGGTCCCTTTGGATGACATCCCTTCCTTCTGTTGTATCAACTCCACCACTCAGCTTAGTGTCATCTGCAAACTTGCTGAGACTTCGCTCAATCCCACTGTCTTGGTCATTGATAAAAGATGTTGATCACTGGTTTCAAGACAGATTTAAGGAAGAGACAACCTGTCACCACATCCTCTGTTTACAACCATCTAACCAATTCTTTATCCGCTGAGTAGTCCACCCTTCAAATCCAACTTAGAGATAAGGATGTGGTGTGGGACCATGTCACAGACTTTGCAGATGTCCAGGTAGGCAAGATTAATTGCTCTTCCTTCGCCCACTGATGATGTTACTCCATTGCTGAAGGCCTCCAGACCGGTCAGGCACAGTCTGCCTTTGGTGAAGTCATGCTGACTGTCTCGTCTTACCTAAGTCTTAACATAGCTCCCAAGAGGATCTGCTCCATGATCTTCCCAGGCACTGAGGTGAGACTCACCGATCTGTAATTCCCAGGTCTTCCTTTCTACCCTTCTTAAAAATGGGAGTGATGCTTCCTTTTTTCCAGTTACCAGTCAGCCATGACTTTTTAAATATGATGGAGAGTGACTTGGCAACTACATCATTCAGCTCCTTTAGGACCCTGAGATAGGTTATCAAGCCCCATAGCCTTGCACTTTTTCAGTTTTTTCAGGTGGTCTCAGACTTGCTCTTTGCTTACAGCGGGAGGAATTTTGCTCCCTAAACCTCTGCTTAGATGTTCAGGGATGTGAGAGACGTGGGAAGCCCAACTGCCCAGTGAAGACTGAAGAAAAGAACTCATTGAGTACCTCAGCCTTCTCCGTGTTTGTTGATACCACTTCTCCTTTTATCAGAGGGGATACACTCACCTTGGCCTTTCTCTCCTGACCAATGCACCTACAGAATCTCTTTTTGTTATTTTTCAAATCCCTTGCCAGGTTCAGTTCCATCTGCACCTCGGCCTTCTGATTACATCTCTACACCTCCAGAGGCCATCCCTGTACTCTTTCCAGGCCACGCAGCCTTGCTTACACCGCCTGTGCATTTAATTCTTAGCCGGTCACCTTCTAAGATAACCTTTTTATTCGCCTTCCCATCGGACGACACGGGGCCTTTCTGTCACTCCACTCCGAGCGGATCCTGCTGCTTCCAGACGAATCTCCTTGCCGGCTCTGGGTCCGGCACGTGCAGATGTTACATGCCGCCCAGCGGAGGCGGGAAGCAGAGTCACCGGTGATGGCAACACCCCGCTCTACTTCCGCCTTGTGCAGTTGCCGGGACGCTGTTGCCATAGTAACGACGCTCCTCGCTCCTGATTGGGCAGAGGGGCCCGCCGTTGGCATGGCTGCAGTAAGGCGGGCCCCTTTTGGATGCGGGGCTCAGCTTGGGCTCACATTGCTTTTGTAAAGTGAGGGATGGAGATTCGTAGTATCTTAGAAACATAGAACGGCTTGAGTTGAAAAGGACAGCAATGATCATTTAGTTTCAACCCCCTGCTATGTGCAGGGTCACCAACCACTAGACCAGACTGCCCAAAGCCACATCCAGCCTGGCCTTGAATGCCTCCAGGGATGGGGCATCCACAGCCTTTCTGTTTTCCACAAGCAGGTTCAGTATGTCCTGACAGATAACCTGCAGGATGAACACTTCAAGAATTTGAGTAATAGAATCATTGAATGATTCTTGATTTGGAAGAGACTTTAAAATTTTATCTAGATCCAATGGAGTGGCCAGAGGAGGGATGAGTGTGCCCTAGGGGGCCTGCCATGCACGGAAACCCCGATTTCTGGGCTCTGGAAGCCTACTATGGGCCCTCCTTTGTGGGTATGGGTCCTACCTCCTTGGCAGGGAGTAGTCAGCATCATCCTTCCTTTCTCTGATACATTTTTCTGTATTCACTAAGCCCTGTTCTTTTGATGAGGCATAAATAAAATACCATGGGGCTTGAAATCCAGATGTTTTCCTTGGTTCTGTTGTTGTTCTGACCAGAGTGCTCATGCCTAGTGCTTTGTGCTCATGTGTCTACAGCAGCCTTCTGTAGGAGACTACTACTGTGTGAGGTGCAGGACTGCAGGACATGCTCTGTCTCCTTGCAACTGCAGCCAACAGATCAGCCTACACTGAAACCACCGCCCTTATCAGTTTCAGTTAATATGTCAGACTGCATTACAGCAGCTGAGGAGGCAGCTCACATTTGCATCTGCTGTCTCCCCTCCACAGTGGCTATTTCTGACAGTGAGGCAGAGAGGACAGCTGCAAGTGATGGCTTTTAAAACTGTTCTAGCATGTATTCCCAGAGCTTGTCATCTGTGCACAGGGAGAACTCCAACAAAAGTTGTTTTGTGGCATTATGATTTACTAGCAGATGAAGTTGCAAAATCCAGAAAAATTATAGTAGTGATTTGTTGCAGGAACCTCAATTAGGTCCCTGCATTAACAGGAAGTACAAAGGCTTCTTCTTGTCTCTTGGTATTAACAGCTTCACTGTTTATAAAATTAGCTCATGGTAAGGAATCCTACCGGGCTAACAGAGAATGACTCTCACATAAAGTCATAAAGAACAGAAAATTACCCTGCATTTTTGTAAACTTTTCTTGTATTCGTGCATTCTTGCAAGTCCACGCAGCTCAGGTGTTTCCAAGATGCTGGGTGTTATATGCAGCTGTATATGAGTTAAACATGAGGTCTGAAAAGAGGTTTTGTTTGGTTTACTTGCAGAATCTGCTGTAGCTCTGCCATATTTGTGAGAGGTTATCTATATAGAGAGAACCCAAGATGGACTGGAATTGCTGCTGATTTCTTTGCTGCTCCCTGAAGACAGAACAGCAATTTCATTAAAGTGTGACTCAGCACTTGAGGTCTAAACCTCATTATGCTGAGATCTGTTTTATTTTTAAAAGAAGGTGTTTGTTTTGCAGACCCCCTTTCCATTTCATAATAAAGTAGATGGCTGGTTACAATTATTTCTGACTTCTCTTTGTGAAATACAGCATTACAAGCAGCAGAAAATACACATCTGCATACGTTTTGTGATTCAGACACTAGAGGACAGCAGTCTGCAGATCCTGTGGCTAAAGGAAATCAGTGAGTGAACACACTAATAGCTGAGAAGGATGCAGTGAGATTACACACAGTTGTTTTTGTACTATGTCCTTTCTGTGGGTCACTGAGTCTGTGGTAGTTTTGTTAATATTATTTGATTCAGCTGTTGAATCTATTTTGCCTCTGTATTTTGATGGGAGAGGCAAATGATGTGACTCCCTCTAAACCTTTAACTACTAAGTGGCATTACTTAGAATCCAAGCAAGTCTGAATGGCTTATGATAATGGTAATTTAGGCCTATGAATCTTTATTATTATTGTCAGAACTGTTTATGCGATGTTGTATATACGAATTTATATAAAAACACTGAGAATCTTTAATGATCACTAATATACTTTGTCTTTACTACCCAACTTCACTGCAAAGAATACTTAAATCTCTTATATTCCAAACTGCACAAACATTTTTTATCTAGATCAGTTCCAATTTGGGTTCTTCATGCCAGCACTTAGGCAAGCCACTTAATGCTGCCAATATTTTAGGCACCCCTGGCTGAAGCTTCAAGTGTAGATAGCCAGTGCTGACAAAGAACAGGTTAGAGGTTTTGGCCCTATTTCTCTGCTTCCATTTCTTTAAGAAGTAGCAGCTAGAGAATTTTGGCTAGCACTTTTGAGTGCTGCTTAATGTGCACCTGCTAAGGACTGAGCCTGGGAGGTGTTGTCTTGGGTGTGTCCATGAAGGCACATGACAAATGAAGGCCAATTTGTACCAATTAATAGTAAGAGTACTCAGTGCTTTACAGGTCAACTGCTGGCCATTTGAAGTACCACTGCAATGAAACCATCCAAACCTTCCCCCTGTATCTTGCTGATTTGTACCACTAAATGTGTTACCACCTACATAACAATGATAAATCGCACTAACAGTGACTTCTGATTTTGTAGCAGCTAGCAGAAGAGAATTAGCAAATTTGAATGTTGTGGGGGAAAAATAACGGTTAATTTTATGGTGTTTTTCATTTACACTCAGTTTATATCAGTAAGGCATTCTCTACAGGTAGATCTTGGGGCACTTGATCAAGGGACTTGTATAGGGAGTCATGCTGACATTGGTTGAGCCCTGAAGGTTCACATTGTCAAAACATGGAGTTTACCACCTATTGCTTTTAATAGATTGAAATGCTTGGAAAGACCTGATATCCAAAGGTAAAATTTCAGCATGGCTTCTATGGGAACGGGCTTTGGGCAGGCTTCTGGTTTGAATGAATTTCACCTAATGGATCAGGGCAATGAGGTCAAGGGACTGGAGAGATGAACTCTGGCGGAGGAGAGCCTTTCTGGAAAGCAGATTCTTAGCACACAGTAACTTTGTTGTCTAATACATGGAGTTCCAGAATAGTTGTAGATACACAGTGGATTATCATAGAAGCTCTTGCTGTCTGTAATATGTAGTTTTTTTGGAGCGAACTAGCCGTTCCTCCTCTAGCTTGTTAGCTGGTGACTGCATATACTAAATTTGGCATTAGCAGACATAGACATAAGTGTTAAAATGTGCGTTTAGAAGCCACCAGCTTTTGATTGAGGGCTGAGGGTGGTTGTCTTCTGCAGCAAAGGAGATGGGCTGTGCTTGAGAATGGGGATATGATCTACTAGTGTCTTCAGAAACACAAGAAGCCTTTTAAGTGACTGGTAAGGATAAATTACTTGTATGTCCTTACGTTAAAGCAACTTCAGTGGATTTTTTTGTGCTAACAAAATCTTTCTTCTGACTCAAACTCACATTAAGTGTGGGGAAATTTTGTCCTCTCAGTAGCAAGACACAGGAGACAACTATTCCTTCTGCTCCTGCCTTCTTGAAGACTTACCAGTTTGTGGGTTTTGGCCTTCTGTATGACAGACTAGGACTCCAGAATAGGGCTGCCTGGGAGATAGAAGTAAGATAAGATAGAAGTGTAAAATCCTGAGTGGATGGCACAGTGACTGTATCAGCCACCACAATTCAAGAACAAAGGAACATCAAATTATACTGCGTGATGGCAGCCCCTAAGCAAACAAAGGGAGTCCTTTTCCTGCACTATGTGTGGAGTCTATTACCACAGAATGCTGTCAATTCCAGCACAGAGGAAGAAAAACTCCACAAAGAGCTACTAAACACAAAGATGCTCAGAGAATGCTATGCTCTCTACTACATTCTTGCATAAGCATTTGTTACTAGCAGTGTCAGAAACAGCTCACAGGGTCAGGCAGTGGTCTGATTTGATACTGTGTTTCTGCAGTTGTTCTGTCTTAAGTCTGGAGGTGTTGGTAGTGAAGAGGATCCATCTCCCAAGATGAATAGGAGGGCTACAAAATGAGCAAACCACAACGCATGGAACACATCTTTTATTCAATAAGCGAGCAAGCACAGAAGTATAATGTGTAGTGCTTAATATTCATACAGTACTAAAAATATAAAAATAGAAATAAAATTTCACAGAAAGCATTTTCACTCACAAATATACAAGGAAAAGTGCTGTCAAGCCACATCATGCTACACCACTTGCCAGCTGAACTGACAGTTTGTTTCCCAACAGAACTGAAACACTAAAAATCTGCTAGTCCTTCCTCACAGCTTTTGGTGAGATTGAATATTTGACTAGCAAAAATGGGCCTCCTGCAGCTGAGAACCTGAAAGGCATTGATGTCATTACCTAACAGAATAAAATCATTCTGGAGAGCTTTACAGCGATAGTAGCCTACTTCAGGCTGTTTGCATACCTGTCATAGAAAATAAAAAAGATAAAGTAATAAACTTGAATTCTGATTATAATCCAGACAAGTCATAGCTTACAATTACTGAAACTATCATGCATACACTACTCCCACCTGGTGATGTATTTTTAAACTCTCTTTCTTCAGTGCTGCTGTTTCCTCTCCCTACTTACTGTGTCACACACAACCAGCCTTACGTTAGGTGTGATGGAGTCCAGTAGCGCAAATAGTATTGCGTGCTTTTAACTTTTGAGGATATCCAGCACCTTATCTTCTCTTCCTTATCTAACAGGTGAAATTCAGATCTACACAGGAAACCAACATTAGTCAGCCTGATTCCTGGAGAAAAACCTCTGCATCAGAAGTTATGCTTTTTAGCCCAGTTTTGAGGGACCGAGTGAGAGCTGGGGACAGGAAAAGCTTCTGTTCTCTGACCTTCTGCATGGAGCTGAACTTCACAGAATCACAGAATTGTAGGGGTTGGAAGGGACCTCTAGAGATCATCGAGACCAACCCCCCTGCCAAAGCAGGTTCCCTAAGCCAGGTCACACAGGTTCATCCATCAGGAAGACATCCATCTGAAACGTGGGTGGGTTTTGTGATTAGAGTGACAATCACAGCTGTATTTCATAACAAGGCCTGTCTTGCAGAGTATGCCAGTACACAGAACCTACTCAGAAATTACACAGATATGGGTGCGCAGAACTTAGTGTGAACCCCACTTTAATCAGCTACTATTTTGGAATGGGATTTATTTATACTTGATTTACCAGCTATAAAAATAAATATGATGATTAACCCCTGAGATCATTCTAGCATACAGTTTTGGCCTGTTACTTGATTCCCTCTGAAATAATTTATTTGGTTTATGGACAGTTATTTAGGTTCTAGTGAAAAGCTTTTATAAAATATTAAATAATCAATGTGGGGCTGAAAAGGTGTACATTCTAGTTGCATATATGATACATACCTTATACTGATATAATACATTCCATAGCAGCTGAATATTCTAGTATTGTCTAGGAAGTTCTTGTGTGTGGATGAAGAATTAAAATACCAGAAAATAAACAGCTGTTTAGGATCAAAGATAACTGTATCTGTTATGGTTTACTTAGATTGATTTTCTTTCTTTAAATCTTGTTACACATAATAGCTACAGTAGTTTGTCCAGCAGGTAATAAATGAATGCATAAAGCACTTCTAGCTATATCTGGATATCATATGCATGCATTTTTTATAAATAAAAATCAAATGTGAGGTCACATTTTCCCATCTTCTGTTTATATACTAAATCAAATTTCTCATTCATTGAAACAGTGAAGATGTCTTTCCACAGCCCAACTCGACCTGAAACACAGAGAGGGAACGCAAGTCAGAGAGCAGACAGGATACCAAATTTCTACAGTCTTGTCATGCAGGGCACAAAGTATTATTTGTGAGAAGCTGATCAGTATTAGCTTTCGCTGAAACCTCAGAAAGACCTGAGGCTACTTTGTATCTTCCCCATTTGCCCAATGCTACAACTCTTGCAAAACCCTGAAGTGAGTACCCTACTGTGGTCTGGATTTGGAGAGTATTATCCGAGACAAAAATCAGATTACAAGATTTTGTTCTAGCCTTAATGAGCATTAAATACAGATTTTGTTTTGGATGTTAATTCAGAAGTTGATTTCTGGTGTCAGTGCAAAGTAAGGATGTTTAATAATCCCATCACCTAACAATGCATTTCAAAATGACTGTGCCTTTACCACACATGGGTTGGGAAACTATCCAAAAGGTGCATGGAATACAGAGCATTAAATAGATTATTGAATATCGATGAAATTTTAGCATAGCAAAATTCTATTATTTTACACTTAAAGATTAATTCTACAGATGACTTTTCAAAACTGAGGGTGACAGTTTGTTAAATACAAATACTTAAATAATATTGTATTATATATATTGAATATGTAATATTCAATATAACTATAATATATATAATATTCAATATAATATTATAATAACAATATAATATAATATATAATATTCAATATAACTACAATATTGAAAAGAATGTGTACTATACACCCAGTTTGTGCCATTTAATTTTGTACATAAGGAGCAGAAAGCTTTCAATGGATGTACTATGGACACAATATTTTTTCAGTGTATGGAGTATTGCCTACTGAGGCCAGCTAGTAACATAACTTAACTTGCTGACACTGCTGAAATCACCAGCCAAAAGCTAGAGCTCCCTTAGGCGCTGATTCTTTGCAACAGATTTTGTTTATGTCATAGTCAGTCAGGATTATTTGTTGGTGTCTCACTGATATTGGGTATAAATAAAGACAAAATCCAGGCTTGTTCAGCTGGAATAAATGAAAGGAAAACTGAGACTGTGGTACCACTGAGTTTAATCATAACAGCAAGAGCAAAACTACATGCAGGGAACTTAATTATGCATTTGATGCATACAAAGAACACCCATTTAATTTAATTACCATTGCTTTTATGCAGGAACTCTATAATTGAGCCGTAAGACAAAACTGTTTGAGAAACCTCAATAAATTACACATTTGCATGATGATGCAGTATGTGTGGCAAGGACCATTTCATGAAAAGTACTGCCCCAAAACGCCTACAGGTCTGACAGTGTTGCAGTTTGCTTTCAGGATCCAAAGGTCAAAAGAACATGAAAGTTACAGAAAATACATCACATATATTTCTTTGCAAAACGTCTCCTTTATCGAACAGACAGTTAAAACATTTCCTGCAACCATAAATATCTGATAATAAAAATTAGTTGTATTCTCGCAACTATAATTGCATAAAACCCCGTATTTCCATTTCAACAATGTTAATAAAACATTTTCTTCCTCTGCTTGGGAAAGATAAACTTTTAACTTCTGAATCTCCCTAACAACACATACAAACAAATCATAGGTATTATAAAGGGCATAGGCAGTAGATTATTTGTAACATGTTTTTTGTTACCATATGAATGGATAGGTTGTCAAAAAAAGTCACCCACCTGGTTTATGATTTGAATCATGCAACTGTGTAAACTATGACTCAAATATAAGTAATATATCTAATCATTTTTCTGCTTTCACAGAAGCTCAGGGTTATCTTCAGAGCAAAGATCAATGTGCTAAAAGAAAAAAAAATGAAGAACTAAAATAAAGCAAAATAAAGTAAATGTAACTAATGACAAATTAAAAATATTTGAAACAAATTACAATAAGCTGTCATGTTATTGCCAGAATTCTTTGTCACACAAATGAACAGAAGAACAAAGCTCCGTTAATGAAGCTACATTCTGAAGTAACAAAATGTTGTAAAAGCCAAAGACAGTGAACAAAAGAAATTCAAAATAAGAATATTTTTAATAAAAAGCACATAGAGAGCAAATGACAAAATATCAAATTTGCTGCAGTAGCTGCCTTTCTTGCATATTAAAAAACAGAGGGATCTTTTTGAAAGATTTGTAGAAGATAAGAATAAGAGGCTCAGAACTTTGGGGGTTTGCAGGCTCCACTACAAAACAGCGAACACTAACACTGCATATGGAAGTGTGCATGCAGCAAAAGCAGGCACTGCCCCATTTGTGTGGGTGAACTGGGCAGTGGGGACAAAAGCTGACCTTTCTGCCTGCTGAAGGCCTCAGCAGCAGCTCTATTCTCTTTTCTCTGGTTTTTCTGATATTACAGCCTCACCTTCCTTTCACAACTGCCTTTCTGGCTTTCACTAGACAAGGAGGAGGGATTTTAGCTGTGCACAGAAAGCCGCTGATGCTGCTCCACAGATCTCTAAGACAGCAGAGGCTAGGTACAAACCTAGGTTTCCGTGTAACTTCACACAATTGAACAGAGGAGAATATGGCTCTGTTGATTGCAAAATCTTGCCTGAAACTCCAAGGTGCTCAGGATGCCTTACCAGACTCATTTTTTGATCTTGTTTTCACAGCCAAGAAGTGGGTTGGTAATCAGTCAGGTAACCTGCTGTAAAATTCTACTGTAAATGAGATGGTTTGTGGTTTTCACACAAAATGCACGTTGTGTTATATGTTGAATTTTCAGTTTGAAGAAGTGGGGTGAGAGTAGGATGAGAGTGAAGATATCTAACAGCAGAAAAACACACTACACTGTGGATACTGGGCTGAAAACTAGAGGTCTTTCAGTAAAACTCCAGTCTTTCATCCTTACCAGAATTTTAATTCATGCTAGCAATCTTGAGATATTTATTTCAAGAACTCATCATTTACCAGAACATAACTGCACTGGAGCAAAAGAGGTGCCATATCGCAGTTACAGAACTGCTCATAGAAGTTCATCTTCCAGATCCTTCTGTAACAACTAGAGTGTACAGCTTCTATGTAATAATAACAACCTTTCAGTGCCAGGTTCACAAATTCACAGATAAAAGCAAGGATGTTTGAGCAACGCCTTTTTTAAAGTACGGCATTCTGAAAAGTACGTGGCAACATGCACAGAATACAAATTAGTGAGGGTCAGTTACTCTGACCATAGTCTGGGCAGGGGAATGAAAACTGGCATGAAGCTCTGCCAAAAAAAGACAAAGGCAGTACAGAATATCAGTAAACCTGCTTTCATGGGAAACAGATCCTCTCACACAAACCTGACCGAATGTTCATATGATTACAGTCTGACTGATTAAAGGTGATTGCAAAGATACAATGGACTTTTTTAAGGCATGTGATTTTAGTGTTTTTTTTAGTATATTATGTATTATTTAGCATATTATAAAACGTTCTTTGAGTTTAGACAGAAAGGTTTGAGGAAGCTGCAAAGGTGGCTTCTGTGAGAAGAGTGCAGGAGCTGCTCCACACACTAGACAGAATCAGTTCCAGATGGCTCCAAAGCAGACTCACTACTGGCTGACAGTGCCTCTATGATAATGAATTTAAGGAGTAAACAGCTGTAAGAGAGGAGGTAAAAAAAATATGAGAGAAACAACACAAAGTGAGGAAAAAAGGAGTGGGAGGAAGTGTTGTTCCAAATGCCAGAGTGGATATTTTCCTGCAAGTACGTGGACAAGACCGTGGTGGTGCAGGTTGTCCCCCTGCAGCCTAGAGGACCACGATGAAGCAGATTTCCATGCTGAAGCTTGTTATGGGTCACCCACGCTATAGCAGTTTTTTCCTCAAGTACTGTACCCCATGATGAGGCCCATGGTGGAATGATTCTTTGAGAATTGCAGCCTGTTGGAAACTCCTGTGGTATAACAATTCGTGAAAGGCTGTGTCCTGTGGGAGGGACTCTCACACTGGAGCAGGGGAAAAGTCTGAAGAGAAAACAGCAGCAGAAAGTAACTGTTGTTAACGGGTTCCCCATTCCTCCTGTGCCACTCAGCGTTGGAAAGATGTGGGAGAATGAGGACTGAAGTCAAGACTTGAAGGAAAAGGGCATGAGAAAAAGGTGTTTTTTGTTTTGTTTCACACTATCGTACTCAATTTTTAATTGGAAATCAATTAATCTTCCCCAAGTTTGCCCATGATGCAATCTCCCTTTCTTTATCTTGATCAATTAGCTTTTTCATTCTTTTTGCTCCACCAATATTGCTGAAGGGAACTGAGAAAGCAGCTTGGTGGATATCTGTCAGCCAGCCCCACACTAATAAATAAAATGTATGATAAATGTATGATAAACTACTTAAAATAAGTAGTCAAGAAGGACTGATGATATTTGATGTTTTTATCAGACATTTGAAAATACATGTAAAAATTACAGTTAAGAAAACTTGCAGATAACAACAAGGTTGGCTGAGAGAAGTCATGTGGAAAGGGCTCCTACACAGAAACCTAAGAACAAAGTATTCAGGTCACAGTGCCTGCGTAAGGGACAATAACCTTTAAACCACAACCACTGAAAAGACTCTGCAGCCATGATAAGCATGAGCTTTATGCATGATGCTGTAACAAAAAGTGGTAACATGGCTACAGACAGATAAATGAGGGGAACCAAAAGTTCCAGTTAAAGTCAAATTGTATGAGTGGCTAAAGTGATCTCTTTAGTTTGATTTCACTTTGGAAAAGGCACTTGTGAAGCTGACACAGGAACTCTCCATCGCTTTCTTAAGCCCTCATTTTCAGAAAGAGTTAAGTGCTATATTAAGTAAGTTGAAGGGCTTCTTGAGTTTATTCTTCTATGCTTATCAGAAAGAAGAATTAGAAAAGAATTGATTTTTTGACACTAACGAAGGACTAGACTAGATCAAAGAGCACTTTGGATTCCTGCAGAAAGGCCTCAAAAGAACAAACATCTATAAGCTACACACATTTTAGACAACCAAGGCAGACAATGAAAAAAGCACGAGAAGAACTAGATGTTCTTGCCATTTGATGACTTCAAATTAGAATTACCTGCTCTTCCAGAGAATCTCATAGAAGGAAACACAAAGGTTTTTAAGCCAGGACAAACTGCGAGTAATTGTACGTGCTTTGATATTCCAAATGTCAGAAGGAGCTAAGTGGTCTTCTCGACATCAATAGCATATTCAGTTGAATTAAGCCAAAGACATCTTGTCTGCTTAAACAGAGCAGTTTGGATAGTGTTGCATATAAGCTGTTGAGCTTGAATGTTTCTGGTTTTTTTTAGTCATTTCTATCATTGTTACAAAACAACTCCCAAAATTACACCAAAAATCAGTTTTCCTCTCATCATTTATGTATCAACATTTTACCAACACCTTAACGTATCTTGAAGGTTTCTAAGCTGTCAGTTGCTTTTTTCAACTTCCACTCTTAAGATTTTTACTGTGGGTTTTAAACATACCCCTGCCAACAGGAAGTGCTTCTGCATTACAGCACTGATCAATGAGTTGATGGCAGTGTTCCACCATGGATTCCAGCTGTGCTTTGTCATAAGAAACTCCTAAGAATCTCACCAATTGCTCAACCATTGTTGCCAAGTCCTGTAAGAGAGCATTTAAAGATGAGTTTATTTTGCAGTATTTCAAGCGAATTTATGAAATGATTTTCAATATTTCAAAACAATTTCATCATGACAAATGTGAAAAATACCAATGAAGAAGTTCCAGAAGCATCACTGTCTTAAAATGCTGCCACCTTCTGATTTGCTGAGAATAAGCCCTCACATTCCAAGTAATTAGAGGAGGACAAGCAGGAAGGTACACAGATGCTGTGATGCTACCAGCTTTCAGCAGCATCCCTCAATGCACAGATGAGAATGAAAACGTTATTCAAAATTGTAAATTAGCATCATTATTCTGTTTCACTACATCTTCTGTCAGAAAGTACAAGAAAAATATAAGCTGAAATTGTATATTTATTCAGCTTTATAGAGTTCTATCTTGCTCTTGCCTTTCTGGAGGCTTAGACATAGCAGCTGGGTTCATCCTATGTCTGCATTAATTTTCCAGTCAAATATCATAGAAATCATAGAATGCTTTAGGTTGGAAGGGAACTCAAGGATCATCAAGTTCCAACTTCCCTTGCCACAGGCAGATCAAGTACTAGATCAGATTGCCCAGGTACCCTTAAACACTTCTGGGCAGCCTGTGCCACCACCTCACCACTCCCTTAGTAAAAAACTTCCCCCTGACATAAAATCTAAACCTCTCTTCCTTTAGTTTAAAACCATCCCCCTTTGTCCTATTGCTATTTACCCTTGTAAAAAGTTGATTTTCCTCATGTTTATAAACTCCCTTTAAATATTAAAAGGCTGCAATGAAGTTTCCCTGCAGCCTTCTCTTTTCCAAGATGAATAAGCCCAGCTCCTTCAGCCAGTCTTCATAGGAAAGGTTCTCCAGCCCTATGATCATCTTTGTGGCCTTCATCTGTACGCTCTCCAAAAGCTCCACACCATTCCCATGTTAGGGGCCCCAGTCTTGGACACAGTACACCAGCTGGAACCTCACGAGGGCAGAGTAGAGAGGGACAATCACCTCCCTCACTCACCTTATTGGCCACTCCTCTTCTGACAGAATCCAGGACACCACAGGCCTTCTGGGCTACAAGAGCACGCTACTGGCTCATGTTAGTTTTTCATCAACCAGGATCCCCAAGTACTTCTCAGCAGGGCTGCTCTCAAGGTGTTCTTCTTCCAGGTTGTATACATATCTGGGATTACCTCGACCCAAGTGCAAAACCTTGCACTTTGCTTTGTTGAACCTCATTAGGTACATGTGGGCCCACCTTTTGAGTTTATCAAGCTCCCTCTGCATGGCATCCCTCCCTTCAGCTGTACCAACCACACCACTCAGCTTGGTGTCATCAGAAAACTTGCCAAGGGTGCACTCAATCACATCATCTATATGATTGATAAAGATGTTAAAGAGTACCAGTCCCAAGATGAACCCTTGGGAACAGTGCTCACTTTGAAAATTTTTATTAATCCTCAAAAATATATTACTGCTATATAGGAAATGGGAAATAATGTTCAATGTAGTACTTTCATTACATTTCTGATTAAAAATAAAGTGGATTTATCAGCCAGCATGCTGTAATAACCCTAGAAGTTCACCTCATGCTACATCATCACCTCAAATTGTTTTTAACACAGATTCACAGCAGACAGTAAGGACAACCAAATAATCAGAATAATTGTGAGATATGTAAGACAAACCCCTAATGAGAGAGACTTCAGTTCTCACTGATACAGAACACACAATAAGACACTTATTTTAAATGAAAGTCAAGGGATGTGTAGCAAGAGCACCTGCTCTGTGTGAACTGTTGACCACCTATGCAAGCAGGTAGATTCCTGAATAAATTACTAGGTTTACAACAGTGCTTATGGAAGCTATGAATGCCACTGCTTTAAAAATGGTATCAGAGATTAGAAAGCCCAAACACGGGCACAAGAAACAATTTTTAAACTTCATGTATTTTACATGTTATGACATTTAAAGTGTTTAAAATACCTCTTTGTTACATCTAACCTACCTTGTGCATATCTTCATACTTGAGGAAAAGTACATTGGCATCCATATGATGTTCCCAAAACTCTTGGACATGTTCAAACCACGAACCATATCCTACTATAGATACAGAAGATATTACGATTGGCATGAGGAAATATTAATACTGTTGTTATTAATTGCCCTTCAAAAATGTAAAAATGAAAACTAATTTAATTTGGGTGATTAACAGCCTTAAGAGAGTTGTCTGGTTTTGCTCCATTGCCATGCACAGTGACTTACTTAATTGGAAAAGAATATTTCTACCAGTTTGGAATATTCAAAAGAGCTAACCTAACCTAAAGAAAAAATACTCAACTGAAAGTGCAACCATATTTCACTATGGGCATCTCCAGAGCTCAGTATTAGTAATGCCTGACCACTGCACCAAAGTTGAGCCAATATAAAAATTACAGAGATATATTTGCAAAAAGTAAATTTTCAGTGGCTCTGACCTGTGCGAATTCCTGCAGTTGGCGTTATCAGACTGCACCTTCCATTACTCAAAGCACAGACAACACATGTAATGGAAATCTATATATAGTGGAAAATTCCATAAAGCATCTGCTGTGACGGACAAAGAATTGCTAACAGCCATTATCCTTTCTTTATTACACAAGTATTGAAGAAACACACATATTAATATGCTTCACTGTCATTCTCAGAATACTAAAGGTGTACCAATAGAATATTCTATTTATCTTTTGCTTCCTCTAAAATCTAAGACTTATTCTCTTCTGTTGTTACTTTCTTAGCATTTCCATGCAACCTAGGTAGGTATGCCAGAACATGGTCTCAGATATATTGTAGCTCAGTTGGTACACCAGGAGGGCCCATGTTCCCAGCACTGCTGAGGCAGTGGTTAATAGAAACTCCAATCCCCTCAATTTTTTTCCTGCTTTATTTTCCACTTCTCCGACAAAATTCACATTTGACTGATTTTTGTCTATCTTTGTGTGTACAGAGGTACAGACACTGGCATTTATTATCTAAAGACTATGTTTTGCTGCCAACAGTATCAGAAAGGAAAGCAAAGGAGAAATGCATTACAGAATCACAGAATTGCATAGGTTAGAAGGAACCTCAAGAGATCATCAAGTCCAACCCTCCTGCTGAAGCAGGTACCCTACAATAGGCTGTATAGGTAGATGTCCAGATGGGTCTTGAATTCATCTCCATAGCAGGCTCCACAACATCTCTGGATAACCCATTCCAGTGCTCCATCACTAAAGAAGATCTTCCAAATATTTGTATGGAACTTTCAACATTCGAGTTCTAGGCCCTACTCCTTGTGCTATTGCTACAGACCACCAAGAAGAGTCTGGCCTCATCCATTTGCCCCCCACCTCCCTTTAGCTATTTATAAAAATTTATCAGATCCGCCTCTCAGTCTTCTTTTCTCCAGGCTGAACAGACCCAGGTTACTCAGCCTTGCCTCATATGGGAGATGCTCCAGGAGTTTTATCATCTTTGTGGCTCTCCACTGAGCTCCTTCTATGAGATCCCTATCTGTTTGGAACTGGGGAGCCCAGAACTGGACACTTAGCACTCTAAATGTGGCCACAGCAGAACAGAGTAGAGGAAGTGGATCACCTGACCTTTTGGCCATGTTCTTTCTAACGTATCTCAGGATACCTTCTTGGCCACAATGGCACAATGGCACTTCCTCAAAGTATCTCAGATAATCAAGGTAGAAGCTAAGCAAATACAGTGAGCAGTTCCTCACATTTTCTCAGTATTGATATTTTTATCCTTACAACAAAACAACTTCAGAAAAGTATTAAACATCATTTCTATTCTTTATAATTTTAAAGAAATTCATGCATGGAGCTTACACATCAGTCAAGCAAAAAACCCTTTTGCTAGCTGCTCTTAACTGCACAGGGCAAGAATCCGTTAACATTATGATAATAGAGTTTGCCTGCATTTTATGTAAGAAATTCCCTTAAGCTCCAGAGGGTAGTGACAGAGAATTATCATATTTAAGATCAATCCCCCATTAGCATAAGAGCTAGCATGTACTAAATCTGTTTCCAGATGGACAGATATAAGATAAGGGGTAAAAAAAATGGGATTGTGTCATTTGGATTTAATGCTTCTCCTTCTTGCACTACTTTGAATGCTTACTTTTGCTTCTATATTGCTTCCATGAGATGGAATCACTTAAATAAGTGCCATATTTACTGTATTACAAAATACTCATTTTGCATAATTACGGACACAGAACACGCTGCAATGTTTTACTGACTCTAGAAGGTAATGACAAATCACACAGCTGCTATAAGATAAAGATCTAAATAGCTCCTGGGATATTTACATGAAAAAGAATGAAGAACCTTCCTCCCATCTTAGAAGAACCTATCTTTAATATGTCTCCAATGTAGAAGCTCCTGCTCATGGGCTGCAAACAAGATTCCCATTCTAGGGGAATGCAGAAAAAAAAGTTGAAGGTGGGTTGGGAATGGAAGGATATTTACCCTCCTGCACAAAAGAAAGTGGCAAGCCTTATAAAGCCTGTTAACTAACCTCCATTGGCAGGCTTTTACCTTTTTCCTTTCCTTTAGTATTATACAGCTTCTTTAGCATCAAGTCCCCCAAATTCCAGATGGAAATAACATTTTCTGGATCTAGAGGCGATCCTTGTCTCAGAGCAGACCAAAGTGCCTGTTGACTTCTTAACATCACATTAGGGTGCATAAAGAAGATTTTATAGAGAAAGAGAACGCAGTAAAAAAAACCTGCATTGTTCTGTTTTTTGATCTTGCTAGCTACAAAGCATGGCAATCCATTGGCAAAAAGCTCAGTGACAGCTACTTACATGAGAACAAGCCTTCACTCCCTGTAAGGTTACTAAGTTCGTGCAATGGAGCTACTTAAGGTAGTGCAGCCTGAAGGGAACACAGTGGGTTGGTATGTAATGAAACAGCCTTCACTCACAGGAGTTACTGAGCAAGCAGCTGATGAGCTGTTGTAACACAAGTTACATTACAGTAGTAAATTTTCAGCCTACAATTACCTTCTTACAGGTAACTTACTACTGTATTCCTACTGATGCGTGAGCTCAGTCTCATGCAAACTAGAATTTACCTGAGTGAAGTCAAACACAATTGATCCCACAGGGTCAAATATTGTAAGACAGTTATTTACAAGATATGGCCACAGTTTGCACAGACAAATCTAAGCTCATGCAGCACTGTATCTCTAGTACCTTCCTTGCAGTATAAACAAAATAAATGCATCTTTATCTACTTCATTTTTGTACTTGCAGAGATGAAAATAAATGTGTGACAACATGTGCACAGACAGTTGTATCTTACACTTGTCATTCATAAACCTTCTGCAGAACTCCTGAAATGTTCCTCTGTAGCTCATGGTCCTTAGGGAGCGGTGAAACTGGTAATAAGACACCACCAGGTCTTTGGGGTTGCGAGCCATGTATATTACCTACGACAAAGGAGGGAAATCATCTTAATGAAAGTTTGTTTTTTCCGTTTCCCTAAGCACATAAATAATTGTTGCTGGTTCAATAAGACAAGCATGAATTAATTCTTACCTTTGAATTGCCATTATGGAGGTCTGAAGGCAAAAAACGATATGGTAGGTGGCTTTTTATGAGGCGAGGAGATGTCAGTTCCTAAAATAAAGCAAAGAAACTATGTATCAGTTTTTGGCACATCCTGAGTTCTCCTGAACTGATGTCCTTTACTTTACTGAGCCACATGCAGAAATTCACTTCTTAAATTAACAGGGGTCTGGACTAGAAATTAGGTCAGAGAATTTCATCTGTTTTAAACCAAAAGGATGGATCTTGGAAACTACTCCAATTTGTAGGATCCTCTTAGGAAGACTAGAAGGGTTGAAGATTCTTAGCATAAAACTGACCTTGTTTTCACTGACACTCCCACTAAAATTCAGTGAAAAACATTAGAAGGACTGAATGAACAGCTTCAAAAAACCCTATCCTTAATTTTTCAACTTCAAAATTATAATCCAAAGCTTATTTTAGCCTCAGAATTGGACCCAGACAATTTAAAGGTTTACCTGAGCACATAAACACTTTTAAAGGTATTTTTCAATCATAATTTGGAAAAAATTAAAAAAAAACGTCTTATGACAAGATCATCTTCCAGTAGTTAAAAGCTGCATAAACTACTACTGGATTGAGTTGTTAGCAGAGTATCCACAATGCGTGATCTCAAACTAAACCTCTCACTATTGCTCCTGCTTATTTGCATTGACATATCACTGAGGTCTCACTAGACTAGGGTCACAAAGCAAAAAAGGAAAGTAATCTCTGGCCACTGAATAATCATCCTAAAGAGGGCCAAATGCTGCAGTAGTAAGTGACTGGAACCAGCTTTGATCTATCCATACTAGCCTTAGCTAGCTCAAATCAGCAAGCACTGCAGCAGTCTTCAGATGGAGCCTGGTATTTTGCATATCTTGGAATGATTAGACCTGTATCTAAAGTAGTTAGAGCAATAACAAGATCACACTTAACATGCCATGCCACTAATCTGAGTAACTCTTAACAATGCCAAAGTCATTTCATGCAAAATACTCCAAACTCCTCTAACTCCACTACAGAGTTCATAGATCCACAGACCCTGAGTCTCTTGGGAGCGGTACGTTCAAATTCAGAGTAGAGTGTCTACAGATTCACAGATCTCTGCATTTGTAGATCTTCTGCAAATTCAGGGAAAGGATCAGAGCAAATCAGTCTCATTTGGAGAGCTTCCACTTACATAACTCTTTTCTTCAAGAGATCTGTTGTCAATATGTTTAGGACATTGAGAAATATGTTTTAAAGCACTGGAATATAATCAAGATTAATAAAACCAACTTCAAAATAACGTAATAATACTCTGAATCATTCCAACAAACTGAACAAGGACAAGGGCACAGGATGAGATGAAGTGATAAACATGAAGCCTACAAAAAGATATCCAAATGCTGAGTGAGTTTCTTTGTAATAAATTGTACCTTGATGATGTCCAGACCAGGCTGAGGGTACTCTAGGACTGGAAGTTGTTCATCTATATTCATTAGTCCAATCTCATCTGGATCAGCTCCCTGACTCACTAGATAAACCACTTCCTGTAGCAAGCCTGTGCCTGCATAAACCAAACAATGAAAGAGAACAGATTGTATTACAGTCCTTATCTAAACAGAAGCATACGAAAGCAGACCCAGACAAAGAAATAATAGCTTTTTCCTCAACAGTTTGCTCTGATCTCAGTCTACAGCTACTGCTTTAACGTAGTATGTCTGCTCTCTTATTTTAAATACATGAAAATCTCCTACCACATCAAATATCTGAGATTTTTCTTTAGCAGTAACTTAAATATAAATGTTTCTGTATCCCAATCCTTTTAACCTGTGAATTGGAAAGCATTTTACATATACTGAGCCTTTCACTATGAATGTTAGTTAGGCAAATCCCACTATTTCAATTCTAGAAATGAAAAAACTGAAGCAGAGAGAGGTCATCCAAGTTCACAAAATGCATTAGAGGCTGTACAGGGGAACAACCAGTGTCTTCTATATAAATGGTAGGCAATTCTACTGTTACGTAATGATTTGAAAGTCTATTTATACTTCCATTTTATAGATTGGATAAACCAATGAACACATCAATGCACAGTGAATTAGAAACAATCTTTAGAGGCCTCCATTATGTACCACTCTCCAGTCTGAAGACACTTACAAAGCAACTGAGAGATAATATAGCCTTAATGACTGTTCTTTGGAAAGTTAAAAGGTATTCTAAATAGCATTTTGAGCAGGGAAACTATGAGAGTTGCTCCAAAAGTAATGCCTCCTATTTTGTTCTTTTAGTCCATGATACCGGAAGCATGTCATGATAGTGACATGGCTGTAGAGGTTGAACCTTCCCATCAATATTCCCTTACTTTATTTTTTTTTTGCTGTGTGACAGATGGCAGCAGAGGAGCAGTCTGATAAAACGATGTCTGACAAGGAAGTGCAAAGGTGTGTCACTGAAATCCTTCATGTGGAAACAACTGCACCCATTGACATTCATCAATGCTTGCTGAACACTTATGGATACCAAACAGCAGCTGTGAGCACAGCAAGGTGGTGGGTGGTGAATTTCAGCAGTGTACAGCAGCATGAAAGTCCAGCCATGTTCCAGATGGCTGTGCACTGCTGTCACACCACGAAATTAAGAGTCTCTATCAGCTTATCTGCTCAAATCAGCTAATGGTGGCAACTACATCAAAAAGCAGTGTTTTGTAGCCAAGAATTTGCTCTATCAAATAGTGTCATTGTGCTTTTTGTATCTGTTCTTTCCATGGAAATAAATAGAAGGCATTACTTTTGGAGCAGCCTATATATTTTAATTGATTTTACCTTCAGGCAGATAGATCTAGAGAGCAGGAAATTCTCTAAGCAGGCAAACAAAAATTTAGAGATATCTGATATTAAAAAGGGAAAGGCAAAGGCTTTTGGTAAGACGGAAGAACAGTAAGAGCCAAGATCAGTGAAGTAATAAGCAAGAGACACCATGGTTTAAAAGAAGTTGTGCAGACATGGAAAATCCTGGATGCTGCAACACACTGACCAATTATTTAAGAATTGTAAGTGGTAGGGAAAAAAAAAAAGGATTTTTTTTTTTTTTTTTCTATCTGAAGTACTGAATAATGCAATCATGCAAGCCTGTCTATTTCATATCCTTGGAAAGATAACCTAAAAATCCATAAATCATGCCTTTTGGTCCTATTTATGTTTGCAAAGAACTTGCAAGTTGCAGTTAACTTGTCACAGTCACCAGGTAACTCATGTTAGCCAGTATGATCATACACAGCAACACAGACACACTTTGCTCTAATTCCTACATGCTGTTCAAACAAAAGAAAAATTTGAGTATCACTATTCGGATTTTTTCTTTTTAATTTAAATTAGCAGGAAGGAAAAAAAAAAAAAAAAGAAAAAAATTCATGTACTGTAGGTACTGTTCAGAGGGAACAGGGTCTGGATGCAATATGAAAAAATATACCTCTCCAAGAACAGATTGGAAGAACACTTCTGCGTTTCCTGACTGATTGTTGGGTGAATTAAAATGGCTTGGAAAAAAAGAAGCTTTCACATTATCATCACCTTCAGAGAGGGCTGTCAGAGACTTAATACACACTTGCCCTTGAGGCTGTTCACTCTGCATTTTTAAGTTCAAGCATGTATTTTATATATTAAAATTAGCATACACACAGTACATCAGTATCAGTCCTTGTGACTCCGAATGAGCACAACCTTGTTCTCATTAAACATTTATCCTGACAGAAGACATCCTGGTTCTCTGTAATTTATTTCTGTATTTCCAATTCTGCTTGTGAAGAAAAATGCTATCACAGCAACCCTCTTGCATGAAAGGAAAAAGACTAACTGTAAGGATAAACACCAACACCAGTGCTTTCTCAGTCTCAGTCTTTGCCTGCTCAGCTGAACCTTGACAAAATCTCTGTGGTGCCTCTGAATACAGGATGGATGCTGAGGCAGGACTGCTGAAATTTCAGGAGAGCAGCATGTTCCCTACCAGCTCTACAGCAGGTCAACGAGAGAACTAAGAGGTGAAGTCTGGGGAGCAAAGCTTCTGGGGTCTTACCTAGTTCTCCTCAGATCTGTGGACATGAACTAGGTCCATGGACGTGAATTAGGTCCATGACAGTGAAAACTTGGAAAACTTTAACTTTTGAGGTGTAATCCCATATGTTAAGCATGATGTAGTGATGTAGAATAAGGGGTGGAATGTCATGGTTTTATGATTTTTGGTCATCAGTATTCCACACCATAACATCATGTAATGCATTGGGGGTGGGATTTGATATCTGCCGAATGTTCGTCCGTCGGAGAAGAACTACTTTTCCCCAGGAGACTTTGCGGTCAGCAAGGGGATATGACTCCAAGCAAGGTCACCTGATCCTTCTTCTTCGCCTGCATTCTTTGGCCAAAGGAATGGAGAAAAAGGCGTTAGCAATGTCAATGGTGGCATACCACTTAGCTGCTTTTGACTCCAGTTCGTATTGGAGTTCTAACATGTCTGGCACAGCAGCACTCAATGAGGGTGTGACTTCATTCAGGCCACGGTAGTCCACTGTCAGCCTCCATTCTCCACTGGCTTTACGCACTGGCCATATGGGGCTGTTAAAGGGCGAGTGAGTTTAGCCAGTGGAGAATAGTATCTGAAAGAGATGGGACGGGAAATGGTAGTGATAAACCACAGTCAGAACTGGGAGGTTTTTAGAGAGCCTTCTACATTATCTGTGAACCTGCACTTCTACTCTTTGTGAGAGCATCTACAAAAGAAGCCCAGGCACAGCAGTTTGAAACTGTGCTAACTGGGCTGCACTGTCCTTTGCAGTGCTGCCTAATGGTACACAGAAATAAGGACTTAGGAGTCCTTCCAAACTATTATCTTCTCTATGGGAATCCCTGCAATAAATAGGAACTCATCATTTCTACCGTTTTTCATGGTCGATGCCTCAGCAACACTAGTCAAGTTAGCTCATAGACATAATGCCTCTGCTTATCAGTAAGGCTAACTGCTCCAGCAGCAACTAGACAGCATAGCAAGGCAGACAAAACTGTGAAATATCTCACAGTTATTTCTTTATTTCTACGGAAGGAGAAATACTCTGTAGTGCAGCTGTTCTCTGCCTCCTCTCACTGCTTTCTGGCCACTGACACATTCACATGCAGTTACTAAGCTTCACAAATGTGATCAAAATGAATGTGGTCAAATGTGGTCTGAGATGTCTTTCGAACGTGTATCACCAGAGGCTGTAAACAGCAAGTTATGAAAATGGCATTCTATTTAGAACTAAAATGTACTTTCTGTTTGGTAAAACTAACAAAATAAATAAATGCACTGTCTCTGATACACATATATTAGAAATATTGCTACTATATATAACAGTATCCTAAAGGAATACCTTAATAAACTGGTTACAAAATAGTGTTATTTTCAGTTCATGCATTAGTACTGTTTTTAAAAAATGGTCTGAATCCCAATTCTGCCTTACATTAGCACAATAACTACTCAACAGAATATAGGATGAGAAGTGCAGAAAAAAATGTAATGCAACTCTGTCCAGACAATGACTGTAAAGACCTCATCACTGTTGTAGTGGAAGGCAGGTAATATGGTGTGCTTCATTCTCAACACTAGCAGAAGCAGCTCCAAAGAAGGACTACTGACACCTTTTAGGAGGATGGATCCTAAAGCAACAGCAGTAAATAAAACACATCAGGCCCTGTTTTTTGGAAGGACAAGAGGGGCAGGCTGGACCCATATCCATGGAGATTCATGTGCTAGACTTGATAAAACCAGAAAAAAAAAATAGCTTGAGTCACACATGCTCCCTAAACAATACATCCTAACCATGCCTAGGCCAATCTGTGCCAGTAAGCACAAGACCAGGCCTCCTGTTGAGGACAGCTGGCACAAAAAGCAGTTCTCTTCCATCCCTCTCAATCAGCCACAACATACTCACAGTCAAGGGAACTGCAGCAAGGAGTAGGTACAGGCTAGCAGCACTAAGAACTATGGGTCAGGTCCACAGACTGCTTTCAATCCCTAGATTTTGAACAAGATAATACTGCTTTGTCTATTTGCTTTCTGACTGATGAGTCATGATTTGAGTTTTCAAGCTTGTCCCCACATCCATGATTCCACCATAACTAGGTCTTACAGATTTTGTTACAGGTCTTTCACTGATACTAGTTGGTAGCCGATATCCAAAGGGGAGAAGTGTTTTAATTGTGGACATTCTCTTTAAGCTTTAGCTATGTTGGTAAAATATTTCCATGTCTGTAGATGCTCCTCACATCTGTACTATATGTCACCACCAATGGAACAGTTTCTGTGAAGTTGCCCCAGTTCACTTGAAACTGTGTCAGACAAATTAGCTTAAGGAGTTTATCTCTTAGGCATAAACTCACCTACCTAATTTTGCTGAAGACAAACTAGAATGCATTCACACATAATGCTCTGCAGGCAGTGCTTTAAGAAGTGACAGCAAGCTAAGGACACTAAAATTTTGTGCTACTGCAGATGGTTATAAAAGAGGACATCTATCTGCATCCTTAGATTAATTCTCTCTCTTTTTGCTCACCAAATTAAACACACTGCCATGGTACAAAGCAGCACAAAGAAGAAGTGTGCAGTATAACCTCTCTGAAAGGAACGTGAAAATAAAAGATAAATGAGTTAAAGCTCCATTCTTGCTTCCTACCTTACCACACTGTAGCAGATGGAATTACATCCCTCTTTTTACCCTTTTCCAACTTACTCAAGGTTGATCAGGTCAAAAGTCAACCCAGTACATTCAGTTGTTACCCTCTTTCCCTGGGCTTCACTCTTTGAAATTCCCCACGATCCAGAGACACATCTCCTTTCATAGCAGCATAGGAGCACATCGGCTCATACAGGCATACCAAAGGGCAGGTTCACTATGACAGTAATTCACGGAGAAAAGAATGCTTTCAATTGGCTAACATATGCTACAGGGCAGATCCTACCTCAAACATGAGGAAATAATCTAGTAAATGGTGGCCATGTAAACTTGTAAACTGGCGGTGGCATTTCCTCAGGGTATTCCTAGATTTTTCAAATCCTACCTTTTCTCTGGATAGTCAAGAAGGTGCAGGTCCTTACCCCAATCTTACCTCAGCTGTATCCTGCTTCTTCCTCTAGTAGTCTCATTCCATATAACAAAAACATGCCCAAACTACTTAACACATTACCCCAGCAGGAGCTCCAGTAATGCGTCCCCCACACTGGGTCTCATTTCCCTCCATTTTCACACAGGTGACAACACTGTTCCAAAGCATAGAGCAGAAGAGAACACTGCTGTAATGACAAGGCATTGTTTTTAAAATTCACCCTCAAGGACTTCATTAAGTTACAGGGAAGTGCTTAGTTATCCTTAGAGTCACTGATTTCTTAGGACAACTATAGCACTATGTCCTGGTCTACACTATTGGAATATGGTCCATGACTAAATGCAGAGCAGCACAGTGAGCTCTGCTGATTGAAAGAGGATCCAAAGGCAGGAGGCAATGGGCCATCCATAATAGAAACTTGTATTGAGGTTGTCCTTGTAACCTTTTGTTGTGAACCCGTTTCCTTCCCCTACGATAAGCATATTCTGGAGGATGTCTGTCACCTCCTGAAGTGCCTTGGTCCATATTCAGAGTTGCATAGTGAACCAAAATGCAATTCCATGCCTTGGTTTCAATCTCACAGTTTCCCGGGAAAATTGTTAGACAAAACATGCCTACACATTTATCTGTGTTTGCATATATTAGGCAGTTAAATTACAAGAAGGCAGTGCACCAGTAGTATCATGTGAAAGCATTGCAGATATGAGATTTGGAAAAAAAAAAAAAAAAAAAAAAAAAAAAAAAGGAAAAGAAGCTGTTTTGGAATTTCAATAAACATTTTTAATCTACGCATGAGACTACATAGCCTCTTCAGTCAGCTAGCGTAACACCAAGGAGGAAGCCATTTGATATCTGACAGCATCCCCCTCATTGCCCATCATAAAAGCTGCCCTGAGCAAAACCATTGCTTGCATGGTAGCCACGCCCCCAATCATATTTAACACACTGTTATTCCTTCTGTATGCTGAATTACAGAATTGCAGCTCTAGACAAGCTACAGTCATCTCTGTTCTATTTCTGTTATTGCTCTTCATAGAATCACAGAATTGCTCAGGTTGGAAAAGACTTAAAGATCATTGAGTCCAGAATCAGAAACGGAAATAAAAAGATCTAATTGAGAGTACAAATGGGCATCTGCCAATCTGTGTCATCATGGTTAACTCAGTGCTGCTGCAAAATCCATGAAAAGAGCACGCTATGTCTCATAAATACTCACATTAATCATTATTAACGTGCACTTCAACTATATATGCATAAAGAAATCCAATTTCAACAATGCCTGTAGCTGCTCTGTGCTACTCTGGCAGTAGCAGTAAACAGGCTTTTAACTGAATGGTTAACCTTAGTTTATGATTGCCTTACATCAACAAGACACTGCAAAGCAGCCAATGTACTGATCAATCTTGACTGCTGCATATACATCCAGTGTTTATCTTCTGAATGTGTCTTATCTCAATTGCTTCACACTTGTCTCATTTTGTTGGCTTGGATGAATTTATTACTCGTGCACTTGGACACAGTAAAGGGCTAATTACACACCATTGTCTATACCCCATATGGTGACCTAATGTAATTACACATCACCCAGAACTTGCAGCCTTCCATTGGATGACAGCCTTCACATCCTGCACCATAAATGGTGCTGGGTAACAGCACATGAAATCAGCTTGCATTTTTTAAATTACAAATGTGTTTTGATATCTAGCAACAAAAATCTCTGCTTAGCTGGTTCTCCAGTGGTGTTCCTTTTCCTTTTTATCTTTTACCATTCCAGGCCCTGCCTCCACTAGCTAAACTTCCCTTCCACCCTTTCAGTCCCCAATACGCCTCCTTTCCTGACATTCCTCAGTACACCCCATCCTCCTCACAGTAGGTCTCATGAGAGTGCACTTTCATTTGAAATGGTATTAACACAGTGCTTCTACTGTGCTGTCTTGTCTTTTTTCTTGCTGCTGAATGTGCAATATGTTCCAGGATTAACATATGACATAAATGGTCTATTTATTCTGTAGTAGTTTGTAAAAGACTTAGATGTACAGAACCACGATTCTTTCAGCTCTTAAGCTCCATCTCTCTGGATTCCCTTAAGTGTTGCAGAAAATCTGAATGGGGTAAAAGTGATGACACCTGGGTGCTTCACTAATGTTTTGCTTGTTACCCCATCCCATCAAAAAACAAACAAACAAAAAACACAAAAAACCCCACCACCACCAAAAAAGAACACACAATAAAACATTCCAACATAGTGGCATTCTTATGTGTTCAGCTTTACTAGCTAGATGCTTACTGCTAGATTATCTATAAAAATACTGATAGTAGATGACATTTTTTGTCCAAGATAGTTTTTTCTTGCTATGTGTGAATTTGGGCAGAAACTAAATTCATCCATACACCTCAAATGAAAAATGCAAATGAAAAGATTAAATGACTTCTGCAAAGTCACAGAATCTCTGGAGAAGTCGTAACAAATGTCCAATATACCAAACTCTGCATCACTTCTGATGGGACAAAACAGGAGGTAGTTTCTTCACTTCAGTATAAGGTGTTCATTTTAGCGGAATTAGTAGGAATAAAAGAAAAGTCATTAAATAAAAGTCTGAATAACAAGAAGGAAGAGTCTCGTGTGCTTAATCCAATTAAGTCCTACATTCAAGCATTTTGCTTCCTTTCATTAACATCTTCACTATGGAAGATGAATATTAACACAAAACAAGAATAACCATTTGTTTGGTTTCACTGATTTACGTAGTTTCCTAATTCTTCAGTTTTTGAGGTCATTTTCATCTAATCCACTCAACACTGATTTCACTTATGTCCAGAATACATACTTTACACAGGATAAAATCTTTTTTCCGTTTTCTTTTCCTGAGACAGCTTTCACAAAGCAAATTGGTTGAGTTTTGCACTACTTCACAGCAGGAAGGCAATTATGCTACATTTGCAGGAGACCTGCAATACCTATTAGGTAACAAGAGAATTCTTCCTCTTCTGAACCATTTGTTCCGTCTCCAGCAACACATCTTCACTGTCTTGATATATGGCTCATGAGAGAAACACTTATAGCTAGATAACCAAAACAACTTTTCCATAATGACACATTTTTCCTCTCAACCTTTATTTCCTGCTGTAGGCACTTAAGAAGCTATTCAATTCCACTCCCACTGAAATCAAGTCAAACACGTCAGTGACAAACTTTCAGTTGTCCTCAATTACTTGTTATATGAAGTTTTTATTTATCATTTCTTTGCCTAGTGACATTTGGGACTGAGTCAAAAAGCAGCTGCTATTTTGAGCTACACATACAAACAAAAGATAATCCCATTTCAAAAGAGCTTTCAATCAAAGCCCAAGAATCCAAAGGCCCTGACCCCTACAAACACTGGTGTACAAATCTAACTTTCTGCACCTGGGTGGTCCTCAATGGAGTGCATTTGAGAAGCAGAATATTTACTCTTCCAGTAGTTGAAAAGAATGAGATTTGCGTCACCAAAACCAAGAGCATGAAATCAAATTCAAATATGAACCCTATATATCAGCCTTGAACAAGACATCTCACAGGAGATATCTCTATCACCCAACACAGTTTGCTGATCCTTTTCAGTTTGCACAATTTCATTCTTTTCTGTCAATTGGCATGAGAAATGAAGCACCTTCACATTGTATTAAAGAGGTACATGATACCTGAGCTTTACATATTACTCAAGAGGAGAAACTGAATAACCCCGATTTCCTGTTACTGGAAAAGAGAAGTACCAACATTCTGATTTCCAAGACATGGAATTGTTCATTCACATTCACAAAACTAACAGAGGCCAGGCATCTCTTCAAGTTCTTCCCCGTGACCTGTAAGCACATATAATGTTGCCTCAGAAACCAGAGGGCAAAGATAAAGAATCTGAAGTGCATTCTGTTTAAAAATCTCTTGATTTTTAAGTCAATTTTGTGACTTTTTAAGGCACGCCTCCAGGCCAGTAACATTTGAATTCATTCTTTAGATGAAAACTGATAAAACTCAAGGCACCAAAATCCTGCATAGAGACTGTTCTATAACTATAAAAACAGAATTGCATAGTCTGGCTATTCTGCAAGAGAAAAAACTTGTTAAAAAATATGTACGCTGCTCCAAAAGTGATGCCTCCTATTTATTTCCACAGATATTACAACAGGTACAAAGACTACAATAATACTATTTGATAGAGCAAATTCTCAGCTACAAAACACTATTCTTCAACATAGTCACCACTATTAGCTATGCATTTTTGCCAGCAAACAAGAATCTGCATGTTGTGCTTGTCAAAATCTGCACCAGTGGAGGTGACCCACTGTTGCCGTCACCACTGCTGAAATGCACCACCCACCATCTCACTGTGCTCATATTGACTGTTCGGCCTCCATAAACGTTCAGCAAGCAGTCACAAGTGCCAGTGGGTGCCATTTTTTCTGCATGGAGGAATTCAGTGACAAACCTTTGCTTTGTTGGCACTTCCATATCCATTTTGTCAGACTGCTCTCCTGCTGCCATCTGTCAAATGACAATAAAATGTAACAGAATACTGGCAGGAAGGTTCAACATTTACTGCTATACCACCATCATGTACCTCTGATATCATGGGCCAACGTAAAACAGGAGGCATTTCTTTTGGAGTAGTCCTCATATAACAACAAAATTCTTGGGAAGAATTCATTGTAAGAAGACTGGAAACAAAGGCAAATCAACTAATTTAGCACAAACATTCACGTGGAGGATCCCTGCTCCCTGAGAATCTTCAGCTACACGGCACAAGGCCTTCTCAGCCCTGCCATTAACCAGGGTAAGAAAACTCTGCAACCCACTGCAGCTAACTCACTTCCCTGTGTCTGACAGCTCTCAGTCCATAAACTCCTATAGACAGGGCATAACCACAGGGAACCTTTCACTCTATTTCCTCTCCTTTATGTCTGCACAAATCAGGACTGACTGTCAGCACTGTTGGGCCTGCACATGTCTGGCTAGGTGGGAAGAATCGTGCTCCTCATGTTCATGTTTGTCAGTCTGCCACATTCTGGGGTAGCAACTGGAATAGGTTTGCCAGTTAGGCAGTAAGCCAGGACTCTGCAGAAGTACAGCATACTGTGCCACAGCTGGGTGAGCTCATGGGTAGGCAGGACAGGCGCTGTGAGTCCCTGAAATAGCATGTAATCATTGCAGCTCTGCACAGATCTGTCACCTACTCACTGTCTGCTATGGTAGGTAACTGCAGATACATTAGCGAGTGAGTTTGATGAACACAAAGTATAGGATGCACCTGCAAGCATAGTTTATGTGGAACCATGTAATCCTAGTTAAGAAATAATACTCTCCATGTTGAATAAGGGTGTTTTTGTGCAGTACAATAACACTCAACCAGCAGGACTGGTTTCTGCTTCAGGTATGTGCCTAACAATCCTGTCAATAAATTATATCATCTGAGGACAACAAGCAGGGTGGGACTGCACAAGACAAAGATTTCCACACAAAGTATAGTCACTTGGTACACTTTCTTTATAGTATATTAAATTGAGACATTTTTCTAATCTGTTTTTGTAACACAGTCTCACAGATAGTTAAACAGAAAGCGAAGGGGAAGAAACAAGCGACCAGAGATAAGAAATCCCTGAACAAATTTCATAGCTGGAGGAAAAGTATATGCAGACACATCCCTCCTTTTGCCTCAAGTATAATAGCTTGAGCACTGAGTCCGACAAAGACAATATTCTAGATGCTTATGAGCATAAATCTGCTAATTTTACACGGAGAATCAGACAGGTGAGAAAAATGGGGCTTACATTGAACGCTCTATATCTAGTTCACAGTCTAGAGGTTTCCTCTACTGCTGTAACTGCCAATGGATCAAAGAGCTTCCCCCTATAAATGAAAAAAAAAACAAAAACATGGGATGCATAGCAACCCTAGCATGGAATGAATAATAGAGATTATGGTAATAGAGATTATGGTATGAGGAAAATAGGCTCTTGAAAAAAGTACTCAGAGCACCAATATTTGACAAGGGAAAGGGAACGGACAGTATGATAAACCTGAGTTCCTCCTGGTCAGAGATGGCAATGTCCCAGCAAGAGAAGGTGCTGCATTCAGGAGCACTGGAAATAGAAGAGGTTAAGCAAGTGAGTGGTATGCATGCAGTGGGAGAGGCACGGGCAATTGGAGCAGGCAGAAAATCAGTGATGTGTGCAACACAGTTATCAACAGATACCTAGATAGAGAAGCTACCTTCTTCTGTACATACAGATTTAATTTAAGAAAATAAAATAGTGAACTTTTGAACAAATGAACTTTTCCTGGTTGACTTCATACAAGACTGAAGGTAAATGCTAAGCAAGAATTTGAAAGATAAGAACATACGCATAGGAAGGTCATTCTTGAACTGATCTGCAAATTCACTGTTGGCACTTTATAAAGCCTAAGGCTTACAGTGAGCCATCATATGCCCTCAAGTCAGTGGGTAGTGACAGAAACACAGCTTGGCAAGGAAAATTCAAAATGCTATCTACAAAAAGACAGACCTCCAGACAGACGAAGACAATACCCACCGCCTGCATTCCGTAACAGACAATGAGTCAGAAGAGAAAGAGTCCTCATGAACTGGCTGGACTTAAAGATGATGTCTGCCACAAGATTCCAGAAAATTATTTGGCAAAATAATCAACACTGGAGAGACAGCTTTGTTAATAATGTAAATAGTTCACTTTAACAAATTGCCAATTTTGCAAAAGGCATTAATCTCTGGGCTTTGACCCAAGAACACACAATGCACATTCCCTCAGAACAAATGCAATATTAAGGAAGCTAGCCACTGCATACCACTTAGGAGTGAAGCAAGCGGACAGATCACGTACAGTCAGAATTTGGCATCATAAGGCATGGCAAAAAAAAACCTAAGTGAACATGGAGTCAATACTCTATTTTAGGCATGGATATTCCACTGAAATCACTGACTTTAGCCAGTAGACAGACTAACTCTCAGCCATAGGTCACTGAGGAAATACCATGAAAGAACTTGCTTCATCATTAATTTTATACTTTATTAAGTTTACAGAGAAGAATTTTAATTCTCAAGCAAGGTACGAAAACCCCACAAGATGAGAGAGTTCAAGGAAAGCTATTACAGATGTAAAGTGTACTTCCTTTGGAACACTGTATCTCATCTGAGAAGCAGTCTGTTGTGTAAGCTCCAGTTATTTAGTGCTATATAGAACGATATTACTATACACTTATAAATCTCAATGAATACTGTTCAGCTCTGCCTATACTATACTACAAAAAGTGGCATGAAATATAAAGCTTGACTTAAGTTTTTCACTGATTTTAAACTGTTTACCATGACAAAAAAGTTTCTCTATAATTACTGTTCTAACAGATACATATGTAAAAGCATACATGCACACTGACATTTACATACATCTGTATGTAAACAAGCCTCGAGGTTTTATGTACAAGTTTCTCCTAGTCCAGCAGCTACCAAAAGTTGTTACCATCGATTGGGGGCAGGTGTTAGGATTAGTTAATGATACAAGGAGTATCATTATTCAGGCCTCCATCAGTGAAAATTACATTAAAGCAGAGTAATTTTCCATTAAGCTTATCACATTGCTCCCAGTAAGGCCACTGGAACATTCAATTTTCTGTCATTACTGGATCACCCAGCTTCTTCCTGGGTCACCCCCAATCTACCGGTGTAATTATTTCCAAGCACTATTTCCATCTCTCATTTAGGGCAGACTCATCCAGTCTTCCAGATTATGCCTGCAAAATGGTACGTGTGCTTCTTCATCAGTCAGATAAACCAGCATGCGGTCACAGCTACTGATGGAGCCTTTTGATTTTACACTGGAGTATTACACAGGGCTCAGTAAGAGGTAGGAATTCTGGCCTCCCACATTTAGCAGAAGGGCTTGTTAGCATATTCTTTCCACAACTTGAGCAGATGAAAAGCTGGTGGAACAATAAAGAAAATTCATTTTCATAACAAACGTTTTACATTCAATTGATTTGAAATAGGCGCATTTTTCTTTTCTTAACATCCTGTTGTTCTGCTTTACATTTAAAGATTCCCCAAGAATGCCAAAGTATCTCACGCCAAATTCATGGGATTATTATACTTTGTGCTCAAAGTATGTTTTGTAAAACTACTTTTTGATTACAAAAATTCTCATCACCTCCAGTTAACAGAAAAATCTTTCTCAGCGCTTCTGAGAGACAGGAGGATGGAGCTGCAGTTAAGGTAATAGAGAAGAATATGGAGTTCTGGATGTAATATCTGGCTTTGCTGTAATTTTTTTGCATGACCTTGGGTAAATCAATGAGAAATGACATCAGGACTGTCTAACTTCCAGTGATAGTCCTGTCCATAGTCATCAGATCCTCTCACAGTTGACTCAGAAAGCCGAAATAAGGCACTGAGCTGTATGCCATGTAGGATCAGCAGACAACGCAAGCTCCAAGAGTTCCAAAAGCACTCAGGCCACTTGAAGGTGAACTGTTTCCTCCCAGAGACTGCAGACATTATGGCTGTGTTTGAGAGCCTATTTCCATGACAAGAACGCCAGACTCCTCAAGACCCACTCTAAATACTCTCCTTCCTGACAAGAAAAATACTCTGGCATCCATTTTCACTCTGAGGCCGCCCTCTATCTCCTCCCCACACCACTGTAGCTTCAGCTTGGGTATCCAGCCCTTAGTCTTCTATCTCCTTTGCTTTGAGGCTGCCTATTAGTTACTCTCTTGTCATCCTCTAGCTCTGTAAGTAAGCAGGTGCCTGTCACGGACCTCAGGGCTGCCCTGAGAAACCTGCTATATTCATAAAGTAACAGTACATCACATCTGACTCTGCAAGCTGGCTTCCCATGGCCAATTGCACAGCCATCAGAGCTAATCTATTGCCAGGTGCTGTATCAGAGCTATTTTGTGCCTGAAAACCGAGGTTAGCTGAGGATATGTAGCAATGTGCCAAGCTGGGTGCTATACTAGCACAGGAATCCAGCTTCCCAAAACAGAAATTTTAAAAGTAAAAGAACTGTGTTCTTTCTGCACTCTGCATGCTAAATATGTCTTTAAAAGAACAGTATGTCTGTGGCTCTCTCTTCCTAATCACAGCATTTCGGGGACCACCCACCAGCCCATAACTTGTCCCTGTGCTGTACTGATGGATGCTTGATGCATCCATCAAGCTTCAGACAGTTTTTAAGAACATCATTAGTAATGAATTACAAAAAATAAAAGTGAAGACAAACATTTCAAACTCCTTGAGAAATGGTAATGTAGTAGATGCTGCATTTTTGCAAATGTGCATCTTTCTGAAGCGGCACACCAAGGGGAAACAGAAAAGAACCATTTTTACAATGAACAGCAAAATGATCACACCCGGTCAGTAACCTGCGATACAAGGGTGTTTACAGAGCTAAAATCAGTCACCTCCAGCAGACTTTGAATTTTTTTAGGAAGAGATCGTCCTACTGCCGGGCAGTCACTCAGGAGCAGGCTTTGTAAAGAACCTGCTCGCTGCTGCTGGCGTTACCAGGTGCTTACAGAGCTACCATATTGCTGCCTCTCTGCAGACAGCACCGTACCCACGTTAACTCTACTTCAGCATCTCTGCGCGTTAATGGGGAGGATAAGAAGAGAAGAAACACGACACGCGAAGCAGGAAGCGCTCAGAGGAGGAACGCACACTGGTGGATCCGGCGGAGCTATGTGCGGCCAGCCGGCGCAGCCACAATGCGCTCGGGGCACATGTTCGCAGCCGCCTCCGGGAGGCGGCACGGCGGGGCTGCGGAACAGACGACAGGTACAGCCGCTCGCGTCAGGAATAACGCGTGCCGTATCTGTCCCCGCCGGGCGGCCCTCTTCGCCTCCAGCGGCGCCTTTACCCGGCGGCGGACGCCCTTCCCTCGGCCCCGGCCCCACCCGGGGGCCGCCGTGGGCGCGGCGTTCCTTCCCGGCCCTCAGCGGATGGCCCCCGCCCAGAGGGCTCCCGCTCGCCGCCCGCCCGCCTACCTGACTTGGGGTAGGTGACGATCCAGACGTCGCTGTCCCTCACCGGGAAATTAGCGATCTCCTCCATCTTCCCCCTGCAGAAGGGCGGCAGCCGCACCCCATTGTACTCGAAGTACTTGCTCTCGAACTCCCCGGGAGTGCTGGGGGTCTCGGCCTCGCTTTCCGCCATCCTCTTCCCTGCCGGCCGCGGCGGGGCGAGATGCGGCGGCCCCGGGCGCTCCGGCGGGAGGGCGGGCTGGCGGCAGCGGGCGCGGCAGCCGCGGCCCCGGCACGCCTCCACGCCCAGCGGCGCATGGGCTCCGCGTGCGGTGACGTCATGCGCGGCAGCCGCAGCGGCGCCAGTGAGGGCCTCGGGGGCGCTGCCGTGTGTACACCCGGCAGGGGCACGACGGCGGCCGGCGGTAGGGCGCGGAGCGGGGACTCGCTCACAGCCCCTCACAAGGCGGGTGAGGTCTGCCCATAGCTGCAGTGGCAACCCTAGCGAGGCCTGTGGGCTGGCGGCTCGGGTGCTGCTGCGCAGCGTGTGTAAGGCCTCCTGATGCCTAACCGGAGAGCAGACGAGGTTCTGTCTCTGCTCGGCTGTTTTTATACTAAAGAAATCGCAAGCGTTGTAGCTTTTTGGTCTGCTATGGATAAAAGCCAGCAGTTCAGCAAGCGCCTCTGCTGGACCTCTCTTAATTCCAGAGGGGTCAGTAAGGAGTTTAGGTTTTATTTGCTTTTTATTAGCTTCTAATGGCTGCTTTATTTTGTTTAATGGTGTATGTTTAGCTAGTGATGTTAAACTGTGATATTCTTCGAAAGCTTTAGATGTGAAGTGTCTATAATAAGCATACAGCTTTAAAAAAAAAAGAGTAAAAACAACAAAGTAGTACACAGAGATACAGTGAAATTGAAAATATTTTCAAGTACTAAGAGAGCAAGCAATAGCTAACTTCAGTTTAGCGTACTGAGTTGTGACGAGCAGCCAGCCTTGTCAAGCTGTCCCTAATGTAGAAGCTCCTGCAAGGAAAACAACTGTGCTGATGGCTGAGAGCAGGAACTGATTAGATTAGGCAGAATTTACTTAATAATGTTTTCTGATGATTAAAGGAATTGTCATATTGCTAATGATTTCAAAGCCCAACAAAATAGGAAAAAGACTTGGATTTTAGTCTCTGTTGCTATTTATTTAATTTTGTTTCTGGAACTCCTAACTTGAGCCTCAAGTGTACATGTTTTGCTCTATATATCACATCAAAAATGCTTCATTGACAATGGAAAAACTTCTTCTGTTTTCTCCTCAACAGTATTTGTTCCAACGTATCTCAGAGTAGAATCTCTTTTGGCAGAGCAAAAAGCCAGGCAGGTATTGCCAAAATGGATACAGCAATAACTGGAGCATCTTTTTAGCAGTGGATGTTTCCAAATGAAAGGGCAATTGAAGCTCAAAGTGACTGAGGAACCACGTGCCCTGTATTAACTGCACCTGGCGAGATCAGGTACAGTGATTCCTAATGTAGGCATTTTGGACCTACAGTGTGCTACTTGCACAGCTGATGTATGCATGTGGATTTATATGTGGATTTATACATGCTGGAATTACTGCAAGTGTATGGCTCATCTGCCCAGTGCTTACCCAGATCTGACATATGAGATGCATGAGACTTGCTGAAAATTCAGACTACTGAGCTACAAAATGCATGAAAGCATGCCAGTGGATCACCTTCTGTATAACTTGGACTTGGAAAAGGAGATTTTAGAATAATAATGAAATGTTTCATTATTATTTTGTCAGGGAAAAGATTTCATTTTAAGATCAGAAAGAAGTATTTAACCCTGGAAACAGACTGGCTGTTCCCGTGCTGTTTAGATACATCTGTGTTTTTCTGGTCTGTACCTACAGAAAGTACTCCTTTAGACTCCTGAAGAGTCAGGAGATATGTCCTTGTCTTTGCTATCAAATTTGTCTTTTTATCACATGAAGCTGTTGTGGAGAACATCCTTATCCTGAGGGGTGTATGTGTACTGTTACAAACAAAAATAGTCTTGGTTTTCAAAGTCTATCTGATGAAAAGATAAATTTGGCAGTATTCTGTCCTCCCTTTTTATTAAACCCTCATAACAGCAACCTGCATCAAATTTGGAGATATGAGGATATTCAGAATGGAAAAGTTCAGAGGAACCTAGACTGTTGGTGCCTGTTAGAGTGCCAACTGTAGTTTAGATTTTGACATCAAACCTATAAACGCTATCACAGGTATTAGAAGAGGCAGATTTAGTGAAATATTCATGGTGGTACATAATACTGTATTAATGCAGCAAAAAGCTGTGCAGCAGATAGATGTTTATATGTTTGTAAAACATTGCTTTCTGCTAGATACTTATTAATGTTCAGTGTAGAGGTGAGTGAGAGTCACGTGGGATTTGTGCACATGATCTTAGTACAGCATCTTAATTATTCCAGGGAATGTGGCTGATCATCAGTCTTGGTTTTTGTCTCTGGTATCCATCATGATATGAGGAGCGAGTGTGCTGGCTGCATAGCCAGAACAATAAGAAATTGAATCGCTTCTTAGATCCCTGTGCAATGGTAACTCAGTCTCCCTGTCCTTAATTTCCCACCTCTAAAACGGTGGAAGTACTTACAAGACTATGTGAAGAGAAATCTCTCATTATTTAAGTGCAAGATTCAAGGTCTTTCTAGGAGGCAAAGATTGATGCAAAGCATATATTTCTGATGCGATCCTGATCAATACAGCCAGAATGCAAAGGTTTCTACTTCTCCAGTGTGTTCATAAGTAATACTTGACAGAGCCAGTTGCTCAGTGTCCCAGGTTGCAGAAGACCAGTCAGTGTTACATTTAGAAGCAATGTAAGTCACCTGGTGTTCCACCGAGGGCAGGTTCTTACAGTATACCATATTTCACAAATATAAAGTGCTTGTGAGATGATAATGTGCAGAGTTTCAAATTTAGCAGACTTAGATCACGAATACACATAGACTTCATGCACAGTCTTCATTCTTAGTACTATGCTTCACAGCAGGCCACGCAGGAAGATGTGTAGATAAGATGAGCCTGTCAGTCTAATCAATGTGAGGAAGCATGTGATCACTTTGCTGATGAGTCATATGCATGAAGCTTGAAATGAGGGCAGGGACGTAAAAGGCATGTGAGTAAAAACAATCAGCATGCTGTGGTATCACCTCAAAAGTACAAATGCAAGAGGCGCACAAATAGTAATTTTAAGTGAGTCAAAGCAAATCGTCTTCACATGAGATGATCAGGAAACAAGTTAACACTGCAGATTAATGGCTTTGCTTTTCTAAAAGATCAGGATTGCAGTTTTGTAAATTACATCCCAACCTCTCCCCAGATTATGTAATGATAACTCCACCAGGTAAGAGAATGGGAATATCATGCATATGTGAACTAGCCACACTTTCAGTACTTCCCCAGAGGGCTATAGATTGCTTTTGTGATCAGCATATTTCCAGCTCTGTTTCATCCGCCTAGAATTTTGAACTTGGTGCTATTTTTAACACAGTTTTTATTCAAAAGAGTGCTATTGGTGGATAACTGAAGGCACAACTTTGCTTGGGACTGAGCCATAAGAAAAAAAGCAGTTTTTTACTTAATCTGTTTTGTGCTCCAGTGAAAACCTTCATAGAAGCCATGTGGCCTGGTATGCACAGTGCTGGGACTTAAGCTATCTAAACTCTGTTGCAAACTCTTGATCGGGCATGTCTGGCCCATAGGCCGCATGCAGCCCAGAACACCTCAGAATGCAGCCTACCCCCTGCCCTGCACCATCCCAGCAGCGCTGCCCCGGGTGTGCACCCATTGCTCTGCAGCAGTCAAACCATCAGTGAGTGGACTGGAACTAGGAGAAGGGGTGAGCACAGAGTAGTGCTGTCTTTTCCTTGGATGCTGTTTGCACACAGTCCCAGTGAACCCCGTGCAAGCTACACGTGGCATGTGCTTGTGCTGCTTGTTGAGAACAATGCAATGATTGCTAGTGCTAATATTTAAACCTACCTCGTGGCATCTCAGAAGTCAGAACCCAGAAAAATTCTGGATGAAGGAAGAGTGTTTAACAAAAAATGGGCAGATGAGTACTTTCTTTTCTTTTTTTGGTCAAGGCAAATAATATGGCACTATGCTTAATTTGTAGGGAAACACTGTCAGTTTTCAAAGATTACAATTTGAAAAGACATTGTCTGCAAAAATATGCTGCCAAATTTGCCGCATATTGAGGAATGCTTTGTAAAGACAAAAAAGTAGAACTGACAAGTCTGTCATCTTAGCAAAATTGTTTTTAAAAAGTTTAAACTCAGACAGACTCTGTTATTAAAGCCAGTAAAGTGGTAGCAAAACTGACTGCAAAAAAAAAATCAAAACCATTTACTGTGGTGAGTTTAGAAAGCAATGTTTGGAAAGTGTGGCAGATGCAGTGTGTCCTAATATCTGATATAGCTAATGATAGTGCTCCAGCGATGGTCAGTAAAATAGAGGAACTTATGAAATTGATAGAAGGAGATGCAGTTGCCACTGGCAACTCATGTTTGATGAAATATCACTGCATCATACATCCAAGAAAATGTATGCAAAGTGGACGTTGTCATGAAAATCATTATAAATCATTGGAACAGGTTGCCCAAGGAGGCTGTGGATGTCCCATCCCTGGAGGCATTCAAGGCCAGGCTGGATGTGGCTCTGGGCAGCCTGGTCTGCTGGTTGGTGACCCTGCACATAGCAGGGGGATTGAAACTGCATGATGATTGTGGTCCTTTTCAACCCAGGCCATTCTATGATTCTAAGACTACCTGAGAATTGCATAAACTCCAATGGTTTGAATCATCATCTGTTCCAGGAGTTCCTTAAGAGTATGGATTATAAGGACATCATTTACTTTTCTGAAGGAAGGTGGATAAGTCAAATTCTAAAAAGATCTTATTTATGAAAACAAGTCTTTTATGGAATCAAAAGGAAGATTTGTGGCAGAACTTGAACATGAAAAATGGCTCAGTTTTAGCATTTTTGGTGGATTTGAATGCTCATTTAAATGAATTAAACATGTGTTTTCAAGGTGAAAATGAACCTACCTATTCTATGTTTCAAACCATAACAGCGTTTGAAGTGAAATTTAAATTATAGCGAGCTCAAGTTGTTGCAAATAATTCCATGCATTTTGATGTGTTGGCTAAGCACAGGCTTGTGAACAGTGAAAAATATGCAGCGTTGCTTTCAGTATTGATAAAGGGATTTGAGAATAGGTTTCAAAATTTTCAAAAAACTCATCCATTTTTTGGTATATTTGTGACTCCATATTCAATTAATATAAATATATTACCTGCACATTTTTTAATGGAATGTATAGAGTTGCAATCAGACATTAAATTCAAAGAAAATTTTGATCATGTCTCTTTACCAGAGTTTTATAAGATCTACCTTAACAGGGAAAAATATCGCGCACTTCAGAATCACACCTCATTCATGTCATTGCTTTTTGGCAGTATGCACATTTGTGAACAAGTGCTTTCAAGGATGAACCACAGGAAGAGTAAAATTTCATCAAAAATCTTTGAGGAACACCTTGAGAACTCGCTAAGAATTGCAGCCACTTCCATTGAATCAGACATAGATGCATTAGTTTCACAAAAACAAGGTCAAATATCCCACTAGTTTCATGTTTTTTGCTTCTCTTTTTTTTTTTTTAATGTTTTTTTTTAAATACATATATATACATAAGTTTTATTCCTTACACACATTAACTCTATTGTATATGTTATATGGAGCTCAAGACAATTCCTCTTCACTTGGTTTGGTCCATGCAAGCCAAGGGTTGCACACTCATGCTCTTGATACTTCCATAGGTGAACTTGGATGACTTAGTTCAGCACCTCTAGCTTCATTCAGCCTCCTTTGTACAGGAGAACAGATACAGTTTGTCATCAAGTATAATTTGATGTCAGTATATAACAATGCTATCGATTATGATTATTATTTGTGTTAAAGTTGAAGGCAAATGGGTTGGGGACAACTTAAATGGTCTCTCAAGCAAGATCAGGGCTCTGGATATGGATGGCCTTTTCGGGGCAGCAATTAATGTGGCATTCACTGCATTTGTATGGTAACTAATTTCAATTCTCACTGTATTAGGAGAGGCAGATTACTGAGTAGTTTTTGGGTGTACAGGTTTCACTGTCCCTGCATAAGAGTTGTATAATTTCTGTTTACTTCAGAGGAACCTGGTTTGAGCATCTCTAGTGGTTAAGTATCACAAAACCAAACCAGTTCTACAGGAATTTTAGTAATTACAATTGTAACACCATAGCAGCTGAGCAAATAGAAGGTGAACTGGTAATGGCTGTTTTTTGAGTTAGGGGCTCAGTTTCCCAATGCTTCTGAATTTAGCTGAAGATGTTGTTTCTCAAAGCAAACTGCTCTAGAAATGGGACAGATGCTGTTGTCTCTGAGAATTAGTGAGAAAATTATCAAGTATTTTATGTTTCTGAAAGTCTATTAGAATTGGTTCCTATGTAAAAAAAAATTGGCTTACTGGTGTGATGATGGATTTTCTTCAAATCACAGGACTTAAACCATGTGAAACCCTACCTGTTCCTGAATAGACTTTATAGTGCTTTTGTATCAGTTCTCTGCTGTTGAAACAATTGCAGAATATCATGTCCAGTTAGCTGGGTGCATGTATACCTGACAAGGCAATGTAGCTGACTCCCCACAAGCCAGGCTGTGGCATAGCCAGGTTTGTGTTATGATACAGGGAAGATTGACTGCTTCCAGACAGCAGCTCAGCCTTCCATTTACAACTAATTAACTGTGTGGATTTAAAAGCTTGAGATGGTATTGGACAAGGAACTCTGCATTGTATCTACCCTTTAGGCATTTCTGTAAAGCCACTCAGAGACCTGATGAGTGACTTAGCAACTAGAGCTTTATAAATCTGGCCTCTAGACTTGAAAGCTGAAAAGATGTGTTAAAGGGAATTAGCTGCTCCTGCTGTGCAGTCATTTTCACAATGAGGACATAGATATCAACAAGAGGCCGTAGAAAAGAAGGGAGCTGCTCAGCTGGGCTTCTCAGGAGTGTCCAGAGATGCTTTAATTATCAAAACAGGTGTTGATCATGGTTTAGACTTCTTATCCCAGAAAAAAGTAAATATGTCATCTTCCACAATCTCTTATGTGAATGCAGAGATGCACAGAACAGTCTCCCCTGCAGGTTAATTACAAACACTGCTTCAAACCAACACAGAAAACAAAATGGATATGCACAGCAGTGAGTCAGCTTTCTGCCTCATTTATTAATGAATTTGTGGGAGAGGAAAGGGCAAGAGGAATGGATTGACGGGAAGGCATTAAAAATAGATAAACAGACCTCTGCTACTGAGGTGAGCATGTGAAGATGACAGGGAACGAATGGGATGAGAGAGACAATATGAAGGTAGTGTGTGTAGGAAGAATAGAAGTGTTCAACAGATAGAGATGGAAGGATCTGAATGCTGCAATGAATGTGCCAAGTGCTTTCAAGTCTGGGTGGTGAAGGCATTGCATGGCACTCAGCCTGTTGTAGTCAGGAGCATTAAAGATCTCAAAAATAAAACAAATTGAGGGTGATAGAAGATGAAAGACCACACAGGGGGCATGGAGGAAGTTAAAAGATTTATATAGTAATCTCAAAATAAGCTAGTCTAATGTTGACTAGCACTTAAAATGCTGACATTGAACTGTATGCATCCTGAATTATGTAATCCTTGTCATCAAAAACTTGGCTATCTACACACTTAAAATGACTATGGGCATCATTACTTTATTACATTGAGTTAAAGACATTAAAATACGAAAACTTAAGTGGAAACTGGTAGTCTTGGCACAACTGTGAGCACTCTGTGTGGCACATGCACACTTAAGTAGTTATTTACTACTTCAGAGCAGATTTGTCAAGCTAATTGATGAATAGTTGCTACTGGTTTAATTCCCAAGAGCCCCAGTGTCAAGTTAGTATTTTGTTTCTCTATTTTATATTCTGTAAGCATGTGAGCACATACCTACGACAATTGTCAAATTTAGACTAATTCAGCCTGTTTGTGGTGCAGTAGAAAACTGAAAGTAACTTTTACAGACTACAATCAATGAAAAATCTTCCTTTCTTCTCTTTGATTGGAGCCTTTGGGCAGGTTGGGCCTGATGCATGTTATCTGTAAACTTTAGATATAACAGTGCTTCCATTACAGGACTACCTTCAGCTGCATATCTTGCATTGTGAATAAGAAACAGGTAACACCATGTATGATTTAATCAATTTAGCTTACTTCTTTCTTATCCTTAGAGGAAGCTTTATTTCTTTTTTGTTGCCTAAGGCAAAATTTTGTCACCTCTGCTGTGTCCTTGTTACTCATTGAGTTCATAGATGTGTGGAATGCATACAGAGGTATTGTAAAAGACTCTTTTTCGTTCCTCACCTCTAATTCTAGGCAGTCCAGGATGACAGATTCTACAGAGCTAAATGTAATAGAGACCTACCAACTTCTGCTGCAGCTAGTCTGAGGAAGAGGGGATGCTAGACTCTAACAGAAAACTCAGAAGTAGGAAAACAGTGGTTGGAAAGAACTTGAAGATGCTGAAGGAAGTGTGGTGACAGATACCTTGAGTAAGGTACTTACTCAAAGTATCAAAATGTCATTCCTGCAGCTCACACTAGAGAGCACAAGTCATAAGTGTGGACTGTTACCTTACTGCCTGGTGAATGCAGGGCAAAGTAAATCTCCCTCTCAGTTATTCCAGACATTTGTGCTGTAGCAAGCAAATACTGCTGAAAAAAAAAGGGAGATTTTCTCATACAATTTTTGAACTACACTTCTTATCTGTGTAAATAACAGCAGACAGAACAGCTGCTAGCACTGGAGAAATTATGTGCCAGACTTCTATGCCTTGCTAAGGCTTACTGTGTAAGTGGCAGCAGCCACTTTATGGCATCTTGCTAATACCATCTGTTGTCTTGTGCAAAGTGCACTCCCCAAAGGCCTGTGTGGAGCAGGAAGGAGAAGATGGGCTCTCTCTTTTTTCCTAACACAAGGAATCTGTTCCCCAGGGAGCAGGACAAGATTTGAACAATGTCTGCACCGGTGCCTGCATGGATTGCTTAAGGACTGATGAATGACTACACAAAACTGACAGAACTTCCCTGTGTAAGAAATGCCACAGGGAATTGGTTCTGTGACACTACCAGTATTAATTTGTAGTGGCCAGACATATTTAATGGAAATTAGCAAACCATGTTATTAGTCTACATGCTACATGACAGGCTTCAACACCACTCTGCCCTGCAAATTCTGAACTGATACACAAGCGGAAGAGCTTGGCTGAATATCATCCAGTGGCACTGTTTGAATCACTGGTAGGTTTTGGAAATGAAACAGCTCATCTTTCAGTTGCCAAATCCACATGTTGACAATTGCAAAGTTCAGGGATTTGGTTGCAGGCCATCTTCAGCTACATCCTGATCTAATACTTACAGATAGCAATACAGATCTTCAGACAAACAGTCACAAGGACTAAAGCACAGTATTGGTTGGCAGGCTGGTGGTTTCATGATAATACTGGATGTATCATCAGTTGCATCAGGAAATCGCCTGTGAGTAGTTTGGATGTCATGTGTCTCCTGCAAATGGTTGCAGTCATTTCCGGCGGGTGGATTTGTAATGAGGACAGAGTTCACAGTGTTTCAAGGGCATGTCACATGTCCAGATGTGATTCAATAATTTGACTGGCCAATAGCCTTATATATTTTTTTTTAACACTCTACATTATACCTTCAGTAGCAAGCCTACCTGCTAAATATAACTTGAAACCTTTGAAATGTAGCAACCTGATTCCTAACTACCTTTATTACTATTGTTTAGGTACCAAATGCTAAGAAAACATAAGTGCTAGATTTAAATAAATAAAGAAAGAAATGCTTAGTCCTCTTTTGACTCTTTTTCTCACTAATTCCTGTGTAAGTTATCATATGAATTAGGGATGTAGACTTATCTGATTTGTATTGTTTCCCTTTTTAGCGGTTATATTCCAGGAAAGTTGATATTGTTTTACCAGCACATGGCTGGTAAAAAGAATTCTTAATTTCTTATCCCTGATTTGCTTTTATTAACCTTTCCACTCATGCTTTTCACTACTTACGAAATGTATGGAATACTTTTGTTTCAGGAATTTTTGTGATGGATTTACCAAAGCCTCTTCACTTATAGCAACCTCTTCAAAGGTGAACGTAGGAGTGTTTACCATGTGTCCAATATTATGTTCTTTCTGCCACAAACTGACTCATGATACTTCATGGTTGTTTAATCTTCAGCTACGTGGCAGGGCAACAGACTTCATAAGAATATGATAAATTCTTTCTTGTATGTGTCTTTCGTTGTAAAGCTTAGTTTTGCACCTCCCTCTAAAATTATTGTAACTGTACCAGCAGGACATGTATGCATGCCCATTCAGAACATATCAACTCAGGGAACACCAGATACCCACACATAGTTTACATAAGACAGGAATGATGGATTAAATGGAGAAATTAGGCTTCAGGGGAGCTACTTCTGAAGCTAAGCTGAGCAAAAATGCCATTTTAGCAGAGGTTGCTGTAATAAGCTTATAATTAAAGCGTTCTCGGAATGATTTAGACAAAATGACGTTTGTTTGTATAAAGTACTCCCACAGTACTTGGCTGGTGAAATAGGCTGTTGAAGCTCTTGACCGGAAGTTCTGCATTGGAAGATTTGAGTTTGGCCTCACATTGCAAGCTGTTCTGGTTATGTCCAGTAGCTTGTGTGATAGGTGCAGGAAGCTGTTTCAGGAGCAGATGGCAAGGACTATGTCTACCTGTATTCCGATGACATCTAAACCTACTATACTAAGCCTAAGGAACACATCTGGTTTTCTTGCAGATGAACCTTTATGTTTACACCAAAGGAATCTGGATGGAGGTCTTGTTAAACAAAGTGCAAAACACATGTGAGAGATTCAAGTCCCTATCATCCATCTTTCTTGGACTGTAGCCTGGTCATTAGGTTGTACACTGAGTAAGAATGAAGTGACATCCTATATGTCCTAGTGATGCTGTGGACTAGAAAATTCTTGTGGCCAGGAGGAAGAAAAGCTTCAGGAGTGTCTCCCAGGAGTCTCTGGCTAATTTCTTTTGATACTGGACAAACAGAATGCTGGGGACCTTGTTTGTTTTCACAACCTAATTCTCAGCAGGCTAGGAATTAGTTCACAGCTCTAGAGCTCTGCAAGTAATGCTTCTTACCATGTTAATTATTTTTTTAGTTCTATTTATTCTTAAAAAATCATATAGAGTTCCCCAAACTGAGTGTCTTGAATTTTTCTAAAAAGAGTTCTAATGAACGCAACTCAGACTTTCTATGCGTAACTGCAGATATTATCACACAATCACAGAATTGTAGGGGTTGAAAAGGACCTCTCGAGATCATCACATCCAACCCCTTGCTAAAGCAGGTTCCCTACAGCAGGTTGCACAGGTAGGCGTCCAGACAGGTCTTGAATATCTCCAAAGAAGAAGACTCCACAACCTCTGTAGGTACCCTAGTGCTCCATCTGTCTCACAGTAAAGAAGATTCTCTTCTGAAAATATTAAATAGCAGATAGAAATCAGGTCAAATTCAGCCATCACTGAACCTTTCTCACTACTTTGAGATGGATAGTAAAGGAGATTTCTTTGAATGTGTAGGAAAAATCAACATGCCTGAAAACACTAGGAACATTTATTGAGCATAAAGTGCATTGCTTTTCACCTCTCCTATCACAGGGATGAAGCAGTCTTGGAATTAAATATATATTTCAGTGCTTTTTCTTTAAAAAAGGATACCTCAACCTAAGTAATAAGTGCAAAGGGAAAGTGAACAGAAGTTCAGCTACAATATTCTGTTTTCCTCAGCAGTTCTAGGTACTGCATGACCTAACTCTTCTAGCATTTGCTCAAACTACTCTTTAATTATACTGTTGCATTTGCAAAAGCTGGGCACATGTTCAATGGGGCTGTCAGAGCATCTTCATGCAATCATTTATTAAGAAATTCAGCTTGATGGATTTTGAACATCTGACCTTTAAGGGAGTCTTCTCTCTTGCGTGACAAACATAATTCATTTTTAGTTCTCTTGCTCATGTTTTTCTCACTTGCCTAAACCAGCATTGCATTCTATCCTGTTACATGCAGATGAAACAAGAAAAAATAATAAAAAATAAAAAATTGGCTTAATAGATCTATCTTTGGATTTGAGAAACCAGAACTACCATTGCTTATATATATGTATTTTAGCTGCTGAGATTGTAAACCAAGCTTTCAGAACAACACTGTGTTAATCTGTGCTGTACTTGCTTTTTAGATTGTTGCATTTATAGGAAAAACTGAAGAATTAGTCAATGATGGTTTAGTGGAATGTTTATTATATATTTACTTGTAAATACTATACCATCATTCACTTTTTTGGTCTATGACATTCCAGCTCAGCTAAATATTTGAGCACTGGTTTCTAGTGAGATCCACGGCTCATCAGATTATAACAAATCTTTGTTAGAAGTACCAGCAAAGGTCTGTATATGATTCCTTGTGCCTTGCAAGAGTGCTTGATTGGGTAGATCTTAGATCTGCCTTTTTGTTCCTCTTCTGCAAAGAAAGCTAACAGTTAGAATGAGAAAAAATACTGATTTCCTACGCGCGTAACAAATACAGAGAACATTCTGTGATGTTTTGAATCCTGAAAATGTAACTGGATCTTAGGATCTGCAGCAAGAATGCTTTATTACTATATGTATTGTACTTGCAGATTCACATGCCCTTGATGTATGCTTCAACTTGTGAAAATGACTGCTGCAGTGCAGTGTTTTCCTGAATGCAGCATTCTCTGTTCTATCATCTCTTTCCTGATATTTTTGTTTTAAGGGTCACTTAAGAATTATAGGTTACTCAGTCCTTCTTTATATGGCACTCTTATCTATTTGAGAATTGAAAATTGGCAGACTTGTTTGCATTGTCAATCTTTGCAGTGTTCTGAGAATCAAACTCATTTTGCTGCTCCTGGGAATTGCACACTAAGGTTGACACAGGACATTTTTAAAGCAAAAGATAAAATCTATAAATAGAATTAGGATGGTCACTTGAACTTGGTTAAAGCAGCTGTTTTGTGTGCATTACACTTAACCATTCATATTCTGAAGCAATGACAGCACACGTCCCAGATCCCACTAAGATTAGCTTATGAAACAGCAGTTTTCAGACATCCACTTCACCATACTTTCTCTTGAACAGCTACTTCTCTATGCCCTCCCTTTATCCAACCTCAGCTGTTCATTCTTACTTTTTTTTCTTGCTTCTGTGCCAGCTTCTCGGTGGTGGTATTTTGATCTGCTTCTGGAGAGGATTAGCTGCAGTCTTCTGTAAGTGCAGAGTTTATTGGGGGAAGGAAATAAAAGGTGCAAGGATATTGATAGTAAGTGCTTCAGTGAGAATTATTTTCAATTAGGGAATCAGGCTTGTTGATAGAATGTCAGGAAACTAATTATTTATATGGAACATGAGATTTTTCTTTACAATAAAAAACAGTAATATGCATGTTAGGAACACAATGCACCATAGAAGTAATTCCTGTTGGAACTGCAGGACACTGTTTCTTAAATTTAGAGCATGTGCATTACTGACATGCCATAGTACAAGAAAACAAACTGAAAATCTTGGAAGAACTGAAAGCAATCTCATGTGATTTGTGTTCTGGGAAAATTAAAACATTTTGTAGTCCAATATGGTGACTGTGATTGGAATACTGCACAGATTTTCTTAAGCTCACTTTGTGAATGTGTAAGTATTCATCCACTTGGGTTTTTTTGGCATTTGTAAAGGTTATGGAACCTGGCCACCTAGCTGCAATTGGAAATCACAGGGAGATCCAGGGATGGTTTCGTTTCACCTTTTCCTTATTTTTATCTTAGCTGAATCTGAAGTGTGCACACATTCTTCAGAATGAGGAATACATTAATGCTTCATTTGGAAGACCTGGTTTATTTTGAGGATAGGTTTGGTCTGGTTTGACTCCTCAGGAAAGAAAAAGTAATAATGGCGTTGCATTAAGCAGAGAAGTAGAGCTGAAGTTCTGGGTTCACTAAAGTTAAGAATAGATAATAAGGAAGGGAATGGATGCATCCCCTCAGTGGACACATCACAAGAGCTCACAATCAGGAGCAGTGGGAATACTTTTTTAGGTACTGATTGAATTTTGAGAGGTTTGTTAAGATCTTGGGCTGAGAGCTGATAGAGTGCTCTATAGCTCAGTGTAAATAAACTGCTTGAGTAATTTGGAATGTACACTAGGCAAGATGTATACATTAGGTCTCCCACATGTGACCTTCTTGAATTGGACCTTCTTGTGCTTTATCAGAGAGGGATTAATAGCTGGACAGTCAAGAGCTTCCAGTAGAACTTTCCCATCAAACTATGAGGTAAAAAAGCAGCATACACTTTCTGTGAGACATAGCATTTGGAACGTAAATTATGTGAAGTTGTGTTTTTTGAAATGAACAGTGACTTGCAGCTAGTTTGAAATGGTCTTTAGACATCTCCTCACCTGCCTGATTTAAAAGCACAAGCGTGGCTTGTCTTAACGTGCTCCTCATCAGAATTATAGCATTATAACTAAGCTGAGTTGACCCATCAGTGGTGACCTCCATTCAAATACTTTCAGCTGTAGACTTCATAAACCTCTTAAGGCCTCTTAAAGACAGCATCGATGTGAAAGTTTGTTGGATTATTTTTTCCATGGAGTGGACAGTTCTTGGAGGATGGGTTAAGGGCTAGCTTTCATAGCTTACACACTGCTAACAGGTAAGAAGAGATTGCTTGTACTTGACAACAGTAGCAAGTCCCATATTTAATATTTCCTCTTTGAAAAAGTCCTTTGGTCAGATTAATAGGGACAGAATTGTAGCACATGCTGGAGGAAGGTTGGAGGGCTGCCTGTTGTTAAGGCAACAGAGTAAGTAGTCTGTTACCTACGACGTCTAAAAGGTGAAGGAAAATATTTACCCGTGATATGAGATGCATAAAATACCACATACAACATACTCAGTGACATGCTACGACACATGAAAAAAAGGGGACATTCAAGGACAGGCAGGAATATAGACATTAGCAGTCCTAATACCTGAAAGATAGTAGTCCTGGTAAGTCCAGCTGGTGTCACCTTCTTCTAAGAGTTGCTCTAATGAGTCACCATAAGACAGCAGCTGTTGAGTCTTGAGCAGGTGCTTCAGCTTGTACAGCCATCTGAGGTCATGGGGAGTCACCTGGCTTGCCATAACAAGCTTCATAAGCTAGCTGAGCGTCCACAAAGCAGTGTTCTGTAGATTGATCAATTTGTTTCCATGCTTCTCTGTCTTGCCTTCTGACCTTCATCCTGTCCCATGTATAGCTTTGTCTAGCTAGACTTGTCATTATCTCAGCTTCCTGGCTTCTTATATGCACCTGTACGCCTTTTCTTTGTGAAAAAGCACGTGGATGTCAAGTACCTCTTTAAAAATAACCTCTCATGTTGGTATAACAATTAGAAGTGGGAACTTTAACTTCAGCTGTTCCCTCTTACGTTGTTTATAATGTTAGTGACCATTTCAATATCAGTAACTACTTTGTGTGAAATGCAACCATAAAATAGATGCTTATGGAGCTCTGGATACACTGGATACACTTGCTTTAGGATTCAGTATGATCTCCTTTCTGCTTGTATGGCTATGGTCAGAGAGATCTGCCAAAACTGAATTAAATGCTCAGTAACAGATAGTGGGCACGGACTGAGACAAATTGTAGTCATCTCTGTGGCAGCTGATCATGAGTGAATCTTGGTATTTCCTGATGTTGCATCTTGCTGTTTGAGACCAGGCTTTCTATGGTAGGAACATGAAGCAGCATTCTCTTGATACTCAAAAGGCTGAAAAACGTAAGCAGACACCAAGGTTAGGATGTGTCTGAGCATATATGTGCCTATTTAGTTAAAACATTTATGCTAATAATCCCAGCTTTGTCACATAAAGCTTACATGGGTATTTGAATACCCAGAAGGAATTAATCTGTGATTAACATCTCAGTCTATAACACTGCAGTGTTATAAAAGTGTTATAAAAGCAGTGAAGTATAAAAGAAGTGAAGAAGCAGTGTTATAGAAGCAGTGAAGAACCTAAAAATGTATTTCAGTACTTATGTTGTTAGTTCTCCTATAGACGTATTAGTTTCTGTGGCATGATGGCAATAGGCAAAGCTATATGGAAGTCTTCTCTGCATGAGGAGAATAACAGCTTATCCTGACAATAAACTGAAATGTCCTGTACATGAAGCATGATTATCTAACTGAACTTTGAAATGCACCCATAAAATTATGCAAAGCTTCTAGTTTTTCTTGGCAAATTTGATACAGCATAAAGATGAAAACTACCCAGTGTGGTGTTTTTGTTTCCTAAATATGCAGAACTTGTGTTTATGTTATCTTGGAAACAAATGAGGTTAAAAGAGGTAATGTAAAGATAAGATTGCTTAACTACCTGAGCTTTTTCTTTCTTCTAGTATTCCAGTTAATCTTCACTTGTACTACTGAGTAACTGGGGGGAAGAAAAGTAATGATGCTTTTTCTTACCTGGTTTAAAATTAGCTTCCCCTTTCCACGAACATGGAGAAATTTTGCTGAGGCAGGGAAAAGCTGTTATTGTGCTAGCAGGATAAAAAGTGTAAGAATTTGCTGCAGGAGAGGGAGTGCATTTCCTGGTATATGTTGCTGTCTTTACAAGCTTCCTTTGCCCTTGCTGCGTTTCTTAGGAGTAATCAGTATCATCTTAATCTAGTGTGCAGAGATGCATAGCCACTTTGAGAGCTAACAAAGAAGGGGTTAATCTAGGTACCAGGACTGTGGTCTGAGTGTTATCTTTGGTTGAAATGAGAATCACAGTTCAGCTGTTGATGTGAAGGGGTTTGGTCTGTGTTTCACCTATGGGGCTGAGTAGGAAGTCATTGGACAGCAGACTGCAGACAAAATGCTTTCTTGAAGAATGGGAATAGAAATAGAGACATCTCTTACTTAGAGCTTGACTTCACTGAGACAAAACTTTTTTTGTTTGCTTTTAAAATTGACTGAAGCAAATACCTTGCTCTTGGCTTATCAAAACCATGCTGTAATATTATTTGGTTAGGGGAAGGATGGTCATTATCTTTACTCCTATTTCTGGAGTAGTGTCATGTATTCCATGTGACAAGTCAGGGGCAGATCTATCAATGGGGTAAAGTTGAACTTAGGAATTTATCTGAATATACTAGTTGGAAATTAAGATCACAGTCCAGTTGTTTCACAATATAACTGACATATCAATCCACAGCCAAATTTCCTTCAGCAAGTTGACATTTGGCAGCTAGAGAGGGATGGAGGAGAAACACAGTGACCTAAATTAGTCAACAAGAATGGATTATGGGAGAGAAGAGAGACCGTGACTTTTTGGAAAAGAATTTAAGGCATGAGACAATGGTGAAACTTACTGTTGTGTATGACTTAAGATCACTAAATTTTAAGCAGCATGGTCTACAGTAGAAGTATATAGAAATGTATCTGAACACGTGTGGGTTAAACAGCAGATTTGTGAGTAGAAGGGAGGAATAGATGAAAAAAAATCCAATTTTTTTTCCTTAACTTTTTTTTGTTGTGCCAGAGGTTTCCAAAAGAATGAAGGTATATAGCCGTCTGGTTTCAATGGTGTGTTTTTAGGAGTGAAAGAGGGCAGAAGAAGTAAATGTTAATCAATTCTCATGCCAGGCACAGCTGAATGACCCACTAACCAACTTTGAATAGTACCGTGTTGTGTCTTCTCCTTTGCACACTGAAGGGAGGGGAAGGAAGGCTGCCCACAAATCAGCCTCACTGCACTGACCCCAATCTTAAGGTGAAGTTGTGTTAGACACAGCCAAGCAAACAGCTGGCTCCTGCCAAGAAGGGAAAAGACTGTCCCTGGTACTTGCTTTCTAGTTTTTATTAAGCCAGTTCAGCTTTTTAAACCAACAGTCTATTCACTCTTGTTGTTCTGAGTCTAGCTAACTGAATTGGGTAAGCCTAAGATCAGAGAAATATCAGAACAGTGACAGGAGAATGAGGAAAGGATACTAGGCACATGAATGTGAAAGCAGATGAGGAAAGCATGCAGAGATTGGAAGGATAAGAGGCAAAGGGATGAAATTTGGAAGGATCAGAAATTTGAGGATCCTTAGTCTTGTACTAGAGTAGAAGTGGAAGGATGTCAGTACTGCAGTCCAAAGGAACACCTGACAACAAACTGCATAATTACTTACTTCAGAATAAGAAATCTGTAAGAATGAAAAGCTGTTAAGGGGTTTTGTGCAGTTCTGGCTGAGAGAATGGGCAAAGTGACTATTAACAAAAAAGTGACAGAGAAGAGATGATAAACAGCCACTGGTATGTCATAGGAATACATTCATGTATTTTTGTTAGAAGTACTACTGCTACCCATGGATGCCAATGACTCCAATTGCATTATTGCTTCCAATAATGTAAAATATTTCATTTAAAACCATTTTAGTTGCATATTACTATTATTTTTCAGTTAACATGATTAACTTGGACATGGAAAAATAGCAAATGCACAGTGGCAGTGTACATGCATTTTTCTCTTGAGAAACAGCAACAAAAATATCTGTAGCAGGCAGTAATGACCTTTTGTTTTGTTTTGTTTTGTTTAAAAAAATGTCTCTAACATGAATTTTCTGCATATACAAAATCAAATGGCTGGATCAGCTACATGTATTAGTTTCAAAACGATCCATTTAACAGGGAAATGAAATGCTTGTATTTTAGCAGATGTATCTTAGGGTGGTCTGTAAATTACAAAGCTTTGTTCTCCATACTGTGTTAAATGAGGCCTTCAGCATTCTCCTGTGGAGGCCAATAGAAGTCTTTCTGATAGTACAGGCTCTGCTACATTGTTTGTGCAATTTTTTTCTATCCAAAGAAGTGGCCTCAACTATAACTATGATGCTAAATACTTAAAAGTCACTCTGACAGTAATGCCTCCTATTTACTTCCTTGGAAACAACTACAGATACAAAGAGCACAATAACACTATTTGATAGAGTACATTCTCAGCTACAAAACACTATTTTTCAACAGTCACCACCAGCAGCTGTGCATTTTCACCAGTGATGAACAATAACCTGCATGCTGTGCTCATAAAAAATCTGCACCAGCGAAGGTGACCCACTGTTTCACAGCTGCTACAGTGGTGTTGTTGCTAGGAAAATGTTGCCCATGCAGTCCATTTTTCATCAGGCTGAACAGATGGAAGGCACCAAATCCAGACTGTACAGTGAACGTGGTAGAACAGTCCAGCCAGCATTGGCAATGTGCTCTGTGGTCTTCAGAGCAGTATGGGACCTGGCTCTGTCTTGTTGCAAGACAGCTTCTCTTCTTCTCTGGCCTGACTCTGGAAGTTGGAGCATTCAGCTTAGACAGCATCATGATGTAGCAGTCAGATTTTATGGTTTGTTCGGGTTCCAGGAAATCAAAAAATATAACCCCTTTTCTTTCTCAAAAGATTGTGTACATTGCCTTTTCTGCTAAGGGCTGCATCTTGAACTTTTTCTTTAATGCAGAATTCACATTGCAACTCCATTGACTGCAATTTTGACTCCAGCTTGTAGTGGTGACACTACGTCTCATCAACAGTAATGATGCTGTTCAATATGCCTTGACAAACTTGCATATGATGTTCTTTCTGTTCTTGTGTGAATATTCTTGAGACCCACTTGGTACAAACTTTGCAATATTCCACCATCATTTTCAAAACATTGAAGTTGATATTCAACTCTGCGCACAGTTCTGTGCTTGACTGCCTAGAATGTGCCTTCTCTTTCACCTCACTGTTGTCACTTCTGAAATGGAAATGTACCACCCAGATGTGTTATGTGCTCACATCTACTGTTTGATATTTGTAAATGCTAAGCAAGTGTTGATGAATGTCAATGGGTGCCATTTTTTATGTGTGGAGGAGTTCAGTGACACACCTTTGCTTCTTCCACACTTCCATGTCAGACAGCATTTTGTCAGACTGCCCCTTTACTTCCATCTGTCACATGGCAACAAAATATACTGGGGTACTGGCTGGAAGATTCAACCTCAACTGCCATAGAGCCAACATAATAAAATAGGAGGCTTTACTTTTGGAGCAGCCTTTGTATTAATGGCTAAAGGGGGCAAAAGTCCATCTTCCAGTTCTCATCCTACGTGCTCTGAAATCCTTTTTCAATTTCTTCAGCTGTGTTACCTACAAGATTGTTGCACAACGGTGTAAGAAGTAGCAAGCCCAGACAAATGCTTGCTTTGTCCAAAGATTAGTTGTTTAACTCTCTCTTCACCATCACATTCTACATTCTTGTCACGTGACACCCATCTTCCAAAGCCTTATGCCTGTACTTAAAGGATATGTTCCAGAATCCTTCATCAAAGGAAAGACTTCCACTGACTTATTATAGGATTACAGAGTGAGTTTGAGTACAATGAGGAATTCCTCCCCATACAACTGCTTCAGAATTGATAAGGGGGTTACAGTGGTCCAAGCACGCTAACCATGCACAGGGGACATTGGGTGACTTTGCCTTGTACATGTTAGAGAGAACTGATGTTGTTAAGCATTTCTACTCTCACAGTCTGCCCCTCCTGTTTATTCTTTCTGGCTGTTCTTCTTCCAGGACAGATGGAGCTACAGCCCCTTTCTCTTAAGTTTCAATGACAAAAGAGAAATGGTAGTTCCTGTCACAGCTCTGCTCCTCTTAAGCCGTAAAACTACATGCAGCCCATTTTCTAGTTATCCCTGGTCCTCAAATGAAGTTCTAGAAGACTTATCATGTAGGTGTAAGTCACCTGTCAGCTATTGTTGCTGTCAAATTTTATGGGTATAGAACAACATTTTATCTTTCTAGTACAAATTTTATACTACTTTTCTCAGAGAAAAAAATCACTGCAACAAATTAAGACCTATTCAAAGTAAAGGTTTCACTCCAGTGGAGTGATTTGCTGTTTTTCAAAACTACATGCAAGTTCACCAGCATGCAAGTTCTAGATTTGAAGAATAGGTTGATTTACAGTGCAAGATTTGGACCTGGTATTCATTCTAATTGTAGTAACAACAGATAGGTAGTTGATTTACGATGACACTCAAACACCTAATGATATTGGAAGTCCAGAGTAAAATTCTTGCTGATTGTGAACTTCTGTAGGATTCCTGGATAAGTTGGGAACATGGAAGTTTCTCAGTTTCTGCTGTGCATATAATCTGCCTACTGAACAGCTAAACAATTAGATATTATCTAATGTCAGCTATATTAAAATGAAATAATTACATCTGCAAGAGGAGTGAGGTGTACTGGCTGTTTCAACGGCTACCTTGAAAAGCTTGATCCCCTGGGATAAAATTTACAGCCCTGAATTTAGGCTATGCTTAAATTTCCTGTGCAACAAATGGGAAGAATTGTGAATTCCTCAAAAAGGGATTTGCAATAACCAGGGCTCAGCACAGTTAACAGCCTAAAATAACCAATAAGAGAATGTGAGGATGGATGTTTACTTTAAGTCAGTGAGTGATGCATAGCTTAGATGCATTCCTCACTGAGTTTAAATAACATCTTCCTTCTGTAAACAAATAGAAAAAGCTCTCTATTCCTGACAAGCAAAGTTATAGGATGCTATAGGCTCTTGCCTTGACCATCACTCTCTTTACATTAATTCAGTAATTAAAACAGAGGCTGAGGCTGAAGAAAGTCATTTAGGACCACTTCTGTAACGTCTCTTTGGCCCACAGATGGAGCTGTAGCCAGCTCTGATATTTTCAGCTACTTTCTCTAGTGGTATTCTCCACTGGTTGCTTCAAAATTCCAGCTCTTCAGCTTACTTCAGGATACTCTGAGACCTTTTGGGAAAAGGCAGACTCTACCAGTTGCCTTTTTCATCCTCACATGTAGGAAAACTAGCAACTAACGAGCTACAATATTAAACTAGGTCATGACACATGATCATCTAGCTTCTCTGCAACACCAGGATGACTTACAATCCTACCCTATGTATACAGTACAGCTGTTCTGCTCAGAAAGGTTGCTAAACACTGCATTGCATGCATTGTGCATTGCAGGCATTGTACATCACATGCACCTAGGCTGTCTCCAGCCTCAGCTTCTCTCCCCCCAATATGTGCAAGGAATGTTCCTTCCTTCTGCTATTTCTTGTACAGCCCTTTTCCTGAAGTCACCTAGCTTGCAAAAACAGCAAGAAAGCTTGACCACAGTGAGGCTGTGAGTTCACTGTCAAGAAGCAGAATTGCTTAAGTTGAGAAACACCCCAGAGGACAACCAGTTATTTCTTGGTGCAGTAGTTCTTCCTGTCAGTCAACTGTACACAGATGTTTGTATGAGCACAGCAAAGAATATTGACTTCTCAGGTTAGTACTGCTTTCCAAACGCTCAGTATTTAATGTACTGAAAGACTAAAATTGTCTGAACTCCTTTGGGTAACCTTCTGTGGCACTTTGCAATCCCTGCTCTCATTATGCTCTCATTATATGGTTCTGTCATCCAGTCATTTGCAAAGTACAACTGTTTGGTATCCATTTCTTCCCTTCTCCAACTGGAAGAAATAGAGAAATTTCAAATCTGTGATATTTAAAGAATCAAGAGAGCTAGGACTACTATGATAAACACCTGCATTTGTACACAGTGTTTACTGTTTACACCCACATACTCTGTTGACAGCATCTTCACCTATGCTCATCTCCTTAATCCTCTCTCCAGAATTTCTTACCACATTTTTAAATGTTAAGAAAGGGGCTAATGCACGATAAGCAGCTTACTGGTTACTAATTATACTGGTTCCTATTTACACAAGCAATAATTTCCTTTTATTACAAATGCTAGTTCCACAATTTTCTATTTTCATCTCTCAGTGCTGTGTGAAGGATCAGCTGTTTCTGTAGCAAATTTCTGTACAGAATGGAAACCTCTGTAAGTAGGTGAATGCAAAATAATGCAGAATAATCTTAATGGATTATCTTGAAATGTATCATAACTCTTGAGAAGTTTTTGGCTGGATAAATGATTCATTATCTACATATCTATCTCTAGAGCAATTTCCTGAATACCACTGGTACTAGAGTTGGGAAGACAAGTACGTAATCTTTAGAGCAATAACAGGTTTGCTTCTCAGGTCAAGACCATAGAGGAGGCTGTGACACTGTCTGAGCAGTTGTAAAATGTTGATTACTAGGCCTTTTTATGACAAGATAATCAGGTTTCTACGTCACAAAATTATTTACCACACAGCAGTTAACATATATAGTAATAGCTAGAATTATTATTTAAAAATATTGTTAATGTAAAAATGACACAGCTTAAAGAGAGAAAACATAATTCCAATAACTTTGTTACAAGCAGAAAAAGGAACTTGTGCTTTGTAAGACAAGATCTGAACAATCTAACACCAGTGGAGGTCTCAATTTTCCCTTGAGTTTGTTAGCAATACCCAATTTTATTAGTTTTCCACCTCAAAAATTCCTAGTCCTTTAAAAATAACTAATGAGAAAAGCAAAGGTTGCAAATCAGCAGTGCGTGCAGGCATTGCTGTTTCTCTTTTAATATTCGTAGGATATATAAAGCAGCAAGTGGTCTTTTGCAATAGACTATTGCCACATAGACATAGAAATCGGGCCACAAGGTTAGGAAACAAAAATGCTTTGAAAATACAGCAGACCAATTTTTGACCATATTAATGTGAAATAGCATTAAGCTATTTGTTCTGTGTAATAATTATGAAATTATGAAGAATAAAGGCAACAGCTGTGGTATCAAGCGTGAGAAACAAATTGCTACTCTCAAGATTTATTTAACCCGGAGGATGAAAAACAGATCACACCAAGGAATTCAAGATATGAAAACTCAATGTTTCTTCTATCAGAACTAGTTATACGGGTTCCAGCCACTCTCCAAATATGAAAATATGGACAATTTTAACTGATTTTTATTCAGTCACTGTTATAATTCCTTCAGCATGAGGTGGATACTCATACTTTTGATTATAATGAGCACTTGATTAGTGGGTTACATGTGGTGCAAATTAACTAGACTCTTGCTAGCAGCACCATGATCCAGAGTGCATGATAGCATGTGTCACTTGCATCATGCCTAAAATCTGTTCTGTTCTTTACAGAGACCTGCTGACAAACAAGCTAGTCAAAGGCAAATGAGCTGAATGTTTTGTTACTTAGCACGTTTTGAAAACTGAATTAAAAAAAGAACGGTATATTTTCTCTTCCCATATCACTTTCAGTGAATGCTGGTGGTAGAAGGAGCATTTCAACAGATAGTGTATTTAGATGAACGTCGTTCAGAAGATCTCCTGTTTGGAGATTCAGCAGTACTTATAAAATAGCTTCCTTGTTACCAGGAACCAAATAAAGTTCTTCTAATATAGCTTCCAGTATTGGTCTTCAATTTTCCAAGAGCATACAGCGTAATGCGCTGCATTGAAATTTTCAAAAGCTGGCTCTACTCTCCTCACGCATCAGTCATTACTGGGAAAACAGGAGTTCATCTTTACAGAATGACTTAGTGCTGGATCCTAGCAAAAGGTACGTGAAATTGCCGTTTTGTTTTCTAAAGTGAATTGCATGCTTGTTTGTTTTAGGATTTGCTTGTTTGTTTCTTCCTTAAAAAAGATTATGACAGAAACCCACAGAAAACTCCAGAGATAGCTTTACCTGCTTATAGATTTTTGTATTGCTCCTGTCCCATACATCTTTATGATTGCTTTCCCCTTGCCTAAAACAGTGTCTGTTAGTCCACTGCCAAATAAAACTCAGAACAGGCCTCTCAGTTTAGTTCAAAGCATACATCAGAACTATGAAGTGAAGCTTGGAAGCTGTATTGAAACTGCTTAGAAACTGTCAGCATCTACCATTAGCTGTGTACAAACCAATTTTTAGAATATATGCTGAAATTTGTGTAGGTTTATTACTCCTTACTAAAATAGCTTAGGAATATATTCACCAAAACATTAATCCAAACCCTAATAATTTTCTCAGAGACTAGCAAGGTCAGACCCAAGGAAAAAGCAGGTCAGTGTCTTTCACTAAAATGACCTACTTTCAATCTCTTGGCAATGAAACCTGAGCAGTTAACCTGAGGCCTCTGAAAACCTAATGGACTGTGTGAACAGAAAAATAGTGCCATAAACTATCTGTCTGTTGGTCAATACAACTTTTAGGAAGATCTGGAATCCAGTTGTTGGCCAAGAATTATGTAAAGGCTAATAGAGTAGAGGGTAATTTAGCTGGTGCTGCTAATAGATGAAAAACTGTAACAGACTATTTTCAGGAAAGTGTAAATAACATTCTCAGTCCTTGCTCTCCAGAAATAAATCTTGTGGCAGAAGTCAGTGAGCAGAGCAGCAGTGTGCTTGTGGAGACTTGGCACAAAGAATATAATGGGACTCCCTTCCAGGTTATGATTAGTATTTGTCCTTAGTTCACCTCCCTCTGTAAAGCAGCATTTCCTTGCCCTGGCCCTGTGGTTCCTCATGCACTTTTTGGACTTCTGACCTCCAATTTAGAAGATAGCACCCAAATAGTAGTAGGATGTGTCCAAACAACACAGGTTGACTATAGGATATTAAATCCATCTTTTATTGATTATAATTAATTCCTCTGACGAATTGGCATATTCAGGGTACATAAATAAGAATTATGGAATAACAAAAAGACCAGAGCTCATACTCTTTCTCCCCTCAAGATCTCAGACCTGATTACTTGTCACCTGTCCAGCAGTGCTCCTTTATTGCCTCCTACTTATGCTTTGTCCTATGTGGTTCCTCTATCTATAAATGATAAACCTTTAGTAAAACTTAGTACTTCAATGGTATCTTTCTTCTAAGTAGTGGTAAGTACTGTAGAAATACTTTTCTTTTTTTTTTACAATGGATTTAATCAGTCTCTTAGGAAAACGGCACACCTAAATCATAATTCGCATTGTAGCTAAGAGGAAAAGATTAAGGGAGAAGCTTACAGTGGCTACATAATGGACAGATGGCATGCCTGTTGAATTTACATGCTAAGCACTGGGCTTGGTTGGCATCTGTAAGCAGATGTTTAAGCTGCATGCACATTTCCTGCTACTCCATCAAACAACACTAAATTTCTATTACTTTGCCTGAGGCCTTACTTCATTTCCCTGTGCTTACTGAAAAAATGACTATGGAGTGCATTCAGTAAAGGATTTAGGATGCCTGCAACACTGATTGCAGCACAGTATATGTGAGATAAAATAAGACAATTTTGAAACTGCATATTGTACAACAGTAAGGTTAGTTGGCAGGGCTTGTGAAGAGGTTGCATCAGTTTTCTCAAATGGCCCAGTTTTCAGAGCTAGCTTATAGGATTTTTATACTAAAAAGCTATGAGATTCAGAACAGATAAACCTGTACCTGGGATTAAATGAATAAATTTAATGTGAACAGCAATAACAACAACAACAAAAGATTTGAACAGGTTTTGAGAGGAAGAATAATTATCTTTATAGGCCTGAAGATAAAAAGGAGATGAGATAGGCAAGTGATTAGCCAAAGGCTCAGTGTTTTAAACAAATTTACCCTTTTGATGAGACAGCTGGTTTTCCAAGCAAGGGAAGTAGGATCCATCCTGTCTACATGTACTACTGGTGATATTTTGCATGAGAAGCTGTTTAAAAAGCTGGAGATGATATAGTAGAGAAATTATAAGATCTGTTGCAGAGCAGTCAAAAGAGATAAAAACTGGTATTAAAAAAAGAATAGGCATGTGCAGGAGGGAGGAGTACAGTATAGAGAAAACTTCGTGTTGTGTAAGGAGGAAAATATTTCTAAAAAAATAATAAAATAGAATAAATATAACCACCCCAAAAATAGCAGCAACGACAACAAAAAATCACCAAACCAAAACATTTAAGCTGAGATGAGGAAGGACTTGGATGTATTAGTCAATCATATAACTAATCACAATTAGATTCAGCTTCCCCAGTAAAGACTATAACTATATGGCTTTAGTGGTGCCCTGTCCAAAGGACTGGTTACAGGACTGGTCAGGGCACTTTTGCAGCACCTGTCTCATGACAGAGGGCTGGAGGAGCCCAGCTACCTGAGTGTCACGGCTGAGGGCTGGCAGAGAACGAGGCTCATCACTCTGTGCATTGTCAGTGAAAGAAAGAGTTACTAAAGTAAAAGAACAGAGTGTAAGAATAGATCATAATGAATGGCTGTGTATCACTGTACGGTAGAAATGCAAAGACTCCTAACTATTAAAGAAATGAGGTTCAGGAACAGACTTGTAGTGACAGCTTAGGGCTAAAAATAATTTGTAAAATGGAGTTGATCTCTGCCTGCAAAATTGAGATTAGCACTGGAAAATCTCTTGACGGAATAATGCCCTGAGAATCCCTTGCTCCCCTGCTATTTAACTTGCTCTCCCTGTCCAGTTTCTGCAGCTGGTCAGAGCTGTCCCTCTCTGAGCACTTCAGTGCCTCTTTTTCAAAAGCGTGGATTAAGAAATGGTGATTTCTTGTATGTAAGCTCTGAGTAGTGTGAGAGCAAGAGTGGATAGAATATAATAAACAAATAAACAAGAAGCCACAAAAATAGAAGAGATGGCTCTTTCTTTTAGAAGAAAACGGGGAGGAAAAAGTGGTCATTCACTTTTAAATTTAGGAAGTGTAGGATGTGGCTCCCTCTCCATTTTCAGCTCCTTCCTTCTCTGTGAGCTGAATGAAGAGAAGCACCACAAGGACAGGTAGGATTGGGTTGAGAACATTCTCTGCTCTGCCTATGGAACTGGTGAGATGAAAGAATGAAGATGCATGGGCCAAGCAGATGCAGGTGGCTGGGGAGCTGTTAGAGACAGGGAAACTGAAAGTATGGTCTAGTGCTTATGGTGTTCATTTAGAGACAAAATTCAGACTTCCTCATGATAGCACATATTTTGTCCAAGGATTATTCAAGATCTTGCTGGTAAAACTATCTTGTGACTTTTCAGAATTGGCTTCCAGCCACTCAGATTGAAAAACAGCTTGACTCTTGCTCTTCCTGGCAGTGTTCCCTGCAAATAAATTGCACAACACAACCTCCCCTAGGCGTGTTTTTGAAAGTGTGAGCTCCTCTCTGTCTCTTTTAAGGTGTTAGGATACGATGGTGCATGCAGGCGGCTGAATAGGTTTCCAGCAGCCCTGACAGGCAATTAAATCTGAAAGGGTTTCAGATGCTGTTCTGTTTTTCTTACAGCACAGCTTTGGGGAGCACATTGTGAATTCCCTTCTGAGCCACTCGCTTTCTACCAGCATTACAGCAGGATCCTGATGGAAACTCTGGGATTTGTGGAGTGGGATGGGAGTCACATCCAACTACTGGTTCCTCTTATACTACGAGAGGAAACCGGTGCCTTTTTTCATAATCATAAATCCTGCCCTAAATGTTTTTGAGATTTCCAGAGCACTTGAGCACAGAATCATTTAAAGCACCTCTCAGGCCTGCAGAGCAACTCTCCACAGAAATATCTGAGCTAGCGGCGAAGAAAACACCATGCAGACCTGAAAGTGTGATGGTATTGCTACACCAGCCTGGCTGTGCTGATTCAAGGATGGCACCTTTTAATCTGGGCCATGAGACAGCTCTTCCATAGCGCTGCACTGCAAATGGGTCTGCTCCCTGGTGAGTTAGCGGGGTGACACAGCAGCACACCACACAGCACTATGCAGACCATTGCAGGTGGTTATGGGAGGGCGTGGGTTGGTGGTGGGTCTTGGTAGGTCAGGTGGTCGGTTGGACTTCATGATCTTGAAGACCCTTTCCAACTCAATTCTATTGTGCTGTATTAATCATCTGCTGTCAAGCAGTGCTGCTGTGCTACAGAACTTCTGGAGGTGTTTGGGCACATGGAGGTGCCTGGCTCCTGCTGGTTGCTGGGGTATAGATGAATCGAGCTGCTCTCCTTGTACTTGTTTGTAATGTCACGGGATGCTGTTTTAAATGCATCACATGTGCACTATGATCTTCTGAGTATCGGATAATGGGAAAATTGCTAAATCTGCACTTTCTACCCCATGCACGAGGTCCGCGGCTGAGAAACGCAGAGCCGAGAGCTTCCCATCGAGCTATATACTGTACTGACCTGGACCACAACACAGCACACACCGCTATCTCCCCACCTCACCTACACACTAAAAGGCGCGGGGCCTCGAGCGGCCTCCCGGCCTCGGCGTGCTGCAGCCGCGCCCCGGGGCAGGGCCTCCTCTGAGGCCGCCCGCGGATTGGCTGTGCCGCCTTGTGCCATCGTGACACGGCGAGGGGCGGCGGGCGATTGGCGGGCGGGCGGTGCTGGGCGAGGCCGCCATGTAAAGGCGCAGAAGGGCCCCCGCCAGCTGACCGGCGGGGCGACGGCGGGAGTGGCGCCGGCTCGGTGCGGCAGCGCCCTGCCTCGCTGCTGGCCATGCTGGACCGCGAGCGCGGCTGGAGCGTTTCTTTTGCCGGCTGCGGCTTCCTGGGCGTTTACCACATCGGTGCGGCCACCTGTCTGCAGGAGCACGCCCCGCACATCATCCGCGACGCCCGGCACATCTACGGCGCCTCGGCCGGGGCGCTGGCCGGCGCCGTGCTCGTCGGAGGCGGCTCGCTGGGTCGGAGCTGAGTGGAGCGGAGCGGGGCGGGCGGGGGCGGCAGGCTGGGTGCGGGGCGGCGGTGGCGGGCCGCGTTCCTGCTTAGCCGACCTTGTCCGTCCGGCAGTCCGCCGAACCGAGCGGTGCCGGCTGCCCGCGGTTGTGCAGGGGTCGGGGCGGTGCTGCCGGCTGTGCGGGAGACGCCCCTCACGGCCCGGCCCGCGGCTGGAGGCAGCGCAGGGCTCCTTGCTGGGAAACGAGCGCGTCCCTGCTCCGGTTTGCTTTGCGCTAGAGCTTCAGTTAGCTTTGCCCTGCTGCCCCTATAGCTTCCCTTCCTTCCATTGGGCTGAGGTTGAGTGAGGTACGATCAGCACTGATGCTGACTTCAGCGCGCTTCCCTTCTCTGGCCTCGGTATCGCCAGCTATACGGTGGGTTGGTTAAGGTGGTAGGTGTTGATTTAAGGTGGCTGATGTCAATAAGTTGTTAGGGACAACTCCGGAGGGAACTTGGGCTCCCCGGGGTCGTGGTACTGAGCCGCTGGAGTTCAAGCAGTGTTTGGTCACCACTCTCGGGAGTGGGGTTTGGTTTTGGGTGGTTCTGTGTACAGTGCAGCGCAGTGGGTTGGACACCATGACCACCGTGAGTCCCTTCCAGCTCAGGGTAACTAGGTGTTCTACCGGTCTGGCTGTGATTTAAGTAATCGAGTTAGTGCTGTTTTGTGTCTGTACCAGGTATTTCTTGATGACAGATACTAGTTTGCAAGTAAATGCACTCTGTTGTGAAATATTGCTTGCCTGACAGTGCGAGAAGTGTACCATGCTGTTGAGGGCTTGTGAGAGCCCCAAAATATTGGCCTAGTAAACTTGACATGTTGAATTATTAAAGCAGCTTGATACAATAAAATATTAAGGTGTTTTAAATAGTGGCTAGAAAGTGTTTTGAGAAATGTATGAAATTTCTGCAAATCCGATAATGATTTTCCTTTTAGAACAAAAACATCAGTTGCGTAAAGGCTTGTGACTCAAAACTGGCAGTCTTTGTTCGTGGTACCCCTAACGGGCTTAGAACTGTAAGACTGTATATTTACATTTCAGAGGGAGAGGAGAAAACAATGAGAACATGTTTTGAACTGAGAGAGGGTTTGGTTTTTCTCTTCAAAATTTTGGGGAGCTCTTCAATAAAATGGCAAAAGTTTTAGTCCATGTCTAGTATTAAGTTCTAATTAGTGGTAGATTGCTTAAAAGGTCTAGGAAGCTGCATTGAATATCAGAAGTGCTTATAAGCTCAAAAACAGTTCAGATTGCTTACCTGAAAATATTTGATATCCACAGCTTTTAAGAATTTTAGTGTTTTAAGAACTAAGACTTGCAAACTTCATTTTATTCCAGTGTCATCTCTTTCTTATGTGCCAAGTGGAATTATCTGTAAATAATAGAATAACTAGTGTGTTTGTGAGCACTATCCCTGGTACTAAGTTTTATGGGTGAGAGTGTCTCTCCTAGAAACTATCTTTTCTAAAGACACTTGAGGTTATTAGAAGACATATCAAAAGCAGCCACATTCTAAGATCTTTGAATTATTACAATAAGAGGGAATACCCATGTTCATTCTGCATCCTTATAGCTGCTAATTTTGTATGTTTCTTTGAAAGCAGAGGGTCACCATTAAGGTCTTAAGAAGCATTATAATAATTTCATATACTTCATTGGTTTGTACTGTGCGGCTCTTTTACACTGATATTGTGTAATACACAGTATTTATTTCTGCAGTTGTGGCTGTACGTCCCACATGTTTTCACAGTTGCCATTCACTGTAGGAAGAAAGATGAGTCAGCTTTCCTGAGAGATGTGTGGTGGAAGGGGCACAGCTGGAGCATGGGGAATTCTGAGCAGATACTGGGAAACATTGGTGATGGGCAGACAGTTGAACTGATGATCTGAGAGGTCTTTTCCAACCTTGGTGATTCTATGATACAAAGAAAAGAAAATCTCCATGGCATGGGGAAATTGTTGGGATAGGTGCCCATAGACGCAGTAGGATCTCTGTCCTTGGAAATGTTCAAAACTTGACTGAACTCAGCCCAGAATTCATGTCCTTGTCTCTGCACATAAAACTACTTTTGTGTTTGTATACAGAATTTCTGACTTAATTTGACTTGTATGGTTGTATGGTTTTTGGAGGTTTGTACCTGGATGTTTTAAGTAAAGGCTTTCTTCATGCTTTTTGTTGTCTGTTGGCTAGAGTATGTAGTCTGAGTTAATGTAAGCAGCCACTGAACATGGGGGGTGGAGGGGGGAAGAGTTCTTTGGTGGCTGGAGGGGGAAACTTTCTGCTGTCAGATCAGAGAAAGATGAAGGGAGGAGGTTGGAGGTGGCTGTACTTGAGAGGATGATGTGCATTTTAGATTGATCCAAACAGGAGGCGTTGAGGTGCTCACAGTTTAGATCTTCTCCATAGATGTCTTGGATACTTGATGTTTTTGTGATGCTGTGGTCACCCACACAGATGGCCATGCTTAGAAGAAAACTGTGACTTAGTATGCTAAGAAAGGTTGAAGTATTATTACATGAGAGGAGAAAATAATACTGTAGAAAAACAATATTTTAAAAAAATTTAACTCAAAAGCTTAAGCGAAGTTCTTTCTAGTGCATTGTTGATGATTAGTTTGGTAAGTTGAATCCTATCTGTTCTAGAAATGAGCTATGCAAGTTAAAATTTGCAGGTTCTGAACATATTTGTGGGTGACCTTGTAATGTATCACTCAGGTTAATGACCTGTTACTTTGACCTTCCTTCCCCTTCTCCCCTTCCGCTTCCAAGCTGACTGGCTTATCAGGCAATATCCCCAAAGTATGCCCTGGAGGAGCATAATGCTCAGTGTTCAAACAAAACTTAGTCAGGTGGATGAGCTGTTCTGTTAGTCTTGTTAAACATGGCTGTGTGTGATTGTTAGAGCAGTGTAGGTGTCCTGTAGGAACAATGGTTCTCTGTAGTGGTTTGCTCTAGTTTCTAAATGCTGATTTAATTGGAGAAAATTTAAGCCGATAGGTAACAGACATCTTATTTAATAATAATAATAAAAAAGCCTATTTAAGTGGAGACCTGTGTTGCAAATCACCACTGTGTTCCTTACCTACTGCTTTAAAAACTTAACCTGCTGAGGTTCCCTATCTGGTTTCCTCTAAATGTTTCCTTTGCTGTGTCTTGTAACAGTATGTGTTGTTAATGTCAAACAAATTTTACTAGCTGTGATGAACCAAGGCTTCTTCAGCAGAGATAGTGTGGAGCTTAAATCTGTGTGTTATGTAATTTTTGTAGATGTTGCATATGGAATACATCTGTGCTGGTGGAAGGTTACTCATCTTTGTTTCTTTTTAAAGAACGTGTTTCCAGAATGAATAATTTTTAATTGGAGTATTTCAAATGGGTGTTTTACATCTACAATCTATATGGCAGTAACAAATATAAATAACTTAGTGGCTGGGTCCTCACCAGAACACAACTATTTGAATGTCTTAGTGACTCCTTTTTTTTTTCTTCCTCAGGAAACTCAGACTCAGCTAAACACTGATGGGCTGTTAGTTTCTGTGTTAAAAATCTCTTGATGTCTTTTTTTTTTCATGCTGACAGCCAGTTGGAGCTCTAGACATGCTTTAGTAATGGAAGCGTGGGGTTTGTTTGTTTGTTTTTACTTCCATCTTTAAATGAGCTGTGTTTTATTTGCAGCTGAAGCATGTGCGGATGTTCTAGCGTTAGCCAAAGAAGCTAGAAAGCGGAATCTTGGTCCTCTTCATCCTTCATTTAATGTGATAAAGATAATAAGAGATGGCTTGATGAGAAATCTGCCAGAAAACACTCACCTGTTGTCATCGGGCAGATTGTGCATTTCGCTAACTAGAGTCTCAGATGGTAAAAACACACTGATATCTAATTTTAATTCTAAAGAAGAAGTAGTCCAGGTATGTTTGGTTTTGGCAACTTTTTGAGGTTTTGGTAGCCTTGAGTCCATTTAATGTCTTCTGTTGCGTTTTTGATTTTAAACATCTTAAGTCACTGTTACTTTGACTGCACTTTAAAAATTAATTCAAACTTTATTAGGATACTCATTTACAAGTTTTTCCAGTTAATGTAACTGTGAATGAGGTGAGTAGGTGTGCAAGAGATCCGTCTTAAAAACAGATATGCCTTTAAAGTGCTGTGCATCTAAGGCAACTGTATCTGTCATGAAGAATATTTTGCAGAGTTATTCTTATAAAAGCAGTGATCAGGAAGCATTTAAAAAGTAGCTTTTTAAAATTATTTCTTAATATCAGTGTAAAAGTTAGTACAATATCATTCCTCTGGAGTCATGCAGGTATCCTGTAGTGGTTGCATGGCTTTCTCAGAGAATGTGTACCTTAAGGGAATTAAAGTAAACTTTTTTAATTAATATTTCTACAGATGATCGTCTTGTAAATCTTTCTTTTAAGATGAAATATGATTACATTAATAACAAAATTGAATGTCCTCATCCTTTGTATGAAATAATACTTGATTATAACTTTGTTTTTTTAGTAATTATGTAAGAGGACTTCCTGGGTGGTTTTTCTTTTTTTTGTTGCTTGTTCAGTTGGCTTTGCTAGCATCTGAAGAGATGAATGTAAATGATAACTTCAGTAACAGAGCAGTTACTGTTTTTAATTTATATAATCTCGTTTTCCTGCAGGCATTGATCTGTAGTTCATTTGTCCCAATTTATTGTGGCCTAATTCCGCCATCATTTAGAGGTGTGGTAAGTCTCTGTTAACAGCTGGAATTATTTTTAGATCTTCTGAAAATAAAAGAAAACAGTGTATATTCTTTTGTATTATAATAGTATAAAAGAAATACACTCATCAAAGCTCCTAGTACTGAACCTGTATGTTTGTTACAAGTTGCTTGTCTGTTTCCATTAATACACATAATCTCATGGTTACACGATCTCTTGATACTTCATGGCTATGCTGAGTTTTTTACTAAGTTGTATTTTCTGTACTTCCAAATCTCATTTCCTTTGAACAAGGAGAGGGGAGGAATGCAGGGGGGAAAAAAAAAAAAATTAAAAATAATAATAATTCCTTAAAAGTGATTGGTTACAGTCTGTTCTCGAGGCTATCTGTAAGTACTAAAAGGTCAAGGATAGCCAGGAAATGCTTAAATTAAAGCAAAAGTGATTAGAACTGTAGGGGGACTTTTCTTTATCTGTACTTCTGAACCTTGTATGTCTTTTTAAACTCCTCCAGATTAAAGGTGTTATGAAAACAGGACGTTGGACTGAATCCAAGGTTTAGGTGGATCCAGGATTATCTGGCTCTTCAGTCCTTGTCACCAGACAACAATGTTATTTTAAAAGACCTCATTCAGAGTACAAACATGCACAAGTGATGCTTTATTTGGCCCTATTTTGAGGAAAGGGAAGGAGGAGGGACCTTATCCTTTTGTTATTTGCAATAACTTTGGTATCATTTTAATGCTTAGGAGGTATGTTGTAACTTGTATGCAAACGTAGTATTCTTACCGCTTGATATGACTCCTGTAGGGCTTAAATACTGTAGAATGTCCAATATTTAAACTTTGTAGATTCTTGCCATTTAGTGGCTTGGTGCTTCCTGCATGTAACACAGAGACTTGTGGGAAATGTTTAATAACTGTGCAATACTAGCAATGTGCAACAGCTCTTTACCTGTGTGCATCTGCTGCAACAACTGAAGTTTGGAGTATTTTCAGAGCATTACCTTCCAGACTGTGTTGCATTCCCTTTGAAAGCGTGGCCAGTGTCAGTAGAAAAAGCAGGTTTGCTGAAGGACTTCATGATATAAAACAACCTCAGTTCTAAGCTAGCTATTCTCAGGTGGTAGAACTGCCAGTGGCTGGTCTCTGTTGGATTTGAGGTCATTTCCCCAATGTGAAGTTTCCTTCTGCCACGTTTTCTCCCTCCTGTCTTTAGTAAGAGATGGTTACGTTGTGACAAGGCACAAGCTATGTGCCTCACCAGGCTAGTGTGTGCTTAGCAAAATGAATGACTGAGATCTATCTGTCTTTCACTCGCTGGGAAAAAAGGGGATCTAAATAGAGGTCATCTTTTTACCTAACTGCTGGTTGTGAAGTGTGTTGGGTTGATGATTGTTACTGTATTTTGTTTGGTTTTTGTTTTACACCTTTCAATCATATCCATGGGTTTAGATTCCAAACATGTTAAGGGGATCAGATAGGCAGAAACTGTAAACAAAAAGCAAAAAACCAAAAGCAAAACAACCAACAAAAACAATGACAACAGCCATCCCCATTGCCCCCCTCCCTCCCCAAAAAACAAACAAACAAAAAAACCCAGTGAAAACCAACCAACATAATCCAGGCATGTGCTTCTACTTCTGAGTAATTTAATGAGAAGATTGCATTCTGTGGCTGTGCGTTTCCTTCTTGGTCAGACATCTTATGATGATTCCACATAGCGTTTGGTGATGGCATTATATGCCTGTAGGAAGTTTGTCAGCAGCTGCTTACTGCTGGGTATAAAGAGTGTCCAAGAAAGCTGACAGGTAGGAACAGGCTTTTCTAGAAAAGTATGTTGAATAAATTGCTTTGAGCTGTCCTTTTCCTCATTCCTAGTTTGTTTCTCACAGTGCTTGGGGAGCAAGTATCAATCCATATTAAACTGCTTTGAGCAGATTGTTCCTGCTTAAAGCTGCCTTGCCTTTCCATTTTATGAAAGGATCCACAAGTTCTATCTGATGCCTGGTTAGGAAGGAGGAAAATGGAGCCACTAAAACAGCAAAGTTGGTCAGGAGGTGATCTTTTGATGCTGTTAGAATATCTGTCGAAAAATGGCCTTACAGGAGAGAAGATTATTGTGAGTGACTTGGTTGAGTTTTGTAGCTGCTGCATTACAGATCTGTTACCTCATATAGCACTTTTCAGTTCTTGGGTCCTAAATGCTTGAGATGATGATGCATTAAAACTCTGGTTGTGGGCAGCTGAAAACACACAAAAAAGTACAACTTGGGAAACTTCTACACTTGTGCAAAGCTTTGTTTCACTTTTATTAGCAATTTCTTAATGTCTGAATATTTATTATCCTTTGATTGCAAATTGTAATTGCAAGAGCACTTAAAAGCAGCTCTTTAAACAGAATGTTTTAATAGTGAGGAACCTGAAACTTGGAAGTGTAGAGCTATTCTCTTCTCTTCTTTCTACAGAAGCACCATAGTACCTCTTTGGTTAGCGCTGTCCTTTGAGGAAGAGGAAACAATTGTGCTAGTTATTCTAGAGCATGTTGTGTGGGATTATCATCCTTAAAATGGATTTGCTGTTTGTTAAACACAGGAAGAAATCCCAAATAGAACACTCTTAGATTTTCTGTGGAACTACAGGACAAAGCATGCTATTCAAAATGCTTAGTCTGGGAGCATAGCAGAGACCATTCTGTTAGTTGTAAATGCTGCTTAATTCCTACGTGGGAAATTTGCTAGCTAGAAAATGTCAGTGTTCTTTTTACTTTTAATCTTTGCAGCGCTATGTGGATGGAGGAATCAGCGACAACTTGCCTCAGTATGAATCTAAGAATACCATCACTGTTTCACCTTTTGCTGGGGAGTGTGATATCTGTCCAAAGGGCAATTCTGCCAACTTTCATGAAATGAATGTGACTAACACCAGCATTCAGCTCAGTTTGGGGAACCTTTATCGTCTAACACAAGCACTCTTTCCACCAGAACCTAAGGTAACTCACTGCCTTCATGTATTTTTAGTGAAACATTTTTCTGTATAAAAGCTTTGCTTTTGCACAAAGCTCTAGGGATCTCAGCACTTTATCTGGTCGTATAAAGTTTTCTTGTGACACTTCTTATTTGCATTATTCATAGTCTGTGCTAGTGGTTTGTTTGTTTTTTAGTTTCTCTGATGTAAATTGCTATTGTCTTGCTCTGTTTCTTTAGGAATTACCACAGGATTCTATCATAAAATCCACACTGGTAAATTAATAACTGTCAAGTTAGAGTCTCTTCATGTTTACCTGCTAACCAGGTTCTTCAGAACTTTGCAAAAGTTCTAAATCATTTACATCAGATATTAGCCTTGCTAAGCATTTAATTGCAGACTTGATGAGGGAAATAACTAGAATTGCAGTTGCTGAAACTGGAAGAAAAACAAACAAACAAAAAAAACCAAAACAGAAAACAGTCTGCCAGTTTACCTGGGATACATTACAGAGAAGTAATGTTTTGATTGCTGTAGATGTTTTGTTTTTGTTTTTTTTTTTTTTTTTTAGCCACTTTGCAAAAGAAAAACATTAAATTCTACTTATGTGTATGTTAATCTTTTTCTTTTGTCCAGGACTACTGTGCACATTAGTAGATGAGCTGGTGTTGCATCTGCTGAATGTGGAAGGCTGAGTTTGAGCTGGAACATGAGAATTCACAGCTGACCTCTTGTAGTTTTGGGAATTGGGAAGCATGGGGAGGGAAGAGGGGAATTGACATATTCCATCAAGCCACCCTGTTGCTTTGTTACTTGCTTCTGACATTATGCTGAAGACATGAAATGAGAGAGGAAGTTCTTCTAAGCCATTAGAATGCTGTCCTTTTTACTGAATGATTCAGTGCATCTGTGAGAGATGACAGAAAAGCAGTCGTATGCGTGACTGTGTGTCACACAGTAGGCTTATTAACCCGAATCTATAGGATTATAGCAACTGTAAGAAAATTTTACACTAACAAGGTTGAAAGATAGTTGTAAGTGGCTTTTTATTTTATAAACTCTTGATCTGAATTTTGATTTGCTGACTTGTTTACCCTCTGCTTGCAGGTACTAGGAGAGATCTGTGAGCAAGGATATTCAGATGCTTTTAAATTCTTGAAAGAGAATGGTATGTTACTCTTGTGGATGATTATTGGTGATATGTTGTTAACCTGTGTGTTTTTAGTTGGTGCTTTTTTGATAAAGGGTTGAGGGGAGCAGGGGGTTTTGTAAGTTATATTCTCATTCTGAATTTCATCTGGTAGAAATCATAGTTTTAACTACTGGCATGAGGTAGTTGTCACACAAAAACTGCACTTCAGGGTTTTCAACATTCTTGTGTTAAGTCAGTACTAGTATCATTTAGTGAAATTACCAATGAATTCTACTCACAATTCTAGAAAGATTATATCAGTTTCTTTTGCCTTAATACCAAAGGATAGGAGTAGACTATGCTCTTGTGCAATCTTATTTCCTCTCTTGTACTGTCCAAGTAAACTTGTAGGAAGAACATTACAATCCAGAACTGGGAACTGTCTAGCAATAGTATTAAGTAATGGATAAATCCTTTGTCTATATCGTGAAAGACTTTACGAGTAGTCTTTAAAATGTAGCAGTTACTGGGATCCAGATCAGTTTAGGAATAACTGAAAGATCTTCTCTTTCTCCTGAATCACAGTAAAATATTTATGAATCTAATTCCTTGTTCAATTTTGAGACAGACAATTTAAAAGCAATCATTTACTATTTAGCATGAAGGTAACTGTGTGTATGAATGTATGAGATGCTATCCCCGTACTCTTCAGGTGCAGAAGCAAATAATGCTGGCTCAGATTATAGGAATGGAAATTATGGTGTTTGTACTATTAGAGTTAGTGCCAGCTAATGTGCTGTAATGTAGTTGTAGCTTGATGTGCTTGTACTCTAAGCACATGTTATTCCTGCTTCCTTGAAACAATTTCTTCATGTTCAAGAACATCCCAGTTCTGCTTAAGAGCTTAATTTCTAGGAATGTTGTTAAATAATTTTTAAGAGAGTCCCACTTTAGATCCTTTGCAAAATAATTAAAAGCACAACTTTTTGCAGGCACAAACGTGCCTATAGCTTGGGGCTGCTGTGCTAAGATAGGTGCAGTACATGAACACAGCCTATGAGTTTCCAGTGTGCACACTTCCATCTGATGCTGTATCTGAGATTGCTTGCAGGTTTTTCTTGGAGTCTTTCCCTCATATCCCCTATGCATTGCTCTATTTGTCCTAATTTTCATACTATTGATGTGATACTTTTTTCTTACTGTAGCCTTTCTGAACTCTTTAGTTATGCATCTACTTTCTTGTTAAGCTGTTTCAACTACAGGAGCTCCTACCTTTTTTTTTTTCACCATCCAGAATACTTAAATATAGATAACTTCTCTGCTAAAATCTTTTGTATATACTTTTGACAGTTATCAGCAACAGATGCTAATTTAGTTTCATACTTTGAATGTATCTTAATATTTACCTCTTTCCTTCTGCACCTTGTGACAGCACCTCGAAGTATTCTTATGATACCTTCTGTGTCAGATTTCCCATTCTAGTCTGATGCATTGCAGATGTTTTCTTTAAAATGAAAATGTCATTTTTCCTCATCTCCTTTAAGCTGTTTGCTTTGCTGCTCACTTTGCATTTACTTTGGCAAATGACTGTGTTTCAGATTCAGTTTCAATTAATTGTTCACTTTTTTCATTTGCTTCAGAATTTGTTTTAAAGTAAGATCTAAATTTGTACAAGAGTAGTCGTAATGATGAATAAATCTTTGTCTGCTTGTGTATTTGAACAAGTGAACAAGAACAAGTGTATTTGACATTAGGTAGATAATGTTCCTTCAGGATAAGATCTCCTGTAATGATAAACAAAGTACAGATACTCTGAAGACCTGTGGATTGAGCCTAAGTGGAAGCTCTTGACTCTTCCAGGTATTCTGAATGACTCAATTTATGTCAGCTTGTCCTTCACAAAAACAAATCCTCATGAAGCTGCACAACACATTGACTATATGAAGAAAAATATGTCTGAAAACAACAGAATAGAAACTTCTCAAGTGGAAGTAGTTGGTGACCAGCTGAAGCAAAATCCGTGGCCTCTGGAGAAGAGCATATTTGAGAGTTTACCTCCTAGGCTTCGTAAAGGTACATTCTTCAGACTGTGTTCTGTAACTTTAAATGGCAAATAGTGATTTCCCATCTTACCCCACCACCTTACTCTAATCTTATAACTTGCAAAAGCTATTTTATTTAATTGTATTACTCCCTATGACATCAGAGATTAGCTGAAATCAGAAATGTTCTCAAAGTACGTAGAAAATGGAAATGTGTATCTTGATTTAGCTACAAGAATAAGACTGAAACAGGGCAAAGGAGTCACTGTGGAGGCATGAATTAAATTCTCAAGTAGTTTTGAATTTAGTTTGTAAGTCTGCAGTATCTTTGTAAATGTATATTTAACAATAAAGTTGAACTTCAAATTCAAACACTGGTTACCCCTGTCTTATTTTTATATCATACTTCAGTAGATTTCTAATTGCCTGGTTTTCCTGTTGTCTTAACAAGGTGTTAATAGACCAGGAGCACTTCTCATATTTCTTAGTCTATAATTCTTACTAAAATTTTCTTGTTGATGCTGATCGGTATTTCCAAGATCTGAAATTTGTAGTCCTAGTGACCTAGGAGAATAAAATATGAAGTGTGAAACTTCTGAAAGCTGTATATGAAAACTGGAATATGTGGAACTCTAGAATTTAAACTTCTTAAAGTTCCACAGTTTCAGACAAGGCAAGGATGCTGTCTGAAATACATAAGGTTCACACCTCCAAAAATACTTACATCTCATCAGAAGTTAATATTTAAATTTACTGCTTAACAGTTCCGAGTAATGTCTTTTTATTTCTGCGTTATTAGCCAGTGCTTCCCATATTTTAAAATAGCATTGAGAGTACTCACGATAAGTGCCTTGAGATTGCCTTATATCCAGTTTCTGTCTGAGCCTTATTCAGTAACACTTGATCGTACTGCCTGAAGATTACCAAAACTTGAGTGAATTAATCAAATGGTCTAACATCTTTCTCAAACACAATTACTCTTAAGCGCTTCAGGAAGCTTGTAAAGAACCCAATGGATTCTATGCTCAGTTCTCTAAACTCTTCCCTATGCGGGTGATATCCTATCTGATGCTACCATATACATTACCTGTGGAGTCTGCTTATTCTGCTGCTTTACGGTAAGAAAGTTTTCGTGAACCACTTTGTAATTGCACTTGAGTATAATTGAATGCTTATTCAGATTTATAGGTGCTCTGATACTCTATAATTCAAATGTTAACTGTCCAAAGAGAGTTACTTCTACCTACATAAGGTGCGTCCTCCTAAAGCCTCTACAATCTATATAAATAATCCTACTAAGAAAATGTAATAAATAATAAATTTACTGCTAAAAACTGCTTTTTAATTCCTCAAAAGAAGCACCTTTAATCCTGTGATTGTGCAGATTATTCACTACTATTTCTATATCCTGCAGTGGTATTTGAACTCCATCTGGAGTTCTGCTTTTGCTTCTTCCTGAAGTCAGGAATGAAATCTAAGAGCTTATTTGCCAAACAAACTTTCTTATTGGGTTTGCTTAGGTTTATTGAGGGTTGTTCTCTTGAAACAGTGCTGATTTTAAAGGTTTTCTGACTCTTGCAAAGGAGGAACTATACGCTGTGAACCCTAAACTGTTGAGTTCTGAATTCTAGTATGTGCATTGCACATGCTTTTACTTTATTTAGAAAATACTAGAAGAAATCAAATGTTCTGTAAGTAGATCCAGGTAGAACTCCAGTAAAATGTTTCCCTGCGTCACTTAAAATGATGCAGAAGTTCCACGTTCCTCAAATGAGAGGCAATCAACAGAATTATGTGGGTTTTTCCCCATTTGTAACATTATTCTTTGTCTGCCTTCATTGTACTTCCATTGTGCTTTTCTTTTGTTCTTGTTTGCCATGTAACATTTAAACTCAGCAGGAAGTTCCTACTACACAGTGGACTCAAAGACAGGAATTTTTTGTAGTCTACCTAGAATTTGGTAGAATGCGCATGCTGGTCAGATGCTCAGCATAGATCAGAGACGTTGTGATATGTGCTGCTCTTTTCTTTAGATTGTAGAGAAGAGATGAGTGAATTAGATGGAAATCTAGAGAGGTTGAGAAGATCTGGAGATATTGGTGAGGGAATTAACACAGCTGTTGTTCTCCCCAAGCTGCTTTGTTGGATGCATTATGTAGGAATATAACGTGAGCTCTGTTTACAAACTAACTCGTGTATTTTGATTGTAGGTTAGTAAACTGGTTTCCTGACATGCCTGCTGATGTTCGATGGATGCAAGAGCAACTTCTTCAGATTGCTGGTACAGTTTATTCCCAGGCAAAAAAGAGGCTGTTCTGTACATCCAGGTAAACTGGTGTGCTGCTGCATGCTAATTATGTATTTTTAAAAGTTCTCTCTTAACAGAGCTTCAAGTAGTAATAAGTTTCCCTCTTAAAAGGATTTGATAATTTTCTCAAGAGTAGCATTAAATGGTTCTTATTGCTTCTGACTCTTATTTGTTAAGTATACTGTATGGAGTTCTTTGTAGTTCATCAGTGACTGCTGTGTATTGCAGATGAAGGGGTGTTACCTATTGGTAGAGTTATATTAATTCTCTGTTTCCATATAGAGAAATAAAAACCCTCTGTTTCCATGGGAGAGAGCTCTTCTGTAACCCACTTGCAACTAGACTCATTATGCTTCTCCTATCAAACTGGTATGGGATTTAACCTTCCAGACTTAATGCTTCTGTTACTCTTCTCAGTGCTGTGTATATGCAGGAATCAGTGACAACTTGCCCTGGTATGAATCTAAGACTGCCATTTGTTTCACCTTTTGCTGAGGAGCTTAGTGTTTGCCCAGGGATCTTGAACTACTTCTACAAAATAATGGCAGCCCACATTTTCCATTTAAATTAGACTTGTTGCTGTAACAGTGAGTTGTGCAGCCTTGTCAGAGTAGAGCTGGTGTTTGCAGGCTGTCTCTGAAGTCCAAGTGGCTATAAAAATGAACTCTCCTAAGATTTGGTTTGAAAAGGCAGAAATCCAGACTTAACAGATCAGGATGTGTGATGTGCTACAAATAGCTGAACATCTGCCTGCTGATGGAAAGTAGTGAATGAATCCTTTGTTTTGGTTGGCTTGTAGCTTTTGCTTGACCTGGTAAACTGTGTTTATCTCAATACATAAACTCTCATGCATTTATCTCTCCATTTTCTTTCAACCGCCCACAGCTAGTGACTGTATAGTACTTGTCTGCCTACTGGGGTTAAAGCACAGCAATGATCCCTACCCACAGAATCATTTACACTGTTAAACTTTGAAGTTTTCTGAAGCCTTTCTTTAAATGGATTTCCCCTTCAGATGGCTAGGTCCCAGGGCTGTGTATGTAGAAACCTGCACTATATTCTGTAGCTGATTCTTTGTGGGCTTGTACTGTGTTTCATTATCCATCAAGAACTTACTGCTGCTTTTCTAAAAAGAAACAATCCCTCTGTTTTTTCCCTTCTTCCTCCTATGTCTTCAGATCTAGCTTCTCTTTTGCAATCAGACTTAAATTTCATGAAAACTTGAGCTGTTTAGGCATTCTTCTGGGAGCTTCACCAGCTGGGATGGTATCTTCTAGTGCATCTGAAATTCAAGTATAGAAACTGATGTTGAAGCATGTATATGGGGAGTTTGTTTAGAGGGGAGTGAATGATGGTATTCTGTGTGTTGTTTTTTTTTTTTTTTTTTTTTTTTCCTTTGTTTCCCTAAAGGCACTGCAAGGGATGAGAAAGAACTTTTAAGGAAAAACTATCTTTCCTGGTGAATGTTGAGACCATGCTTGTTAATGTCCAGTAATTGCTGTGATTCATGAGTGGGTAGCTTGGGGAGATCAGAACTATTCAAGTGGTAAAGCACCAATTGGGTCTCCCCTTCTAAACATATTAGAATAGTGTGGTGACTTGTAACTTAACAATTTTATATATACTTCTGAGGACACTGCATAATGGTAGGATGCTTTTCTTCTAGATATGGTTGTTCTAAGATCTTTTTCCTGTTGTTGTGTCCTAACTCATTAAATACATTTAGAATTAACCTTTTTCCTATAGTGTTGTCATGAAGATATGAAGATTCCCTATAAGAAATCTGAGTAGTAATAGAGACATCATTGAAATGCTACTGATATTTCTTTTTTTTTTTATTCTTTCTTAAACAGGAAAGACAATTACACACCACTAAGAAAATGTCAGACTGCCCCATCTACTGTGGAATTTCATTCTTCGTACTGTCGTCTTAAAATGCCTCATTCTTCTGCGGATATTGAAACCTGGCTCTGGGAATCTTCATGCTACATGGACTCGGTCATGAAACGTGCTTCTCCTAAGACAAAGGAGCAGTCAGACTTAAACTCCTATCCTAATTTTCTTCCAAATTCTGATGAGTCTGGTTTGGAAATAGATTTTGACTCCTCTTCAGAGACAAGTTTCCAAACTGCTCCAGAATATTAATTTGGAAATAGATTCCACAGCTTCCAAAATTCCAATTTGGCAGAGAAATTTAAATCCTGAAGGACTAAAGTTCACTTTGTTTATTGCCAATAAGTCTTGGAAAAATGTTTACAGCTTCCTGAGAAATCTGCCTTTGGAATTCTGCTGTTTTATGGATCGTTAAAACAGTGGCTCCTTTGGGAAGAGACAGACTACGTGTCTGTCAAAGCACCAGCTCAGTAAACTATAGTAAGGTTTGTAGTAAACAATGTCTCTCTGGAAATGAGATTCTCGTTTTTTAAATCTACTTTCAGGACAAAAAATGTAAATTCTGTAAACATCTTGGTAAAGAAGCATTGGTAACAAAAGCTTTTTAAAAACATAATTCCCAGTAACATGTTTTAGGATCACTTTTATAGCACTTAATGAAGTTGGATTTGTACTTCATAAAGGGAAATACACATTTGTGCTTTTTAGTGGCCTCCTATGTCTGTATGCCTTATGTTAAACATACTCTTCTATTTACGGAATAGTTGTCTGCATGAGATAATGTAGGAACAGTGTTAGTTTAGGTTATTGTCCATATTGCACAGCTGATAATGACTGCTCAGGTTCCTCTGTGGCTCTTTCCCTTCTTAAATACTTCAGTGGAAAAAGTCATGAGAACTGGGATGCTTTCACCTGAGATGCGATCAGGTAGTTTCAGTGACTTCATAGGACTTCTGTGTACTCAGTAGGAGCTTAATACTTGACTAAGTATTGAAAGGCAGGTAAAATAGTGGCTGTGATTAGTAATTTCAGGTGTTAAACTTTATGGCTGATGTTAACGTACCTCAGTATATTGAGTTGTGGCTAATGTTTTGGTCTTCTCTCCAATTGCTGCACAATCATTCTTGATCCGTTTATTTCACTTCTAGCTCAGGACGTTTTTCTGCTCTTCCTTCACTTTCCTCTTGCTGCAGGCGAGTTGGGGGGAGGAAAAAAAGGGTCCTTTCTGGCTCCGGAAGCCCCAGGAGAGCTTTTCAGGAACAATTGTTGAACAAAGCAAATCTGTAAGACTTGGTGGAAGCAGCAGTATCCAGGGGCTGTGCAAATAGTTCTCAAATAATGGGTTGAAAGTGGACTGGATCACATCTGTATTGAGTGATAAGTGTTGTAAATGCTTCCTTCAACGAAGGTTCTGTGTAAATGTAATCAAGACAATGTATCAGTGTGTGAATACTTCAGGAAAAGTAGTACCTGTTGAGATTAACTACCAATTTTGCTGTTTTAGTACCATGTCTTAGATGTGTTTTCTTCCTTTTCAATGGAAGGAAGCAGCTCTGTCTTTGGATGTCAGGTTGCTGTATGTTTGCAGCAGGCGTGTGATGTTTGCAGGCTTCCTGTGTGTGGATATGAATTCTGGGCAACCCAGCGGTGGCCCAGGGAAGAGATGGAGGGGTGCTCAGGGGGAGCACTGGGGTGAGGGAGCAGCAGGGCTGAGTAACAGTATGTAAGGGAGAGAGATGGGAGAGTTTCCTTCAGGAGTTTAAGTGTGGGTACATAGAGGTTTTCCAGGAGCAAGTGTTTCTGCATTGGACCAGCCTTTAAGCAGTTTTTCAGCTGCCATTCCCCTAAGCTTGAAGTACTAAATGGTACAGCATGAAAATGATATTTTGTTGGGGGCCAAACAGCTCCACTGTCACATTCTTGTTACGGACACCTGGTGCTATTCTACTTCACCTGTTTTGTTCCTGTCTGGTGTGTATGTATCCTCAAATGGAATGTTATTGAAACCACAATTAAAAGATGAAATGTCCGGCTTTGGTGTCTATGTGTTACTTTACGCCCCTCCGCAGCACGCAGTCCCAGCAGCGCCACCCCAACTTCCGGTCAAGCTGTCCCGGTTCCAGGCACTGCCCCTTCGCCCCGCCCCTTCCGCCCCCGTCGTCCAATGGGCGCTGGGGCGGGGTCTCCTGTCATGGCCGCCCCCGTGCTGCGGCCTTGAGCGCAGCGGTTCCGCGCCTGCCGCCGCCGAGCGCCCGTCAGCTCGTGCCGCCATGGGCACCGTGCACGCCCGGGTAGGGGAGCGCCGCGATGGAGGGGAGGGGAGGGGATGGGAGGAAGGGCCTGCGGGAGAACGGCCTTGGGGCCGCGCTATCCCGGCGACCTTCGAGCGGGTCGGGGCCGCGGCTCCTGTCTGGCGGCGGGGATCGCCTGTGGGCGCTGCCTTCCTTGCTGGCCGTGGTGCTTGCCGTGCGGGAGCGGCACGGGATGAGCGGGCGGCTCTGTTCCTGCTTTGGCGCGTCGCTGTGTGAAAGGGAGGCGGGCCGCGAAGGAGTCGGGCCGTGGGGTATCGGAGGACAAGGTGGGAGAGGCTGGCGGTGCTGCTGGCTGTAGCGTAAGGAAGTCAGAGCAGATCTGCACCCTGCTTGGTAAAATGTAAAGTGTATTTTGCTTAAGCTGCTTTCCCCTTAAAGCAGACACGGGGAGTCAACCTTGAGGCCAAAACAGCGTGGAATTATAGTGACCCAAGTTGGAAGGGACCCTCAGGGATCATCGAGTTCAACTCCTGTCTCCAGACAGGGTCATCCTAATCCAAACTCTATATCTCAGAGCATTGTCCAAATGCTTCTTGAACTCTGGCAGCCACTGCCCTGCTGAGCCTGTACCATGCTCCAACTTGGGACCAGGTTCAGTTCATTCCAGGGTCTGACAGCCCTGTGGGAAACAACATTGCTAACCAAGTGTGGTCATTGAGCAGCCAGCCTATCTGGGGTGCAGATCTGGGGCAGTTTCTCCAGACCCCAGGCCCATCTCTCTTCTCCACACCTGTTGAATACAAGAAGGCTTTTATATGGCACTTAGTCAACTGAGGGGCACATTGCTGCAGGGGACTGTCATGGTTCCGGAGCATCTAATTGCCATGACTAACTTCTCATATTCTTAGTTTTGTATTCATAGAATCAAAGAATGGTTTGGGTTGGAAGGAACCTTCAAGCTCACCCAGTTCCAACCCCGTGCTACGGGCAGGGCTGCCAACCAGCTCAGGCTGCCCAGGGCCACATCCAACCTGGCTTTGATTTCCTTCAGGGATGGGGCACCCACAGCTTCTGTGCCAGGGCCTCACCATTTGATTTTCTTCATCTGCAGTATGTATTGCTATAGAGCATTGTGTGGTTGCAGAGCACTTCATGTATGCCTGAAAACTTGCAAGCTAGAGAGGATGCATTGCTTGTGTAACTTAATTCTGATGTGTAACGGCAGTTTATTACCCCAGTGCTCCTTAAATAATTCAGCATGGACTGTATTAGTAACTTAAGACTAAAAGTGGATTTACTGAGTTACCCAACCCTGACCTCTGCTTCTGCAGGTAACCCTGCCTTCACTCAAGCTTGAATCTGTCATCTTGTGATAAGAGTCTTACTTTAGGACTTTCTCAGGTGTAGTAAATAAAGCCATATTCTTTAGAAACAGTTCTAATTAAAACATTCACCTTGAAAGCTCTGATGGCTGGGACTTGAATGTCACATGGAGGGATACTTTTAAATGACATTAAAATATAAAAGCATAAAGATACATGTAAAGCAAAATAGTGCACTGAAAACACCTTTTTTTCTTCATCGTTCATCGTTCGCGCTCCTCCCAAAAACCCAAACTAAGTAGTGGCTCCCTGATGAAAAAAGAAGTGGAGTTCTTGTTTAACACAGGAAGGGTGCTTTAAAAATAAGATTTTTCTTGGAAGAGCTGAGGATGTTGTTTGTGAGAGATTATTTGACATAGAAGCTATTTAGCTTTTACTAAAACTGACAACAGACATATAGGTAACAAACGTGCTGGTAACTCCCCCCATTTCATGGTTCTATTCAGCTTTTTTCCCCTGTGACCAGATGAGCAAAGGCTCAGGAGCAGTCACCTTTCTCCTTTGCAGAAGATAAGTTGCAAATCGCACACTTCATTAAATGCCATTTCCTTGTATCCTTCCAGAGTTTGGAGCCCCTTCCAGCAAGCGGGCCAGACTTTGGGGCCTTGGGAGAAGAAGCTGAATTGGTTGAAGTCGAGCCTGAAACCAAGCAGGAAATTCTTGAAAACAAAGATGTGAGTACCCAGGCAATATCCTGTTTTTTTTCTTAACAGGTGCTGCTCTTCACCCTCCCTCAAGGAGGGAAGTAACCTCATCCACAGTGCTGTTTAGTAGTGAGCCGTGCAACTGCCCTTAATCTGCAGGGCACAGTATTGGCCACGTTTGAGTAAACTGCCATCACATGAATTGTGTTACCATGGTAAATGCTAACTTCAGCAAAAGGTGCTGATTTATTTTTTTTTAATTATTTCACGTGGAAGGAGATCCCTGCTTTGGCCCATACTGTGTTTAACCTTGCTAGAGGGAAGAGGTATCGTGCATTATCTTTGTTTCTACATAATTTATTTCTCCTTTATTCTATAGTCTACTCTATACAGTTTTAATAGAGTTTGAATATTAATAATTTGTGGCATTGTGTTGCTTGGTTGTTTTTGTTGTTTTAACTCTTTCCATACAGGGAAAGAATTAAGTATCTGCTACTCTTTCTGTAGCAGATAAAACACATGGCTAGCTACAGCTACCTACATATTCTGTCTTAAATGTCTGAGTATCTTGATGTGGTTTCTGCGGTGACTGATTTGTTCATATAACACCAAAGAAATCCCAGCAACAATTGTCCACTATCTCTTCAGCTTGAAACAGTATTAGATTTGGTATTAGAGCCTTCTTCTCTTCCCTTGATAGAGGAACAATTTTCCAGAATTGTAGGCAGCACTGATTTCTTATAATGTAGGTTAGCAGGAATTGATGTAGGAATCTTTGGGTTTTTCACTTGGACAATAGTATGGGTGATTTTATGTCAATTTTTTTTTGTGCGTGTGTTTATTTTATGTGTAGATGGTTTTGATACTCGTTGTTAGATGCAAATTCAGTGTTTGTTTTTAAACATGGGTTGCCTTTAGGTGGTCGTTCAGCACGTGCATTTTGATGGACTTGGAAGGACCAAAGATGACATTATCATGTATGAAATCGCAGATGTTTTCAAGGCTAAAAATCTCATTGATGTAAGTACTGTGATGAATAACAGACTTACTGTTTGAAAATTCAGGTCATGATTTTCTCTCTCTCTTTTCCTGCATTGGGCTACTCTTCTCAGACATGAGACAGTTTTGCCAGTTTTTGTAATGATTTTAAACTTGTCAAATGGAAGCCAAACTGAAACAGACAGTACTGGCAGATACTGTATTTTCTGATGCATTCAGCTCAAAGGTGTTGGGAGATGGCAGACAGCACTCCGAGATATTTTCAGGTTCACCATTCCTGTTTGAGAATTGCTAATTCCACAGGTGACACTTTCAGTTAATTTGCTTAAGAAAAGTAGTCAGAACAGACGATCAGCACCCGTAGTGTGGCTGCCAGGAATTGTCTTCTTCTGGCTGTACAGGGCAGTTGCCATGTAGTCCATATTCTTCTTTTGTATGCAATTTCTTTGCATATGTCCCCTCGTAGTCCTTGGTTACACTGCTGAATTTGTCATGAAATTCACTGAGTTTTATCTCCAGATAGGGTAGAAAAAGAGTGTGTGTGTGAAATTAACATGCAAAGTGTGCATGCTACCTTTTTATTTAGGGCATGCCTGCTTTCTGAACTTTAAGAAGTGCAAAAAGGAATCAAGGCTTTACCTGTAAACTAGTCTAGATTTAAGTGGATTAATGTGTGTGTGTGTTTGTTTTTTATCAAAAGCATGGGCCTAGTAAATAGGTGTGTAAGTTCTAAGTACTGAAACCAATTTGAATAATAGGTTTAAGCATCTGAGTTAGGTTGCAGGCTGGGTAGGAAATCTGGCCAGATGCTCTTGGTTTAATTTCTTTATGGGTTTGAGTGTTAAAGCAGTTGTGATCTGTTTTGAAAGCACATGTATGTGTTTGTATACATAATCTGTGAATATTGTGTGATTTAGCAGCACCTTAACTATTTCATCCTGGTTATTTTCAGTAAGTTGAAGTACTGAGCTACCTATCTTATCCTATAGGTAATGAGAAAATCACATGAAGCTCGTGAAAAGTTGCTTCGTCTAGGAATCTTTAGACAGGTAGAGGTTCTGATTGATACCTGTCAAGGTATGTATTGCTTCAGTAATACTCACCTGTTTTACATAAACTCCTATAGTGTACATTTCCTTGTGTCACAGGTCAGATTGTTTTTGTTTATATAATTTCCAAAGCTCTCTCATATACCTTTATATTTTTCATATATATTTTATATTTTATTTGAAAACGTAGGTGTTCTATATATGAGAATATGTGTGTCTATATCCACTATCTGTATGAAAGCGATGTATTTACATCCAAGCACACGTACAGATTAGGCAGCAGATGGGAGCAGCCCTGAGGAGGATTTGGGGGTGTCTGTTGATGAAAGATTCATCATGAGCTGGCACTGTGCTCTTGCAGCCCGGAAGGCCAACTGTATCCTGGGTTGCATGAGAAAGGTGACCAGCAGGTTGAGGGACATGAAGAAATTTAATACTGTGAGGGTGGTGAGACACTGCAACAGGTTGCCCAGTGAAGTTGTGAATGTCCACTCCCTCAAAGCATTGAAAGCCAGGCTGGATGGGGCTCTGAGCAACCTGGTCTAGAGGGAGGTGTTCCTGCCTGTAGCAGGCTGTTGTAGTTACATGATCTTGAAGCTCCCTTCCAACCGAAACCATTCTATGATTCTGTGATTCAGTGTGACTGCATATATGTGTAACTATTAGTTAATATATGCAAAAATGAGTTAACCACCACAGCTGAAATAATTATGGTACCTGTGCCTTAATCCACATTTTCAGAGAAAGAATAAACACTTGAGGAAAAGCTTGAAAATACCTTCTGTGCTTTCATTTTACTGGTGGCTTATTAATCAACTTGTGCTTAGAGGAATTACTAGTAATTGTATCAGTGCTTCTAATTAAAAATGACCTTACAAGATATATGGGGCAGCTGAGTGTGTGCAGGTTCCTCATTAAGGCATTAATTGCATTTTCTGTCTTGTGATTGCTTTGCAAACTTGTCAGTATTCTTTCCAGCAAGAGAAAGTCACGCTATTGAGAAGCAAGAGCACTGCAGTCCCACAGACTGTTAGCAATGGGCTGCTGTCCCAGCTGCTTCAAGCAGAATTAGGTACCCTTGACATCTGTGTTTTGGAACAGCTGCCGCATCCAGAGCCTGAAGGGAACCAGACAATTTCTGTTGTTTGGCATTTAGCTGTAAAGTGCTGGGAGCTCTGCTCTAATGACAGCATTCCTTTTGCTATGTCTGGACCACTGTACAAAATTCTGTATGCACACACAACACAGAATCATAGAATATCCTGAGTTGGAAAGTACCCACATGAGTCACCGAGTCCAACTTCCTGTCTTATCACTCAAAAACCAAACCCGATGTCTGAAAATGACCAAACACTTTAACTCCTCTCACCCTGGGGCCATGCCCACTGCCCTGGGCAGCCTGTTCCAAGGCCCGACCACTTACCCTGTGCTGCAGCCCCTGTCCCTGACCCCCAGCTGCCCTCCCCTGACAGCTCCATGCCGTTCCCTTGGCCCTGTCGCTGTCACACAGCAGAGCTCAGCGCTGCCCCTCCGCTCCCTGTGAGGAGCTGCAGCCGCCATCAGGCCTGCCCTCAGCTCCTCTGCTCTGGGCCCAACACACCAAGGGGCCTGAGTCGCTCCTCATACATCTTGCCCTCCAGACCCTTGCTCATCTTTTTACCAAACTGTTTTTCTTTGCATTAATAGTTTCTTTATAATCATTCAGTTCAATTAGCTTTCAAAAAACTGAAGTTGTCTTCTGTCTGTGTTTATTTGTTTTCTAAATAGCTCTTTAGAGATACAGTTTTTTCTTTATTTAGGAGATGATGCCCTTCCGAATGGTTTAGATGTAACCTTTGAGGTGACAGAATTGAGAAGGCTAACTGGAAGCTATAACACTATGGTTGGCAACAATGAAGGCAGTATGGTATGGATCATTTCAAATAATTATTAATTCCTTTTGATAGCCCTCTAACTTCCATGTTTCAAGCATAGCAAGGAATTTAGTGATTAAATAAGTGAGGACTTGATCCAGGCCAAATTATTTTCTTGATCCTGCTTTACTAAAGCTTTGTTGGACTTTTGTCTTTAAAGAGCCTTTGTATTAGTCAGGCTTTCGTTCAGCAAAAGCTTGTTTTGTGCGGGCAGGGTTGTACAAATGCAACTCAGTTATGTTATCTCAGTATGTTGGATTTTTTTTAATTCTTAAAATTATTTCAATTATTTTTTATAATATTTAAGATACTGGTCTCTTTAGTAGATAAAGTAGTTTGGCATTTACCTTGAATGAGATCTATTTAAATGTTGGGGTTTTTTTTTCTTTTCAGTCAGAATGCTTTATATTTGACTTAGAAGTTGTTTTGGTTCTTCACTGATTTGAGCCCAGTACCAGTTATTTTGGGCTGCAGAGTACTGGGTTTTTCACAACCACATAAACTGTGGAACTTATTTCTACTTGATGCACTTCAGAATGCATCTGATTAAAATCTTGTGCGAAGAATATTTACCAACTGAAAGAAGTAAATGCTGTGCTGTTCTGTTATCTTGATGTTAACAGTAGTGCTAGTTTAAGTACATCCTGCTTTCTTATGCTTAGTCCTGCTCCCATTCTACCTTTGCATGTGCACAGCATGGCTCTTCCTGGGTCTGGTCCATAAGCCAGATCAAGGGACTCATCCTTTTCTTCTTAGAAGTATTTTTAACCTGGATAAGTTACTGCACGAGTCAGGTAATGGTGTTATGTAAGTGCAGGGAGAATTGGAACCAAGCAAGTTGAGAAATGCTTGTCCATCTATGCTGCTGGGAGCAGTGTCCAGGATGTTGCAGTCCAAAAGAAACCAGTAGGGAATGCTACTGGAACCGGCTTCTGTCTGGTCTCAAGCAGCTTCTGGACTCTTCTCACTGAGACTAATCCTGCAGACCCCAGCCATGAAAACTTTGCCACATAAATCCAATACATGGTTGTAGTGCATTTGAAAACTGTCTTAGAGCTGCCTTGGTTTCTCTTTTTGTACTCAGCTTCCCTTTCTACTTGATGTTATTTTGTTACTGAGAAGTAAAATGTTTGGGTGATAAGAGCATGGCACAAGCATACACTGGTCTTGACAGCAGCTATGTTTCTTCAAGAGTTGAACTGATTTCACATTTATCCTAATCCCTAAATTCATCTCAGACCTGGAAAGTTGTAATGGTGTGTTTTATTGCCATTAATATCTTGTTCTTCAGAACAGAAATATCAGTGTGGCACTGTACTGATAATCTTCCATTGGCTTATTGCTATGGTTCTGACGGTCCCTACCTGGCAGGTAGCTCTCCCAGTGATCTGCTGAAAAGTCTGCAGTTGCCAAAGATTTATCCGGCCTTTTAGATTGGCTGGGAGATCTTGCTGGAAATAATAGCAGTACTGATTATACAGTGAGAACACACAATGTCAGCAGGCACTGCACAGCATTAAAAGTTGGGTGATGATTCTAACCATAACGTGTAGTATCATGATGGCTGTTGCTGCCACTGCAAAGGAAAACCTGTCTTATAAGAAAAAAATTGCTCAATTTCTAGTATATTTAATGCCTATATTTCTCATTCTCAGGTTAGAGGTACCTATCTTCAGCATGTGATTAAGATGCAACTTAGCAAACTATGAAATGGTGGTTTTTTTCCTTATTTATATAGGTACTTGGGCTCAAGTTCCCCAATCTCTTTGGACGTGCAGAAAAGGTAACCTTCCAGTTCTCCTATGGAACAAAAGAAACTTCCTATGGCCTGTCATTCTTCAAGCCACAGCCTGGAAACTTCGAAAGAAAGTAGGAAATACATTTCTGAGTATCTCTTTTTTTTATGAAGAAATATGGAACAGTTAGTAAGATGTTTCACTGAGTAGTAATCCAGTCTGTTCCTTTACTGAAGATCTATTAGTCTTAAAGTATCAGAGCTGGTTTCCTAATTTTTTGTGATAATGTAAAACTCCACCTACTTAAATAGTTTCCCTTTCAAACCTACCAGTAACGTTTTGGTTCAGTTTTTCAGTTAACCTGTATAAAGTAACCGGACAGTTCCCTTGGAGTTCTCTTCGTGAAACTGATAGAGGAATATCAACAGAATTTAATGTAAGTGTAGCACAAGTGTTTGTGGAGCACATGCTTCATTTACATATAATTCAGGTCACAGCTGGCTTTCACAAATATCTGCTTTACTTTCTTAATGACTGAAACACTTTTACTTGTGTAAATTTGTCATTGTTTGAAAGAGACCTTGGAATGTAATCTTTATTTTCGCCGTATGAAAATGCCACTGCATTTTTCTGCAAGTTTTTAATGCTTAAAGCACTGGTTTAGAAAGACAGATGGTTGTTTTGCTCACCATATTAACCCAGTTCAGGATATTTTTCATCTGGGCTAAATGGAGTTGTCTGCACCTATTTGGAGAAACTCTCTTGGCTGGAGCAGAATTACTCCAGAATGAAAAATTATTTCTTTCTGATCAAAGAATTGTGGAAAGAAAAAGCAGAGGCTCATGTATGAATAAGCTTGAGAGAGAGAGAGAGTTCTTTTCAGGGAAGTGTTTGTTTTAATTTTGTAGCAAAATGGTCTTACTATCTCAATTCTTTTCTTTTTCCTTCTTTTCTTTTTCTTTTTTTTTCTTTTGTAGTTTCCAATCTGGAAGACCAATCACACACTGAAGTGGGAGGGTGTGTGGAGAGAGCTTGGCTGTCTTGCTAGAACAGCATCCTTTTCTGTTCGAGAAGAAAGTGGACACTCTCTTAAATCTTCTGTATCTGTAAGGCTTTCTTCCTGTCTTATATGGGGCGTATGTTATTTTGAGTAATCGCAGTCTTACGAATGATCCCAAAGGAGCTTTTTGTCTGGCTTTCTAAGTAGGTATTGTGTTTTTCTTCAGATATGTCTTCTGCTGTGCTTGGTCATTCACACAGTCATCCAGGAGATCCAAAGAGAAAATATTTTTTCAAAGTTGGCTGTTGCATTTTGACTGTTACGTATGCTTGCCTGTTCCTTCTTCAGAACTGTATAAAAGACCCTCCTTGTCATTTAGCATCTATTGCTGCAGCATTGGTTACTTATGTGTCAGCACTGTTAACCTCTGCAAATAAAGTTGAATTGTTGCAGAGTAATGAATAGAGCACATCCAACAAGTTGTTGCTGGGGATGTTGCAAGGCCAGATTTCATTGTCTTTCTGAGCACTGCCGTCTTACCTCCCCCATGCTGCACCACCTTCTTTATGCTGAAGAAAATAGGTTCAACAACCTTTTTCATCTTACAGTTGCTGTGCCATTTCTGAATACTGTTTCCTATAGCAGTTTTTTTTGCTGATTTTTAATTTGTAGGTCAAATTGTGGGTTATAAACTATTAGCAGGCTAATGTCACAAAATTGGGGATACATAGTGGGGCATTGTTGCTGCTATGTGTGTATCAGAGCCGAAAGTTATTGCTATTTATTGCTAGTCAAGTAAATAAATGTATTTATTTGATGTGGCCTCCTCTGAAGTTAAAACTAAGTTAGACTGCTGAAACATTTTTCTCAAATCCATGGAGCTGTGCAAGCTTGAAGCTGTGGTTGTCTCCCTCTGTGTGCACAGGTTGTGTTGGAAAATAATGGTGTCACTTTGTGATATTGAGTGGGTATGAGAACTGAAAAATAATTGTTTGATTCTTTCCAGCATGCCATGGTCATTGATTCCCGGAACTCTTCAATCTTGCCCAAACGAGGTGCTTTGCTGAAAATTAATCAGGTAGGATTAAATCACTTCTATTGTTACTGGATATTATCCGTATATGTAATCTCATAAACTGACAAGAATAGAGTGATGATGAATAGTGTGCCATTTAAAGAACATGATTTTTTTTCTTAACTGAGGCACATTTTCATTTCTGTATCATGCTCAAACTGTGCAGTCAGTTTCTTGCCATTAGCACTGATGTATTTATTAGCAGAGGTGCTTCATCACAAGACAGTATCTCTTCTCCACTCAGTAGGCAGTAGTGGCCCCTTGTTTTCACTTGATTCCAGAAGTTTCCTGACACTATACTGCAAAGCTGCCAGACTCTGGTCATGTTGCTACTTGAAAAGTAAGAAAGATGGGATAGAAATAACGCTGAGTGGGGTACATGTGGTTTTTACTCTTGTTGCACTTAGAGCTTTTAGAAAACCTGTCTCTTGTGCTATAGGGTTTAGTACTTCAGAAGCATTAACTTCTGCAGGGCTGCAGAAGCAGATTGCTTTGAAATGCCATTGAAACTAGAAGTGCTGCTGCAGCAGAGAATTCCTCTGAGTGAGAATGGCAGTTATAATTCAGGGTTTAGTCAACATACCATTCCTTAGATGCTGTGTGTAACACCAATTCAGTCATTTCTAATATTCAACTACAGTTTGTGTAATGCTACTGTTTGTATTCGGTTCTTCAGCCCCAGTTTAGCACCTGAGAAGACTTCATAGGTACTAAATAAACATCAGAGATTTGATTTTGGTTGATTGACTTTCAAGTTTTTTTGTTTTGTGTTCTTGCTTACAAGAGGGCTTAGAAAGCAACAGATTTATTATCTAGGAGATAGATAAGTTCTGAGAGTCAGGTCTGCTTTTTCATTCGTCCAGAATTCATTTGTCTCAGTATCTGATGTGCTTCGTACACAGAAAACACTGCTTATGTGGATGCACACATGGTGAATTTTGCATGGGAAGAAACATGTAATACCCAGCACAACTCTAAACTTTGTTGTCTTTGCAGGAGCTGGCTGGATATACAGGTGGAGATGTGAGCTTTCTAAAAGAAGATTTTGAATTGCAATTGAATAAGCAGCTTCTCTGGGACTCGGTAATTTTTTTAAAAGATATTTTAGTCATTGAAGTAATGGATGAAGTGACTGAACTTATGTTCATAATGGATGAAGTGACTGTCTTATGATGAGTGTGGACTGAAAAAAAGATGATCAAAGTGAAAGATGGATGGTAGAGATCTGAGTGTGTGTTTTTTTTTGGAAGTGAAATACTCTTATTTCTAAACTGATGTTTCTGCCATGTATATTCACTTGAGAACTGGACAGTTTGGAAAGAAGGAATTGTCCTACAGTTCCCCATAGGAACTATTTTCCTTTCAGAAGGAATGTTGGGCACGTCTTTTTTTTGTAATTTCTCTAAGATTGGCTTTTGAAAATGTTTTTCACCTGGCTGTGAATAGTCTGGCTTCTTTTGAGTTCAGGTTTAGTTAGCTTTCACCATTTGAAATTAGGAACGTGTGCTACTGATTCTGGAATCATAGCATGTATTATATGATGATTATCTCTGATATGTAAAACTGCTGGGAAAGAAAGGAAAAGTGGTTTCACTACAAGGCTCAGAGCAACTTCCATTATGAAGATGTAAAAACTTGAGGCGGCAATAATTTCCACCCCAACATACTAAATTTAAATAAATAATGTTTAAAAAGTTGGGACAATCTCTGTCCCTTAATAGTTTTCTAAAAAGGAGTGGTATAATGAAGAGATTGGAAATATGTTATGCCAATGCGATAACTGGAAAAACTCAAAGCTACTTTCGTAGTGCAGATATTAATAAAGTGGTGGTTCTGTAAGGCTCTGTCTGCTGTTTCATGCTTTTATTCCGAGGAGACTCAGCTCAGTGAAGTTTTGAGGCCAACATGGAAAGGCATTTTAAAGCACTTTGGTTATAGCCCTTTCTCATTACATCGTGTGGTGGAAGAACGGGCATAGCATGATGAGCTTTTAGTCATCTTACATGTATTTGCTGTCTTTCCATTGAACAAAACAGCATGTTTCCCTATGAAGTAATTTAATAACTTCTTGGCTGTGCAAAAAGGTCTTCCTTCTTTCTCAGTCATGACTAACCAGTATGGCTACATCATGAATAAAAGTGAAGCAAATCTCATCCTAAGATACAGATAATTTTATGAGATCTATTTCTTTTGAGCACGGACTGGCGTGCACCTGGCCTTTGCATATGCTGTGTACTACTTAATGGGATGTGTATGCACTTGATGATGGGCTCATCTCTAATCGTGACAGAGGGATGTGTTGGGCCTCTGGGGATGGAAGGTAACAGGAGCAGGCTGCGCACCAAGAAATTGCCCAGCACCTCTAGCCTAAGTGTTGACAGTAGAGTTCACTGCTTGGTACTTGTGCTTTGTACACAGACTGCAAGCAGATGATTAAATGTATTTAGTACAGTGATTTGACTTCCAGGAGTTACTGTATAGATAAGCAGTAATTATATGTATGTATTTGATGCCAATATAGTGATTTGTGGAAAATGGTTTCATTTGTGAGGCTAATTTACAGTCAGGTGATAAAGTAAAATTATTTCTGTTTTCTGAATGTAATCTCCTACTGGTTTAAAAATGCATGGAGTAATTTATGTCAGCAGGGTTTGTCTTATTTCAAGGCATGAAAAATTGTAGGAAAGTCAGAGCTGGACAAGTGCTCTCTTTAGCTATAGTGGAAGCAGTGCTTGGTTTAAAATTTCCTACTTTAAACTTCAAGGTGCAGCACTGCATAGCATTGAAAGAGGGCAGCAATGATCAAGAGTTTCCTAAAACTACAGTTACTGAAGATCCATGCATACACTGTGAACACCTGAAACTTTTGGTCAGACTAAAGGGAGCTGTGCCTTTATTAAGCAATGGCATTTTTTTTAGGGAAATAGAATACTACATATTAGTAAAAAGGAAAAAAGAGAAACAACAACTTTTTTTTCTCCAAAGGTTTTTTCAGCATCACTTTGGGGTGGAATGCTCGTACCCATTGGAGACAAGCCGTCCAGTATAGCTGATAGGTAAGGTTTCTTTTTAATGTCTCTTAATTTCTTTCAGTCAACCCAGGTAATGTATGAGAAACAAACTGTGCAGCAGAATAGAGAAGCAGAAGTAGCTCTGACTTGGGGGATAATAAAAATAAACTAATTAGCTGTATGTGCATGTTAATAATCAAGACATGCTTTCTGGTTTTTATTTCCATATTGGGGAGGGATAATTCAATAATAGTAGCTCTGCCTATCAATATTTGCTATTTCTAAGAGGTATTTACCATCTTCAACATTTCATACTGGGCATAAATAACACTGGAGGTATTTTTAGAAGTAAAGTCATGTAATAACTCGGCTTTTTAGGCAATTTTGCCCTCCAGTGCCTGTGTTTAAAGATCATCAACAGAAATCATTTAGACTTCAGACTTATTTATAGTAAGTAATTATTGTCAACTGTGTTGGCTTCACGTGTAATAGACCTTAACTAGAGTATTTCTATCCAAATTCTTATAGCAGACTTCACTAGACTTGTTATGAAGTCATGTGTAATTTTGAAAAACAAAGTTAAAAGTGTGAGTAGTTTCAAGTGAAGCACTGAACTAGATTTGTTTGTACTTACTAGGTTTTACCTTGGTGGACCAACGAGTGTGCGAGGATTCAGTATGTACAGCATTGGACCCCAGAGTGACGGTCTGAAACTTTTAATTCCTGCTCTTCTGTCAATACTGAAAATATTAGTTTGTAACGAATCCTCAAATTCTGTCTGTAAGCTTTCTGTAGCTTTAAGATAGTTGCTCCCTTTAAGTTCTTTGATTCCAAGAGGAGTTATGTCTCTGATCTGTCATTAGATATTAGTTCACAGTGGAACAAAACCCAGTAGTTCTTAGTGAAGCTGTAAGTACTTCTACAAACCAAGCCTGCCTTCAGACTTCTGTAGGTTACTGTTACGTTTGTTCTTTTTGTATTAACCTCAGACCTTTAATGTATATAAAAATACAGGCAGTTTTCCAATGCTTCTTAATGTGAATTTCACCAGTGCATGGCTTTACCTAAAATAAATCAAGGATATGCCAGAACTCTTTTTTCTTTTTTTTTTTTTTTTTTTTTTCCTGGCACCTGTTTCTTTTACTTTTGAGGCTCAGAACTTCTAAAACCATATTTTTATTTCCAGGTTTACCTGTGGTCCTTAGCAGGGATGAATAAGTTTCAAACTTCCAGTGTGTCTCTTTAATTAGTAAGCCTTTGAGCTTAAAAAAGTCCTGAAAGATAGTAATAGTGGCATTGAATCTCTTTTTGATTCAGCATATGTTCAGGCAGCTTAGGGGAAAGGCAATCTGATCATCAGAGGTGTTTTGAGAGACAGGAATTTCCTCAGTTCTATTCTTACTCTTCTGACTTGCCGTTATTATAGACTATTTGCTTAGCTGTATCAATTTCCCATTTTTACAACTGAGGTAAATATGTGGAAGAGCTTCAGAAGGTAACCTCTGATGAACTGCAAGCAGGTGCATGCCACAGGTGAGGGCGTGAAGAAAAAGATTGGTTCACTTGGAAAGCGTGAAAAATGGTGTAAATCCTAATTTCTACTTGATGGTTGTGAGGCTGGGGAGAGCTAGAAGCAATTGGCAAGAGCTGTGAACGGGGTAGCAGTGCAGTGTAGAGCAACTTAAAGGATGTGTTCTTGTCTCTTTAAGACCCGGTTCTTTTAAGATATTCCACAGTAAATGCTTTCATTTACAACATTCATTTCAACATTTTCTGTAACTAGGTGATTACTTGGGAGGAGAAGCCTACTGGGCTGGAGGTTTGCATCTCTACACTCCTCTACCTTTCCGACCAGGCCGAGGAGGGTTTGGAGACCTTTTCCGAACACATTTCTTCCTGAATGCCGGAAACCTCTGCAATCTTAACTATGGTAAGCCTCAGAAGAATTGTACATAACAAAATCTGCTTCTCTCTCTCTCTCTCTATAAATATATGTGTATACTCTATATACAAAAGCGAGAAGGAGAGAACTGCTAAGGGCCTATTGGCTCAAAAGCATTTTGTTTGCTACATATATTTCAGTGGCTGTCAAAAAGCTGTTGCTAAGAACTTGTGTATTTGACATATTGCCAGTAGTTTTCTTAACTCTTCACATAAATTATAGCACAACTATAGGAGAGCTGGCATGGTAGCAGTAGTATCTTTGTCATGGTGGTGTTCACAAATCAGTGTAGTAATTGATTAATTGATGTTATAGTGGTATTATAATGGCTTTTGGAATTGACTAAGTAAAAAGTGGTGGCATAAATGGTATAGATGTGTGTAATATAGATGAGGGTGTGGTGGCTGATGAGAATTTTTTTTCTCCCATAGCCAACTTTTTTCAAGATGTATTGCAGTGCATTAGTAAATGCTTTTTCAGTATCTGTTTAATCAGTTCTGGGAGGTGATCTCAGAGATCCCTTCCAACCTCAAGCATTCTGTAGTAAGTAAAAGAGGAGGGGAAAAAAAAAAAAAAGCAAGTGATATAAAAAGCAATTGTTGGCTACCAGCTGACTGATGTCCAGCCAGGTGCTGAGGAACAGTAACCCATGGCAAACTCCCAGGCAGTTTTATTGCTGAGCATGGTATTGCCTGGTATGGGCTATGCCTTTAAGCAGCATGGTGCAGCTCTCTTGTGTGTGTTCCCTTCCAGCCTCTTGTCCATCACCAGCCTACTCTAGTGGGGATAGAGTGGATTATAGAGAAAGCCTTTGTGATGTGCATGTATTGCTTAGCAATAGTTGAAATATCAGTGTGTTATTAACATTCTTTTAGGCACAAAACTAAAACACAGCACCTGTATGGATTGCTATGAGGAAAATTAACTCTATCCCAGTGAAAGTCACTACAGAGATATAGTGATATTTGATATAGAATATCTTGCTTGATGAAGAGGGATGGCATCCATATGGGAGTGAAAATTAGATAACTACTTTATAAAACCAGTAGAGGTTTGCTACAAGATTTGGTTAAGGCTTTACTACTCATTTCATGCAAGTAGGTACCCTATGCTGGGAAATGAAATTCAGCCAGAGTCTTAGAAATGGGTAGTTTGAGTCCAGTGTCCTTGGCTTTTGTGAGAATTGTGGGTAATACACTTTTAATCTACAGGAGGTGCTCCTAAGTAGTCTGGCTTCTAGCTGTTAAAATCCAGCTAGCCTTTGAACACCTCAGCAATCTCCTCTGATTCTTTGTTGTCCTGGTCTTTTGCATTCAGGTGATGGTCCCAAAGCTCACCTGCAGAAGCTGGCAGAGTACATCCGATGGTCTTACGGTGCTGGAATAGTGCTCCGACTTGGAAACATTGCTAGATTAGAACTTAATTACTGTTTCCCCATGGGAGTACAGTCGGGTGACAGGTTTGTTTCTTACACTGACTCCTTTAGTAGTAACTAGTGTTAAAAGTAACTGCACTTCTGTCTGGTTTTGGAAGAGAGAATTGTTGTCTGTTGTTTATTCCATGCCAGTTTTGAGATTATTTTTTTTAACATTTTATGCTCTTTTCTCTCAGCTGGCTGTGTCCACATTTGTCTCACAGTACTTCTTAGTTTAAGACTGTTTATATCTCAGGTTTCATAGTTCATTGAACTTGAGATCAGCTGTTGAAATGTGTGAATAGCTGTGTAGCAGATTTCATTTCTTTAGTAGAAATGATCACTCAAACAGCTCAAGGGATTTTCCTAAGCCTTCCAAAAACAAATGATTGGATAAATCACAAGTTTAATGTCTTTGCTTGAAAAATGGACGCAAGTGTAATTACAGAAAAAAAGAAAGGGAGAACAAATAATTTGTTAGCAACCAATTATTCTACACTAAGAAAATGTTATAATACATAATAAAAAAGCTTAAGGGAGCTCCTCATGCCTGTGTAGTAGCAAAAATACTGTGTGAGATGCTGTTTCATATAGGACTCGTTTATGTTTCTACTTGCCATCCGTGTGAATTGTGAACAAATAGCAGCAATTTGAAAATTATGGACTTCATTTTGAAAATGTAAGCACTCCATATGGGTGACACATTGACAAAGCATTTAGTTGAAAGAGCCTTTGTCAGCTAAAGTTTGAACTGTGACCCTCCAGACATGAGAAACCTTGGAAATTGAGGCACAGGGAAAATTGATTTTATCAGTACCTTATTTTTCATTTATGCTGTTTATTATTTGTTTCTTCTCAGGATATGTGATGGTGTTCAGTTTGGAGCAGGAATCAGATTCCTCTAACGTGGAAACAATTCACATTAATAATATGAAGATAAGCTCTCTAATGGACATCAAGAGTTCAGAATAGCTTGATACGGTCTAATTTTTTCTTGAAATACTGGTAGACATCTGAATGATTTGCCTCCAACTCCACAAGAAACTACATTAAAAAATTATGCTTTAAAAGTTCTTTGTACCTCTGATTCTTGTCAAAGATGGGAGAATATTTGTGGGATGCTAGCTATTTTAGTTTACAGCTTTTACTTATCTTTTGCTTCTTAAAATACCAGAACTTCATTGGAGACTGGTTCTTGGATTCTTTCCATGTGGTTGTAGTTGTCATTGGCCTGCGCAGCCTTCAGACTTCTAATTGCAAGTCTCACGAGTGTTGGGATGACCAAGCTTGTGTATGGTCAGTTTTTTTACCATCATCAAAGTGCATAAAAATGATTTGATGCAAAATTAGTGGTTATAGGTAAAATAAAATGTGCTGTTTCAAATGTGTTTCACTTCTGTAAAATGACCTATACTTAAGTGCCTCATACAATCTGAATTGCATACTGTAAATGTTCAACTCCAGCTATCTATCATAGTAAGTACTAAAATCCAAGAATATGACATGCTAGAGGGAAGGGATGCAATCCAGAGGCACCTGGACAGGCTTGAGAGGAAGTTCATGAAGTTCAACAAGGCCAAGTACAAGGTCCTGTACCTGGGTCGGGGTAATCCCAAGCACAGGTACAGGTTGGGCAGAGAATGGCCTGAGAATGTTGGTTGATGAAATATTCAACATGAGCAGGCAATGTGTGCTTGCAGTCCAGAAAGGCAAATGTATCCTGGGTTGCATCAAGAGAAGTGTCACCAGCAGGTCGAGGGAGGGGATTCTGCCCCTCTACTGTGCTCTCATGAGACCCCACCTGGAGTACTGCGTCCAGTTCTTGGTCCCCTACACAAGAAAGACATTGAGCTATTGGAGCAGGTCTAGAGGAGGGCCGTGAAGGTGATAAGAAGGCTGGTGTACCTCCCCTACGAGAACAGGCTAAGCAAGCTGGGGCTTTTCAGCCTGGAGAAGAGAAGGCTGTAAGGAGACCTGATAGTGGCCTTCTGGTACCTGAACAGGGCCTGAAGGAGAGCCAGGGAGGGACTTTTTATAAGGACATGCAGTGACAGGACAAGGGAAAACGGCTTTAAACTGAAAGAGGGTAGATTTGGACTACATATGAGAAAGAAATTCTTTACTGTGAGGGTTGTGAGACACTGGAACAGGTTGCCCAGAGAGGTTGTGAATGTCCCCTCCCTGTAAACATTGAAGGCCAGACTGGATGGAAGTTTCAGCAACCTGGTCTAGAGGGAGGTGTCCCTGCCTATAGCAGGGGGTTGGAAGAAGGTGATCTTAAAGGTCCCTTCCAACCCAAACCATTCTATGATTCTAATTTAGCACTGACATTGCACTCTCTTTAAAGAGACTACAATTGTATGCATTACTATTACCGCTGGTATGTATTGCTTTTGCAATAATACAGTGACTAAATCTGGTCCTGTTGCTAGCTCACTTTCTAAAATACAAAGCTTAGGATATGTCTGTGCAGAGCTCCTCTTAACATCCTTCCCCTTTTTATAAAGTTTTATTAATTTACATAAACAGGATCACAGATGTTCAAAACAAAAATTTGTGTGAATGACAGAAGTCTATTTCAAATAACATTTAATGTAAAGAACATCTTTTCAGTGTGTGTATCTGACAGCCTTTATAGCAAATATGTTTAACAAAGCATTTCTGAGTTTTTGTTATTGTAAGATAAAAGATGACACTATGTTAAGAATGTCAACAAATGTTAGTTTTTTTCCTCCAACACCATCCACATTTTGACATAGAGAAATATTTTTAGTGTGAAGAATGGAAATGTTTAGATACCACAATTCTGTTAGGATTTTCTCCCAGGAGTTCGAAGTTCATTTTGCTCATATTGATAAAATTAGATGTATTTTATTGCCTTTGAACTTGGGCTTGTGGATGTTGCTATTAAGGTCTGCTCAAGTTCAGTCCTTTAGATTCCTAAGCTATCATCGCTTGGCCATTTAAATGGCAAGGCAGCCTTCCTGAGTAGAAATTGTGTCAGCTTCAGTCTCTGCACACTAGTAAGCTGGTCCACAGTTGAGAAAACTGTGATCTCTGCAATAGAAGAAGGAATGGTCAGGGGAACTTTGTTAAAGGCTGAACAGATGTTTTAAGCACATCCACTGACAGCCTGTGCTTTACCACACACTATAGGATTACCAGTGATAATAAACTGGGGAAAAATCACAAGCCTTTACCTGAGTCACTGTTTCCCTGCCTGTATTGCATTATGTTGAAAGACCACATTTTCCTATGGCATTTAAAAATGCACAAAATATAGAGGAATGCATTCCCGTATTCCTTTGGAACCAACAGCCAAATCGTGCTATTACTTGAGTATAATATAGATAAGAATAATTTAATCCTTAGTCCTATTTGAAATTTGTTGCAGATGTTTGTAGTCGGGATGGATAAGATAGGTAGAAAGCAGAATCCTTGCAGAACTGGCTGTAATGCTAAACAAAACCAGTCAGTGCATTTCTGGTCATAGAGTGAATGACTGGAAAAGGATAAATGGTGTAAGGAACGCCTGCAGTAATAACTGCAATTCAGAAGCATGATGTTTGCTTAAATGGACAGTCTTGGATACCACAGTACTTACAGAGAAGTTGAGCTGTTACTGCTTTTACAGCCACGGTCCCAGTTTGTGACAGTGAGAGGGTGATAAATATCTGCAAGTGCTGGACCTCATGGCTGCAGGCCCTTAATGTTGTGTGAACAGTGCTGAGGTGGCAGGTACCATCCGAGGCAGTTTCTTCATCTGTGTAGTTACTTCAGTGCTTATAGTTCCTCCTAGGGGCTGCAGATGCATGATGGAGCTGCATCCCCAAAGCTGTTCTGCACACAGCATACGCTTTGCAGATGGAGGGCCACTCAGCAGCTGTGTCACTGCATGGCTGTTGGCCAGCTAGATTGTTAAAGACTAACAAACACTTGATGAAGTCCTGACATAAGTTCTTCATTTCCTATTTAGAAGATCACTGTTTGTTTGAACTCCACATTTTGCTTTGATTTTTGAAGTGTGATCTTGCTTTCTTTTGCCATAGAGGTTCTTTTTTTGATCTCAAACAATCCAGCTTCCTTTCATTTTGCAATAGGTTGATATGCTTTTATTTATGCAGCAAATTGAAAAGTTTCTTTTATAAACAAACAAGATACCAAAGCGGGAGGTGAATGAATGTATCTCTGTAGTTTTCTTTCAATTATTGACAGATATTTGCATATAAGTCTTTACATTTCAAGTGCTTTACTTCGGTCAGTTCAGTTTCATATGTCATTGGACTGTGCATAGCTTGTGAACCAGCCCCTGCTTTCTTGGTTGGAGTTTGTATTCAGCTTTTCTGATTACAGTTTCATAAAAAACAATTCTGCCATGAGAAGCAATTGACTTTTATTTTCTCTAGGGGTTGGATAGCAATAATGCCTTAAAGCTAAGTGTAAGCTAAGACTACAGTGTTAATGTTATGACATGAAACATCCACCATGCAGTCCTGCTGCAGATCAACATCTGTGTGCCTCAGTGTGACCTGTAATTGTTGTACACATTCGGGTTATTTTGGATGCACTGGAAATTACCTCTGTAAATGGTCTAACCTGGCAATAGAATGCAAATGACTTCCTTGCTAATTGTTTAATTTTGCACGATTTTTTTTTCTTCAAAAAGATGTGTAATAAATGAAACGGGCAATTAAGCAATGAACATCATTCTTTGGCATAAGTAAAGCTACTGTTCATTCCCACTCCCCTAACCCCTACCACTGATTTGTTTTATTGTGTGTATTTTTTTTCTGTTTACCCAAAATATCGATCTTAATGTTAACTTAAAGAGTGGAAATAACAGCAGAAACTATTGCTGTCTGTGGAGACGATGCATGCTTGGCCTTGAGCTCTTTGCTGCACTTTTACACAAGTGCTTGTTCTGTACACACAAGTCCTATAGATCGTGGGTGCCACTCAGTGAAGATTTTTAGAGCATTCCAAAATCTGCAGGAGCTGTGTTAGAATGAACTTATTTAACAAATTTTGCAACACTTAACACTCTCAGCATTGACACAGCCACTGTACATGATGCAGGCACGCTTTGCTGGCCAGCCTGGCGCCGTGGGTTTGGGGTATGGACACTGTGTGAAGGATGCCTGTATTCATACCACATGTTAATGTGGGTGGCAACCTTGCATCTCATTAACAGCTCCAACGGTTGAGATGTTCACTGGAAAAAATGTGTTCTAGTGGAAGCGCATGTATTTGAACACAGGCGAATATTTGAAGTTTTTGGTAGGAGAACCCACTTTTTACACTAGCAAATGCATGGCATAAAACTCCCCTGCCATGAGCAACATGCCTGTTTGAGGAAACAGAACATATTTGTTCTTCCAAAGAAGGAGTATCGATAAAAAGTATTCATCAAAAGGTCCTTCATGTGCAAACACAAGGCAGTTTTACTTGCTGTGAGGTATTTGCAGGAAAGAAGGTGTTTGAGGAAGGCAAGGGTTGTCTAATCCAGAAAAAACTGCCTCATTCTTAGTTCAGGTTTACCATACATGACAAAATCAAGTGTAGCACAACATAAAGCCTACAAATTGTTAAAGGCAGTGTTACTTGTTAGTTTCTGTACCAAAGCAAGGTATGAGTGTCTGGTGCAGCAGTAAAGACCATCTGTAAAGACAACCTGAGCAGGGTTGGGGAGGGAGATGTGCATGTGAGGGGAGTGTCTCATTAGATAAGGAGCCAGAGTGATGAAGGTGAGACCATGAAGACTGCTGTTTGCATCAGCTCCACGTTCAACACTGCATGCAGATGGATCCTGATAGCACCCCCTCTTGTGTGCCCCATGCAACAAAGATCACAGGACCTTGCAACACAAAAGATCAGAACTGAAGGCTGCTGGCAGGCCTGGGACACTTTGAGGAAACAGGAAGAGAAGCTGAACTTATAACCAGTGTCTTAAGCAGGATTTCCACTTATTGAAATTAATTTCTGAAATCATGAGTAAGAAATTCTGGAAATGAATGAGAAAAGAGATTTTGTGTAATCAGGACTGATCACTACTTAAAGCAACAAATGAATTAAACATGCCCTGACTTTACTCTGTGTCTGAACACCAGTTATTCACATCACTAGTATCTCTTTTCGGTTATGCTGCTCAGCTTGTGCAGCTCTTAAATCTGGCAAAGTGGTTCTTGTTATTCTGGGGGGTGCAACTCATCCTACAGAACTGCATATTGCTCAACACCACTGTGAAAGTGCTTTGCATGGGGGATATGGGAGAGCAGGGCAGCTGGCAGAGCAGGCTGGGTGCCTTACCTGTGTGCACTCTGTAGTGAATAGCTATCACAAAACCAGTGCATTGTGTCCATGATGGAGATCGAGCAATCAGGGAAATGCACTCAGGTTTCACAGGTTGCCCTGATATACTTGCTTGCTGTGAGCTTGCTGTGCTCCCCTACAGTCTCAAGCATAGAGTCACAGAATCACAGAACAGCTTGGGTTGGAAGGAAATTAAAGCCCACCCAGTTCCAATCCCCTGCCATGGGTAGGGCTGCTACCCACTACATCAGGCTGCCCAGGGCGACTTCCAGCCTGGCCTTGATTTCCTCCAGGGATGGGGCATCCACAGCTGTTGTGGGCAGCCTGTGCCACTGCCTCATTGCCCTCTGAGTAAATAATGAAGTCTCCCTGGAGTCTTCCCTTCTTGTAGCTTAACAAGCCCAATCCCTTCAACCTTTCTTCACGGGAGAAGTGCTCCAGATCTTTGATCTTTGTGGACACCTTGGGCCACTGTGGACATCCTATGAACCTATGGACCATAGGGTGGTCACAATTTGGTTTTTGTCTCGCTTGTTTTTAGAAGTCAGATTCCGTCAGAGAGGCTTTGCCTAGGTTTTCCCAAGCTGTTGATCTGACACCAGTCCATTTTTAAGCCTGTGTGTCTGGGGCTCCTGGTGGGAAGCCTAGCAGGGCAGGATCACTGCTCACCAGCCCATCTAGAGGAGCCTGATGCAAATCTGGCCCACAGCTGCTGATGAGAAGATCTGAAATAGACATTATTTAGTAAAATATTTTACTTAAGCTGTGTGGAAACACACACTGTAATGGTAGTGCAGGGCTGGAGGAAATTCCAGATGGGGCAGCACTGCTCAGAGAACCTCATTCATCTGAGGAGAAGCCCCGGTCCAAAAGCCTGCAATGCAGGACAGCACATGGCCAGTGCTCCTGTTCCTGGGTTGCTTTGGGTGCTCGAACAGAGGCATATGATAACCTCTAACCTAATCCGTTAAAAGAAGAACATTAATAGCAGCTGCAGGTGCTGCTCCAGATTGGCAAGTACAGCTTGGATCCAGGCTTTGCATAGTCTCAGTCGCTCTCCTGTTGATTTGCAGAATGAAGCAGGAGATGTGAAGCCCCTCAAGGGACCCTGTAGTTCCAGTACAGATAGAAAACCTATTAGAGGCACACTGAGGTGAGAAAGCATTGTTTTCTTGAATGCCATTAGTCATTGTGTAAAATAATAATTTCAACAAGGAAAAATCAGAGCAATTACATGCAGATGAAATGGTAAGTAACGGTGTCCTTGTGCCGCAGGGGACTGGCCGAGGTCACGGGCACAACTTTAGGTATTGCTTCAGGAGTTAAGTATGCGCACGAGAGCTTGCAGGGTCCAGCCTGACGCTAGGGACTCTCGTGGATCTGCTTTCAGTTCATTTCACAGAGCCCCCGTCAGGCTGCCCCGCGCTGTAACGAAAACTCTCCGGGATCTCCTGTTTCCTTGCCCGCCCGCTCCGCCAGGAGCGCAGGGGCTCTCAGCCCTGATTTCCTCGCCGCCAGCAGCACAGCTGGCTGAAACTTCACGTTTCTACGCTATTTTAATTGCGTTCCTTGAGGCGCTCTGTCTGCCGGCGCCGTGAGGAAGCAGCCCGGCTCTCCCCGCGCCGTGCCGGCTCGCCATGCGGGCCCGCCTCCCGCCGTGGCAGGGCGCTGCGGACGGCGGCTCCCAGCCCGCCCCCTGCCCTCCGCCCGCCCGCCGCTCGCACGCCCACCGCCACCCGTTCCCGCTCCCCGCCGGCTCTTCGCCCTCGCTCACGGATCGCCGGGCGCTTCCACCGCTGCCGGGCTTTGTTCGGCTCCGCGAGCCTCTTTAGCGCCCCTCGGGCAGGGCAGAGATCGGGCGGGCTGCCCCGGGCGGAGCCCCATGTCCTCCGTTCCTATCCGCTCCCCGACGCTGCGGCCGCACAGGATGAAGAAGGACGAGTCGTTCCTGGGCAAGCTCGGCGGGACGCTGGCGAGGAAGAAGAAAGCCAAGGAGGGTGAGTTCGCCCGCGCGAGGGAGGGGAGAAGGGAGAGCGCATCCGAGTCCCCGTCCCTCCCGGGCAACCCGCGGCGGGAGCGGCGGGGCTGAACCCCCTTTGTTCTCCGGGCGCGGGAGGGCCCCTGCCGCCGCGGGTGGGCGTGGAGGCGGTTGGGGCGCTTCGGTGGCCGCTGAGCGGCGCCGGTCCCGGAGGGGAGCCCCGGCCCCTGCTTCTGTAAAATAAACTTCTGGGAATAAAGGTGATTGTGGGCGTCTTTATTTCTCTGTAGAGGCGCGAGAGTGGTAAAGCTGTGAGGGAATGATTAAATCCACCTGTGTTTTGTTCCCGGTCTATCCGTGGCTTTTACAGCTGTCTCGCCCGGTGCTCTTCCATAGAGGCGCAGTCCCAGTGCGCCAGCGTGGGTCAATAGAGGGCACGAGGGTGCTGGCGTTCCCCTTCTGTGGAGGAGGTCCTGACAGTGGGGCTGCGCCCATCCCCGGGCACACAGCCTGGCGGGGCACCCCTGCCATGGCCTCCTGGCCGGGTGCTGCCGCCGCCGCGTGTTTTCCCGATCGCTTATTCGCACCAAAGGCTGTGCGGAGATAGGACTGCGTGCTCTGAAGCGGCGCGGCTCCCTATCTGCAAAAAAGTTGTCGTCTTGCCAGCGGGCTTGATAAAGATGGCCTGGCCCTGCGTGTGTGCAAACTTTTCCCCTAAGTGTCTGCTGCTCCAGGACTGCGCTCTTGTCGCCCTCTGATTCCCTTACTGACCCAATGCCCGCTTCTGTGGTGGAACTCATCTCCTTGTTCCAAACCGTGGCTGTCTGCACATGTGAAATCTGGATGTTGGTTCCATATGCCTCAGTGCAGTTGGGCTTTCTGGTGGGCTAACATCAGCCTTGGCTTGTTCTGGTGCCTGATGAATGTGGAGCAGGGAGGTAATTCCAGTGTCAGTCTTTCTGGGTGTGCTTTGCCCTTCTCTGCTCACTGCCCCTGATATTAAGAAGGCATTTTGGTAATAATGGGGATATTTGCCCTCAAAAATGCAGCTTTGGGAAATTGCTTCTCTTCTCATGGCTGTTTTGGTGTGGCTTTCTGGTATTTCCCCTGTTATCTATTTTTAATCAAGTTTCTCCGTTGTGGTTGTGCTGAAGAGCTGCTGAAACAGCAACGCCTTTTTGGTGATGTCACTTACTGATGAAGGAAGGTGATAGAGAAAGCCCATCCCCAGGAGGGGATGGTGGCACGTGCTTGGAAAACATACTTTACTTGGAACTGACTTTCAAACCTGAACAGGTTGACAGCTTCGCTTCCTCAACAAGAAGCTTCAGCATGGCAAGGTGATGTTTATTAGGGTATGGTCTGAGGCCACTGGCTTGGTTTGCTGCTTTGGCAACCCGTGTGGCCACAGCTCCCTTTAGCTCTGGGATAGCAAGTTTTAGCAGCTGCCTTTGGTGCTCTTTGGGGACTTGTGTCTTGCAGTGATAGTGTGGTCATGCTTTTGCCAGTGTGAAGGAAATGGAAGTGTGCGACTCAGCTTTTAGTCAGAGTATTCCTTCCAGTTTCACAAGGGGAACAGAGAAAAGACAGCGCCCATGCCTGCAGACCACCTCCTCTGCACAGTTTATGATGTGTTTATGCACAGCACTGTGGTGCTGCTGTTTTAAGGGGAAATAGCTTACTACTCTTCTAGATTCTCCTCTGTTGGAAGTTTTAAGGCCTGTGGAAGGCATGCTCTGCAGGTTACTGCACACCATAGTGGGGCAGCTCTGAAATGTGGGCCATGCAGAACACAGCTCTGACCAAGAGGACGAAGTGCTCAGCTGTGAAGAGGTGCTGGGCTGGGATCAGCATTGAGGAGAAAGGCTCTTCCAAAGCTTGGACTGGGACATGGACACAGAAGCAAATTGCAGGGCTGGAAGCTCAGTCTTGGTATGTGATTGTGAAGCAGAAGTAAGTTGGAAGCTCACTGAAATGGTACTGAATTGAGTTGACTGACTACATAAGAACTGTACAGGCAACTTTCTCCTGGGCTGAGGAACCACTCCACCCGTGGGGACTTCCTTGCTTCCCTTCAGGCAGCTGCTGCTCAGCACCCAGTGGACCAGCAGAGGTCAGTGATCTTCCAAAACTAACTACTGTCCTTCCCACCAACTGCTGTCCCCAGTAACAAGCTGAAAGCTTGGCTGCTGACTTGCCACAGGCAAACCATTCTTGCCTCTAATAGCATGAGAAGTAAGCAAACCAAAGCTCTTAATACATTTTACTTTCGCTAGCGTGTCTTTTGTATCACAGCATAAAGACAGGCCTGCTATGTGATAGAATAAGGGGGAATGGTTTTAAACTGAGACAGGGGAGGTTTAGGTTAGATATTAGGAGGAAGTTTTTCACACAGAGGTTGGTGACACACTGGAAAAGGATGCCCAAGTAGGCTGTGGATGCCCCATCCCTGGAGGCATTCAAGGCCAGGCTGGATGTGGCTCTGGGCAGCCTGGTCCAGTGGTTGGTGACCCTGCACATAGCAGGGAGGGTTGAAATGAGATGATCATTGTGGTCCATTTCAACCCAGGCAATTCTATGATTCTGCAATTTTATTACCATCTTGACTGTATGTGTGTATAGACCTTTAAACTGGTCCATGCAGCAGTTGGAGTCCAGTTATATTATCCTTTTATTGTTTGTGCATGACTTGGCCATGAGCTATATAGCTCACAGAATGGCCAGGGTTGGAAGGTACTTCAAGGATCATGAATCTCCAACCCCCCTGCCACGTGCAGGGCCACCAACCTCCACGTTTAATGCTAAACCAGGTTGCCCAGGGCCCCATCCAACCTGGCCTTGAACACCTCCAGGGACGGGGCATCCACAACCTCTCTGGGCAGCCTGATCCAGTAGAATGATGCTGAAAAAAGGTTTTATTACTTAATAGGGGTTTCTTTTTTAAATTGTGATTGGCAGCCATGCCATAAACAACTGTTATATGTGGCTATCAACCCATAAGCAGTGGAGTGTAAATATTTTTTGGCAAAGTCCTTCATAACATGCTGTAATCTATTTCTAGGGAGCTTATATTCAGAGGAGTGTTCACTAGGCTTATCAAGGCTGTCACTGTAAGTTTGTAACTTTTCTTTACAGTGGGATGGTAAATACCCATTCCTGGGTATGGTGATGATAGTGACTATGGTGATATTCAAGGTGTTGACTGTGGCTTGTTAGTAACTTTGCTGCTACTCCTGCTTTAGCAGCATGGCATGGTGTAGTGCTTTGTTAGCAGGTGCCTGGAGATGAGGTAGGGTTATGATTTCAGGTCCAATTCCTCAACATTTTAAAAGTAAGATTCTGTAAGTTGTTTAACTGCTTGGAATACTTGGAATTTGTCCCTCGAACCTTTGCTTTATACCACTGCTTCTTATACTTTTGTTTCTGAATTGTTATGACTGAACCGACTTATTAGTCAACGCTGGCTTAAAAGAAACAACAACCACTGTTGTTCATTGGGAAACAGTTTTTAATCCAATTTCCTACAGCCGTGGTGTGTGATCTCACTGTCTGACTCCTTCCTTCCTCTTCCTTCCTAGGAATGTTTTTAACCCATCGTTTGGCTAAAAAGGAGAGAAAACTGCCAGCCATCAGGATGATTAAATGACCACAAACTTTGTCAGAGCGAGCGACCAGTTACAACAGAAAGATCTCAGTGGAGCACCAGCGCAGGAAAAGCTATGAGTGATCTCGACCCATGTAGGATAGGAAAAAAAGCACGTGGGAGGGAAGCTATAAGGGAAAAGGAACTGTCTATGGGGAGAGTGCTGGGCGGGGTTGTGTATTTCTTGATGTTACAATAGGTTGTGACACACACTGTGAGAAAAGCAGGATGTGTTAATTCCAGTGCTCATGTCACCACCTGGATTACGGTTTTTCCCCGCATGAGGTTATATGGAAATGTGCATAAAATGTTCATTTGCCTGGTGTTACTGTGAAGTACCTTTGTCTCGGTATATCTTGGGCATTCAACGCAGATCTCTGCCAAATCAGCTTTAAGTAGCTTAGGAAACCGTTGGAGTGCTGGTAGAACCCATAGCAGATGCTGGCTGTGAGCTACTTTTCAGACCCTCTAAAATATACAGTTCTGAATAATGCTGTATTTTATCTGCATTGATAAAAGGAACTAAAAAATACACGTGTCTCCTTTTTCCTGTTGTTAAACAAGTGATGTCCTTGTACTGAAATAAAGGAGCTATTTTGCTGCCATTTTCAATGCTGGGTTACTTCCAGTCCTTTGATTTCCTCATGACACTGTAGGAAAGACGTGGGCAGCAGGTGTTTGGCAAAATAAATTTTCTATTATTATCTGTGTGTGTATCTATACATAGGTTTTGTGGAGGAATCAGCCAAGGAAATACAACATGCTTAATTTTGCTCAGTGTTGTTTCCCAGTGACACAATTGAGGGTGGACGTAGAGATTAGGAAAATGCTCCAGAAAAGAGCAATGTGTGGTGCTTGTCATCAATGGTGGAGAGAACTGACTGCTGCAGGAGGCAGCTGCATAGTATAAAGCTTTATGCACATCAGGGCAGATTGAAGGAGTGGTTTTAGGGTCTGTGCCTCTGTGTAACAGTGAGATGCTGTATCTGGGAATATTTTCCTGCCTCTCTGGTGTTGGGGTACTTGGGCAGAGGTGCTAAATTACCACCTGTATCCAGCAGCACTATGCAAGTTGAAGCTCATCTCCAGATTGTTCAGGTAGAACTGCTTGTGCTGCGCAATCCATTTCCGCTTTCTTGAGGGAAGAACAGGAGGAAATAAGCTCACAAGCAGAATTAAATTGGAAGAAATTGTTTCTTTGTAGTTTCTTTAAAATTGATGGGGCTGCTTGTGCAGGTAATTGCTCTTTGGAGAAAGAATTGGTTCAGAAGCATGTTCCTTAGATCTACCTCATTGCCTCTTTGTATGATGAGTACATCTCAACTCCAAGGTGTCCCCTTGGAGACAGGATGGGAGAATTGGAGTTAGCTTGGAAAACAGATCTCATTATCTTTCATTTGAACAGGACACGCTGAATGCTGTTAGAAGCTCTGTTTTCAGTGCTGTCTGTTGCATAGTCTCTAGAGGTGTGTCAGTGTGAATGCGCTGCAAAAAATTGAACTCCTCTGTCTCAGTGTGTTACAGCTTTGCTTTAGTGGCTGCTTGAGACTTCTAACAGAAGTATTTAGCTTTGAAATGATTCTGAGAGGTGCCTTTGATGTAGGTACTAGAAAGATACAAGACTGTAAGGCAGTCTTAACTTAATCTTCGTTCACCTTGCAGGTGGCACTCATGCTGGCAGTGTTATTTATGTTGGGGATTTGTCCTGCTCACAAGCATTCTTTGCCAAGTGGATGGCTTTTTGTGCTGGCTGTGCCCATGTGTCCTACCTCATAAACTGGTGCTGGAGGAGTAATTACTTGAATTGCTCTGATGTGGAACTGGCCTTTGGTGTTGATGCCCAGAATGCTCAGGATAGAGTCTGCTGCTGCTGAGTGCCTGTGCTATACTCCTGAGGGGCATCTGTGTTTCTGACAGGCAGTGAAGTGCTGAGTGACCTAAAGGTACCTGCTGCTCCTGCATTTCTCACCTGAGAGGAAACAAATCTGCCTCCCATAAATCTCTGAGATACAACGTGATATAAGCTGCTTCTGGTTGCTTTTGACTATCTACTGACCTGATAATCACTGTGTTTTAAGGCTTTTCCTTTTAATAAACTGGTGGTAGAACTTGCTCCATCTTCCGTTACTCTCCGTGCTTGTAGTGTATGGAATTGAGTTTGCAGCTGGATGGAGAGACAAGTACAGAGTGTGAAGGGTTGAGTTCTGTGTTCCTGGTTCACTCAAGAATGTTTGCTGCAGTCTGAGAGGATACTTGGCAGGAAGCACATTGATTTGTGCATCATCGTGGGCTGTTGCTGCTGCAGTACTTGATCAGAAGACGAGATGGATGCTGGTTAATCAGAATTATTTGCTTTTAAAGAGAAGAATTGGCATAAAACGATATTGAAGCCACATACCTTTCTAGATAATGCGTACACATCCATATGTGCAGACATAAGCAAATTCAAGTTGAACTTTCTACTGTAAATTTAAGCAGAGAGAGAGTCCTAAATTTCGTCAGAACCTGCAGCCTAATTGCTGAGTTTTCCTGTAGGGCTCATTTGTACCTCTGACCAGATCCGTCTTCAGTCTTGTCTTGCTGATTCAGTTCTGATGTTGTATTCTGTTCTGGCAAACGTTTTATTGTAGATAGTTTATGTCAGTGTCTCCACCAAGAAAATCTTAATGTGCACAAGAATAATCTTTTTAACAGTGTCATAAAAAATCATGTTTTAACTCTTGTAACCATGTCAAGGCGAGGATGGTTTGTCCTACACAACTTTAGGTATCGTGTCTCACTGACACAGTAGAGTTTCCAATTACAGATGAAAGTTTTTCTTCCACACAGTCTGCAGCTAGAACATGCAAAATAGCTCTGCTGCTCTGCGATCTGGATTGAAAAAAAAGTGACTTGCTGTTATATAACAAAACCAGACATTCTAGAATTGTTTTATCTTTGAAGTTAAAACCATTAAAATAAAATTAATTGTGAGAATGCTGGTATATTTTATCGTAAAACCTTTGCAAGGTGCTTATTTATGCTTTCAGATTCTTAAAAATACTAATGCAAGGAATTAGAGAGTGACTTCTTTTCTCCTTAAAAGCTAAGCTACCTCACTTCAAGGCAATTGTCCAGCGATATCTGTTTCTCTTCATTTCTTCTAAAGGTTTTGTTAATGCTGACATCTTGGGAGAGACTTCCTCACGCAGGCATCTGGCAGTTTCTCTTATGAGGAGCATATGGATGAGCCCTGTGAGACTCTGATGTATGGAGGGCTGCACGCGGAGCTGATGTGGAGCTGCAGGGTTGTGCGTGACCTCATGCAAAGTCTGTGCAGATGCTGTTTGCTGAACAATGTGAATGGGGGATCCCTGATCCTGCTGGTGGGTCTGTGCAGAAGATTAGGCTGTGCTCTGCAATGCCTGTTATCACACTGTTTTAAGTGCTTGTATTTTCTTTAAGAGTTGTGGTACTTCAGATCTCCTTATAAATACAAATATACCCTACTGATTTGCATGTTGGCAATACAGGAATCTAGAAGACTAAGTATAGCTGTGCATAGCAGTGCATATGTATTTTATGAACTGCTACAGGCCAGCTGATCCAAAAAACACAAGAAGCTACTCAAATTTTTCAGCGCAGTGCTTTGAGCTTTAGATCATACCTCGATGTTGGAAGATCTGGGAGATTAGCTGGCAAGCTCTTTTCATTGCAGAAGCATGTCTGAACAACTTGTTGTTAAGGGATCTGAGGTTATATGGTCTGCAGTGAGGCCAGCGAGAGGCAGAATCTACTGGTTAGAGGGTCTGGTGTTTCAACAGTTAAGAGTTTTGCGATTTCATTGGGATGAAAATTTTGTGCGTATATCTTCTGTGTACAGTTGTCATGAACACAACTGAGAAGCTTCAGGTTTGTAGGCTGCAGAAGCACAGTAGCTGGTACTTGAAAGCTGCTCATGAGGGATTTGCTTTTTGTTTTCAAAGGGAATCATGTGGTCAAATCTTTGGGGCACCACTAGAAGTCTTGACTTGCCAGCATAAACCTATGAGGGGGGTCTCTGTTGGGATTCCTGGGAAATATGTCAATGGGAAAAGAATAGTACTGATAGATAGATATATGACATGAACAAATAAGGAGGAAGAGTCTTCTTCATGTGGCATAATCTGTTTTTGTTGTTGCCCATGCTGCTTCTGATAATGCTGAAGGCTTCAACCTTTCCTTATAACCCTGGGCTCTCTTTCCATTTTTAACCTTTCTGTGCTCTTATGTCAGTGGTCTTCACTTGGTCTTCATTGCACTAGCAAGCTAAAGCCATCTCTCAAACTCCTCACAATTGCTTTTGGAGGCCAGAAAGCTGGTAAAAAGGAAGGAAGGGGAGATGGTGTCTTTTTTTTGCTCTGACCTCTGCTCATTGTCACAAACATCCAGGTTCTTTGTGCAGATGGATGTTTGGTTGAGGAAAGCAGCAGTTTAAAAGTCAACCACATGGCTCCAGACCTATACCAACCCATGCTAGTCTGGACTTGATTGATGGTGTGGGTTCTGTCATGGTACAGATTATCTGTCACAGTGTTCACTGAAAGGTGCCTTACTCTGCACCATGCTCCAGTTGCACTCTTTGTTGTGGTGGCTTTTGTGTTTGCTTATCCACTCTCTTGTACATTCTCTGTCTGCGCTGTGAAATGTGCTGTATGTGTGCATTGTTACTGATGAAGCTTAGCTTCTCCCTCAGGGCACTGCAAAATCAGGTGATGCAATTGTCAGAGCTGTTGGCTGCAATTTGCAAAGTATGCATGTCTGCAGCAGGTTTTTTCCTCGGTATAGGGCACATACGTGCAGCGGCCCTTGCTTTATGTGCTGCCCCTGTGACTGTGGTGTACGTGCCTTTAGTAGTCCTCAGACGTGACACTGGCTCTTCCCTAGGCTGAGGATGGGAGATGGAGGGAAGTATGGCATGTGTTGTAGCTAGGAGGAGAGAAGGTGAAGGGCAGGGTAAGCACTGGGTTGGCTCTTGAGGCTTCTGCTGCATGACAGGCTGCCCAGTGACAGTACACACCAACTCCACCTCTGCACCCTCAGCTGAGGGCAAGGGAGCTAAACCAGCCTGACTGATGTGGGTGACAGTGACCCCTGTTTGCCTTTGGGAGTGGGCTGAGTGTGGAGGGGAAACAGGAACTCTGTATTGTGCAATCTGTAGATCAGTGACCAGCGGATCTCTCTGGGGTGAAGTGCATTCAGCCTGCTCAGATGTAGGCTTCCTAATTTGGGCTCTTGTTGGCGAAGTAGAAAGCCATGAGAAGACAAAATTTTTAACTTTTCTTATTATATATGTAAAAAGTATTTTTATTTTTAACTTCTCTGTGTCATACATGTATATATAATTAAAGTGGAGAAATATTTGGCTAATATGTCTGGTTTTAGTATTATGTAGTTTGAATCTGTCTAAGTCTTGCTCTGAAAGCCAGATGTGGAGAGAACATACACACCTGGCAGCGTGTGCTGGCCTGGAGCTGTGGGCGCTTAAATCACTGTCACTTCCTCATGGGAGAACATACATCTGCACAGCAAAGCTTCTATTTATAAGTGCTGGACATGTAATTTGTTACTGTACGCCATCTGTGGGCTTCTCTCCAGAACCTTTAGGCTCAGAAGGGAGGCCTTACCATGTTGTTCTGGTTTTGGCTTCCTCAGGGGCAGTTGAAAGGATCTTTGGGAATTCAGGTTTACCTCTCACTGATTTTTTTTTTCCTCCAACCTGGCTTCCTGACAATCCCTGAAACCTGTCTGGTGATCAGATACAGTTTGTGTTTTGTTTATAAAATAGGCAAGCTGCTCTGACTCCTGGAATTCCAGTTGCTTCTTTAGTTCTTTCTTTCAGTAGTTGAACCGTAATGAAATAGAATGGAAAAAAGAAATAGTGTTTTATCCATTATAGCTGCCATGTGGCCTTATTACTGATCTTTTTATTAGCTGAGGTGGTTGCATACATGGTCTCTTTGGAGTAGGAAAAGAAACTGCGAGAGCTGGATGAAGAGGAGAGTGATTCTGATGTCTTCATGGAGCACAGAGTCTTTTTCACTGGCTTTAAATAGAAAAATGTGTAATCCTCAGAAAGTGTCTTTCCACTAGGTCTGTTTGGCAGATGTATGTATATATGTTATTAAACAGATACAGACTTTTGTCACTTTTAAAATAGAATGGTGGTGTTTGGTCTGAGGCTTGCCTAGTCCAGGACACAGATTTAGGGACAGTGAAGCTTTGCAAATTAATAGTGTTTCCTTCAGAACTTGTAGAATAAAAGAAAGTACCAGGGTGTACAGGCTTGTATTTCCTAATTAATATTCTTCCTCAGCATCAGGGTTGTAAAATCGTCCCTCATGGCTATTGTTAGCCTTCTTCTCCATGCATTGCTCCCAATACTTTTGTAGTGAATTGGTTCCACTGGAAAACTAGGCAGGATGCAGGAGTGCATAGCTATGTCTTGAATCTCTAATGAATTCTGTCTGTCAGAGATCTTGACTGTATAATGGAGCCTTATGTTTGGGAAAATAGATTTTAATAAGATGCAAGATGTCATGCTCAGATTGGTCCTGCTGTGCCAGATGACTGTATCTGTCAGCAAACCAGGCTGCCTCAATTGCATGTCAAGCAGTGTCTGATGCATGAACTGTTAAGGCTTTTTTTTTGTATGTGAAAGTGGAGACACAGTCTCAGGTAATCTCATTAACATGGCAGTAGTCCATGTTCGAGCTGGACCTCTGCAAGTCCTTGCAGCAACATTTTTCTGAATCTGTGGAGCTGAGTCCTTTGAGGGTCCCTTGACTGGGGCAGAGAGATGGTACACGAAAGATGAGAGGCACTGGCCTTTGGTACCCACTATCTACTCAGTGGTTGAAGTAGAAAGGTTTAAACTTGTTTCCATGAAGTGTCTGGGATAAGTGGGTGCTTGAGAGATTTTCCTTTTACTACTCACACAGATTCAGGCTTACAGTTTTCCCTCTTGGCCATTTACAATGTGTCAAGATTAGGCCACAGTCTTGAAAGTATCTGCTTTTACTGCAGTACTGCAGGTGTAGTTGTATTAACTCAGTGAGAGGCTGTAGCTTAAATAATCATTTTGGATCCTATCATTATCATCATTATCATTTAGTTTAGCGTCATCTAGTTTAAAAAATGTGGTCACTGTGGCTGTTCTCTGCTGACATCAGTATATGAGCTGTAAGAAGGCTAAGGAATTGTGTTTGACTGAGCCATTATTTTGGCATTTGTTTGTTTTATATCCTGTCTTTTCAACTGTGTATTCCCGGTTGTTTAATTCCTGTCATTTACATGTTAACCAGACAAGTCATAGGCACCACTATCTGCTGATGTAGTTCAGGATCTGTTCTTCAACCAAAAAGAAGTGTGTATTTCTTTTCTGTAAGTACTGTGTATGTCTTTTCAGTAATTGCAATTTTTAGTGACTTTCCCTTCCACTCATGGTGTTATGCCAGAATCCTGGTAGAAGGCATCCTCACTGGGCTCCTTTATTTGATAAACAAAAGTGATGTTGATCCAGTAGTTGGTAAGAGGACTGTCAAAGAATGAAAACACCTGAGCATGTGAATTCCACTTACGTGCTGAATGCACAGGCAGTGGTGAGCACTGCTGTTCCAGAGAGGCTGAACAATTTGCTGTGTTGCAGCACAGCTACCCAGGTGATTCTACAGAACAAGATTTGGAATGTGAAAGATTTCATATTTATTGGAAGAGCAGAGTAACTGATCCATGTGCAAGAAAATGGGGTTAAAGATTCTGCTGTGACCCTACACAGAGTCTCTGCCTGAGGGGCAGTTCTGCTGGGCAGGCCCTCAAGCTATCTGCCATGCAACAAAGATGGGCAGCTGTCTCCTGGATTGTATTAGCAGGAGGACAGCCAGTGGGTTGAGAAGAGTGATTGTATCCCCGTGCTCAACATTTCCTAGATCCCAGTTGGAGTACTGTGTTCAGTTTTGGGCTCCTCAGTACAGACTGTACTTTGGAGCACGTTCAACATTAGGCCACCAGGATGACTTGGGGCTGGAACATTCCTGCTGTGAGGACAGGCTGAGTGAGCTGGGCTTGCTGAGTCTGGGGAAGAGGTGAGTTCAGGGAGATCTTCTATAAGCAGCCTTCTAGAATCTGTGAGGAGATTACTGAGAAGATGGAGCCAGATTCTTCATGGTTGTGCATAGTGTAGGAAAGAGAAAACAGGAATAAATTGAACCCGGTGAGATTCAGACCGGAAAAAGGGAAAAAACTTCTTAATGATGAGGACTATGAGGCCATGGGACAGGATGCGCAGAGGCTTTGTGCAGTCTCCATTCCCAGAGGTTTTAAGATGTGGGATAAAGCTCTGGACACGCAGGTTTGATCTCAAAGCTGACTGTACTTTGAGGAGAAGGCTCACATAGAGACCTCCTGAGGTCCTTTCCACCCTGAGCTTTTCTTCTGATCTTCTGTGGCTTCCTAGGAAGTTAGGTTCTTCAAGGGCTGCAGTAAGTGCATTTCATGAAAGGCACAACAATGACAAGTCTATGGCATAATGATTTCTGAGCATGTGGGTGTACAAGGGAGCTTTGTTTTCCCATCAGGGGCCTTTGACTTATTTTGCATAAGGTACTAGTAAGAGTACAATTTTTTTCCTCTCTTTCTCTGTCTGCCTTTCCACTGAGAAGGAAGACATGGATTTTACCACTTTGCTGCACTGACTGCTTCTTTATGTGAGGGAGTGTCAGAGAGGCTGTGTAGTTGTAAAACTCTTGGGAATGACCAGAGCTGAGTTCAAAGGTCTTCAAAATGTCTAGCCTTACTGGAAAACCACCTTTTCTAGCTTTGAAGATGTGATATTATCTGTGTAAAGCCTTTAAAAGAGACCACAGAAAGCTGCATGGCACACTGTATGAGACATTGGCATGCTAACCAAATAAGCAGATAATGTAACTGCACTTGTTTTTGACACTTGGTGAAATGTGACGTTATCTTGTATTGGCTTTTGTTTCATGATCACATTTTCTTATTCCTTGAGGACTGTGTTTGGGAGACTGAACTCGAATGGCAATGTGAGGCCTGGCTTCTTTTTTTCGGTGTGGTGTTCAGCAGCATGGTTAGGAAATGATAATGTCTCATACTTAAACCAGGCAGAGTTAAGTGTCTGAGTAGTCTTGTTGGAGCTATTACTTTCTCTGTACTTTTCCCTTGTGGACTGACTTTTATCTGACTGTGGGCTCTGAAATGTGGACTTTCTGTTACTGTGGGGTTTGTAGCTCTTATCACTGAAGTGGTTGCCTTGGCAGTCTTCCTGTAAGCAACAAGTAAAATAATTTTCCACATATCACTGGTCTGGAAACCCTGAGGAAACTTCTTTGTATTTTTTCAGTTTGCCTGTTTAGTGAGATCTTTCAGTGCTTTTTCAGTACATATGTTTACTGCCTTGGATGCAGGCAGGTAGGAGCAAAAAGTACTCAGAAAAGGTTGTGTTGGCTGTTTAGAATAAAGTTTGAAGTCTGAGGCACTGCATATCCCCTCATTAGTCCTGTATGTTCTGTTGAACTGAAATCTAATAATCACCAGAAAATCCTAAATATACGTGTTGCAAACACAAGTTTTTTTTTTCAGAGTTTTCCTTGTCTGTCTGAGTGACATTTGGGCAAGTCCATCAAATAATCATATGCAGTTTTTGTGGTTTCCAGGATCATTTATCTCAGCTTACTCTTCCTGTAGAATCAAGCTGCACTAGCAAAAAAAGATGCTTTTTTTGAATTGCAAGTCATAGCTCTAGCTCCTTTCTATTTGTGTAGAGCTTGTTTGTTGACTTCTGTACCATCAGCTGGAGAAGACAGTGCTTTTGTGTTACGTTTTGTGTTCATCTGCCATCACTGCCTTCAAAAGTGAGTCTGTTCCTCTGTACTGCTCTTGACATATTCAGAAAAAGAAATAACATGAAATGTTTTTGTGTTTACACAGTAGACTGCTTTTGGTGGTTGTCAATCTCTTTGCCCCTTTGGAAAGGGGGTTAAGGATGTGGGGAAGGTGGTAAAAGCAGGTAAAACTACTCTTGCTGCTAGTTGGCTAAGTGGGTTTAATTCGGGTATCTACAGATGAAGTCTCAAATCATGAGGGAAAGGCAGAAAGAAGGCAGTGGAAGGATGGAAGTAAATTCAGTCGTATAATGAATTAATTACCATGAGCAACAGTAATGACTTTTTTGATACTGAGCTTGATGAATTTTGAGCTGTTGGATTTGTATATGGGATCAGAGAAAAAGCTTGGGGGATGTGTTAAACTTCAGTGCTGTTTTCTCTGATTTTGTCATGTTGGAGAAAACAAGAATTGAATGAATGGACTGGGCATCTCTATGCCTGAATGGTGGTTTCAGCTCTGCTACTGACTCTCGGTGACTGGCTTTGATAGGACTCATCAGACTTGCGTACCTTAATGAGTTGATTCTGTTTTTTGGAGTTGGTTTTGGTTAAAGAAGTCTTTGTGATGCTTGGTGCTCCTTGAAATCAGTCTGCTTAGATAGGGATCTCAGACCAAGCCCCTATACTGTGAATGTGTGGTTCCCTTATCTTTGGTTTTAGAACTTGGGACATTTGCAGTACTGTGGGATTGCTACTGTAACGTCAGTGCTAGGAGACTGAAGCAGAGCTGACTAGTTTGGCCTGTCTGCAGAGTATGCTACCGAGTGCTACTTTCCTTACTTGAAAACCTGACCTGTAGCTTTACATATATTTTAAAACATCATTCTTTTCTTCAGTCTTATTTCTGCCACGTTTTTCTATTCAGCCATTGTGTATCTGCACGGTAAAATTTAACTTTATTTTTTTCCTGTCTCATCTGGTTAGTTTTCAGCCACACTGTGCCCATGCTGTGTCGTAGCATGGGTTCTGTGCATGAAGAGGAAGGGGTGTGTGGCAGCAAGGGATGGAAGCGAAGTCTGGAGTGCCCCTCTGCTGGCAGCCTGGATGCCTGCCCAGTGCAGACAGCTACGTAAGCATGGCTCAGCACAGTAATTAAGGAAACAGGAAGTAGGGACTCGCCACAAAAATGATGAGTCCCAAGGTGGAGTTTTTGTTTCAGCTCCAAAGCTCTCTATATGCTGTGTTTAAGCATGCATCTTGCTTTTCTGCCTTACAGAATCTATTTCTTCGGGTTTCTGATTAAGTGTTTACTTAAGTTGGTGTTAGACTTATTGCATGAGTGAAGCAGAAATGCACTAAAATAGACAAGATAAGTTCTGGCCTTGTCCTGTGCAGCTGCAAGACTGGAGGAGGGTTGATAGGTATGCTGGAAAGACCCAAAGCTGTACAGAGTGGCTCTGCATTGATATTATGGGCTCACCTTGGCTTTTATCATAATCAATCTGTGCCCATGCAGCTGTGGGTCAGCTCCAGCTTTGTCAGGTTTTACCAGAGCCAAATTAATACCTGCATAAGGGTCATTTTTTGTTAGTCAGCAGTACAGCGACACTCGTCAATTGGCTGCTGTGTTGCCTACAGCTGATAGGCTAAGGGGAGGTTTCACAGTGCAGTTTGTGGCTGGATGAGGGCTGGAGGTTCCTTCTGGCATGGCAGCACCTGTGTTAGCATCCACGGGGCTGTGCAGAACATTGAGTTGAAGCAGAGAACTGGTTCAGCAGGCAGCAGCTGGCTTTATGTGGAATTCAACTTTCCTGTGGCATTAAAGTGAGCCCTGCCATTATGGCTAAAAATCTTTCTGCTTCGTAATAACAGATCCTCATTTTGTTTGGTTTGGTTTGGTGTAGCGTTGCCAGTGCTGGCAGTGTTGTAAGCTGCTTGTGGTTGCTGTGGTCTGCTTGGAGCCCTTTTCTCCCAGGTTATGTCTTGCCACCCTTAAGGTTGCCTTCCTCATTCTGGGGTACTGTTACATATGAATAGCTTGCTTAGGACAGCCATAGCAATGTTGTCTCAACACAGGTGTCACCCCCCAAAAATGCAATATTTTTTTCATCACCATAACAAAAAATAGCTCGCTAGGTAAGAATTTTCAAGGGAGAAAAACTGAAAACAGTGTTTCACTGTTACAAAACTGGCACAAAACAAAGCTCCAGTTTTTTGTAAAGGTTTCTGACTGGTTGACATTATTGCCTGCGCTAACATCACAACCCATAGTGTTTTAACACTGACAAAAACAGGGGGGTGATCTTTGTTCAGGCAGTCACAGAACAGGCTGCGCTCACCCGTTTAAGTTTAACTTGTCCGTATCTGCAACTGTGGCTTGCTTGTTGAGACCGAAGCAAAAGGATTATTACAGCACTTTTCCAAAAACTGTCTTTAGCTTTAAGTTTCTACAAGTGGCAAAGTCTGGCTGTTGTGGGTGCCTTTTTTGCTTGCTGGGGCATACAAATAATTTCCCTTATTACTCTTCTGTTTTGAATGCAGTCTCTCAGTGCAGTGCCTTTATGTGGATTTGAAGCAGTCTTTCCCTTTGATCTGCCCGGGGATTATTAATTCACTGTTGTAATTAACGGAGGCTTTGTCTTTCTCCTGCAATCTTTATCAAAAGATCTCAGAGCCTTTTGTAAATGTTAAGCGATTTGAAATGCGGCAGAGGCTGGTGAATTGTGTGTATGGTTCATCCCTAGAACAGAGACAAAGAGTCTCACTGTATTTCCTTGCACTGTGCTTGGGGAGTGTTTGACATGTGCCAGTACAACAGTCTTCTTTAGAAACACCAGTTTTTGCCAAACTCTCTTTTTTCTTTTTCTTTTTTTTTTTTAATGTTGGCTGTTCCTTAGGAGGAATTATCTGGTGTGTACATCCCTCTGGAGGAGGGAAGGAGTGTTGTGCCACTGGTCTGCATGGGGTACCAATGGAGTTTTATATCGACTTTCCAGTTTTCAGAACTCTCAGGATTTGAGTTGCAGGCAAGCAAGTAGCTGGTTGAAAAAGTACCACTGGTCCTGGTTGTATCTCTTTGAAGAGCACTGAGACTCTGGGGGCATGAGAAGAGCTTTCCGTGCAGCGCTGATTGTACAGTCTGTGCACGTTTCCCTTTTGCATGCAGCTTGTACCAAAGAGGATGACAGTTACTTGAACAAGTCGTGAATAGTAGAGCCAAGAGTAATAAAGCAGCACAATAGCTTCCAAAGTTAGGGTTTAATCATGAGATGAAAGTATAAAATGTAAAAGCTGTGGTCCAGCAGTGCTAAGGAGACAGCTCAGCACTGGTTGAGTTAGAAGTACTGTACCCAGAGCCTTGTGATGGTTCTGTGGCAGCTGCTGCTTTCTGTGGGGGAGACTGAGCCCTGTAGTCAGAAATAACCAGGGCTAAAATTAAGTAGCATTTGCTTTTGTAAGAGGCTGAAGCTTGTGGATGGCTTTTGAATAGCAAAGCAGAGACCAGTAAAGACTTAAGAGATGAACTCCACTATATCCTTTATATATACATATATACATACATATATACATACATATATATATATATAAGACTAGAATTATTAAGTTGAAGGGAAAAAGGATGAAATTGTTGCCATGTTTGCTCCTTCTCAAAAAGGAGAAAGGAGAAACTTCTTTCAGTGCTCCTGCTGACTTTAAAGGTCATTTCCCTACTGTGAGAGATGCTTGACAGCTGTGGTGGTGCTTCCACCATCCTGCAGCTGATTGCTGCTGTTCTTTGCAGTTTGCGTTTAATCCCTTGCATCAACACAGCCTGCCTGGCTTACAGATATAGTGCTGTTTTGCATGTGTGTGTGCAGTCTGGTTGTTATATTAATTTTTTGGAATGGCCAGCGCAGCTCCTGCCGTGACAAAATTGTGTTGACTGCTGGTACTGCCAGGGACTGTTAAAATGTCGGAGAGCTGCCAGGAAGCCCTTGCTGCTTTCCAGGGGACTGGTGAAGAAGTGACCTTTTTCTTTTGAATTTGAATTTCTGGATGAGGGAGATACTTGGGGCTTTGGCTGACTACCTTGGCAACTTGCCCATCTATCATTGCATTTGGACTCTGCTAGAGCTGGCTGCCAAGGGCCCAAAGGAGTTGGGATGCCTAGCCTGCTAGTTGAGCATCAGCTCAGAGGGGGGGATCCCAAGCCAGACATCTGGGAGGAATCCCAGCTAGTTCTGCCAGAGCTCTTTCCAAAGCACTGTCTTTCTGGACCTGTATTTACACCTGGGTTGCTCTGTGCAGGTTCACAACTCAGTCATTAGACTGTCAGCCAGTGTCACCTTAAGGCTGTAAGCATTTAGCAGAGCCTGTGCTGGGAGTCAGGGTGGGGGCACGCTGTCTGTGAGCAGGGGACCATTTCCTGGGTGCTAGGGCAGCTTGCAGGAGATCTACTGACATGGCTGAATGATGTCTGCTATGGCACGCTGTGCTGGTGCAGCAAACAGACCAGTTCAGAGCAGAAACTGTGTCTGCTGGAGCCAGTCTGGGCTAAGCAGTCATAGTCTGTGTTTGTGCTCCATCTCCTGCCTCTACTGTTGTCCCCTACTGCAGCTTTCCTGGCTGCCCTGTAAAATGGAATTACTGGGCTTTGGAGAAAGATGTTTGATGCAGATCTCATTGAGAGTGCAGGTGAAGAATTACTCCAGTGCAACAGGAAAAAACATTTCTTGCAGGAAAGGGCAGAGGAAAAGAAGAGGGTCTGTGAATGGGCAGGTGGATAGCAGGCAAGAAGCAGCAGCCGTACCTCAAGTGGGACTTAGTGTGGCTGCTGTGCAAGTCCAACTCTGATTGCACTAAAATGTGCTCTTGCATGGGCAACTCATTTCTTTACTGTAAGTATAAACCTTACACTGAAAATACTGTTTCTGGTAAGTTGCAGAGGCTAGCATTTGCCAATCTGGCTACAGGAAACTCTTAGCAGAGAAAACACCAAAAAGTGCTGTCTGTGAAGGACTGTTAGTGTCCTTGCCCTAGCCAGCCAGCAGCCAGCCATGCCAGGTGCTCGGCTGTCTCCAGAAGTGACAGGCACAAGGAGGATTCCTTGCTGGGAGCTACTCTCAGGGTGCCGGTTCCCTTCTTCTGGCGCCTGCCTCCACCAGACAGCTGAGAGCTATCTGAGTGCCTGCTCTGATATCATTGAGCCCAAATTAACGAGGCGTTGGCAGCCTCGAGGCGTCAGCCTCTCGTCCAGTTGCTGCTGCCCCTTCAGCACTCAGCCCACCCGTGCCATTTGTCTGCGGATGCGTGTGACAGACCTCTGGGTGCTGGAAGGGGCAACATGGCAGGACTTCTGTGTAAGCGTCGCAAAAAAGGAGGTATGTGAGGTTACATTTCCAGCAGGAATCTTTTCCTCAGCTAAGAAGGTGGCATACAAGCTCCCTGTAACACAGGCTCTCTGGGCAGCGGGTTTTGGGAGGCTCGCTACTGATGCAGCAGGGGAGGATGCTCTGGTCCTGTTGTGGCAGAGCCTCACTGGGTTTGAAGGCAAGTACGAGGGCTTTATGTGGCTCTCCATGTCATGAGGGGGTGTTGAGGGTGGGGGCTTAATACACACATCTATATTGATGGTTTTTTTGTTGTTATTGTTTAGTAAATTGTTTAAGAACAAGATCTGTGTTAAGAAGGGTTCTTCTTGATATTTAAAAAAAATGAGCAAGTATGACATAATGGAACTTTTGAGGATAAAAACAGTTCAGCTGCATTTAAAAATCTTATGTCTTGAGGTGTATGCAGTAATTTGTTTCTATAGCACATCGCATGCATTCCTGGCCCCGAGAAGCTTAGGAAATCTCTTCTGCATTTGTAGAACACTAGTTAAACCAGTACTCTGTCCTTACTGAACACTTGATGTTCACAGATAGAAGCAATGCTGTAAGAATCATAAGAAAGGTACATCTAGAAAGAAATGTGATTTTAAGTGGCATGTGGGCATTTGTAGTTAAAAGGCTTAAAAAATATTCACCTCTGGTAGCTAGTTTCCACATAATTTTTCTTATGCCCTGTTGTGGTTGGATTCCTGTTGGCAGGTTCTGTAGGAGCTGCTTGAGGGAGAAAGCTGTAGTTGGGAGCATGCAAACAGTGCAGGGTAGAGCATGCTTTGAAAGCTCCTTGGCTTGGTGACTGAGGCCGCTTAGCTCTCTGACCTTTGGAGAGCTTTCCCAAACTAAGAATGAATGCATGAAAGTGGCAATTAAGTGTTTATTTAACAGTGACGTTTAATCAGGTGATTAAATCTCAGCCTGCAGATGCTGTGTTTGGTTTGCAGTTGTGAACTTTATTCTGCTCCCCTTGCAAAAGCTGTGCAGTGTAGAGAGCAGGCCACACACAAATGCTTTTAGCTGTTGCTTACACAGAACTGTCACTTAATGAATGAGTTATTGCTGTCTGTTTGTATCTTCTGTTTCAGACGCATGCATTTTTAAAGGTTCACTGTAAGTAGTTGTTTTCTGTGTTTAAGAGGAGATAAACCTCAGAGACCGTATAAATACTATAGTTCTGCTAGGACTTTCCTTACTATAAAGTCCTACAATACTAAGCAATTGGTTGTTTAGTTCCTCCCATGTAACATTATGTAAGGAGGTATTTTAATGTCCTTCTTAATGATGCAGAGTACCATAGTGACTTTCCAAACTGAGAGCTGTATGTTTGGGAGTGTGAAAGATTCCAAATTTGTCTTCACCAGACCATGCTACATCTATTTTTCAGCCACTGTCAATGCAGGAATTAAATATATTTTCATTATTTGGTGGGATTCTCTGAGGCTTTTAATGAGGCCAGTAGCGAATAGTGACTCGTGTTCTGCTGTTGGAAAAAGTGGTGATGAGTGGTGGGTGGTAGTGCTATCAAAAGTGAATTAGATTTTATAGTTAATTGTCTGCTCTAGATCAGGCAATTCTGCAGCTCATACCCCTTCCTTCTGGAGAAAGAAGCACTCTGACATTACTTTTACCACAGTGTTGATTTTCTTGCAAAATATTTTTAGCTGGTAGACTGGTGACTCAACTCAATTTAGTAAGAAGCTGTGGATGGATGTTCCTTGGATTTTATTTTCCACTGCAGCTGCAGTCCTTCATTCTGTAAAGTTTGGGTTCATTCTGAAATGGATCTACAAGATACCTGCTCTTATTATGTCTCTTCTGCCTTTGCATATCTGCAAACTTTGTATTTAGTTCAGTCTTTCTATTTTTCCCTTCTCCTCAGTGAGTGACCTGCAAGAAGAAGGTAAAAATGCTATCAATGCGCCAATGAACCCAAGCGCTGTGGACATCCATCCAGAGGATACTCTCTTAGGTACAGTATGCTACAGACCTTGACTATGCAATTACTGATTACTTGTCAATGAATTTGCAGAGGAATTCCATTCTTCTCTGGTCATCCAGAAAACAAACAGCAAGTTGCAATTTTGCAAAGAATTAGAAGGAAAATAGTGCTGGGATTGTCTGCTTAAGAGTTGCTTCAGTTTCATTAACTCATGGTCCAAGGATATCTCACTCTATTTTTCCTAACAGACATCTTCCTTTGGTAAAGAAGTATCTTTACACATATAGGTGGGGAACTGAAGGATCAACTCACAGAAAGTCCATAGCAAAGAGTGTGTTGTGGTTCCTATGGGACCATTAAACTGCCTTGACTCAAATGTATGTGCTTCACTGTCCTTAAGTGGTAGATGCTATTACTTTAGTTAGTTTTGCCTCTTTTAAGTGGTGGTGCAGCAAAATGGGATCTGATAACCAACAGATCAGCATTGACTATGCTGAAATCAGTAATTAAATATGATCAGGATGAAATATGTAAAGCAAGCAATGCATTGTAGAAAGAAGATAAGTTCCCCTCCCCACCAAGTCTCTTAAAGAGTAGCAGCATAATTTTATAGATTTGATAGATTATATTTGATTCTCAAGCAGAACTCTATGGTGAATTGGGTGTACTATTATGGGTCAAATCTTGTTCAGGATTTCAGTTAGAAGCTTTCTGGGTGTGTAGTGGGTGCCACTTCCTTACAGCAAGACTTCTTGACTCATTCCAATGAATAATGGGGAAGTAAAGGAATGGGGAAAAAAAGCAACAGAAAAACATCAGGTTTCTCTGTAGGTTTTTTTGAAATTTGGTGTGTCTGGACAGAAGGACCTTATTATTATTATTATTATTTTTAATAAAGAATAGGGACACTGCAAAATACTGAACGCAAATGTCTGGGAAAAGCCTAAGGTAACACACACAGATGGTATAGTTTATCTGAAGTGTGAGTATTATATTTGTCATCTGAGAGTAATGAAGTCTAGCACTGTGATTAGAGTTGCTGTAAGGCTACCTGTTGGTTAGGGAAGGGACCAAAATGCTGCTGTAAGAGCAAGGCACTGTAAATGGGTCATTGTTGGATTTTAAAGAGTTATTCAATCCAAAGTAGCACTGACCTGACCTTTGGTCATACCAAACACCTATTCTCCTTTGTTGTCATGCAGGAAGGAACTGGAAAATCAAACAGAAAGTAGAATTCTATATAGCTTCTCAAGATAAACTTAAGGGTTCTATAGATAAATTAGTAGGCAGTGTTTGCTGTCTGCTTGAACAGATCTAACTTAAATCACAGCTGTCAGTTTACTTCCAAATGAGGGGTGCAGGGAGAGGTCTACTTCTTGAAAGCATGCAGCAAAATTTAAAATATGAGACTTGCTCCAGGTGTTTATTAAATACTAATATCCATATCTACAGGAGCATTTATACGTGCATGTGATGTATCTGTCCACACATGCTTTTGTAAAGATAATTCTGCCACAAGTTGGTTAGTTGTTAGCTTTACTTGAGTGTAAGCTGATTTTGCTTCCAGTTATTCAATATTGAGTCATCCGACCTAAATGTTAATCTTTACATTCTTGCCTCTTGTGGTTGTTTTGCTGGCCATTGGAAAGTATTTCTCAGATCTTTCCATCTCACAGTAATGGAAGAAATAGACTGTTCACATGAAAAATGTATTTTATGTTCCTCCTCCAAACATAAGTTGAACTGATGTAAATTTGGGTCATTTTCATTTCCTAGAAGTTAAGCAGTTCTTACAACCAGGGCCATGTGCATGTGACCCTTGCTATGTGCCAGGTTTCAGGGAAGCAGAATGTGGAAGCACAAACTGTCAGTTGAGGTCTTAACAGCTGTAGTGTCATAAGCTTGCTTTGCTTTTCAGGATAGTGTAATTTAGGTAGGGTTTTTAAAAAAAGAAATTACATACAAATTGAGGTGAGAGAGGAAAGTAACCGGCTGTCCTTTTTGGCATGTTAATATTACCATGCCCTACAGAATATGGAGGATGGTCATTTTTCTGATGTGTTCTGAGCTGGAGAAGGTCAGTGGAAACAGTCTTATTTTAGGAAGTTACTATCTTTCTGTGTCTAAAAATGCTTAACACTTTGATCACTGGATATTCCCCTGCCAGCTTGATGACTGGACACAGTCATTTCTATATCAGCTGACAGGCCACTTCATGAGCAGTAATTGTTGCAGTATTTCAAGTGTACATTTCTTCTAACTAGTTTCCCATTTTATTTGGACAGAGGAGAATGAGGAACGCACTATGATTGATCCTAACTCTAAAGAAGATCCTAAGTTCAAAGAACTGATCAAGGTAGGATATTAGTTATTTGTCTTTCTTAAAATCTTGAACTGCTGAGCCAAAATCATTTACAAGCTGATTACCAAGCATACAATTAAGAAGGAACAATTTGTTACTGAAGTGTGTCTGTGAAAACTAAAGACAGACAAGGCTAAAAGCAGCAATGAGAGAAACAAAAAAAGGCTGAAGGTTACAGTGCCCATGGTAGTTATGGAGTACAGTTCTACTGCCCATTCTTATATTCTTGTGATTATTAAAGCGAGGCTCAGAGCTTAACTTGGATCTATCTGCAGGTCAGTGCACGTAAATCTAGGTTTCTTATCTCTGTGAAAATAAGGAAAGAGCCTTGGAAAGCATTAGAGAGATTTCAGAGAAGGCAAAAGTCAGACCAAAATGAGCAAGTGTGTGGTAGGCACACTGCTATTTTTCTTGCCCTGTATTCTGTTGTATTAAAAGAAGAAAAAGAGAGAGTGCTCCCACAAATTGTTAGTTAAAGCCATTAGAATTTTTCAGCTTCCATGTTGAGTAACTTGCTGGTCTCCAGGGTAAGGATAAAGACCAACAGGTGAGTGAGCTAATGGACAACTTAGGCTAACTATGTACACTTTGAAGCCATTGTATATGTGAAGAAGATGGCATTAAGCTAAGCAGTGATTTGCTCTTCCATGAGAACTTGCTAACCAACAACCTAGTAATTCAGTTGCTTACAAGTTCTTAACCATCAGAGTTTGTTCTGATTATCTTTTATGTAATTCCTACTGTTTTGACTTGACATTTGTGAAAAGGGCCATCTCTCTCCTAGATCTTCAGTTTTGCTTTCAGTGGCTTCTTGGAGCAGAGGGTTACATCCATTCTGCAGTACTGCTGCCCTGAATGTGGAAAGTGGCTTTGGTTCTTTGTTTTGCACGGTTCTGCCTCTTATTTTTTCCTTTTCTTGATTATCCCTGTATTTATATTTTATGTAGCAGAGAGGTAGGAAGTAGCCAGTAATTTAACCATAGGCTAGGGTGAGGGCCACAGTGTCCTGAGTGTGTGTTGTGGCTGGAGACACCTACCCAAGATGCTAGCAAGATGATAATGTGTTCCCAGCTGTGCTGTTGTGATGTATGGCTTCTTCCCTCACAGAATCACAGAATGGCCAGGGTTGGAAGGGACCTCAAGGATCATGATTCTCCAACCCCCCCTGCCCCATGCAGGGTCACCAACCTCCCCATTTAATATTAGACCAGGCTCTCTAGGGCCCCATCCAGTCTGGCCTTGAACACCTCCGGGGATGGAGTGTCTACAACCTCTCTGGGCAGCCTGTTCCAGCACCTCACCAATCTCTCTGTAAAGAATTTCCCCCTGACATCCAACCTAAATCTCCGCTCCCTCAACTTAAAACCATTTCCCCTCGTCCTGCAGTTATCAACCCTTTCAAAGAGTTGATTCCCCTTCCCTCTGTAGGCTCCCTTTAGGTATTGAAAGGCTGCAACAAGGTCACCCTGCAGCCTTCTTTTCTCTAGGCTGGACAATCCCAGCTCCCTCAGCCTGTCTTCATACCAGGTATTTGATCACAAGTGCTGGCAATTCTAAACAAACATGATGTATTTATAAGAGGTATTTTTGCTTGTGATTCCTGCTGCAATTTCTCTTTGTTAATTTAACATCATTAAAAAATACGTATCTTTTTGTTGTTGAGAACAACAATGCAGCTGTAGCTAGGTGGTTCTGAAAACTTCGGATAGTGTGTCCATCTCAACACAGAGGACTAGTTGCAACATACTCATTTCAGGAAACCATGTTCACTCTATCTACAAGCAAATGCATCACAAAATGTCTCAGCAAACTGTTCATCTGATAAATCTTTAAAACAAGTGGAACGATCTATTATTAACATTACAAGGATGTGTTTAGGATTACAAAACCACATCAAGAGGAGTTTAGCAAGGAGTTGCCCTCAAATTTTCTTTGTTATTCTAATTTACCTGGGATGTGTTCTGTTTTTTAAATTAGGTGAATTTGCACATTCTTTTTTTTTTTTTGTTAATTCTCAAATCCATTAATTCTTTCATAAGGTGCAGTGGCCTTGCACCACTCTTTCAAAATACACTGTGGTTTTGTTGCTAATAGAGCAGAAATACTGTAATGAATAATTCAGATGAACAAGAGTTGTTGCAGTAACGGAACCAAATGTACTCTGATTCAGGAGACTTGATAGTGAAATCAACATTGCTTTTAAATTGAAAATTTTGCTATTGAATTTAATATGAGGTGGTAAGTTTTCCCTGGATGTTGTAGTCTATCAAGGTTATACTTTGCTTTTTTGAAAGGCTGAAAACCTTCAGGAGGAATGAAAATCAGACCTAGAGCCTGAGCATTTCAAACGTACTGCAGAATCACACTCTGGTTCAGTACATCAGTTTGCACTTGCATATAGTGAGAGTAACTTACTACCAGTTAAACTGGAGCAGCTGATGCAAGGAGCAGCATGTAACCTGAGATGGTTTCCTTGGGATCATCCCCCAAGGAAGGAGATGTGTCCTGTGGAGTGCATACTTGAAAAATGATCTGATTTAAGTAATTGATAAGCATTTGCATACCTCTCAGTTTTTACAGAAGCTTAGCAGAGAAACATTTAATACAGTGTCGGTGTGAATCTATTTAAGCAAGGTTTAAATTTAGGTTTAAATCATAGGCAATCAATAGGCAAACCCTATTTTGTGCCACAGAAGAACACACACGCACATACAAAACAATTTATTCTTTATTTTGTGTTCTTTGGTAAAGTTTTCCAGTGCTAGACAAGAATTAGCCCCGTTAAGTGCTACACAGCAGCAGCCAGTAGGAGAGGCTTTGGGTCCCACAGAGCTTGAAATCAAAGATCTCCATGGAATAACAAGGAATCAACGGTTTGAATGGATTGGGGTTTTTATAGTGCGAAGTGGTTCTCTGCCTTTTCCTCTCTAACAGGAATGTGTCAATAGTCGAAACAGGGCATGATGCCTTTTAAAATTTGGCAGTATGACTAAGCTTCGTTGGTGCCAGCCCAAATCCCTTTCAGCGCCATCGTATGACATGCCAATGGTTTGCCATCACTGATTTTGAGTGTTTCTGTTCCCCTGTCAGCCACATGCCGTTAGGGTAGGTGGAACTTAGTGCAAAGAGGAAGCAGAGATATCTTTTGCTGATGCTGATGTGATATCTCTTTGTCTCCACAAAATATTGTTTTAATTTCTGCTAGGCGTGGTGCCATAGGAATTATATGCGTAGTGGATTAATCAGTACAAGCTTTCGTGAGCATTTGGAAGTGATTTTGATGGAGCTGTTGGGAGAAAAGCTGTGTACTATTGTGGTAATGCAGAAACCAAAAGAAAAGAAAAAAAACCCAGCCGATTTCTCATTTGTACTAAAGCAGATATACAGTGAATAACCTCACAGAAGGCTGCTTAATTGGGGTTGCAAAAATACATACTTTAAATCTTCTTGCACATATGAAAATTGTCAGTAACTGAAATGATGCCTTAAAGTGTTATTTGTTATCATATCACTGTTATCATATCATCATGAGAATATCACTGTATTCTCGTTGACAGTTTGTCAGTATGAAGTGATATGTTCTGATGCGTTCAAATGAATTATCTCTGTGGCCAGCAGCCTTTTCTTCATCACTTCAATGTGCCCTGTGTGTAAATACAATTTGGGGTGTGGCTGAACAGGTCCAAAGCTGAAAATTCAGGTCAGGGAAAGAGAGGAGTTGTGTTTTTATTTATATGTATAAATAATTTACACAAAAAGTACTTTATTTCTAGTGTCTGAAGTGCGTGAGCTTTTCCTTGTCGCTTATTTGCCAAGTGACAAATGACCAAGGTTTCAAGTAAAACTAAATGAAACCTTGCTTCCTAAAAACTCACTAGTCTCTCTCTCCTTTCAGGCCTGGCAGTGCTTTGTGTGTAGTCAGTAGTTTCCAAGGCCGAATATGAATTTCTGATGCTCATTTCCATTTTCAGCCCTAAAGTCAGTTAAGCTTTTATATTTTTGGTCTGTGCTTCCTCATTCTCCCAGAAGTCAAGGGCGAAAAGGGTCATTAAAATCAGGGTTTTCTTTTCTTGCTGTTTTGGTGAGCGGGTTTCCTGTTTTCCCATTGGGGCAGACTCATTCATGTAGTTTGCTTTGTTTTTCATGTTATTCTTTGCTGTTGGAGCAGTGGCCGTGGGGTCCTTATGCCCTTGAACTCTGCACATTAACTCTGAATGTGCCTCACTGCTGTGGGAGTAGCCAGCCTGTAGAACAAAAACACTTTACAAAGCTAGTGAAGTTTGAAGTGAAAGCCCATCTTGCACGAATTAAAAAGCAGATAGCCGGGCAGAAGACTCATTTTTACTTCTAGATGTCTACCTCTTCTGAATTTCAACTGTCTCCCTCACAGCAAAGTTCAGTTTTCAGTGTTTAGTAATACACCGTGGCTGATTTAATCAGATATATGCATTTGGCCAAAAATGATGTAATAAGTGGATGTGTCAAAATTTAGAGTACCACTGGAAATTTTAGAACTATAAGCACCCGTGCCTGAGTATTTGTCACAGTTCTGAGATGCTTTCCACAAGTGTGGATCTGCGTGGAAAGCAGGCATGGTTTTCAGGATGTGCAAATATTACACTGAAGTTTTAAAATCAGTGCTAATCCTGAATACATAGAAAAGCAGATTTTTTTAAGGATGTGTTCTGACTCAGAGGCATAAGCATCCCTGTGTATCTGTATCCTGCTTTGCAAGTCTCCAGGTACTGACCAGGGTGAGCCTCAGGTACACAGAAGATTGTCAGCAACGTGTGGGATCTGATGATGGCTTCACCAGTCATTACATGTAAGGGGAGGCATATTGTTGGGGTTGACACTGGGACAACAAGCTTGCAGTGAAGTTTTTCCTTGGTTTTGCAGTATACCTCTTTACATTTCTTATTTAATGCGGCAAACATAGCCCTAACTTAGTTGAGCATATTCTCACTCACTGGAAAAACTCTGGCTGCTCCTTAGGTCTGCTTCCCACCAAGTACTCCATGCCTGTGTCAAGCTGTTTACATTTTTAGACATTCAGATTGCTGAAAACTTTCAGCTTCTGTCTTTGCATGAAGGAGCAACTACAAAGATCTGGAGCACTGACTTTGTGAGAAGAGAATCAGACAGTATTTTTCTGCGTTAGTCATTTCAATAAGCAAAACAGTGCTTTATGTCCCTTGCAAAACTTAAAATAGAAATAAAAATAAGTGCAGAAATATTTTTCCAGGCTCCTAATTAAGACATGATCAGGAAATTAAGAGGTAAAACAGCAAATTTTGGGAAGGTTGTGGGTTGTGGTTTTTTTTTTAATTGCAACATTTGTCAGTCTTCCAGTGCTGTAAAAATACTTGGATTATTTATTTATTTATAAGTACAAATTGCAAATTCAATTTCCTACCAGAGCTGGATCTGTAGTCTGACTATTAAAAAAGCCAGAACGTTCTCTGGGATACTTTTCTTTCAGATATTACTCTATTAAAACAATAAAATAACTCTGGCTAGATCTCATACAATTTGTATCTTTGGAATGTAATTTCTGTCAAACATTTTTCAGCGTTAAGTTTCTCAGAGACATTTAAGTAGTACATAATGTAAGTATTTGTTTGTTTTTAAAATAGCCTGTACCCATATCAAAGTATTTTCATAGCTTCTTTGTAATTCTTCTTTACCTACAGTCTTGAAAATGGGATATTCACTCCTACATTAGGAAGCTCTTCCAGATTTCTATTTTAAACTCCTTGACATTTGCAGTATTCTGACTGCAATGCTATTCAGCAGAGGAAAAAATGGTCCATTAATTACAGGTTTCAGATAGCTTAGCATCCCTAGTCTTTATGAAAAACAGAAGTCTGGCATCTTCATATTAGGATTTTAAACAGATTGTGATTGTCATCTGATAGTTTCAGCTGAACCTCAGGTGATTTTTTTTGAATGCCTGCTCTTTGAATCCCAAATCTATAAATGTGATTTCTTCAGTTAGTTTTCTGTTGATGTCTGCATGTGTAAAACTTGTATCATTTCAGAACTGGGCAATCACTTTATTGAAAGGCTTCTGAAATCTCTCTTGGTGATGTCTCATTATTTATGAGTTGCTTTTCGGTACCATTGGTGAATAGTTTGAGGCCTTATTGACTTTCAGCTGTGGCAGTTTTTTTTATTAACTTGCCTGTCTCTGCAGCCCTTTGCCATAAATGTCCTTCTGTCCCCAGTAAAAAAAAAAATTGAGAGAGACAAAAATAGTTAAAAAGAGTTTTCTCTCCAAATGTGGAGATAATTTCCCACCTGCAGAGCAGAACTCTATTGCTTTATTTGGGCTGCATCTTCTTGCAGCTGGCTTTTGCTGGTAATCTCCAATAAGCTAATTGTGTTAGAGGTTTTCAAAAGAAATGCAAAGTCTAGGTGCCCTGTTACTGATGGTAGATGACATGCCATAAAGCTTTAAATCTAGAAGAGAAATGAGCAGCTGAGAGTTTACCTGATTTAGAGACAGCTGAAGAGCTGCTAGAAGATGAAATGCAGGAAGAGTAATCATCAATGTTCTCCTCTATCTCCATGTGATGTCTCTATCAGGCTGTGACACCAGAGCAAGATTAACTTAAATATCCTTGTGACCTACAGTCAGATATTCATGCCTCCATGAAAAGAGATGTTTTTCAGTGCAGTCCTTTATTTTATTTCATAATTTCTTGAATATTAAAATGGAAAAAGTTCTTAGCTATTGTAACTGCTAAGAGGCAGAATTATAGGATCTAATCAAAAAGTGAATTTGAAGAATCCAGTTTTATATAGGTTGCTCCAAAAGTAATGCCACTTATATATTTCCATGAACACCACAACAGATACAAAGAGCACAATAACACTGTTTGATAGAGCAGATTTTCAGCTACGTAATGCTATTTTTCAGCATAATCACCACCACTAGCTATGAATTTTCACCAGCAATGAACAAGAGCCAGCATGCTGCACTCACAACAATCTGCACGGCTGTCCAGAACGTGGCTTCTCTTTCACATTGCCACTACTGATATGCAGTATGCACCACCTCGCTGTGCTCACATGCACTATTTGTTCTCTGTAAGCATTCAGCAAGCATCAGTGAATGTCGCTGGGTGCAGTTTTTTTCATGTGCAAGAATTCAGTGACACACCTTTGCTTCATTTGCACTTCATGTCAGATGCTACTTACTCAGACTGCCACTCTTCTGCCATCTGTCACACAAGCAAAATGTAAAAGAACATTGGTGGGAAGGTGTGTAATCATTGAATGTATAGATGTTACAATTAAGAAATACACAGGAAAGTTAGGCTAAACAGGCTATCACACTAAAGAAGAATGGATGAAAAGCTTACCCTAAATCTGAGCTCACTGAGAAGACTCCAAGACTAGGGGTAGTCAGCTCTTAAATGGGGTCTAGGAGAGGTGGAGCCAGGTTCTGCCCCTTCTAGTAGCACAGGTGAATTGCCTTTACCTGTGCTCCCAGGACTGACTCATTGCTTGCCTCAGGTGGTCAATCAGAGGTTCAGGCTGTGATTCAGTACTTCTCATACAGAAGGCTCAACCTCTGCTGCCGTATCACCAACATCTGCCTCTGACATCGTGGACCAACTTAATAAGATAAGAGGCATTACCTTTTGAGCAGCCCTTCTATATGAAGCAAATAAAAAACTAGAGCTTTTTAATTGAGGCTCATTATTTTAGATGGCTCTGCTTGTATTTTGCATATCTGCAAAATATTCTTCTGCCCTTATAGTCAAGGATTTAGCAATACAACTTGACATCTCTTCCCACAGAACTGCATTATTTCACAAAAGGCATTTAATTTTCCAAATAATAAATTGGAGGAAAACATTACTGCCAACTTCAGTCAATGCTTTTTTTCCCATAACTGTTTGGAAGTTATTATCTTTGGCACCTTGAAAACTTAAATCAGTTCCTTTTTTTTTATTTTTAAATGTTTGGGGTTTTTTTAATTTTTTTTTTTTTTTTTATTCTTGTTTTGCAGATAGTTATGGTTGTCAGTGTATGGGGACTGTTACTTACATATGTTGCAGAATGATTATCAGGCCCAGATGACCAAAATTATAATTACAGACTTCTGTGTTTTGTAATACCTGAAGTTAAAATGCCTAGTTGCTTAATGGCAACAATTTCCCTAATGAGTGTGTTTAGTTCCTCTTAGTGGGAATATTCACTTTCACCCCTCTGAAGCTTTTTTCTCTTCCCTACCACTCGTGTCTACTCAAAGATGACAGTGGGAGTGCTGGGAGCCTTGCAGGTTCAGGGGTCTGTTGTCATCTCCTGGCAGGCCTGCTGATCGCTTAAAACAGGTAAGGCATGAGGCTTGAGACATGGAGAGCAGGTTTGCTAGATATTGGCAAAGGTTGTTGCTACAGAGCTACTGGTTACTTCTGCTTTAGAATTAGTGTAATAAGAAGACATAATGCAAAGAAATACAGGGCATTAGAATTGCCATGTTACTAGACCTGAAATAAAAGCAATAACAGCAAAAACATTTATTTATTTGTCTCTGTAACTAAGGAATACACGAATATAGTTATTCTTGTTCTGTTTTCTGTTCCTAGTTACTGCCTGAAGGAACATACTTTGGTGCTTTTTAGACATTTGCTTCCTCTTTCTGTACTCCTAGGTTCTAATTGACTGGATTAACGATGTGCTGGTGGAGGAGAGAATCATTGTGAAACAGCTTGAAGAGGACCTTTATGATGGGCAGGTACTGCAGAAGCTACTAGGTGAGTTCACACAAGAGAAGGAGGCTCCAAAAAGTGAAAGGAAGCCCCAAATTAAACCTTTCGAAAGATGTGGATTGTAATGAAGCTGTGCAGTAACTCACTGTCTCACCGAGGGTACAGTTTGTTTCACTGATAGCTACAGTGTCAGCTTCTCCTCTGTTTCTCTGGGGCACTCTTCCTTTGAAAGGGGAGGATCATTCTTAGGTAGCTCATTTGGGAACTAGTAGTAGTCCAGAGAACTGAAATGTGGCAGAAAAAAAGGTGAAGAGGAGGTCAAGCAGAAGCCATGTAGTCCAAACTTTTGTCTTCATAGTTTTCTCCTGAAAGTTTTTTGGGCTGAGAGGTTTTTTTGAGTTCATAAAGAATTACTTTTAGGAAAAGGGAAAAAAAAGGAGAATCCTTGGCAGCAGGCACATACTCACAATGTGCTTTTAAGTGCAAATGGTACATGAGGATATATATTTAATTAAGCAGTTCTGATTTTGCAACCCTTTTGCATCTTTGCAGTGTGTGCTTTTGCAAGAATCAAAACCAAGAAAAGCTGAATGATTATGTAGTGGTTTACCAGGGTGTTTTCAGCAAAGAGACTTGAAGGTTCAGGTACTCATTGTAGATTCCTCCTGTTTCTTGGAGACAAATAAGTAAGTTGAGAGCTGTCTGCCTATGACATGTTTTCAATAGTTGAAATAGTTTTCAATAGGGTTGAGATATGGGATATAAGTGTCAGAGTAGGGGAAAAAGGATTAAGTGATGCTAATTCTATCGGTGGTAACTGAAGTTACTTATTGAATTTTGTGCACATATTCCTTAAATAAAATGCATGCAGTGTTTTGGCAAACATAAGCTTGTAAAACTTGTAAACAACAACTTGTGTGCAATATTTGTGTGAATACAAAACTGTTCCCAATTTGGGATAGTATCTGGTAGCTTATGTCACTGTCAGAGGACTTTCAGCTGACGGTTGCTCTGGTGCTGTACTCCTAAATAAAGGCATTCAGAAAAAGGAGCTGAAGTCTTTCACTGTTACTTAAATCTCTCTGTGAATTACTTTGCCAGTCTTAACACCAGGGTGTGCATCTTCTTTTTGCATCTTCTCTGGAAGCTCTTTGAAATAATTGGGGTAAGCTGGCACTGCTCCAAGTTCTTTCTGGGGTTTAGGGAAAAATAGTGGAAATGGATTAGCAAATTTGTCTCACTGCTGAAGGTAGTAGACAGCGTGTGACATCAGTCTGATGTCAGAGGATAATAAGAGGGCAAAATGGTACTTTGGATATATACATGCTGGTATTCTGGCTGATGGTAGTTCATTTTATTGAAGCCATTTGTATTGGGAACTTTAAGAAATCAGTGCTCTCTGTGGAGGCCATGGTTTCTGCCCTCAGGCCTGCATAGTTGTCCATACATGCATGACCAGTTGGACTTATACAGGAGGAGAGTTGGGCATGTACATCTTGCAGGCTTGATACTTTTATTTAGACTGACTTTTCTTTATGCTCTCTCTGTTTGGCCTCTGACTGGAGAGCAAATGCTTCTTCCCTGGCCTGAAGCCATTAGTGTGGTGTTGTCTCAACATAAATTTTTCAGTGGTCTCTTGATTTATTCAGCAAGTCTTATTCCTGAAACTTTTCATTTTCATGCCCTCTCAGTGATGTGAGATGCAGCAAAGCTTGTCATGCCTGGCGGTGGTGCTCCTGATGCTTGAAGCCTCACGATTAAGACAATCCCCAGTTTTACAACAAAGTCATCTTTTCTTTTGCCTACAGGAAAGGCTAACAACAAGTAGGGTTATTAAACTTCAAGTAGCAGATACCATTCCTTGTCTGTGAGAGGTATTTCAAGAACATTAGTCTTGATGGACAAACAGAAAGATCTGCCTTGATGGGCAGATGAAAGACAACAGCTTGTCAGTGGGGTTACTTTGAAGCGTTTGAAGTGGGAGATGAGCAAATGATTATCAGACCAATTTAGGTAGCGCTCCTTGCTTGGTTGATTTTATCAACAAAGTACGAGTAATGCCAATGAGAGAGGCTGGGGTGGTGTGGTGCTTTTGGTGTCAGGGTAAAGGGAAATTAGTTTCTGCTTGCTGATTGGAAGTTCATGTGGGCGGAGAATGGATTGGAGCTATAACTTGTGACAAAAAAGAATGAATCTTGTAGGATAGATTATTTTTTTAATAAAAGATCTAAGATAATTTAAAATAATGCTTACATGTTTCGGCAGCCAGCTTAAAAAAGACTCACAGACATCCAAGGAACGTTTTTCCATTAAGATTATTCAGATACTGATAACAAATTGTTAGATCGATAGAAGCCATCAAAATGGCGAAAGTGTTCATGAATTGATAACCTGCAAATCTCTTCTGTTTGGGTTATTAAAGGAAAGCTATATTTCTGACATTTAAAAATATATATACAGCTATGTAAAATGTCCAAAAGAAACACGTCCTTAAACTTGAGACCAGAAATATTTCCATTTTTGAAATAGTATGTTTTGACAACTTTAGAATGTTTGTCTAGCCCATCCTGTGTTGTGAAAAAGGTTTTGATGAAATATATTTTTTTTGTTTTAAAGACTGGAATACTTAGTTGTTGTATGTTCATCCAGTCCTGACTTGCTAGTGCAGTGAGTTTGACCATTTTTTCTCCAGAGTGAGGAGAGAAAAGAGATCGGCAGTTTCCATTGCTATGGTGGATGGAAAACTCTATCCCACCTTCCTCAGCTCTCTTCTTTGAGAGAAGGACATTCGACTCCTGCCTCTTTGGCAAAGGCCACAGTGCAGAAGAAGAGAAAAGTGGCTTATCTATGATTTTTACAACAAATAGTTTTATTATAGAAAAAAAGTTAAAATTTTAGTTATGTCATTTTAGAAAATAATGCAATATTAATTCATTTCTGGGAGTAATCAACTAAGCCAGTATAACAACACAACAATATTGTTCCAGCTTACTTATTTCTTTAAATCACTTCCAGTACATCAGTTTGAATCTATGACTCTCTCGATGGCTTAAGGAGGCTCACATTCTTTAGTTTAAATTCAGACCTTCAGCTAGCCTTGAAATAGATTTCATTAAGTTGAAGAAACGTCCACACCAGCCTGTCCCTTCTTTGTCCTAACTTAACTTCAATTATCAGAAAAGTCCATTAAACTGATGGAAGTTGCTTGTGTAGGGAAGGCTGTGTTATGCCCAATGTTTTTCAGCGATGAAAGAAAACAGGAGGCACAGTAACCATTACTGCTAACTTGTTCCCTGTCTTAAAGTTACTAAATATTTTGTCACCTGCTTGGTGAGCGTGTTCTGCCAGACCTTACTTGTTTTCTGTCACAGGGCCTATTGGAACTGACACGTTTTGATAAAGGTTTGCTTTTCAGTTATTTTGCTTTCTGAGGAAAATCATTTTGTTGGGAAATTTCTAGCAGAGTCCAGCTCTGATCCCCAGTACTCTGCACTTGTTATTCCCACCCAGCTCCTTTATCAATCTGGTATTGCTTGTTTCATTTTGTTGTTTCTTTCTTCAAATGCAGAAAAATTGGCTGACCGTAAACTCAATGTGGCAGAAGTGACTCAGTCTGAGATTGGTCAGAAACAAAAGTTGCAGACGGTCCTGGAAGCTGTCCATGATTTACTTCGACCCCATGGCTGGACAATCAAGTGGAACGTTGACTGTAAGGACGTTTCTATGGTTTCTGTCTCAGCTTCATAGACAAGGAGTGCGTGATAATAGGGTATTTATTTGTGTAGAAGATAATATTACCAAATCCATGTGTGAATTATAACTGGTACCGCTTTCTGTAGACTTTAAAGACAGGCATACATGGCGATGGAATAATTGGAATGCTATTCCTTTAAGCATATGCTTTTATTAGAAAGTAATTTGTTTGCTTCATGAATTCGAATCCTACAAATACGAGAAATTAAGCCATCATTCAATTACTAGAGGGTGATCTAAGCCTTCTGGCCACTACGCTGTCCTGTTTAAAGATGTAGTTTCTAAGAGGCTAAGCAGAAAGTGCCCCAAGTTCCAGTTTGGCCAGTTATTATCCAAAAATGAGAATGGAGTTTGAGAAGATGTTTCACTGAGGTGGTGAATGTCGTTTGTCTTTTACAGTCAGGAAAGCTTGTGTTAACACTCTGAACATCTTCTAAGAGCAGAATTCTCCAGTACAGTGGAAGAAAAGTGATTGATTGTGACTGTTTTTACTTCACTGTCTACAGAGGGAGCTGAAATGATTGGACTCCTAAATTAGTTACGTAACCTGATGAGAGTTGAATCTAGGCTCTGCTGCCTTTGTTAATTTAGGAAAAAGAAGGGAGAAGGAAAAAAGAAAGAAGATAATCTTCACTGTAGACATGTTTCAGTTCTTCCACCTTTTCCCCAGAGATGTTTGTTTAAAATAAGATGCCAGTATTCTTCTGTTTGCTTGCTTTTCCCTGCAGCAATTCATGGCAAGAACTTGATTTCCATTCTTCACCTTCTGGTAGCTTTGGCAATGCATTTCCGAGCTCCCATCCGACTGCCTGAACATGTGTCTGTACAAGTGGTGGTTGTACGAGTGAGTATGAACTTTGACAAGAATTTTATCAGAACAACAACTCTCTATTATTCTGATTTCATGCTCCTGGGCTGCTTCTGTCTGTTGCCTTCTTGTCTCATTTAGAAAATTCTTATCCTAGTTTTTTAGTGAGTCCCAGTCCTGGGGATGCATTTTGTGTGATTAAATATAATTCCAAGAACATCCTCTCTCTAACATGTTTAGGAGCACTATGTGAGGAAATGGCCTAAGTTGCATGAGAGGAGGTTTAAGTGTCAGAAATAATTTCTTCATAAAAAGGGCAGTTAGGCATTGGAACAGGCTGCATGGGGAGGTGGTGGAGTCTCCATCCCTAGGAATATTTAAAAGATATGTGGATGTGGCACCTAGGGACGTGGTTTAGGGGTGGACATGTCAGTGCTAGGCAGTGGTTGAACTTGATCGTGTTGAAAATCTTTTCAAACCTATTCGATTACATGATTTTCTATTGCAGTATAAAGTTAGAAGTGTGATGTGATTTCGTATAGAAGAGAGTTGTGTCTGTAACTTTTGGCACTTCAGAAAATGTTTTTTGCCATGCATTTGTATAGAGAAGCCACTGAAACACAAATAGCACAGAAAGAATTTCAACATGTAGAATCTCAGTCTGTGAAGCCTGTTACTGATGTTGTGTTTCCCCAGTGACTTATTATTCAGACTTAGATGTGTTGTTTTCCTTGGCATACTAGTGTAGTTTCCATCATTTCTTGCGCAGCCTTGTGTTTTTGTTAGCTTTCCTTAGATGTGCAGAATAGATTTCATCCAAGGAGCGTTGACTTCTTCCCTCCTGCCCTAGATATTGCTATAGTTATTCCTTTCTCTGCTTGACATCAACAGTTTCCTTTCAGTCTACAACAGCTCAACTTTCAGAGCATTTCTGCTCTTGCTTTTTGTCTTCCCTTCCATTCCAACTGAAGCTCTCATGGCAGTACAGTTTGCAGGATGTAGACCCAGCTTTCCTGAACAACGGTTGTAAAACCAGGCAGATCTGTTGCATCTGGCCATTCTCTGATCAAGCCATGACTGTTTGCTGTGGTGCTCAGCGCTGTTGTTGCGAGGCAGGCTCAGCTGCTGGTAACAGGCTGTGGAAGTGCCTTTTGTACATGCCACTTCAAGAAGATAAAGTGATCTTGTACTTTGCTTTGCAAGTGTTGATACCATTACAAGATACAGTTGCATCATTGTTGATTAGGCAACCCTCATTTTGCTTTATGTTTAAATAATAGCATTTTTCAGACTCCGTACCTGAATGCTCTAGAGGTACAGAGTAAGTGGGTAATTGACAGGTACTCCCTATCTCACAATAAATGTATACATTCTTTTCGAGACAGTTTTAAACTGCTTTCAGACTGCTGTAGTTCTTTCATTTTAGGAACAGTGAATTAGGTATGAAGTAACGTGAATGTACATAGAAGACTAATTTATATTTTAGTTTCTTTTGATTACTTTAGAAAGGAAAGGGAAAAAAAAATATGGTGGTCAGCAGTCCTCTGTCACCCTCATGTTAGAAATCTGCCCAGCGCAGTGAAGTGCCTTCTGTAACTGTGATGAGTCAGAAGAAAACCCTGGGGTAACGAGGGAAAACTTGCCTTTCCTTGTCCTTTCACAGCTTATTTCACATCCTGTAGTGGATAGAACTCTTCAGAGCAACTGTCCACACATCCTTTTCTGCTGGAGTTATAGAGAGGACACATACAGAGAGGATCTGATTTACCAGAGTCCTCGAATCAGGAGATTAGACAGGGCTGAGATGAAGGCTGACCAGAAGTAGGAAAAGGAAGGAAGGAAGAGGAAAGAAAGAAGAAAGCAAACTCCCATGCCATCTACAAGGAAGGTTTATTTACGCTTGAGAAGTTGTAAACTCCTGCTCTTGGACCTAGATTCTGGGATCCTGGAAATGGTTGTGACAACTGCTGGCTGTGAGCCTGCCTCAGCTGGGCCTATGCAGGAGGAGGCTTGTTTCGTTGCTTGCCTCATTCAGCTTTGTTTACTTAAGTGGAATGCAAGACAAGGTATGAACTGAAGTGTGTTTCTTTTGCAGTGCTCCTGCAGAAGAAATAACTTCTGCCTTATGGTTTGGAAAAATGAATTTTTGTAGTTCAGCATTCGTAATCTGGTCTAAAAATACATGCTCTTTTAGTAACATAGATCTCTTTAGATGGATTGTATGTAGCCTTTTTTATGTTGACAAAAATAAAAATGGTTATAAGGTTAGCATTATTCTCAACCTAAGTAAGAAAACTATTACAATTATCAATTTTATTGTTAAATCATTTCTTATTACAGATCCTAGTAATTGTTAGGATTCTTTCAAACTAGATCATACTTAATGTAAGATTATTATCTGAATATACATTTAAGGAGACTGATCAATAGTTTGTAAAGTGTAGAGTGACCAAGCTTTACAGAATTGATCCCAGAGCAAGAAAACCTTGGAAGGTGTGGGAGAAGTGTGCAAGAACACACCAATACTGAAGTTTGTTGAAGTAGTTAAGCCTCACTTTCATGGGTGACTTTGGCACTTTGAATTAACCTTCTCAATTTCTGTGTTTACATGGTGAAAATAACTGTCATGCTGGCTTAGAATTTTGCTACTTAATGAATTTGTATGCATTTTTTAGCCAACCCAAGAATGGTACAGAATACCTTCTATCTTTATATAAGTGTCGTGGGCTTTCTCTTCTGTAATTTTTCCTCTGATTTTTAGTGACCTTATCTATAAAATGAAGTAGTATTATGATAACACCATGCTACATGGGAAGTGTTTATCAAGATCTACACAGACCAGCAATGATTTGGCATTCTTTTGAATTCTGCCCTTCCTTTGGAGTCCTAAGGTGGCAGACTGAGACCTTCCTCAGTTACTGTTCTAAGAAGAATCTGTACTTGGATCAGTATCTGTCAGAAACATACTGAGGTCTTTTGGTGTGTATTTTGCTCAGAAAATCCACAGTTGCTTTGGAGAGAACTTTCTGCTATAATTTCCCTGTCCGGAAAAACCTTTATCTATGTTCCTACCTGCCCAGAGCAGCAACAATACTAACCCAGCAGAAAAACACTTTTGCTTATGCTGTTTTATAATGGGCACCATGAGGTGTCTCTCAAGAGTGGAACTCCTGAAATTTAGTTAATTTCAAGCCTGTCTTGAAATCCAACATCCAAAATTGATTTTTTTAGATCTTCCTTTCTTCCGAATAAAATAGAAAATGCGAGCATGGCAACATAAATCCAAATTATATATGAAGTGTCCTAGCAGAGCAAGGGTTTAGGTGAGTCTTTTAGTTAAGATTCTGTTGGCAGCTCCTTGAAGTGCTGAGTTAAGAGTCTAAGATTGTACTTGTTTTAATAATGGTGTCAGTGTTTCTCTTTTGTTCCAGCCTTTCTTAATGAGGGCGAGGATTGAAACTTCATGGTTTCATTGTGAAGCTCCAGTGAGAATTGGAAATCCTGAGACTTTTCTTGCATCTGACTGTCTCCTGATAATTGAAACGTGAGCTTGCATGGTGAAGAAATACCGTAATTCAGGAAAACAAAAATGTCTCAGAAGCGAGTGTAAAAATTGTTCGTAAGGCTCCCTGCCCATTGGTTATTTTTGCAAGGCTCAGTAATTGCTGTCTTTTGCACTCAGCTTTCCTATTCCTCATTTTTAAAATTGCTGTATGTCCCACCTTGGTGTTGGTAGAAGATCTGGTGGAAGATTCCTCTGTAGCCTGAGTTGCAGAAAGGTCAGAGGAAAGGCAGCATGAAGATGTGTCTGGTGGCAATTGTGCAAGCAATCCTAGTTTTATCGATGGATGACATTTGTTTTGGAATGCAAGGCCAAGGGATCTAGCCTTGTGTGTGTGCTCTGAGAGGGCTGCATGGAAGTACTGCCATTTCCACCCACTGGGAAATCAGCGTGGGTATCCAGCCCTCTGTCTCATCAGCAGTTTGGAGGCATTATTCACTAGTTACCTCTTACTGAGGTTTTATTCACAGGGCACATAGTTACCAAAAGATCAGAAACTGATGTGAGTAAAACAGGGTCTCTGTGAGATGGAATAAAGATAACATTGTTTCATACACATTAAAACACTGCCCTGTCAGATGCTTCCTCATTTTTCCACCCATGCTGTCATCCTGGCTGTCTTTCCCAAAATTTTCGCACCATTCCTGTGGCTCCCTTGGGGAAGCAGGGTTGGATGTATTCGTGATACAGAGGTAAGGTGTTGGGAAGACATGGCCAGAGGGCTGGATCCAGCTCTGGGCCAGGCTCAGGAGCGAGCTGCTGCAGCACAAGGGTGGGAGACAGCGGCTCCCACTCTGCTCTCAGCAAGGCTCCCTGGGTGGCTCGGGAAAGCAGCACTGCCCTCATTTGTTGAATAGGAAGTAGAAAGGAATGAATTCTTGTTACTGATTTTTTTTTTTTTTTTTTTTTTTTTTTAATTGCAATTCTTATTTTAGATTGCTTCTGGGGAAGGATGTGCTTCTCTTCAAAGCTATTCTGCCTAATAAGTTCTTGTTTGGGGTTCAGCTGGTGAAAATGATTGAGATTGTGTATGTGCAAAGAGCTTGTGCCTGAGGGTGGCAGTTTCCCTGCTTACCAAAGCTAGCAGCTTTCATTATTAACTGTGTCTTCAGTCGTTCTGACAGGACCTGGTTCCTAGATGACTGCTGATATTTGAGCACCTGATGTCATCTTTTTTAATGTAGAAGAAGGAGGGAAGAAAATAAAGCTGTGTGCTGTAATGTTGTAAGGGACCATAGAAAAGAGATGCTGAGAAGGTTTTCTGAATCGGATAAAAACAGTTCCAGCCTCAGAAAAGCATCTGCCACATGCCAAAACTCTGGAATGTTGGTACCTCTGTACTGAAGTGCTGTGTCTTAACAGAGCTGAGGAAACTGGATTGAAATGGTCTTAGCAAATACTCTCTGTTGGATTAAAGAGTTCTTGCTTATACAGAAAAATATTGCAAGGAAACAAAATCCAGTAACAGGGACATGCTGTCTGTTGTGAAATCACTACTAAGGTCTCTTATGCTCTCTACATTTCTGTGGTGATTGCTGGCAGGAGTGTGACTGGTGGCTTCAGTAATGTGTCTGCTCTCAGAGAGCCTCCTTTGTGCACTGAGGGCTTTGCCAGCACAACAGAAATTTGGCCAGGGGGTGGCAGTCTGTTCTTTAGCGCTAGACCTCTGCTGAGAGCCAGGCTGCTGGTAATATCAAAGTGTTGGTTGACCTTGACCAAAACAAGTAACTCGGGGGTGTTTAAGATGAGGCTGACAAACTCTCTAATGTCCGTTCCAGGCACAGTGTTGACTGTGGTCTTCGGCAGAGAATTGTTAGTGAGTTTATTGGCTGCAAATATATATCCATTTCCCAAATACTCATTTGACTGTCAGCTTGATAAATGCTACTGTTGTAGGAGTGAGCCCTTTTGTGTCAGCTGTTTCACCTCTACCTGTACAAAACTTTGCCTTAGCAAACATGGTTTACGCAGTTTTCTCCTCTGAGATTCTGAAAGATGATGAATGTTGTTGAGCCTCTAATGAGCTTCTCCTGTGTTAATGCAATCTCTGTTTCTAACTCCCCCTTCACTTCCAGAAACGCGAAGGCCTTCTTCAGACAACTCATGTTACAGAGGAGCTGACGACTACAACAGAGTAAGCACAGAATGCTTTAGTCTTTTGAGTCTGTGTCTGTGAAACTTTTCACAGGGACAAAACAGAAAAATAATCTTGTCCTCACCCCTGCTAAATTAAGAAAATTCTTAATGTGTTGCTTTTTAACTGTATAAAAACAACTGCTCCTGGAAGTACGTTACAAAGGAGAACAGTGTTTTCTTGACAATCTTCTATCAAAAAAGCTTTTATCTGGGAGCCTCATTGGAAGTGACACTTGGGGGCCTTTCTTCCTCCTTCTGCAGGTCACCATACATAACTCATTTCTGTCTGGACATGTTGTCTCTCGTAAGGACCAGTGCAGATATTCTGGGGGTAGATTACTTTGATGAAAGGCAATGACTCAAAACTGAAATTATACTGATAAAGTTGTAAGAAGAGATGAGATCTCTTATTTTCGTAGAGTACCTGAGGGCTAGAGCTCAATAAAAATAAATAAACGTCTTTACTCTCAGTTTTTGCAATGGGTTTACTCTGCTTTCTGCTTTTACATTTTCTTTTTATAAGGAAAAGGGAAGACATGCATTTTGGCTGCAAATAAAAGCTGAGGTTCTCCTTCATGTGGCCTGAAGTCAACTTTTCTAAAAGGGGTTACGCGAGCCCTCCTTCAGTCTTTCTGCGTATTGGCTCCCTGTGGAGTTGGCTCAGCTTTCCATGACTTTGAAGATAAATGAAGTACCATGTGGCTTGCTCAGTGGGGAAGATATTTCAGATGGAAACATTCAAAAATGAGATCATTACATCTCTGTGTGGATGTTAAAGATCCATAGTTTTCTTTGTAGGATCTGAGCTCTGCTTGTGTGTTGTGGACCAGAAGTCCTCCTATACTCTTGAACAGTGTAGTTAGCTTGTTCTCTCCTTCTGATGTGGTTTGTAAGATGGAATCTGTGTAGTAGGGTTTGGACTTTTTTTTTTATTTTTATTTTTAGCAAGAAAGATGTTTACAGTTACTTCTGTGTGTTTATGCATGTGTTTTGCTAAGCTACTTAATGATACATAAAAAGAGGCTACTGTTTAATATGTTGCATACCTGGACAGGCACAGAAAATGCAATAATCAGCAGACTCCAGCATTAATTGAATACTTTCAAATTCGTCTGTGCAAATCAGGGCCTGATGCTCAGTTGATAAACATCTGTGGGGTGATGTCACTGGGCTGCGTATATAGTTGATACGTGGCAGTATTGTTTACTTTCCAGTCAAATATGATGTATGTTTTCTTTCTTCAGATAAAATAGATTAAAGTGAGCCTTACTCTTTCTGAGCCATGTGTTATAGTTTCTACTGACTATATATATGAAAACTGTCCACAGAAACATGTTCATTCACTCTTCATCCTAAAAACAGTGATGCATTAAAAAAAAAAATCACAATTCTGTATACATAATTTCAATTCATTTCAAATGTATCTCCTTGATATCACTGGTGATTTACTGGGGACACTGCAGCACGTTGCATCAGGTCTGCAACATGCCCAGCCTCCTGACATGATAGGAACGGTTAGCCCTCGGCATCTTGCAGGAAAAGACCTGTTAAGCCCATGGTCTTGTCTTTTCAAAGTGTTTATTCATGAACTAACACAATGTTTTTAATTTCTCTGACTTGCAGGATGATGATGGGAAGATTTGGTAAGTAACAAAGTTGACCCTGAATTTTTTTTATTTGTTTATATCCAGCACAGAAATCTTGTCTGCTTTGTCTCAAGAGTTCAAGACACTGGATTGAGCAATGCCACAGGGTTGAAGTGTGTTGTGGGATTAGATTTTCTTACCCTGCACATAATGGGTAGAATCAGATCTGCACTGCTGTTGTTTTTCAGACTAATCCTTGTTGGTCTGTTTTCACTCTATGTAATAAATAGTAAAAATGCTACACAGGCAGTATTTCCTATTACCGTTATTAGTGGTCTGCAAACAAAAATCTTTGCAGCCCCCTCCAGTAAGTTACACCTTCTTCAGTGTGACTGCTTAATTTAAATATAAATGGACACATTTCTTTTTAAACACAAATGCAACTGTTTAGATTTTTAGTTTTTCTTTCACTTGTTTCGCCTGATGATGACGACTCAATTTAAAATGTTGTCCAGACAACTCAGTGTTCAGAAAATTTGTCAGCCCTGAAATGCCCGTGTGGAATATTGCATGAATCTTTTCATGTCAGTAGATTTTAGATTGGATCCAATGCAGTTGTAGAGCAATTAGACCCATTACCATTGTAGAGTGATTCAAATATTTATACTGCTCGTAAGCTTTGCTCTTTGTTGAGTGGTAAATCACATTCTAGTTACGTGTTCAGTTTTAAGCTTATCTGAAGTCGACTGTGTGACCAGTAGGAATAAAACTAAATGTATGAACATCTGATTTTGAGGCTGACCTTTGGGCGTGAATGTAGCTATGATTATGGCTCTAGTGTACCATCAGGTGATGTTTCAGTGTCTCAACGATTAAGATATGGTTGGGGAATGGTCAAAATTTGTTTCACTTTATTTTTTCTTCCACCAACTATGAAGGACAAGAATGGGCAGTCAATGTATTTGCAGTTAACCCTGAAGTTTCTAGTGCGGTTTGCTCTGGTAATTAGGTAGACGCTAAAACAAAATGATTACTTTTAGCTTGGGTCTTTGTTATGCATCTTCCTTAGGCAGGCCCTTAAGCTTACAAAACATAAAATACTTCCTGTACTTGGCTATTAGAGGTGTATTTATTTTAATATATTTTTTTCCTGTAAAACCAGAGCGCGATGCCTTTGACACGCTTTTTGATCATGCACCGGACAAACTCAGCGTCGTCAAAAAGGTAAAAAAAATAAAATAAAAAAATAAATAAATTCAGATTTTATTTTCTTCATTGCTTTCTTCTTATGTTTTTGGAAAAGGTATCCAGAGAAATCTGGCAGTGAAAGAAAAGGATTTTAAAGTAATAAAAAGGATGTTTATTTCCAAAAGAGCTCTGCTTTAGAAGCAGGTGGTACCTTGATTGATCAGCTTCAGTAAGGTTCTTGTCTGGTTACTGTTGTTTATTGTTCCAGGCTTTTCTGTGTAGTGCTGATACAGGCATTGACAGTTTGCAGCCATATACATCATTTTCGACTGCCCCTAAGCTGCAAAAGATCAGTGCTGCATGTAGTTGTCTAACTATGTCAGCAGCTACTTCTTTATCTGATTCGAAGTGGTGGAGGTTAGAAAAAGCCACTCTGCGAAGTATTTGCAGTGATACAAATCATTCTCTCTGGACAGTTGTACATGCTTTTATACCCCAAGTGCTGTCCTCCAGCAAGGAGGGGATGAACCGAAGGGTAACAAGACCAGGTGGTGGCAAAAGTCTACTGGAAGTGTTTTATTAAAGCTAATAGAGTTAAGTTTGCTCTATCAGTGCTACAGAAGTGTTGCCTTCAACCATGTGTCTGTCCTTTTTGAAAGTGTTCTAAGCAGGCTATCAGATTTCTGCTTAGATATTTTAACTGGCTAAGCAGGATTTTGCATGTGTGAATAAAAATGCACAGTGCAGATTTTGGTTAAATCATGACTGCCATTTTAAGTGCACATCACTCCAGAAACAGAGGTGGGCACAGAGTTGTGTGCTGTTGGTCCCGTCTTAGCTGAGTGTTGCTGATGCCTTTCACTCAGTGGATATTCTTTAACAAACTGAAAAGACTGGTGGACAGTAAATGCACTTATTGCTGACCTCGTCTTCACAAAGAAACTGCAAAAGAACCAATGCCATCACAGCTTTTTCACACCGTGCTGAATTATGCTTTATGTACTGGGAAAGTTAACAAGTGTGTAATAGCACCACCTGGTGACTCCTGGTTTATGTTGCAACAAAAGTGATTATACTACTCAGTTGTTTTCATTTTTATGTACTTACTTACTTAAAAGCAAACAACAGAGTTGTGTTTATTAAGCTTAAAAATGTCTTAAAAGAGTATATTAACCCTTTAACATGGGCATCACCTATAGTTCTAACATTACTGGTTCTGGTGTTTTATAGTCTCTGATCACCTTTGTGAACAAACATTTGAATAAACTGAATTTGGAAGTAACGGAGTTAGAAACTCAGGTAAGTTTTTTGGTTTTTTTTTTTAATGTAGTCTAAAACTGGGTAAATGACAAATGTAGACCCTTATTCCATTAAACTGTGTTATTGATGTGCTCAAAGAGAAGCGCTTCTCTTTGAGCACATGAATTTATAGTATCTTTTAAATAGTAATGGCTTTTACTTTTTAAAAGTAATTCAGTGATGTTAGCTTCCTTTACTCTTATTTACATATGCTTCATACTGCTGGGGATTTGCATTTTAAAGTGAAATTCATGGGTATTCACTATGTCCATTTTAATGACTGTAGAATACCCTGGATTTCAGGGCAACTTGTCTCCTGGATCAAAGTGCTGTGCTGTAAAGCTGTTGCTATAGTTATGGATGGATGGCAGATTGTGTCTTACTGGCAGTGAGGGCTCCTAATGAGCTGGTGGGAGCTCTTAATAGCTGGCTGCCTGGGGCTCTCAGGAGGAGTCTGGCCTGCAGCATGCAGTTCATCACAGCGATATCAGTGCTAGCTTTGATCACATCCAAGAGGGACTGGAAACAATTTTGCTATTGCCACAAAGGCCTTTGTGTCCTCTTTATCCTGTGAGCACTTCTCAGCAGTGTGGATTAGCAACTCTGAGCTCATGTACTGCCTTGGCTTGACTGCTGTTGGTATCCAGGTTAGTTTCTTTAAAGCTCACTGAGGTAACTGTCTACCACCACAGTCAGCTCTGTGCTGAGCCCCCCCACCTGTAGCACTAAACTGGGTACAGAATATGCTTGGAAACATTAAGTAAGAGTGAATTTAAGTGTCAGTGGGGTAGTTCTAACTCTGGAGGTCAAACGAAGTGATTTTCAGGTTGACTTTTGGCTGAGTTTTAAAAGCAGAAACAAGTGTTCTTTTAGAGTTCATTGGGCTGTGGCAGGTTACCTTATTGCACTTGGGAAAAATAATAATAATAATAATAATAATAATAATAATAATAATAAAAATCATGACATCTAGGGAATTATTCCTGGAGTACTGGTAGCTGATTTGGATGACTTGGTTTAGTACCAGTCATTTGCTGATATTTTATATCTTTGCGGAAATAAATGGGTGATTTGATCTGCTCCGTCTCTAGAAATTGTTTCTTAATGTCTTGGAAGTATCCAGCAACTTACTTTTGAAAAGGTTAGAAGATGTCACATACGCTGTACCAGGATCACAAGAGAGAGTTCTGTTTGAAATATATAGCATCTGCCCCCCTCCACCAGCCAGTAGTCTTCCTGTTTGGTAGGAATACCGAACAGTACTGCTGAGAGCATTTATTATAGTAGTATTTATGGATACTGTGACGAGTCTATTTTGAGCTGGAACAAATTCTTTATGAAGTTAAGGTTCCTACCTGTGACAGTTTTTTTTAATTTGAAGTTCTGATTAGAGGCAGAGTGTTGAATATACATGACTTGAGAGGCGGGACTGCAGTTGGAATTATTATGTACTGTAGTACTTAGTACTGTAGAAATAGGACTGTGACTATTCAGTGTGAAATCATGTTTTCCAGGAAGGCTGGTTGTTTTGTTTGTTTGTTTGTTTTTTAAACTTTTAATCAAGAAAGCTCTGTTAAACACAGTAGTAAAGTTGGCAAGGCTCTTCAAGAAAATCAAAGGAGCAAAAGATCATTTTTAAAATGAGCTTTTAAATAAAATAATCACAACCGAGAACAAGCTTACGTACTTCTACCTCATCTCGAAGTATTCAGTAGCCTAATAAATGAGGATGTTGAGTTTGGCCTCTGCTTAGACAAACTCAATACTCAGCGCCCCTAAGGAGTGGCAGTTGTATGTAGCTACCAGCTAAATTGTTTCTAATCTCTACTGCCTGGAAATATTTACAGGATATAAGTGATTTAAACATTACTTGACAGATGCTCTTGAATGAATTAGTGTTATAGCTGATAGACTTGTTTTATTCAGGAAATGAAAGTAGAGGAAACAATGCTACCATATGTAGGGATAAAGCCTTGTATCATATATGTATATAGCAACACACTTCTAAGGAAAGTGTGATTGAGTTTGCTCAGCTGTGCTGATGATGCCAGTGGTATAGGTGAATCCAGGGAGCAGATGAAACAAAGCCCTAAGTGCTAATTGCACTTACCATCAACTTCTTGCTGTGCATGAAAAGAAAAGTCAGTGACTCCCAAACTGTCTTTAGCCTCTGTGCTAGCAAACAACAGTGGCAGAAATTAATGTACATCGTTTGGACCAAGCATTAATTGTTCCACTTGTTTGTGCTTATTTGAAAACAGATGCTTCCATTTAGAAATGTCACCAATATTTCTGTTTAGTTTGCAGATGGTGTTTATTTGGTTTTGCTCATGGGTCTCCTTGAGGATTATTTTGTTCCACTTCACAACTTCTACTTAACGCCTGAAAGTTTTGATCAAAAGGTGGGTAGAAATTCCAGATTGTATTGCTTTGTTTCCACATGATATTTTCCAGTCATTGTGTCCTTTCTCTTTGTGCCCAGTAAATACGTTCTTATCTTCAGGAGCTGTGGCAAAGGTATACTGGCTGTGGCACTTGATAGTTAATATGATCAAAAGTTGCTTGTGAAATTAACAGGTAAATTCCCCATAATTGAGCAAGAAAGCATCATTTGCCACATAAAACTCATGAATATTTAGAAGAGATAAACTGATAACATGATCAACAACTCTTTGTGCTGTGTAATACTTTGCATAATTAAAGTGATTTATTAATTTGCCATACAGCTTGAAGTCTTTTTGTGCTCAAGGATTCTTGATTGTGTTAAGTAGTAGAGCTTATGCCTGGCATTGCCTAGCATTTTCTATGTAAATAGACAAGAGAGGCAAAAGTTGAGAGATGGGAAGCTCTGCTTCATCTGCATCCCTGTACACTAGGATTGAGATAGAGTTTCTTCCCGAAGTCACAGAGTAAGTCAGCCCTAAAAACCAACCCCTCATCTCATTAGTGTCAGTTGCCTAATACCTAGTAGTCCTTTTTCTGTAATTTCTGTAATGGTTCTACAAATGAAATATCATTAATTGATATGTACTTGATATGCTTGATACAGTGGAGTAGAAAAGGTGGTACCCAGGGCATGATTTTTGGTTAACCTGGGGTTAAAAACTGTGTGTTGAAAGCTCACCGATAACAAGTTTTGTAGCTGTATAAAGCCAGGATGGCCAAGAGGCCTGATCCTGCCAGGGAGGGATCATGCAAAAAGTCACCAATCAGTTTCTTAGGACAGATGTGTGTTTTCATGTCCAGCTCCTGGAAGGGTCATTACCAATAGTGCTGACTTAAACTTGTGAGAGAATGTATTGGCTTGTCTTTTTTGGTGGTTTCCTTCTATCTAGTAAGGATTGAAAAAATGAGTATTGCGGAAGAAGAGTGGATTATTTGAAGTCTTAGATTGTTTCAACTTGTCTAATGTAGGCTGAACTGGAGCAAGAGGTGATTAGGTCAGGAAACACTGCAAAAAGATAGAGGATTGAAACAGCTCTGTAAGATGAAGGCTCGTTATATTTTGTATGACTTCAGTGCACACTTTAGTAACAGTAATGCTCCCTGAGAGAGAGCACTCACCACTGGTAGAACAACTCAGCTTTGCCTGAGTGGATCATCTCAATGTTGCAGGCGTAATTGGAAGTGTACCATGTGAGCATTGTTGCAGTCTCAGCCTAATGTGCTGAGAATGCCAGTTCTGTAAGTTACACGGGGCTTGTTGACAGCCTTTGTAGCTAACTGGTTGTTTGGGAGCTTAAAGGGGTTCCTTGAAGGAAGGAAACCAGGCTCTGGCAAGAGAGCTTGTTTAGGTGTTGAGTTTCTAGATAGCAGAGGAGTTAAATAATTCTGAATGTTCTATAATGTACAGGAACTCAGAGCAGTGGGAAAATGTTGTTATATTACCTTCTAAACAATTTTGCTTTTATATCTTTCTCTTGCTTTTTTTATTACAGTAGCTTGAGTTTTTCCCCTTTCTAGAAATGCCAAATGCTGAGTCATAGTGCTTGTTCAGTCAAGATTTTGTTGCTAATGGTTTAAATTAGTGTTATCCATTATTCCTGAGGTAACATTTTATTTCTGTGCTTTGCTTTGAGGAAAGAGGAATTGTAACTCAAAGTGCACGAGGTAAACTGTCTTTTGGGCAGGGAAAAAAATATTTTCATTTGGAAAATGATCGGCTGTGTCACAATGAATGAGGGGAAATTGGAGCAGGTAAAAAGATTAATAAAGCCGTGAGCAATAAATGCCAGTGGAAGGGGCCTTTCATCCTTGTTGCAGGGGAGCTTTGTATGCAGAACTCCCTGATTTCCAAGATGAGTAGCTTTAATTAAATATCTCCTTTTTGCTGTGCATCCCTGAAACTGTCACTTGCAGGGATAGAACTGCACAGAATTCATAATCCAAATTACTTTGTTTATGGCAGAGAGAGCTGCTGTGCAGATCTCTTTAAACTATGATGTTAACTTCTCAATGAGTATCTTCTTTTAATCTTGCCTCTTTCTTGTATTTTTACTTCTTGTCTGCTTTCTTTTCTGTGACTTTATGTTCGTGTGTGGTCCTTGGAGGCTTTCTCAAAGAGCTGTCTGCCTTTCTGCACAGCTGTGCCTAGCTTATTTTGCAACATCAGTCTGCTCAGGAACTGCCACCACAAAGCATTTCATTTACCTTTATTCGAAAAATCTTACTTGAATTTTATCACTTTCCAAGTAGAAGAAAGTAAAGCACCAAGATGCCTTGTTCCTTGATGATGTGATGCTGGTGTTACTTGGAATACAGCTGATAATAATGCAGAAAAGTCTGTTAATCAGAAATATTTCATTTAGTGTCCTTATTTCTCACACACCTGTGTGTATTTTGTCATCTTCTTATGTCACTTCTGTTACATTCCTTTTGCCAGGATGGCAACTCATCTCTTGCCTTGTAGTTGGAAATACTGACCTTGGGTATGAGCAGGAGGAGCTCCACAAAACACAGCTTTGTTCCAGTTGTTACTGGGAGCTCCCTGGTCACTGCTATAAAGACTGAGATCAGAGCTTAATGGACTTTACTGATTCCTGGGGTACCTGGCTGTACAGTCAATAAGTATACAGAGGTTAGGCTTGGTAAGATTATCACAGTGGAAAGATGATCAAAATAAATGAAAACCCTCACCAGTGTTGTAGGCTTGCAGTAAACTCCACAAAGAGCAATCTCCAGAGAGAGATCCTTCCTCAGTGACAGTCAGCACTTCAATAGGATCTAGGAGAGGTGAAGCCACACTCCATCCCTTCCTGGTAGCACAGATGAATTGCCTCCACCTGTGTTCCTGCAGCTGACTCATTGCTTGCCTCAGGTGGTCAATCAGAGATTCAGGCCGTGATCAACAGTTCCCATACACTAGTCATCTTTTTATATTTGGAATTCTGAAATTCCTGTATATAAAAAAGTCAATATTTGACCTATGATGACACAAGCTTTCTTCTCTTAGTCCCTCACGAGTACTTTCTGTCATGTCCAAACTTGTAGATGTGTTTTACTGATTTAAATAGGATTATCATTTTATATATCAAATAGAGTAGAGAGACATCTTTTAAAAATTTGTTTAAAGGTTTTATAATGCCTGTGTAACTTCAGGATTCTAAATAATTCTTTTTTTCAGGTCCACAATGTTTCCTTTGCTTTTGAGCTGATGCAAGATGGAGGACTCAAGAAACCAAAAGCTCGTCCTGAAGGTAAGGGCATGACACATGTCTTTGAACTACATATGGAGACATAAATGTCAGGTGCATTTCAAGTGCAACTCCATTCGAGACAACAGAGTAGTATTAAAAAGTGGAGCTGTAATGTGCATCTTAACAATTTTCTAAAAGATTAATTGTCTAGGATATATGCTAACCTGTGTTTCTTATCTGGAATAGGTTTACTGAAATTTGCATGTCAAGTTTTAGGGAAAGTTTCAGGAGCTATGCAGTGCTATGTTATACATTTGACTGGTATTCTTGATCACAGTCCAAGCAGGAGCTTTTCATGGTCTAATTCTCATAGTTATTACAGTTAGTTTGTATTCTTGGGGTCAGATAACTGAAAGGCTTTTCTCCTTTTGGTGATCTGGTAACAAACTCTTCTTGATTTATGCAGTGCTGTCTTGGGCTCTGCTTGTCACTGTAGTTCCATCAAATCCTCTGTAGGATCAGCATCTTGACAGTACAGCCATGTAATACGTATTTCTTAGAGCAAGAATTTATTTTGTCATAGACTCCAGCAGTCTTTAGAAAGTGAGTATAGTATTCTCTGTTAATGCCAAAGTGATCTATTACTCTTCCCTAAATAGGCTGGAAAACGTGTTAGGTGAATTCATGCCCTTTTGTTGGAATTGTATTATGAATGCCTCTTAAATTAGTTTTAGCCCATGTTTTCTGTGGTGCTTTCATGAAAGAGGTGGTTTGATGTTTTAGTGTTCCTTTGTACCAGTGATATACAAAAAGAGGAGCATACAGAACTCCTGCTCTATGTTCTTCCAGCCCAATTCAATAGGTTGAAGCAGAACTTGATGCTGAGTTATTGCAGCAAAACTGTGTTTTACTGGATTAATTTTTTAGCCTCAAAAGGAGTTGTTATGGGAAGTGAAAGTTTTAAAATGATGGAATATTTTAAATATTTACATGATTGACAGCCACTTCCAGTTAACACTTCATTAGTTATTGTTGGGCATGTTATGACTGTGTATGCTTCATCTTAAAATACGAAACATGGTGCTGAGGATATGCTTACTTCTGGGAATGCCTTCAAGACATCAGTAAGGAACACTGTAATAACCCACACAGGGAGGATGCATCTTAGAATATCATACTTTTTAAGGTAACAAACAAAGGCATAACAAGGTCCGGAAGATAGGAAAAAGTCAAAATAGAATTACAGTGATCTTTTGTAACAGTGAAGGTAATTAACCATCAGTCTGTATTGTCAAGGGATATAGATGGAATTTCTACCACTGGAAGATTTGAAAAGAAAAACAGAAGTCAAATGTTAACATTGTATTTTAAGTTCAGCCATCACTTAGTTAGTAAGATCAGGGCAAGATTTCAAAGGTCAGATTCACAGAGTCATATAATAGCTGGAAGATACCTCTGGAGGTCTGTCACCAGTGCCCAAGCAGGGTCAGCTAGAAACAGATATCTGGGGCCACATCCAAGCAGCTTCTAAAGATCTCCAAGGGGGAAATTGCACAGGCTTGGGCAGCTTGTGCTACTGCTTCATCTCTCACACAACAAAAATTAAAAAAAAAGAAAAAAGAAAAAAGTATATTTCCTGATGTTTAGAAAGAATCTCCTGTGTTTCAGTTTGTACCCATATGCCTGTTGCCCAGTGCCATGACTGGCATGGCACTGGGCACCACTGAAAAGAGCCTAGCTCTGTCCTCTTGCACCCTTCAGGCATTTGTACACGTTGATAGGATCTGCCCAGGCCTTCTCTTCTCTGGGCTGAACAGTCAAAGCTTTCTTTCCTCATGTAACAGATGCTCCTGTCCCGTAACCATCTTTGTGGCCATTTGTTGGCCTCTTTCTAATAAGTCCCTGTCTTTCTTGTGCTGGAAAGCCCAGAACTGTACACATCACTCCAGGTGAGGTTTCAGAGAGAGGAAGAGTCACCTCCCTTAACTTTCAATCAGTGATGCCCTCATTTCAGCCCAGGATACCATGATCCTTCCTTGCTGTAAGGACGTACCCTGAGGACTGTGTTGTACTTGAGTTCAAATAATGTAACCACAGTCTTTTCTTCTGACTCTAAATCCACATAACGTTGCACTGCCAAATAAAAGAGCTGGGTCCACTCCCTCTTTTAGCAATAAAAACCCTTGCATACCTCTGATTCCTCGAGATTATCAACACAGGTGATCAGCAGCAGTCACTGTAGCTCACAGTGCTTCTGGAGATTAGAGTGAGTCAGCCTGAAATGCCTCCAGCAATACAGTGAGGGCAGGTGGCTGGTGTCTGTCCAGCACGGTGCTGCTGGTTTGGGTCTCTTCCAGCCCTGCCTGTGTCATAGCCTGATCCTTAGCTCTTGCTTCTGCTCTTTCCTGCTGCCACTTGCTGTCAGCACATCTTAGGATGTGCCACGTTTACACAAATGCAGAATACAAATTCATAAATGATACAGGTGAAGTAATACAAGAAAATTCTGAGAGGCTACTGAAAATCCCAGATGAAATGTGGAGGATCACAGAATCACAGAATCACCCGGGTTGGAAGGGATCCCAAGGATCATGTAGTTCCAACCCCCCTGCCTAGCAGGGCCACCAAACATACACATTCAGATCAGGTTGCCCAGGACCCCGTCCAACCTGGCCTTGAACACGTCCAAGGACGGGGCATCCACAACCTCCCTGGGCAGCCCGTTCCAGGGCCTAACCACTCTCCTAGTAAAGAACTTCCCCCTAACATCCAACCTAAATCTTCCCTCCTTCAACTTAAAACCATTTCCCCTAGTCCTGCTGTTGTCAGCCCTTTTGAAGAGTTTACTCCCCTCCTGGGTGTAGGTTCCCTTCAGGTATTGATAGGCTGCAATGAGGTCACCCCGCAGCCTTCTCTTCTCCAGGCTGAACAAGCCCAACTCCCTCAGCCTGTCCTCATAGGGGAGGTGCTCCAGCCCCCTGATCATCTTAGTCGCCCTCCTCTGGACCCTTTCCAAAATCTCTATGTCTTTCTTGTACTGAGGGCTCCACACCTGGACACAGTACTCCAGGTGGGGCCTCACAAGAGCCGAGTAGAGAGGGACAATCACCTCCCTGTCCCTGCTGACCACCCCTCTCCTGATGGAGCCCAGGATCCCATTTGCCTTTCGAGCTGCCAGAGCGCACTGCTGGCTCATATTCAGTCGCTCGTCCATCAGGACCCCCAGGTCCTTCTCTGCCGAGCTGCTCTCAAGGACCACTCCTCCCAGCCTGTACAGGTGCCTGGGGTTCTTCCGGCCCAAATGCAAAACCCTGCACTTTGCCGTGTTGAACCTCATCAGGTTCACCCGAGCCCAGCTTTCCAGCCTGTCGAGGTCCCTCTGAATGGCATCCCTTCCTTCCACCGTATCAACCGCACCACTCAGCTTGGTGTCGTCAGCAAACTTGCTGAGGGTGCACTCAATTCCCTCATCGATGTCATTAATAAAGATGTTAAAGAGGATATAAGATTGTTATCCAGTTTAGGTGGGAATGTAGGGTGGGGAGGTCCTGGCAATGATTCTTCAAAACAAGCAGTAGCTGTTTCCCCTGGACCTCATGTTAATTGTACTTGACCTGTTAACTGTTTGCAGTCTTTCTAATTCCTTGTGTGATTTAAAAAAAAAATCTCTTCTTGCTTCCTTCTCCTTCCATAAATACTGTTTCCTGTGTATCTTTTGCTTCTTCCACTATTCCTGCTTTGCATATTTTACCCAACCTTTATTTTCACCTCTTCAGCCTTCGCTATCATGCCTGGATTACTTGTGGCATTTCCTGGCATTTTATTAACATAATAGGATGGGAGGTGCTGGTGGAAAAGCTTTTTTATTGGAATTGTTTTGTTCCCTGGTCTAGCATGGTAAGAAGGATATTAAGTAATAGAAAGCTTAGAGTCTGCAAAAAGAATTTAAGATTTATTTGTGGAGCATATCACTGCTGAGTTGTGGGTATCATAAAATCATTTGAGTTGGAAGGGACCCTTAAAGGTCATCTAGTCCAACTCCCTTGAAATGAACAGGGCCAGCTAGATCAGGTTGCTGAGAGCGCCATCTAGCCTGACCTTGAATGTCTGCAAGGGCCGGGCACCCATCATCTCTCTGGGCAACCTGTTCCAGTGCCTCACCACTCTTATTCTTCCTTACATATCCAGTCTAAATCTCCCCTCTTTTAGTTTGAAACTATTTCCTCTTGTCCCATCGCAACAGACCCTGATAAGGAGTCTGTCCCCTTCTGTCTTATAGGCCCCTTTAGATACTGAAAGGCTACTATCAGATCTCCTTGGAGCTTTCTGTTCTCCAGACTGAACAGCCCCATTTCCCTCAGCCTGTCCTCATAGGAAAGGTGTTCCATCCTTTGCATCATTTCTGTGGCTTGCTTCTAGATGAGCTCCAACAGGTCCATGTCTCTCCTGTACTGAGGACTCCACATCTGCAGTACTCCAGGTGAGGTCTCACCAGCACAGTGTAGGGGGGCAGAATCACCTCCCTTGACCTGCTGGCCACACTTCTTTTGATGCAGCCCAGGATACGGTTGGCTTTCTGGACTGTGAGGGCACACTGCTGGCTCATGCCCAGCTTGCCATCCACCAGTACTCCCAAAGTCCTTTTTGGCAGGTCTGTATTTTATCCTTATACCCTCCCACTTGTACTGATAGTGGAGGTTGCCATGACCCAGGTGCAAGACTTTGCACTTGACTTTGTTTGAACCTAATGAGGTTCACCTGGGTCCACTGCTCAAGCCTGTCTAGAGTGTGTGAGGTTCAGGATCTTATATGATGTACGTGGGTATTTGTTTGCTTCTTCTATGGCTAGTAATGTAGGTGGAAACTCAGACAGCCCAATAGGAGGGATGTTGCCAGAACGTAGCATTTCCCACATCTCAGACAGAAGTAGGCTTTATCTGTAACTAATCAGATTAGAGGGAGGAGAAGGGAATTATCTTTCTTCTGTTTCCCAGGGATGTTAGCTGTTACTGTAGTGCTGTGAAGGCGTTTTGAAATGCATCTTGTATGATACTTAAATAGCTTGGTTTGTGGTGATTGGAACTTTTCTGTTGCAGTTCCTACAGGCTCGGAGTTGTGAAGATTTGTATTCCTTTGAGGGCAAATGGTGTAGAACAAAATGCAAATTAAGGATTTTTCCTTTTCTTCCACAGATGTTGTCAACTTGGACCTGAAGTCTACCCTGAGGGTTCTATACAATCTATTCACAAAGTACAAGAATGTGGAGTGATCCTGGAAGCTGCTGAGATCCTCATCCTACCAGTCTTCTTAGGCAAAAAATCCAATGAAAACACCCTCTGCACATTCCCTTTGTGCCTTATGCTATACTTACTGCATTCTTTCCAAAATTGCTATGATCTCTGTAGCTGTTTGTATGACAGTTCCACTAAAAGTTATGCATGTGTAATCTCTAGGTCACTTAAAAATGTGTAGATATTTTATACTTCTACCAGGAGATATTCTTGAATCTGTTTGCTATGATCAAGAAATATTCTCTTGATAAAGGAAATATACCACTAACTATTTTAATTAGCAGGGAAAACTTGAGACTTTACTCATGATTGTGGACTCTGATTCTATAATAACCTTTCTTTCACTTGATGATTTTCCAGACTTACCCATTAGCATTAGAAACCATTAACCATTAGAAAATCAGCATTGAAATTTATTGGGAAGCTGTGCCTTTTTTATTAAATAAAGTTTAATATGTTCTATTGAGTGAATGAGGTTAAGGTTAATTACAGACAATATCTAAGCTTCGGTTTTTGTGTTAACCTCCTACTACTCTGTTATTTCCATTCAGTGTTTACACAGAATAAGACTTGCAATGGCATAACCATCTAGTCTTTTGAGGTCTCTTTTTATTTCATCTCCTTTCTAGGAGAAATATGTTTGCTGGAACCATTGTCATCCTTTAGGTATGCAGTTTCAATCAGGTCAGTCATCAGGAGCTTGTCAAATATGCCCAGGTTGGATTAATGTTTTCTGTCCCGGTCCTTTCTGAGATGTGTGTGGAGACTAACAAGCTTAACAGTTCAAAGGCTGTCACTTCATTTCATGTAACTGAGATAAGGGGTTGGATTCCTCTTGAAATTGCTGGCACCGGTACAGTTTTGGGGGTCAAGCATTTATAAACAGTTTTAAAGTATTTTCTTTCCTGAAGATTAAAAGTGAAATTTTGTGTAAATAAGAGCTTACCTCGTTGATTACCCTGGCTTCTACTAAAGGCAAAGTGTACTTAGTGCAAGCCAGTGGTTAACTCTCAAAGTTGAAGCTTTGCAATGATGTTTAGTTGTGCTTCAAGCTGATTTCAGGTCATCCAGTGTCATCCCAAGAACTTTAGTAGAAATTTTACAATAGACTTTTTCTCCTTTACTTCTTAAACATTTTTTAATCTCAGGAAGAAGGCAAATGGGCTTCTGCTTCTTCATTTCTTATTTTGGGATTCTGAATTCTAGTAATGAATTACTAATGCCACCTCCCCTCATGCCTCCAGAATAAAAGTGAAAGGAAGCTTCTCTGTTTTTCCATGAAAAATTCAGGTCCATGTATTCTGTAGGATTCTTTGGGAGTCATTGTTTGTACTTAAGGAGCAACAGACCTCTTGCTGTTTATAATAACAGTGCCTAGTACTATAGGACTTGAATTTCTGATGAGACCATTGGACTCTACCATGGTGCTGGCAGTTATTGCAGAGGGAACTTGTAGAAGCACTGAGACCAGGTGGGTCAGCTCTCCTGGCAAGTTAATTCAATTGATCTAACTTTTGTGCTATGAAATAGGCTGGAAGATGATTGAACTGAAATGTCTCACAAACTTTCTGTTTAACGTAATGCATGTGTGGGAAATGAGTCTGTAGAAGAGCCATCATTCCACTCACCCCTGGATGTGGAAATGCCAGTGCTATCTTTATTATCTGAGATGTTGGGAAAGACCTCCAGAGAATCTAGTCATGAAATTACTGGCTATATTAATATAAAAAACAAGCAGAAAATAAGAAGAGGAGGTGGATGAGAGCAGTTTTGGTTTGAGAGAAGAAAAGGCTATTTCTGAGATGGGAATTTACTACATCTGATATCTTAATTGCCTGTGAGCAGATGTGGACACAACAAATTTGAAGAGTCTCTGTCTTTTTCAGTTAGGTGTTTCTAGTTACTCTGCAGAAACTTGAATCCCTCCTTTGCAATCTGAGGCATGGGTCTCTTTTAGCATTTCTTATGTTAACATCCCAGCTGGTCAAAACAGGATTGAAACATTGGGCAGTGTCATATCCTGTGGGTTTAGTTATCTTTCTTCAAGATGGTACATGTTGCACAGGGAAAATGCATTTTTCATTCCTTAGCTCATTGTTGTATAACCAGGTCACTCTTCCTGAGAACGTTGTCTTTACTGTTGACCAAAGAGGGAGAGGGAATGGACCTTAACTGAACTGGAGCTTAGTTGCAAGCAGAACAGTTTACAGGAAAAGCAGTGGAGGCAAAGCCTTCTCTAAGCACGTGTTTTTGTCATGACTTTGTTACGAGATACTTACTCTCAAAAAGAGAAGTCAGTGTTTAGAATGTTATTCACAAACTCTTTGCTCTACTGGAGTTTTAGATATGTTCCCCTGGGTACCAGTGGGGTAGATTTGAACCCTGTTGAGTTCACCTGGAATGCTGAATGCTCTGCAGTACTGAAGTTTCCACATTTTTAAATACTGTCTGTCTTTTCCAGTTCATACAACTTGCCTTTTAGGTGTGTCTGCTTGACGTATTGAGATGCAGTGAGCTGTATTACAACAGAAGAAGCCCAGATGTTCCTTGGCTGCGTCCTATTTCTCTAGATAAAAAAGCAGCAAAGCAGATTTTATTTTTTTGGTCAGTTAAAACTTATGGGCCTTCTCACGCCTCCTTCTCATACCCCAGTGCTTTCAGTATTAATGTATTTTTTTAAGAATCTTTTTTACAGTTTTTAACAGTGTTTACTCTTGATATCTTACTAAAAACTAGTCTTGCAAGTAAAATTCTGGACTTGTCATTTGTGACAAGAGTTGTGTACTGTAAGCAAGTTCCAATGCAATGCTATGTTTGCTAAAGATAACAGCAGAAGTGTTGTGCATGGTTTTGTGACTGTTGTACTATTTATTCAAATAAATAAATGATGATCCCATGATTTTCCACATCTCTTTTTTTTTCTATTTTTTTTTCCTGCTAAGCAGACAAATCAGTGGGAAGAACCTTTGAAAGATAATGGGCTTCAGCTATCTTCTTTATCAAGAGTCCTAGATACGTGTGACCCATGTAGACGTAGCAAAGCAGTGGTCTCAGTGTGGCCTTGGTGATGTGATTTTACAGTTAGATACAAACGTGTCTGACTCATTCATCAGCAGCATTTTTGTTACTGCCCTGCTTGATCATGTTGTTCATCTTCTCCCTTCCACGAGAGATAACTGAATTATGCTGTCTGATACTTTTAAAAGTCTCAGGGCCGAGTTCTTCCACAGCTGAGTAGGAGGGAAACCAGGCATGATGGAACTGGAATTCTGTATGTCTCTGCAGAGCACCTGGGAAGCCAGGAGCCCGACAAAGTATGGAATGACCCTGGAAATCCATATATTTGCTCCAGTGTGAAGGGGACAAAGAGCATCTCTTCTATAAAGCAAAGCCAGGGAAAGCAGGAAAATATATGATCAGAACTTGTTATGGGTGGGAGTACCACCAATTCCATGAATTGTTCTTCAGTGGCTATTTTTATAAGAAGTCTAGGTGCGTGTGGTTGTGTGCATGACACATGCTTTGGGAATGGATGGAAACACTCATGGGGCAAGATGCAACTCTGGCACTGAATTTACTAGTGCAGTTCCGCAGAAGACTGGATGCTTCATGCACTGCTGATATTTTGGAAGAAAAATATGCCCATCCACTGTTCAAGACTGTTCTTTGCCCTGTCTTGCACTGCATTGTGTCTGAGACTTTTAAGAAAGAAACATGAGTTGCTAGATGAAGCACGGAAAGGCCTAATAACTACAGATAAATTCCCCAAATTTTAGTTGTTCCTACTCGCTCTGCCTGCTGATAAGAAACTGGATTTCAGAAGTGCAGCATTTCCAGCTGTCCTTTTTTTGGATTTTACTCCCTACATTTCTAGGCTGTGGCATGCACTCCTGTGTAGGTTAGAATGTACTCTTGGTCTTTTCTGAATTGATATAATGTGCTTTTTTTCTGCTTAGAGAGTATGCTAAGTTTGTACTTCGACCCCTAGATGAAAGTTTTGGAGTTAATTTCTCAGTTACTAAGAATTCATAGCACCTGGAAGTCTGTTTTCATCTCACTTTCCTTTACCCTATTTAGCTCATGCTGAACTATTAGTTCTCATCTATAGTGTGGAGCTAAACACAGAAGTCAGTCCCTTAATAGTGTTAAAACAGACTGGCTTAATTAGTGTGGCTGTCTCCTGTCTTGTTCTGGGATTTCATGGAGGACTGCAGAGCTGTTGCTTTTTTATTCTGGAAGACTTAACAACTGTAAGCGATACCTGAAGGCGATGTCCAGGGAAAGTGATGGCTGTGGAAAGCTTTCTCTCTTTAATCTGTGGTAAAAAAAGGGGAGGCAGAGTATCAGATCTGCCTAGCAGAGGTAACTCTTGTATCAGATGAGCATCTAGGGCACTGGTGTGACTAATTAGCTGTCCAAGGACAAATGAGCTTATTTCTGCCTTTCTACTTCTGCCAGGTAGGAAGAAAAGTGCTGATCTGCCTTACAAAATGCTCTAAGGGCCATGAGTAAGAGGTGTAATGTAGCATGATGATTTTATCTGTCACTGGATCTTTTATTAAAGGCAAAGAAAACATGCAGCGATGTGTACTAGCAAACGATGTGGTGCTATGAAACAATGACAGTATCTTGCTTAATACCTTCTGGCATTTCAGGAGTTGTGAGGATACATGTTTCCTGCATTTGTATTTCTGTTTATTGCAGTCTCCAGCAGGAACTGAGCACGCAGACAATGAAGTTCCGCTTATGACTCTGGTTTCATTTTCAAGTGCTGTCAGTGCTGTGTGGTGCAGCTTCCACCACGCAGTGTGCGTGCTTCGTGCTGCCCTGTGCAGGGGCTGCAATGGAACCAAGCCCCTGAGCAATTGCATCGCGCTGCTGTGAGAAAAGCTTCTAGAGAAATACTGAAGAATTGAACAGTAAGTTTGGGACTCTTTCAGGGGGAGTTTTGGTGGTTTTTTTTTTCAGCTATAGGGCTTCACGCTTCTTAATGCTTTCGCATGGATTGTTCTTGCTGAGAAAGTGTCTCTTCTGATGCTGGTGACTCTTGAAAAGTCTGATACTGAACAAGGAAGTAAAAATAAGTTTTAAACTGAGTGCACAGTGCGTGTTCTCTCTTTTTATTTATTCTGCTTTTTTGAAGGCAGAAGTGTTATCGCTAGCATTCAGAATTGGGTTTTGTTCCCTGTTTGTGTGATCTGTTTAGAAAACCGTTCATAGGAAATGTGCTCGTGCTGATGCAGAGCAGGGCTTTTGTCTTGTTCAAACAGGAAGTTCAGCAGTTGAAACAATGTGGTAACGTCGGTGAGTGCCTGTGTATATCCTACAGTCAGTTCAGATATCCTCTCACCAGTGCTTTATATCATACATCAGGGATATCTGGGAGTCAGACTGTGAGAAGACCTGACGTGAGATGAGCTGATGTGGCTCACTAAGAGAATGAGTTGGTTTATCTGTTGTTGTTGCAGCATTATGCAGTTCTTGGCCTACCAAAAATTCACCACGGCAGGTGGTGCAAGAGGAATACAGCAGCTGTTGCTTTTAAAGTGAACAAGGCTGTGACATCTCAGTAAAAGAGAACGAAGGACCACATAAAGCCATTTCATTTGAATAGTCAATAATTAAAGCTTAATTTTATTAAAAAATTCCACTGTGAAATGCCACTACAATCAATATTCAAACAGTTGTCTCCTGGAATGATCTCTCCTCCTAATAGTGATAAATAATTCATGCAGGAGGCCAGAGAAAAATAGCATGTCAGCAAGAGCTCTGGATAGTGAATTTGAGCACTAGACTGCAGAGGTTATGGGAAGCCTGGAAGCTTGCAGGTGAGCAAATCTCCCGTCCTTTTCGATTTCTTATTAAGCAATTAAACCCAAGGAGGAGTCCAAATCCCATTTTGTTCTGTTTCACGCTGTTTCTGCAGCAGGTTACCTTTTGAAAGGCCACTACCAAGGATCAAGCCTTACAGCAATGAAACTTGTCACAAGAGGCTACTCAAGAGCACTAATTATTAGTAACAAGTAATGAGTCTATTAAATGCCAAGGAGCTGCAGTTCCTAGCCTCTGAAATGGCAGTTGGAAATCAGTATAGGTGAATGCAAAGTGAAACACATAGTGGGAAAACACAATACTGTTTCTACAGATAAGTGATGGGCTCAGAGCAGGGTGTTGGTATTTAGGAATAAGATCTTGGAGTTTTAATAGACAGTTCTGTTAAAGTGCCAGCTCAATTGGCTCAGCAGTGATCAGTAAAACAAATGATGTTAGGAATTAGGAGGAAAGGCATGCAGAACAATGCAGAGGGCACCGCCCTAAACCTGTGCAGTTCTGCTTCCTAGCAATTGAAAAAGGATGTGGTAGCATTGGAGAAGGCTCTGAAAATGGGGGCTCAGATGATCGAAGTTACAGAATGGCATCTCTGCAAAGGATGTAGGGTGTGCTTCTTTGTGGAAAGAGATGACTGTTGAGGGTGTACTGTAGCAGCACAGTAACATAAAGATGTGAAGAAAATGAAGTAATGGCTCTCCACTTATGTGTAGTGGGGCGCTTCAGAGGAAGTAGCCTAGGGTCAGAGCAAGCAGAAGGGAAGTGTTTCCTTATACCAGTTGGCGCTATGCTCTTCAGCTCCTCACTGTTGAATGGTGAGAGAGGCATGTATTCATGGGCAGGCTGGGAAGTTCATGAGAACTAAGTATTTTGACAGTATCAAATTATTAGGACTCCAGTTTTGGTTTAGAAAGGCTGAGCAGCAGGGTGTTGAAGCTTGTGAGCGTGTTTTAGGGAAGTAACTTGTTAATGCTTGCTCTATTTTCTTTTTCCCTAAGCATCTGACTTTGGGTGCTGTAAAGGACCAGCAGCATTCAAATGATCTCTGGTATCAGGTGACAGGACATTTTGTCTCACCCAGAATGGCCATGTTACCATTCTGGCCAAGTACAACACACAAGACCTAGTCCTTGGAGTACATTACCTTTCATTAGTGTAAATTCTTAATTTCAGACCCTTTTCTGTAGGCTTCCAAATGTTAAAGGTAGCTTTCTGATGCCCGGGTTCCTTGGCCAAACAGATACCAAGGATGTGGCAGGCAATATGCCTTATTTTAATGTGTAAATATTCAAAGGAAGTGTAAGGGATGTGCAAGTTGGATATTGCAGTGAAGTTGACTTGGTAAGTTGTGGTTTACATCGATTATTACATAGGGCTTTAGAGTAGAACTTTCCAAGACAAAACAAGTGCCAGAAGTCTAATTTAAGTTGGACTTAGGTTTCTCTGTATTAATTACCTCTTTACTCCTAGTTTCCTCCTCTAGACAGTCTCATCTCAGATAGTTCAGTTGCTCCCCAGGCACTAAGTGACTGAATTTCTCCTAAGTATCTTAATTTATTATCCACCTTTCAGGTGACAACATTCAGTTTTGCAGCCATAATGACAGTCATCGCTTTGTGACTCTTCTTCCTTGATTGTCTGTTGGGTTTGTATCCAATTTGTTTGCAAGACTGATATGCAAAAGTATTTAATTTCCACTTCCTAGCAATAATTGTGGCTTGGCAAGATCTGTGTTAAAATACACATTCATAGTGGACTTTGACTGGAGTCTTTAATGAACACTGAGAGAGTCTGCAAAGGAGGATTATACATTTTTGAGTGAAAAACTACCAGAGAAATGTCACTTTGGAAACTGTCTCTGGACAGTTGTGCAATGGCATTTGCAGCAGCTCTCTTGCTGCAGGAGCAAGGAGGGCTATGAAGATTGTGAAGGGTCTGGAGGGCAAGGTGTCTGAGGAGCAGCCGAGGTCCCTTGGTGTGCTCAGCCCAGAGCAGAGGAGCTGAGGGAGGCCTGATGGTGGCTGCAGCTCCTCACAGGGAGCGGAGGGGCAGCGCTGAGCTCTGCTGTGTGACAGCGACAGGGCCAAGGGAACGGCATGGAGATGTCAGGGGAGGGCAGCTGGGGGTCAGGGACAGGGGCTGCACCACAGGGTGGTAGGGCCACGGAACAAGCTGCCCAGGGCAGTGGGCATGGCACTAAGTGCCTGACTTCAAGGAGAGTTTGGGCAAAGCTTTCAGATATAGGGCTTGGATTTTGGGTGGTCCTTTGTGGAGCCAGGAGCTGGACTCTGTGATCCTTATCAGACCCTTCCAAACAGGGATATTCCATGATTCTGTGATCTGCTGAAGTTAACTGATCTTTGGTTTAAAGAAGAGCTATCCTTTTTGTACAAACTTTTAAAAGAGACTGCTCAGGTTCTAGTACTATTCCTTGCTTTAGTCTGCCACGTTAAAGCATCCTAGTTTTCTTAGTCATGTGGACTTGGCCGATCAACCTTTACATAAACACACAGACTGCAAAAGCAAGCACTTGGAACTTTTCCTACCACTTAAGCATCCTGTAGAGCCTAGTTCTGTCTTTCGTGTTTTGTAGGCAACATGGAACAGATTTATGTATGCGTGGTTAAAAAATCAGACTTGTCTTTGCTTGTACTGTGGTTTAATTCAAGAACACTAGGGGACATCTTTGCCAGACCCTTCTTCATAGGTTGTGGCTGGTATCAGGGTGCACTTCAGTTTGGTAGGACAAATGAGTGTTATACAGCCTCCCCACCCTACTCCCACAGCTCCATTCTTTGGCTCCTGCTGTCCTCTGTGCAGCTCCTAACCTTTTTAGAAAAGCCTGCCTCTAGTATTGTTTGTTGACAGGGTATTTTCATCTCTGTGTTGTGTATTGCTGTTCTGCTTTCATTCAAAGATGGCTAGGCTGCGTAGGGAAGTCATTCTCCAGTCTGTGTTTAAGGTACAAATTGTTGAGAAGCTGTGCAACTTAATTTAACACCAAGTTGAGGTTGTATACCCAGAAGGAAGCTGCTTTTTTTTACACAACTGTACCAGATGGTCTAGTAAAGGAAACTGCTTGTATCTGTAAGCTCATGTCTAATTTAACTACTGCATTCTTGATTTAATAGTTCTTAAGTATTGATCATTTTTATATGTATTGGTATCTAGAAGCCAAAAGCTTTTTTTTAATGTAAATTGAAAAATGATTTTACTAATTGATTCAGATGAAACAATTGGTTGGAATTAAGGCAAGTTTTTGTGCTTAAGGGCTTCCTTCCCTACATTCTGATTATTAACAGAAAAAATGAAGCTTCTTTTTAACTTTACATTTTTTTAATACGCATTTAAATATTATTTTCAGATTGTTTTTAGAAGTAATTCACAGGTCATTAAATAATAACTAAAAAAAAAAGCCCTTTCACTTGTTTTCTTCCTAACTGTTATTTTCTTCTATTCATGCCTTCTTTACTCATATTTCCTTTTACTCTGTATCTTTTATCAGGTAACCAGGACTGAAAAAATACAATGGACGCAGACTTCTTAAATGCGTTTACACAGCCTGCTGCTCTTAATAAATTCCTCGTTGAGAATGTCATCACTCCAGGTACGTACTTCGTAAACCAAGACAGAAAAAGGTCCAAGGAGTGACCTGAAGAGACAAGCAGAAAAATTGCAGTACGAATGAATCGTGTATTTTTCAACAGTAGTCTCCTGGCTTCATCGGCAGCAAGTAAATGCTGTGATGTGCATGTAGTTTGGCCTCTGACTCTCTTGAAGCAGATAATGAAGAAGCAACACAAGTCCTAGCTGATTCTTTAACTGAAATTGAAATTTCATACATAAAGGTCTGCCTAACTTTTGTTTGTTTCCAGGATTGTCCCTCTAGATTTATTGATTTGAATTACGTTGGAATATAACTTCTGACAGCAGTCATTAATGTTTTGATAAGTCATTTTCTTCCTTATGGGGAATCAATTGAAATAAAAAATGGCAATTTCTACATATGTCAGTTAGTGATACTGCAGATTTTATGGAAAACTTGCACGAGTTGTATCTCATAATTATAATTGGTCTCATTTCTTTCCTTCATAGGAGAGAAGAGGAAACTCATAAAACCCACCTCAAGCAACAATCCCAAACTGGAGGAATTAAAACTGGTACAATTTCTTTTACTACAGTGTTTAACTCTTACCTGAGATTGCTGTACCCTGCCACATGGCTGCTCAGTCATGTAAATTACTCAGCTCCTTGGCCCCAGACCCTCACTCTGTAAGGGCATGGGCATGTCCTGATGCTGGCATTTGGGCTTTGTCAAGTACAGTTCTAAGCTTTATGTGCTGACACCCCACAGAGTGGTCTCTGTTGTGCGTAAAGTGGAGAGCAGGTTTAAAATCTGGGCTTCTTCTTACATGATTTCTCACATAACTCGGGACGTGTATGAAGTAGCCGGGTGGTACTTGGCTGTAGCAATAGTGTAATGGCAATAAGAATCCATCCAGGACAGCCAGCTGTGATTGAAAGGAAATCCATGTCAACACTTGTTATGACTAACAGGAGACGTTCAAATACGTTGAAGTTGGTTCTCCTGATGCTATGATAACAGGCTGTGGAATTGCTGTGGTGATGGTCAGCAGTTTTCTCTTGTCCTCTGCCTTACGTCTGCAGCTCACTGAAGGCTGCAGGCTTGGCGCAAGCTAAGGTGCAGCCTGATGGGTTAATAAATAACAGAATAAGGAGGAGTGAGGATGTGCAAGTCACCAGTGAAATTGAAGAGAAAAGCCCTCAAGCTGTTGTGCAGTTCATTGTCTGCTTGAGGTGGCTGTGACAGATGAATCCTATTTCACGGGAAAGTGCTTTATTTCCAAGTAATTTTGAAAATTCCCCCTGTGCTTTCAATCACTGTGTTTTTCTAGTGGCATAGCCCAGGGGAAGGCTAGCATACTGAAATTTCCTGCAAGAAAAGTGGTGTGTCTCTTTTGAGACTGGCACTTCTTGCATTATGGAGATACTAAAAGTGTTAGAAATATTACAATAACAAGCTTAGGCTTTGTGCTGTTGTGTGTGTTATATGGCATTCATAAATTCTTAAATATGTGTGCTTCTTTATTATGTTTTCTTAAACCTTCATGCACATTTGATAAAAAATATTTAATTTCTATGTCAGGCTTTCACAATGTTTTTATATGAAAGAGGAAATCTTGAAAGGTGATGCTGCGAAATGCAATTATGTTGTCTACAGAGACATTGCATTTGTTCTTTCCAGACTGCCAAAAATGAAGAGATTCCTTATTATATGGAGATTTCTGTGAGCTTCAGTGCTTGATTCTTTTCCTCTCAGAAACTCCTGAAAGAATGTTTGTCGCTGTCTGTCTTCTCTGTGGAAGATGGTGAGGTGGAAATGCAGATGCAAAGGGGGGCATCCTCCATGTGCCATCACTGCTACTGCTTGCCCTCTTGATCTAAAGTGTTTGTGGCTCTTTCGGAGAAGAGCTTGGGATGCAGAGGGGGAGCTGTGGAGATCCTTATTTAACTTGGAAAAAGACAGTCTTGCATTACGTTTTGTTCTGAAGCTGGGAGCTAAGAAGTGTGAAATGGCTTGCTGTAGTTACTGTAAATATTGAAGAATGTGTAAAAGAGAAGATGGTTGCTTTAGAAGCCAGTAGCAAACATCTTTAGGTATTCCTTTTCTCCTTTCTCAATTTATTCATTTTTACACACTGCTCTGCAGCTGAATGGGACCTCAGTAACAGGACTTGAAAGAGTAGTCTGAGCTGCAGGCTGTGGTCGTGGTTGTGAAGAGCTGAGATACCCAACGAGGAGGCTCATAAATCTATACTTAGCAGTACTTTCTGCTTTTTGGTCTTGCCTGTACCATGACATTTGGTGTACATGTCTAGCCCTTGCCCACCTAGACATCACCAGGTCTTAGGCTGCAGGAGCAGAGCTTTCTGCTCTAGAAAACACCAGTTACTTCGTTGTTGAGGAAGTGTGCTTACACTTGCTTTGTCAGCTCCTCAGTTCAGGAAAGTGCCCAAGTTGGGCATTTTTTTCTCATGCAATTTCAAGCATCCCAGAGGTCATTATTTGTATTTTTATAAACTATTTCTTATATTTTTGTTACTGCTGGCTAACTTACAGGGACCTGCTATGAATTATCTCTTATATTTACATCAAATGAGAAGGAGATCACCCATACAACATACTCCAAGCACTCACTTGCAGCAGTAAAAATAGCAATATGAGCAATACATGTCCTTTTTCAGGAGATTCTTATTGATAACCAGCTGGGACTGCTGCTTTTTAGTGCTGCTTCAGCAGGTCATCTTGCCTTTGTATTAGCATATGTGACTAAATAAGGAATGGGGAAATGCTGAGGAGCTCCTCTGGTGTTGTGCATACAGGATACAACCCACAGAATGAGAGAAAGCTTTCAGAAACTTTTGTCTGTGTGAATTCTCTGATGTCTAATAAAGGCAGGGTCTACTGTACTGCCTTCTCCCTAATGGAAGTGGCTATAGGATCTGCCTTCTTCCCTGTGAAGCTAATTCTACAAAATTCATGAGAATATAACTTGGGAGGTACTTGTCTCACTTAAAACTTTGCCCAGACGTGGCTAATGAGCCTTGTATTATTAGGAAGAACCAATTGACACTTAACTTCCAGTTTCTTTAAAAATAACCAAGAAGGAAAAAGGAAGTAGAGGTTGAAAGCAAAATGAAACATGAAATAAGACTAAAGAAAGAGGTAAAGCATGGCATAGCACTGAGGACTTGTCCAGACAAAAATACAATTGTCAGCTGTTTCATTTCCCTCCACAGCTGCTGATTGACTGGATTAACACGACTCTGAAAGAGGAGCACATAGTAGTGAAAAGTTTGGAAGAAGATCTGTATGATGGGCTGGTACTTCATCATCTCTTGGGTAAGCTGTTTCTGAGTTAAGCTCGCAAATAAATAACAGAAAACCTTTACAAAGGTAGGACAAACATACTCTTGAACAGAAAGTGCTGTGGGTAAGTTGTGATAAAGGCAACTCTGAATGGATGCCTGGTGATCCACTGTTGTTTTATACAAATATTGTTTGTCTTCTCAGAAAGTCTTTAGCATCAGCCAAGAGCACAAAGGCAAATTATGATGCTACCAGAAATATCAAATGGGATCAGCACAATGATTTGTATATTTTCCAGCTTTTTCGTTTTTAAGTTTCAGGTCTAATACTCTGAATTGATGAATATCAATTTATTAAAGATGTGATCTCTTGGAACAGCCTCTTGGTCCATTTGTTTCTTCATTTTCCCTGTCCCTGCTTTGTTTTTCTTTTTTTGGGCACTCCTTTCAAATCCCATCTCCTTTTCCTCAAGGTTGAAGACAGCAGAGTGAATAGGATTAGCTTATTTTCATAGATTGTTTGTCTGAGCAATGAGCTGGGATTTCTTCTTTATGTGTGAGTTGGTATGGCCTTTGTGCAGTACCTACAGGAAGGATTAATGTGTTGAATTCTTGTATGTTCCCCTAGGAAAAGGAGTGATGTGGAGTGCTGGGGATGGAGATGCTGCTGTAAGGAATGGGCTGAGACCTTCAGAGTTTTACTGTGTTTACTTGAGGCTATCAGAGAGAGTGGGAGTTTGATAAGGCATATGCTGTGTGCGGGCTGTGGGTCTGAGGTGTGGAAGCTGCTAAATGGTACTGGGCATTGAAAACAAGACTTTGTGTGTTTTGCTGAGATTTTATATTGATTTTTTTTTTTCCCCTCTCTGTGATGGTGTTAAATGCATCCATCTTCTTTATGTGGGCTCTCTGTCAAAGAAAATCTAGGATCTCTCAAGCTGGATGTTGACAAGATAGCATTAACAGAAAAAAAACAGCGTCAGAAACTCTCTGTGATTCTGGAAGCTGTGGCTAAGTGTTTGCAACTGGAAGAAAGTCAGCTGAAATGGAGTGTGGAAGGTAGGTGCAGCTGTGAAACAGGACAAAATCAACCATCCCGAGGCTTCCTCTGCTGTAAGACTGCTGTGAAGCAGTGGAGTGCCAGAACAGTAATTAAATGACCTGTTTGCAATTATTAGTTGAACCACAAGTGAGACAAGAATATCTAGTCCCTGACTAAGTGCAGCTGTGTCCTCCAGGTATGTAGTTTAACAGCCTTTAGCATCCATGTGAATGTCTCACAAAAAGGACTTTCAAGACGTGTTATTGCTGAATTGTGATGTGATATAAACCTCAACTTGATGTCTCATCTGTGTTACTGTGACTTTGGGATGCTCTGTCCAGGAAGAACTTAGGATATTACAGTGAGGTTTAATTGTTCTGCACAATAAACTTTGTATTCTTTCTTTACATGGTACAGCAATTTTAGCAAAGGATTTACTGAGCACACTGCATCTTCTGGTCGCAATAGCAAAGCACTTCCAACCCAGTCTGGCTTTTCCTCCAAATGTTCATGTGGAAACAATCACTTTTGAGGTATTTATGGCTTTAATATTTGTCACCGAGTATCCTAAAAACGTTTCACAAGACTTAGTTTTATTTATAATTAAGGAGAAATGTGCGTGCAACAGTAAATGGGAGACATATTTTCTGTGAACTGTATCTTTCAATTTAATGACTAGACCATAATTTTTGAGCTTAGTTCAGGTGCTGTAACTTTAAAAGGATAGAAACACCATGTTACTTTTCTCTTTGATTGAAAAAAGGAATGGTCCAATCTGAAAGCAGCTATTGGTATCAGTAAAGAAGCAAAAGAAGAAATTCTGTTCCTGCTCTAAATGTTTTAAAGTAGAAGCCTGTGCTTATTGAACATATTAGTTTCTTTCTGTAGGGGGAGTCTGTCCATTGGAGTCACATTTTGATATTTTTCTCTATGAGCTGAGATTTGCATGCTTTCTTTCTCCACTGTGTTTCTTGAAGTCAGCTCTGGAACTTCCGGAGAATATTCAGAAGCCCACGGTTTGAGATACAGTTGCAAAAATCAGCACCGCTACATCACAGTTTCAACAGTACAGTTGCCATTCTGTTGTGTTTTGAGCCCTGCACCCTGTTTGGCATTACCTAGAGTTTTCACTCTTTGAAGGATGGTAACTGGAACTGGGACCATATGTACACTTACAGTACATTTTTCATGTCTGGAGGATTCAAAGTGTCAGGGAAGGACAGCCTCTTTAGGGGCCGTGTCCCAGCCTAGCACTCAGGAACAAGTAGACTCTTTGATTTCTTAGAATTACTCTAATTACTTGTCCCTTTGCAGTGCTCAGATGCTCCTGTCATGTGAATCCTTCCCACCAGTGAAAAGTCAGACTCTTTATAAAGTAGTCCTCCCACTAGTGCCCTGTGTGGCTGCAAGTACCTCAGTGCACAGAAATCAGGAGGGATTATCTATAAAACCACCGCATCAGAAATGAACATTAGCCCTGAGAGAGAGGGGGCCGTGGTAATGGAGATGGTTGGTTGGAGATGGTGGTGAGCTGTTTCTTCACAAGAGAAATTAATGCTCCTGGAGGGAACAGGTCATTCTTGGTTGAAGAGAGCAGAAAGGAGCAGCAACCTCTCAGAGTGCCTGTACTAATTGTGCTGGGCTTCTTGATCAACGCTCTCTGGTAGTCATTTAAGGCAGCAGACAGTTCATGAAAGTGTCACTAATGCTTTCAGATTTTTTTTGCATAACAAAACCAAAAATACATATTTTCTGTTTAACAGAACACCTCCAAAGGATTAAAGACAGCAAATGGGGTGGAATATATCACAGGAAGCAAGTAAGAGGGGATATATTTGGTTTGTACACTGTCAATCAGAAAAGAAATATTGTGGGTGTTTTTCCCCTTAGAAACAAAAACTATCTGATATTATGATGATGACAAAAATCATAAAAGCAGGCATGCATATGCATGTTCTACTTCTTATTTAAATTTCTCTAAAATAATGTATACAAGTATTTATGAGGTTGTTATTGCCATGGAATATTGCAATAAAAATAGTAATAAACATCCAGTACTCTAAATTCACTGTAAAATAAACAGGAAATTTTATAAAGCCACAGTGGTTTATATCTACTATTCATTTATTTCTATTGTGTCCATAAATTAAGAAAATGGAGGCAGGTTTTTGCTTATTCTGGTTTGATGAAGTAAGGTTTGGGCTTACTGAGTTTGTGAGGTGTTGTGGTTATTAAAGATCTGGCAGGATATCATTTTTACACCAAGAAAATATGGCCATCATTCCAAGAACCAGAAACAGACTTTCCTACTGTCATCTTTTATATGCTAGAACACCTTCAAATTCTAATTTCACGAGCAGCTTATTGCAAGAGGTTATTATGGGTTGTGTTTATAAAATAAATGTTCATTGGTCTGTGGGCCAGTTAAATTTTCATGTTTCCAAGTATCTACACGGATATACAGTGTGCTTAAAAGTGTCTCTTGAAAAGTTACTCTGACATAAAGTTAATGGCACTTTGTACTGTATCTCCTGCTTTACAAGGTGCCTGATGGCCCAGATAAGCTTTGCTTATGAATAAGATTAGTTCTGTTGAATGCTTTTTCTAATTCTTTCTTTTTTATTGCATCTCTAGAGAGAATTCAGAAGAGCAGTCAAGTAAGTACTGGCTTTGCCAAATCCAGCACTTCTCCATTAAGTATTATTATGCCCCAAAGTGGATCGATTTTTACCGTGTGATAAAATCATTATGTTTCCACTAGAATTAGTGGAGACTCATTGATTTCTCCTAGCATTTTTCTGCAAATGTCTTCTCTTAAAGTCTGTATATTCAGCACAATATGGCTTGGAAGCTGGATAGTCCCTTTGCCTGTGGGCTGCAGGTGGGAGGTGAGACAGGGAATGATGCAGTGAACTGATGACCCAGCAGAGAAGCCCTGGCTGGGGACAAAATATGCCTTGAACTAAAAGAAATAATTAGTCTGTGCTGATCTCATTCTCTCTGTTGGAACTGCTTATGAACACAGTGCCATGAGAATTGTGTTTCTTCTTGCCTCAGTAGTTGCAATGTCATTTCCTTTCTGCAGTTTTCAGATAGGATTCTGAAATCTTGTGCTTAGTTATGGATAGCAACTCACTAAAGCAAGCAGCCTCCTTGGAGATTTTACCTTTAGGGCCTTTCAGGGCTATGAAACACTTGAGGTGAAAATTGTCCATGTGTGCAGAGCCTACAGAATGTCTTGGCACTGCCCAAGCTTTGGCTAGAGGCTTTTGGCTAGCACACCATGAGCTGCTCCTTGCTGCTAAGGAGCATTCTTCATCCCTGGTGAATGAGTGCAACTGTTTTAATTCTCTGCTGAGCCCTTTGTATTAGCATTTCATACTTTGCAGAGGTGCAAACTGTATCATTTAATATGTGTTTATCACTTATTCCCCTGACTGGCCTCTAGCGTGGGCTGAAATAGTGAAAAATACTGTAATTGAGTATTTCTTCCAAAAGATTGATTCTACTGGAAAAAGAAATCTGAAATTCACTCTTCAGAATGCTGTCTCCATCTATTTTTAACACGGCTTGCTTAGCAAAGGCTGAAAGGAGTCTCATAGCACAGCTCCAGAAGAGGGCTCTCTCGTTTCTGAGACTGCTGCAGGTTGCAGACTGGCTCTGAGATGTGATGGGATCCATTCACCTGCTTCCCAGCAGGGAGGGAGGGCAAACCAGCTAAGCTCCTTCACTGCAGAGGCTTCCTTGCTGCTGACTTTCTGGAGGAACCTTTCTTAAGCAGAGTTGCGTTTGCCTACCTGCACCCTAGAAATGTATTCCTCATTTGGTTTTGCTGCCAGAACTGGTGCAGTATAAATCTTGAGAACATCTGCAGGTAACAATTACAGAGCTGAATGAATTAAATTTGGTATAATCAGGCTAAAGAGAAGCCTCTACCTCCGTCCTGTGTTAAATCCAAAAGCAGGATTTTTTCCATTCTCCCTAAAGCATTTTTCCTCCCTGGTTTATAAGATGTGATTGCCTTTCTCCTTCTCAAGCCATCTTAAACCTGTGATCTGACAGTTTATTCCAAACAATATCAATTAATGTTGTTTTGATACAGCGGATGATGCCTTTGATGAATTATTTAGCCGTGCTCCTGAAAGACTGGATGATGTAAAAAAGGTAATTTATTTATTTATTCCTTAACACAATCAAAATATATTAGGTGAAACATAATTCATGACCACTGAAAAAAGTGCTCTTTTATTCCTCTCCTGTTTTCCATAGGTGTTTTTGCAGTTTGTCAACCAGCATGTTGGAAAATTGGGATTAAATGTGAAAGACATGGAATCTCAGGTAGCCTGCACTGAACTGAACCTTATCATTTCCTGTCATTTATTTGAGTGTTTCACCATTAGGATCCTTCTTTTTTGTTGTATCAGTTTTAAACTTGTCAACATAACGATTGCATTTAGCTTTGGGTTAAGATATCAGGCTTCAGTCTCTGAAATTTGAGAAACTTCTAAGAATTGGAAAAATACAGCATTGTACTGAATACTGTACGTTCCTTGTAATGCTACAGGGAGTCATTTTCAGAGTTGACTGAACTCCCATCTTTCTGAAGTAAGGCTGATTTCTGAGAATTACACTGATAGGTTGGTTGCTGGTGTTTAGTGATCTTTAATGCGGGGTTTGCTGCAGGGTAGGAAGGCTTGATTTTCTTTAAATGGCAGAACTCCATCCTTTGAACATTGAGCTTCCTTAGAGTCTGTCAAATTGCAGAAGTACTCGCTGGGCAGCCCAGGATCAACTCCCACGCACAGGAAAGAGAGGCTCCATCACACCTCCACTGTTCTTGGGGATGGAGCAAGGGATGGGGAGAGGTCTCAGGGGTGTCCCTGATCCTTTTTTCTTTGCTTCCCTGGACACATACACTATAGCAGCAGGAGAAATCAGCCTGTGAGAGGGGAAGTTCTGGGAAGCTTTTGTTGTAAATCTCAGGCACTGCGCACAAGTGTATTCATGTGTTTGTCACTTGTGGCTATCCGAAGTCTCGTCACATCTGGAACAGTTTGTTTTAATAGCAGTCCTTTCACGAGGTTGTATTTTTTTTAATATGAGCTTAGGAGCCTTATGTAAGTATGCACGAAGCGTGCTGTCTGAGAGGTCGAGGAGGATGAGTCACTGGGCTGTCTGGTTGCCAGAGTACCGTTGCAACTCTCTTATCGCTGGAGTGGTGTTTATCTTTGGAATTTACTAAAAGCCCACATAATAAATAATATTCAAATCATTCCTCTTCCAGTTTGCAGATGGAGTTATTTTACTTCTGTTAATTGGACAACTAGAAGGTTATTTTCTGAATTTAAGGGATTTCTTTCTGACTCCAGCTAGCACCACAGAGATGGTAAGTTGTTATTTAATCACTTAGAACCCGAAGCTTCAAACATCTTGTGTATTTATTGCTTCCATATGTCAGAAGATCTCCGTGTCTTGCTGTAACTGCTGCTGCAGTATAAAACCATATACACGCACAGTATTTGCTGATGATGCTTTGGGACAGTACAAATGCAGGTACTAGGTGCTCTTCAAATACTTCGGGACATATCTTCTTCAAAAATGTATTGTCTTATGTGATGTGAGCTATTGTTAATTGCATTTATTTATGCAGATGCATTCTTCTGAAGCCTTCCAGTTAAAATCAGAGTCTCTCTGCAGCAAGGAATTGGTGTGCTATCCTCCTACTAGTCTGTCCTACAAATGACATTGTTAAACGGATGACATATCTTGCATAACAGAATTGGATTCATATAGCTTTCCTTATGTCATCCTAAAAATATACCGTAATTGAGACATGACCAGAACATTTTGAAAGCCCCTTCTGTACTTTAGAAGCTCTTGAGAATATACCTCCTTTCTTCCTGGCTCCATTCTCAACCTCTACCAGGCAGGTTTTATCAGAACTTCCAAAGAAAATAGTAGTATCAGCCAGAAGGTAGTGCATGCTGGGTTGCTGGTGTGAATGCCCCAGCCACACATCCAGGATTCTGAAATGTTTTGAGGCATCTGAGATCTTTTCAAATTGTTTCTGATGTTGCTAAGGTCGTAGGTGCTTCTGATGTGGCTCAGTTGCTGACGCTGGTGGGTCATGCACACATCCAGGAAGCTGACCATGAAAACGGTTATTTATGTTGATGATTTTGTATACACGCATGCCTTTGCACCATAAAATCAAAAAAAACTTTTTTCATTTGGGTCAACGAATGGCTCAGAAAATCACAGAATTATAGAATGGCCTAGGCTGAAAAGCACCACAATGATCATCTAGTTGAAACCCTGGATGTTTTTCCTGGGTTGTATTCGTTTAGGTCTCTGAAGATGAAATGTTTCATATCCTTTGTGCTCTGGAGATATCTGAGAAGGGAATCTCTCCTCTGATGTGATTTGCATTCAGGGTTTCCCACACGAATGTCGATTCCCAGTCTCACTGCAGCTCATCTCCCCAGGCACTATTTATCTGTGATGAAAATTCTCAGAGATCCCTTCTTCAATAATAAATACTTCTGTGGAGATCATCAAAGCATTTAAAAGTACAGCTGTCTGAGATGTAGGTTCAGATTTTTTCAAAATTGGTTGACTGTTAAAGGCATTAGGAAAATTCAGATTTTATATCTAAGATGATGGGAAACAGATTTTGAAAAGTTAAATAAAATCAAAGCTAAAAATCTTTCCCTTTCTCCTCCTCTACTCAGTTTTTGAAACTGTGTGCTCTGGTCCACTGAATTAGGAACAAACCTTCAACGTTTTCTTCCTTCAGAAGTAGTCAATGAATATTTTTTCATTTAAGATTTTGTAGATAATGTTTTTCTTTTTGTATTAGCCCTGTTCTGACTTGCACGGATCTCAAGAAATGAGATGCCTTTACTACATTTTAGGTACAAACCGAGCTTAGAATACCTAGTTCTTACCCTGCTTCCAATGGTCACTAGCACCAGATGAGGTTATAATGGGTCTATACACTGGTTCAATTCAATACTATACATTCCAGCAATTTCATTTTAGCAAAATTATTTTCAAGAGCTGTATTTTCTGTTGAATACTTTGCCAAAGTGCTATTTACTGTTATTCTTGTCTGATGTTTATTACAAGAAAGAAAGCAAGATGACAGTACAACTAAAAATATTGAACTACCATGGTTCAGCTGTCATTTGAACATAAAATGTCTTTCAATCCCCATGTGCTGTCTTACTCCCTGCCATTTTAGACGTTAATTGGTACAGTAAAGTATGAAAATATAACCTTTGCTGGTATTTAAAACATGTCATTCATGTAATAAAAGTGTGACAACCACACGCACCACTGAGATCAGTGCAGTGTACCAACTTGCTCTCAAGCTGGAAGCTTGTAGTTCCAAACTGATAAGTGCGCCTCGTGAGTCACAAGGAGGGGAAGTTGGAATGGAAGCTGTGATACCAAGAAGGAAAATAGAAACAAAAACTAAAGGAGATAGGGAGGATGGGAGTTCATGTTGCAGGGGCAGGAGAGCTCAACAAAGTGGGGATGACATCCTGGAGGTGACTGGCCTGCAGGTGCAGCAAGTCTGTGCTCCAAGTGGGTTACTTTTGTTCTGGGTGCCTCTTACAAACAGCAAGGCTTGTAAGCAGCTGTAAATCAGGTCTGGTTCTGGGTGCTCATGTCTATAGGAAATCATATATCGTAAGACAAGGGATAGAATTATGAAATTATCAGGCTGGAATGAAGGGTGAACTTTGTGTGGCCAGGTGATAAGGCCTGGGAAGGCTCCTGTGCTTATCACAACTGTGCAGACTTGGTATTTTTTGTCAAACCAGTCCCAAAGCTGAAATATCCCAAGCATTCTGATTGCTGTCAGATTGTAAATGCTAGAGAATTTGCCATCTCTTTTGAGTGTGGAAGTGCAGCTGGGAGAAACAACTTACTTTTCTAGGTTGCCTTTCTTAGGTAATTATCAGTATTTCTGTCTGAAGATTTACTTTGAAATCTGCAGGTTTCTTTTCCTTGCAAATCTCATGTGCTTTAGGGAGGAAAATGAGATCCTTTCACCTGTGCTGATTCAATAAGAAAACATTTGATTTATTCATTCTGATCAGAAAAATTGTGTAGATTGGTATGAGCTTAAGCTCCCCTGTCTGCTGAGCATGAGAGGAAGAAAACAAGCTCAAATTTTGTCAATCTCGGTTACTTGTAAATCACAGAACTGGGTAAAACATAAATCTATCGCTTCATTTCAGAGCACACGGTTTTTGCTTGGCTTATGCATGTGGGACCCCAGTGCTTTTTGTCAGAAGATAATAGGGAACAGCGTGGCAGCATTTAATGTCGTACCTCCTGAAGGATAAATTGCTCAGTAGCCTAAGGAACATACAAAGAAAATTTGAAGTTCTTATAGGCCTTGTTACATCATTAGAGGAAGAGAGCCTGCTAATTACCATGCAAGTAAATAGCTGCCCTTAAGCTGTGAGGAGCTAGTAAATTGAATGTTATATTATGTTGAAATATCATTCATCATTACTGCACATGCCTGTGGTGCAACTTTCATGTGAGAAAGAGAGAAAAACAAGTGAGGAAAAACTGGGAAAAGAAGCCCAGCCTTTATTCATAGAGGTATGCTAAATTTCTCAGGAGTAACATTAAGGGATATCATCACTACTATTACATGCATATACATCTTTATAAGTTAAAGCATAAACCTCACAAATATAGCTGATCAGAAGATTTCCAATCTTGGTAATACTAAATGAAATACAGACAACTTTTGACTTGCGTACTTTTTTGCTCCAAATATGGTAAGCATATGGGCATTGTTTAAAAAAAAAAAAAAAAGTAGAAATAAATTCAGTGCATTTGTTAGATCCAGTTGCGAATCTACTCTGCTTTCCCTGTGGAAACATCCATTAACAGAAGACTTTCTCATGCAAGGTCTATTTTTAAATAAATGGATTGTTATTCCCACCCCATGGGTGGGATGCATATTGCTGGAGATGGGTTGCTCATCTGGTTTTATATGATAAATGGTAGAAATTCTGAAGAGCACTCCATCAAAAGTAAAGAGATGAATATTAGTGTGTATTTATGAATCGCTATCTTATTCCAGCTACTAGAGAAATACTTCTAAAACCATGCTGGTTGTTATGCTGTTAGATGGACAGTATTTTCAGTTACACTAATCTCTTTCTCTTGTCAACAGCTTCACAATGTTAACCTTGCATTGGACTTGCTAACGGATGGAGGTCTTCTCAATTTTTCTGTGAACTCTGAAGGTAAGTCATGGGACACAGAATTGTCTGGAGTAGCACTACTAACATCCTGGCTAGCAAAACAGGGTAATTGAAGAAAGTAGCTTCTGCAATGTGACACCCATGCATTTCATTATATGAATGACCCATAGTTCCTTGTTCAGAATGAATAATAATAAAGCTGAACATTGCTTTGATTTTTTTTGAATTTATTTCTGTGCTAAAGATGTTACAGTATTACAGATATATCAATTACACTGAATTTAAACTGTTTAATAAGTCAGTGATTGTCACTGATTTAGAAGAGTGGCAGTTCTTATTGAAAGTACAGCAGCTGAGCTGGAGGGAAAGCCATCTTCCTATTTCATAAGAAGCTTAGGTGATACAAAACCAAACTTGTTTTATATGAGAAGGCACCTTTCAGAAAATGTACTGAGAATCAGAAAGAATAATTTTTTTATCCAAATCCAGAGTGGCTGGTGGGTCAATCACCTGAATATGACATTTATAGGTCTTGGTTGTTGCTCTGCCTACTTCAGACCTCCGAGCTGAGTCTTGATCTCCATCATTCAAGTGAATGCTTATATTGCTGAGTCAGTGCTTTGTGTCTGATTTTACTGGGATGTATGTTCCTGTTCCTCTCTCACCTTGCCAAAAAAAATTCCCTTGACTGAGTCCAACTTTCTAACTAAAAAATTGCCCGACAGAACATTTTTGACCAGCTGCTCATCCATGTGCAATGGGGATGTGGGATGCAGCTGCATTAATGAGTTCTCAAATAGCACAAGAGAGGGCTGTGTCTGCTCAGGCTGACTTCTTGCAGAGGACAAGGCATGCAACCTCAGCCTGTCATTGCTCCCACAAGCTCAAAATCTTGTTGCTGAGTAAGAAAATCAAGTGTTCGTTAAAAATAAAAAGAATTACCTCTTCCATTGTTAGTTATTCATCAACAAGTCTATGTCTGTATTTAGTATGGAACCTAGTGCATCAAGGAGAGGGAATGACAGAATATAGGACTTCCTCTGTTTTCATTTTTGTTTTCTTCTTCCTCTAACACTTCAGTGATTCTGGAAATTTGCGTGATGAGCATGTATGAACTGTGGGCCTTTTGCCATATGTCATAGAGCTATGAGTTTAGAAAGCTATTTATATTAAATATGAAACAAGTAACTGGCATGAGCTCAGATCTCCATGCTGGGATCAACTTTTTATATGAAAAGAGTTAAAGCCTTGCTTTTTTCTTTGCTCTGACTATTCTCTACTGCCTCTAATACATATTTAATCATTAAAAAAAAACATTGGTGCTAACGTCCACAGATCCTTAGCTTCATGGGGAAAATCATCAGTTAGTAATTGATTTTAATATGATTTAGGAGTACTACAGATGTACACTTACTGTTTGAGGATCTCATCTATTGGTGTTTCATTGTTTCTTCTGATGATTTACAACAATATCAGAAGAACAGCAAACCTTCTCTATTAGTTACAATCTTCCGTTGCAATTATTAAACACGACAGAAGGTTGCATAACAAGAAAGTGGAAGCTCAGAACTAAAATCAAAAAAGGAAACAACCACAGCAGGAAAACATGATAGAAACATGACAAAAAAATAGTATCAGGCAATTCCCAGTATGATTTGTACCATAGAAAAATCAAAAACAATGAAAGGTGTATGAGAAATGAAAGGTGCAAAGTCCTATTAAATTATCTTCTTTGTTCTATCAGAGAACAAGAGATAAGAATTATTTCTTGCTATACATTATTTATCCTGTCTTTCAGCAAGATAGTGCAGCAAAGGTTCTTTTTTCTTATGTTCATTTAATGAATAAATATTTTTCTGAATTTGTGGTTCCTGTTTTGCTTCTTGTTGTAGTTAAACTATGTAAGTTTACATTATAATTGGAGAAAGTTGGAAGATTGGCTTTGGCAGTGGTGGAATCCTCTAGTCCTCCAATTAGAATTGCTAACACTTCCCATCTGGTTGTGTTCCTTCTTTTGTATCCACAGATATTGTGAAAGGAGATCTGAAGACTACAATGAGGGTTCTGTATTGCTTGTATTCCAAATACAAGGCTAAAGAAACATGAAGAGCAAGGCCAAGAGCTTAGATTGCCTCTTCTTTTTCCACCTCTTTCCTTTTCTTCTTTTTTTGTGCTAGCATGTCATGGTCTGGTTTTTGGATTCCCAGCTCTGTTTGCCACTGTGTATGTGCATACACTTGTGTGTGACACTTGCTGTATTAACACTGCATATGCGAGTATGTATAGATGGCCTGAATAACTGGAAGTATGTGCATATCCAGGGCCAGTGAATTGTGTAATTCTTTGACTGGAGCAACAGTTTGTTCCAACTGAGATCTATGATGCTGCAAGGAAGTGTAACGTGTGCTTGTTTGAGACTCCAGATTCTTTGCTCCCGGAGATGAACGTGGAAGCTGTTATTGCAACCTCCCCACTTTTTTGCTTCTTATTTACTCTGAAGAGGGAGAAGGCCCACCATAGCATCTCTGGGAATGTTACAGATACTATAGAAGTTCAGTTTACACAAGTGGTCACCTGTTGTCAGATGGAGCATTTGTACCGGACACCAGAAGAATAAGTAGTCAAAATGAAGTTGGCATTTACCATAGAATTTGATGAAAGTTTCATCACTTGCCTTCTCTGGAAAAGGGAACAAGGATTACATGCTGCCATGAGACTGCAGTAACCAAAGGGATCTCCTGCATAGCTGTGGAAGAATGCCATGGTTTCCTTGACAAGTTAATGCCAAACTGGACAGCTCCAGCCTATTGCAACCCTAATGTAATGTGTTACTGGTGGGAATGCTGATTGCCACACTGGGCACTTTACAAAAGAGATTGATGTGACTGCATTTCCCTCCAGACAGAGGTGGTAGATGCTGGTCAATTCTACAGCTGGTAGAAGTAGAGGCCATCATGGATGTGTGGAACAAAACTCTCAGTTTCTGCCACTTCCAACAGCATACTCATGCTGGGAGCTTTCAAACTCCTCTGGGACCCTCTTAGCAGTGTTTGTCTGACAACAGTCCCCACGCATTCCATCAGGACCCTCTGCCTGCAGCCTGCTAACATGTCGTGTGAACTGTAACTCTTCTCTTTCTCTGGTGTTTTAAATCAGAACTCTTTCAAAACCTCTGTTTGCTCCCCTAATCTTAACGTTATGTCATGTTTGTATTGCATAAATCTCGAGATGTAATTAAAAGAAAGTTTTGATATTATTTTGGCTTCTCTCTAAGCTGATTTAATTTTGTGCAGTCGGTGACTCTGATACTTGATCTCCGATCCAATCCTCCAACTCTGTAGTAGTGGGAAACTGAAGCGAGCTGAGTGTGAGTGGTGACATTTAAAGATGAGAATTTGTTGTGTCTCATTCCTGATCACCCAGCCAAAGAAAGATCCTTAGATAGCAATAATGAGAAGTCTTTAAGTCCTTCCTTTGAAAGTGGTAATAATGCACAGTGGCTAAAGGAAAGCATTCTACGACGTAATCCCTTTTGTGCTAATAATAATCTCATTATGTCTTTACAGAGGAAAAATCCAGTGTGTGTTGCCAATGAACTACAAGATCAAGTTGCTTCCCTAGCAAAAGTTGTATTTGCTATTTCTAAAGATTTAAGTGAGAAATACTTGTTTTCTCATGTGCAGTTCTCTTATGTCTCTTGCTTTATTCCTTAATGGGACTCAAGCAATTGGCTTAAAGTTTTGTTCTTGCTTTGCAGACCCCTTCTGCAGAGGCTGTAACTTTGCAATTGTGCAGTAAGTCATTGCTGGGCAAATAAAATGGGGATGTTGTTGATGGAGGGCAGGAGCAAGAGGCAGGAGTGCCTCTGGGCAGGGCAGATGCAGCGCTACCTCCTCCACCAAGGAGCTTAACCTGAATTTCCTCCCCACTGCTGGTGACCACAAGTTGTTTCCAGTGTATGGTGTTTATACAGCCTCTGGGCTGTGTTGTGGGATGAATTGCTGCTGCCCAGCTAGGTGGATGTCAGGGCTCGAGAAAATGCAGATTTTTCTTGGCATGCTTAGAGATTTATGGTTTACTCCTCTGGTATAAGTAAGTCTGGTGCTTGTGTTTCTGCAGATTCCTATTGGGGGAAGTTTGGTTCTTGGTATTTAATAGAATGGGACGTATGCTCTTCCCAACATCAGTTTGTCTAAACCCTGTTATAAACAAGTCATTCCTTTGAAAATATTCCAGGGAAAAAATGACAACTAATATGCCTGAATCAAAAATACTGCAAGATTGAATATGAACATTTTAATCTTTTTTTTTTTTTTTTTAATGCAGCAAGCCAATTTATAACACACTTGACGTCTCTGAATGCTTTGATAAAAAGCCCATGTTTGATTACTAAAATACACTGCAGAATATTACTAATCCATCATGCAGGCACCCGTTTCATAGTCCAGTTCAGAATACTCAAGAATACGCTATTTACATTTGAGGTATAGTCACAGACTTTGCATAGTTTAAATTGTAAAAACAGATTTATGGAGATTATTCCAAAAGTATGATGCTGGAGAAAATGGGAATGTGTAATATTGTTCTCCGATGTTATTTTTGCCTTACATCAAAATATCTTGTTTTTCTTTTCTGTTAGAAGTATAAGTTAATGAAAAATAAAGCTGCTTACTGTTTAATCTGGCAAATAAACTGTGATCATTTGAATGAACTAAGTTGTCTGTACAAACCATTTCATTGCTGTAATCAAGTTTACCATATTTGTGTTTAAATCCTAGACAGTAAGACACACTGAAATCCAAGACAGATGACACACTGGAACAGGTTGCCCAAGGAGGCTGTGGATGCCCCATCCCTGGAGACATTCAAGGCCAGGCTGTATGGGGCTCTGGGCAGCCTGGTCTGGTGGTTGGCAACCCTGAACATAACAGGGGGGTTAAACTAGATGATCATTGACGTCCTTTTCAACCCAGGCCACTCTATGAGTCTATGAAGCCATTTTTGATGGAAAAGCACAGTAGACTATTGCGTTTTTTATTTGTAGTGCCTGTGGCTAGTTGTGTGGTGATAGCTAAGTTACTGCCTGAGCCAGTGATTGAGCACCTGGTGAAGGGACATAGCCAGCCGTGGGACCACAGGTGAAATTTCTGGTTCCACCCTTCCCTAAGCCTCATTTAAGGGCTGGCTGCCAAAGAGAGGGATCTCTATCTGGATATCCCTTCTATTGGAGTGTTTGGTGAGTCCTGATCCTTAGGACAGGTAAGTGACTCCTTTCTTTAACTGGCTTGTGACCATCACTCTTTTTTGGGTGATTTAGAACTGATGATGTGCTACTGCCTTTCCCTGTGCTACGTAAGCAAGTTTACCTGCAGTGACTTCAGCTTTCTGATAGGGTTTACTGGCTGTGTCAAACTGTTTTTGGGGAAGCAAATACGGTCTGTTTCTTTTCTGAATAGCTAATGTTTTGTCTGGGTATTTCTGAGCTGGAGGAGGGTCCTGCAGGAGCTCCTGGTGCTGTCCTCATCTCAAAGGCATGTGACTTGCAGCTGTGTAACAAGGCTGAGAACTGAAAGAGGTCTGAAGTGCTTTGACTCCTGCTTGATTTCATTTTTCTGTTGTCCTGTCTTTCTGATGTACTCTGCTTAGAGTATAGGTCACCTATAAAGCAGACATGAAGTGGTGAAGGTCTGTGGAAAGAAGAGTGGGTACAAGGGCAGAGTTACCGTGATGACACAAGGGAAGTAGCAGATGCGCAACAGTTTGAGGCATGAGATCAGACTGTAGACCTGAGAGCAAGCTGGAGCTCTGTCCCTGGTGTCTGGACCTCTCCTCCTGCAGGGCTACGTGGCTGTTTCTTCATGCCCTTGGGTGGGTAGAACTCTCTGATGGGCACCTTGCTGGTGGGCCTCATTGGGAAGTGAGCAGTTACACTTCAGAGAGAAAACACTGACAGACCCTAAATGCTGCTGGTGGAAAGGAGCAGCATCTATATGTTCTTGAGGGGTGCCTATTCTTCATGTCTGTTTTCTCCTGCTGCTCTTTTCCCTCCTCTTATTTTCTTACTGTGATTTCTATTGTGCTGCATCTTCCAGGGGGACATCCCCACAGTCAATTTCAAAAGGCTCTTCAGCAATTAAGCTTTCAAACCGTGAAAGCAGCTAATTCAAATTATTTTTCTCTGTGAGCTCAAAGTGTGTGTGCATGTGTGTGAAGAGATCGTGCTGCTCTTTCAGCTCCTAAAATCTCCCCAAAGAATAAAAGCCATTGTCAGTTTTCACATGCTTGGTGTTTTTTTTTTTTTTTTTTTTTCTTAGTCAATTAATATTGTGAGAAAGGGATGAAAGTGTTACTTTGCAGGTTACAGCAAACAAGACAGTATACAGCAGGCCATCCACTTTCTGTGGAGATGGATGGGATTTCTGTGCTACTCTAAATCTGCTGGGATTGTGACAAGGTTAGCAGGACATAAAGCGTAAGATATGGAGATGCATGTTTTGAGACTAGTGAAAGCCAGCAAAACTGTAGGCTAGAACAGCCTTTCCCCTCATCTTCTCTGCCAGTCAGTTGTACTTTCTGGATTTTTAAAATAAAAACCCTACATCTCTATTTTTTTCAGCATTTCTAATCAAATAAAACAGTGCATCAGGGCATCTCTTGCCCATCTTCCCCGTAGTGCTTCCAGATTTATAAGCATTTTCCCTCTGTGCCACGATAAGAGAAGATGCCTAAGCCATTCTGGTCCAGCTTCAATTGAAGTTTTCAAACTTTATCTACTGATGTCCTTTCTTAGGCTGTACTGACTTCACGTATCTCATCAGGAAGTCAATTAAGTAATATGACATAGATACGTGTTAGAGGAAAAGGGAGGAGCTTGGTCAAAGACTGATGAATTTCATCTGTAGAAAAATGGCTCTTTGTTTAGGGTGGGAAATGGCTCAATTTGGGTCTTAAAATCTTCCTGTCATATAATTCCTGAGGAGTTGCAGTTGAGTTGCTTCATGCTTTTCACTTGTATCACAGATGCCTGCCAAGTTCTGTCTTCTCTGGAGACCTGCAGCCTGCACTGAACTCTCCTCCTCATTGGGGGGCTCCACTGCAGTTGAATAGCCTAATTTTTCATGGGAAATGGAGCCCAACTGTAGAGTCGTGCCCTTGATGGAAAAATGTAAACTTGAAACATTAAGAACTAAAATGTCTCTGGTGTGCTGCAAATACGTTTCTTTCTCCACTGTTTTTGGTTTTTGTTTGTTTGTTTGTTTTTTGCCTGTTGACTCCCTTCACTTTTCTTCTCCTATGTTTAAGGAGTACTTTATCCATAGGGGAAGCATTTTATTTTAATGTAAAATGTCAACCATTGCATTCCTGCCAGGAATCAGTCTCTGGATTCTAAATTGCAGCACATGCTTTCGCTTTGTCCCTAGGCTTGGATGTCCTTCTGGACCACCTGTTGCATAGCCAGTTGCCAGTCCCAGGCCAGAGAATGTGAGAAATATTTTCAGCTCTGTATGCACAGTGCTAGTCAGGCTTTTAGGGAAAAAAGCCAAGAGAAATAAAATGTATAGAGTCAAGAAGCCACAATTCTCAAAGTGTGTCTTAGCATGGATGTTTCTACTAGAAATAAAGTATTATAAGCCTATCTTAAATTCCAAAGAAATGTATTTCTCATGCAATTTCACCTCTGCATGTAAAGGTAATGATTTTTGAACTCATTAATTTATGATACTGTCAAAGCAATGTAAGGGCATCTTAGTGAAACAAGCTCTATGTATTTTTGTCAGGTTATTCTGCAAACAGAGCAACTAAAATCATGCAAAACAAACAATAAAAACTCAAATTACAGTCTCCTAGCACCTGACTTTTCTGTGTGTTCCTCCTTCTTATTTCAGTACTTTAGCACTCTGACTCTTTATTCCCCAGTTTTCTTCTCTTGTGGCCTGTGGTGTTAATTGCCTGGGTGGTTGCACAGCTGCCTTTTGGCAATGCCTGCTCCTTTCCCTCCCCCTTTTCAGCACTGTTGAGATGTCCCTAGGAAGGTATTTTCTGGAGAAGTCACATTTGCAATGCAAAAAAAAAAAAAAAAAAAAAAGCCGTGAAAAATTTCTGGAAACACCACCTGGCTGCTGTGTGTAAGAATTTAAAATGTTTCTCAGTGAAATGCAAAAATAATTCTTTTATCCTTTCTCTAACATTTAAAAAAACAAACAAAACAAAATAAAAAAGCCCACAGAGGTGTAAGTCATAGCATTTTGACCCACCCAGTACATTAGGGATGTAGAAGTACGTCCAGAACTTGATAACAAACTAAGTTTCCGTACGTGTTTCACTTTCTGATGCAAAGCAGCTAGCATATGTATGTGTATATGTAGGTTTCTTTGATGTGTTCTCTTTTTGGCAGGAAGATGTTGAATAGGAAGGTTTTGAAAAATTCTGGGTGTTTGAGAACTTCAGCAGATTAGACTCCTTTGATGCAGCTGTTGTACACCAGGATTGTTTGTGATCATGTGAGAGATTTCTGGACGCTGGTCTCCCACTTGGCACTGATGGGACTATACCCTATACTGTATTATTATGTGTCAAAGTGTAACTTCTGGAAACGACAGGTTTGCAGTGTGCAAGTAGGATTAGACATGTGTAGAGTATGCCTCAGAGCTGAGGCACCTCTAGTTTACTGTATGTGCTTTGCAGATTTTTTTTCCCATGTTTCTGTGCAAGAAGTCCTGTAATGACAAGGGCCTTTATCAATAGCAATCAGTGATAGAAGGCTGGACATCTCCATGGCACAGCTTTGAGGTTATTACTGGGACAATTACAGTGCAGACAAGGGGATTACAGTTCTCACAACAAGATTACTCCAAATTAGGGTTGTAGGTGAGAGAAATTGAAGCATGTAATTTGCTACACAACTACCTGCGAAGCTTTTGTTTCCTTACAGAGTTTGAAGAGCCACAAACTTGTTGTCAGTGATTTCATAGACTTTAAAGTTACTTGGGAGATTACTAGTGGGATATGCTTTGAAACATGTTTTGGTTCTCCTGAGGTTACAGATTCTGTAAGGAAGGGCAAGGAAGTCTACATGGAAAGGGATTTTCTAGGACATGAAGCCAAAAGGGCAAGAACTGTTGATTAAAATTTCTTGCAGGGGATCCCCACTGTAGAAGTGTTGACTCTGGCTCTTTGCTACGTCTAGAAACCGTGTAAAACATGTACCATGCACTTTATGTAGAGCAGATGGTACAACAGGCTCTGCTGGTTGCAGTGTGTCAAATAACAGATTGTCTGGAAAAGTTTGCTTGCTTTTGGCAGACAATTTAATTCAGCTCATGGTACGTTACTGAAGTTCATAGCGCCTCTATGCAAAAGTAGGCAGCTAACACATTTTGTCATCTGCTATACCAAAAGTTTCTTAAATAATAAAAGAATGTTAGAAGTTGTGTCCCTACTTGTGCTCGCGAGTGGAGGTGGGAAAAGAAGTCTGGAGAATGTGAGTAGAAAAAGTAGTCTGGAATCCATACATTTGATTCGTGTTCCAAAGCCACAATCTCCTTCCAGTTGGTACAAAATTGTATTTTGATGATCTTTTTATATACATTTTGAAATAGTTCCTCCCTTCTATATTGAAGTGGGAGTGACATAAAAAGATCACAGACTTTGGTGAAAAAGATACTATTTCTACAACTCCTAATGTCTGTGCAGGATGGTATATTAGATTTGGCACCAAGTATGTTCGCACAGATTCAATAACCCATAAGAGCTAAGCATACATGGATGTTAAACTAAGAATAAAGAAGTGTACGTGTACAGCTTGGGCGATCGTACTGCTAAGAGATCCTAGGACAGACTGGCTTATTCAAGTCCTCCTCCATTTGTCATTGCATGTTAATCACAGAATTGTAGGGGTTGGAAGGGACCTCCAGAGATCATCGAGTCCAGCCCCCCTGCCAAAGCAGGTTCCCTACAGTAGGTCGTACAGGTAGGCATCCAGGCAGGTCTTGAACATCTCCAGAGAAGGAGACTCCACCACCTCCCTGGGCAGCCTGTTCCAGTGCTCCGTCACCTCACTGTAAAGAAGTTCTCGCGCATGTTTGTGCGGAACTTCCTATGCTGCAGTTTCTGGCCGTTTCCCCTTGTCCTGTCTCCACTCACCACTGAAAAGAGTCCAGCCTCGCCATTCTGCCCCCCACACCTTAGATATTTATAGACCTGGATCAGGTCCCCTCTCAGTCTCCTTTTCTCAAGGCTGAACAGACCCAGTTCACTCAGCCTTTCTCCATAGGGGAGATGCTCCAGGCCCCTCACCATCTTTGTGGCCCTCCGCTGGACTCTTTCCAAGAGATCCTTGTCTTTTTTGTACTGGGGAGCCCAGAACTGGACGCAGTACTCCAGATGAGGCCTTACCAGGGCAGAGTAGAGGGGGAGGATCACCTCCCTCGACCTGCTGGCCACGCTCTTTTTAATGCACCCCAGGATGCCATTGGCCCTCTTGGCCACGAGGGCACACTGCTGGCTCATGGCCAACCTGTCGTCCAGCAGGACACCCAGGTCCCTCTCTGCAGAGCTCCTCTCCAGCAGGTCATCCCCCAACCTGTACTGGTGCATGCAATTATTCCTCCCCAGAAGGAGGAATGTTATCTCTTCTCTAAAACAGTTCTTGAAAACACCATAATGTAATCCAGATGGAAGTACATGGTTGGGCTGACTGTCACCTGGACTGGTCTACTGTGCCCAGCAAGCACATCGAAGCATTTCTGTCTCTTGGTGTCTTCTTTTAGTTCTGTCAGATGGGTGACAATCTGAATTTCCTATCAAGTCACCTGCTTGTCCTCCTGGTGCTGAGGTCAGCTTGCAGTGTGGTGTTTGCAGATTCAATCTGAGGAGATTAAAGACTTGCAGACTGTAGTTGTACGTGATACCAAATGGTGATAACGTCTTTAAAGTGGACTTCTTTAAAAATACCATCATATATGAATTAGTGGACCTTTCACATTTCATGCACACCTTGTACATTAAATTCATTTGGTGAGGTATCTTCTGTATATTCTTTTGTGCCAAATGCTGAGACAACAAGAAACAGTAATGCCACCTATACTTCCTCAGCATGGGCCCTAAAACCACATCCTTTTTTTGTTCTTCACACTACTTGTTCAGCTGCTAGTTGTATAAAGCAGTGGCTGTTGTGCTGTCACGTGCTGTGACGTGTCTGCAGGTGCAAGGTAAGACTTGTGTTGGAAAGGATAAGGATGGGAAAAGGAGGAGGTGTGCTGGCATCCTTGCTACACCCAACTCCCACAGGACTCTGAGTTTTTCCAAGACAGACAACAGCAGGTTTCTTTCATGCAAATCCAGACAGACAGACTAGACTGTTGCCAGCTGGCATGGTTTTACCATGCCTTTTTTATTAATCATGATACGCTTTTTTTCTTTTGTTCAGCCTGCCTGCCATTTCTTGTTATCACCAATGGCATGAGGAGAGTGCCTTTTTCTTCAGTTCTTTACTGTGGTCGTTGCCATCTCTTAGGATTTCCAGGGATGGAGAACAGAGCCTATGCTTGTGTGGAATAGTGGAGATGATAATTATCCCTCTGAGGATAAAGGAAGAAGGAAGAAGATGGCAGGTGCAGAGTGAACCTCTATGAACCTGACAAGCAAGTGAAGCTGAACACCTTGAGGAAGCTTTCAGTTCAAAAGTTCAGTTCGTGCTTGTGTGCATGTTTTAGATGCTTTACTGGGATATAAAAAATCTGTATTTTCATAGCATTGTTACAGTTTTCTGCATTTTCTCCTCAAAGGAGGTGGTGACTATGCAGGACACAATGATACAAGCAGGAAACCTGCCCAAATATTGACCCAGCAAAAGCAAGCTGTGTGCTTGGGAACCTTCAAGAGAGCTTTCCTTTAAAGCAATGGGTTAGTGACCAACTGATCAAGCAATTTGCTTTAATGTCAACTTGTATCTGCTTCTACAGTCCTCATCTTGTACTGCTTCTGCTGACCTGAGCCTAAGAAAGGTGTCCCAGCTGAGCCTTTGCCACAGTCATATAAGCAAATTTTACAGTGTGCTTATGACAGTATAATTTGGGGAAATGACTGCAGACAGCCAGTGCTTCCAAAGGGCGTTTTAAACTTGCTTATAATCACGCATGGCAAAATCCATCAGCAAATGACCTTAATGTACCAGAAAATTCTCCATTCTCGGACTTCTCACTACCTTGCTTTGTGTCAGCTTACTCCTGCAGAAACTGGGTGTGAAATGCTGCCAGCACATAAGGGTAGTGATTCACAGTCACCTCTACACAGGAGCTGTGATCATGCGATGTTCAAGGCAGAAGAGAGGGAAGTCTCTAAGGTGTGGCCATGTGCAAGAGGAGATAGAGGAGACTCTGGAACTTGCAACGTCTTCTGTTTTCCCTCTGTCCAGAGGAAGAACTGTCATTGTCCAGAATTTGAACTTTCTGGGTCTTGGAGGTGTGTGTGTGTGTGTATATATATATATATATATATATATATATATATATATATATATTTTTTTTTTTTTTAAGACACCCACCGTTGACTTAACTGTGAATTTAGTGGGAGTGAAGATAAATTAGAGCACTTTGGAATATCCTTTTCAAAATATGTAGTCTGTCATTCAGAGAGATGTTGTCTGGATGTCTTCCAGAGCAGCTCCCAGGCCAAAACAGGACTGTCACGGAATGCTTGCAAGAGTGACAGACTCCATCCGTTTGACACAAATGGAAGCAAATGTGGGATGAGTGTGGAACCTGGATGCTTACCTGTGAAGGGGGGAGCTACTGGTGTGGGTGCTGGAGGTGATCCCACCTCCTCCTCACAACTTTCCTCTGGGACAAAATCTGTTATAAACCTTACGGTTCTAGAAGATCCATTTGTTGCTGGCTTGGAGCCAGTCAAACCAAGAAACATTCATTTGCAATCCTAGTAGCAGCACAAAACGTTCACTTTGATTTTGCTCATAAGCTACTTTTGATTAAGTGCAGACTTTTTCAGCTGCAGCCTATTCACGTGCTTAGCTACATTTGCATGTAGCAAAGGGTATTGGGCATGAACAAGGATGTTTCCTTGCTATTCTTCAGTATCTTGGACTTCCTCTCATCCGAGCACAGCAGCAAATCCAGTATTAGTGGCTTATGAATTAATTGTGTATCTGGCTGCTGAAGCAAACAGTTTATGGAAATCTTGTTTGAATTATCTTTGGAGAAATGGCTGTAGACAACTAGTGCTCCCAAAAGAAGGGGAATGGTTTTTAACTGACTGAATATCAAATATGGCAAAATCCGTCCGCAAATAGCCTTTCTTAGTGTACTGGAAAATTAACTAATAGCTGGAGGTGTGTTCCTCTCCAAAAGTTTTATTTCTGTGATTTGACAGCTCTAGTAAGCCAGTTGCTGCTAGTTTAATTTCATTCTTATCTGTCTGAGAGGATGTGTTTTAACAGTTGCTTTTGCCTGTTGCTCTCAAATAAGGATTTTTCTTCTTTCAAGGAAAGGTGCTTTGCAAACCAGATCTTTTTTTTTTTTTTTTTTTCTTTCTTTTTTTTTTTTTTCTTTTTTTTCTCCCCCCTCCTGTAGCAAAGAATGTTCGGCTGAGGACTTTTGATGTCTATGGACAGGATGCTCCCTTTGCCCTGCCCAGGGGTAAGAGCAGCTGGGAGGCCAAGCAGTGTTTTTGGTTGGTGGTGAGGGCTGTGAAGGTAGAGAATACCATGGAGGCATGGAGATGGTAAGCAGCCCTGAGTAGCATCCTCCAGGTTGGGTCCAGCAGTACATCCCCAATACATGCTGAATGAGAAGCGGCTCCCTAGCAGTGAGCCCCTCTAAGAAGCAGTGCCTTCAATCTGCCGTTGGTATGTCCATGCAGACTTCATTTTGATATGTCTGCATGGGATGGGAGTACTCTGGGTGAGAAAGCAGCTGCAGTCTTCCACCTATGGAGTCTCAATGGGCACCCAGAGAATCGGGTCAAGTAACTTACTTTTAATGTTATTTCAAGTCCTGTTAATTTTAAAATGTTTTTTTTCCTCGGGTATCTGTAATATGTGACATCATGTATGGCTGTAAGTGCAATCATCTGTCTTTCTGTATGATATTTTCTTTGTGAAATCCCATTTCAAAGCATCTAACTGAAACTGAAGACTAATAATGAACAAACCAGTACATAAGACATTTCAGTAATCATTTTCAGCTATGTGAGGTGAGAATCTGAGAAAATGCATGCAAGATTAAAGAAAATTTCCTAGGGGTGGGGGAGAGATACCAAATTTACCAAAGATTATACGTAGATGCAAATCCATGTACTGTAGTAATCACAAGTCAAGGCAAATACACTCTTTTATCTGGAAAGAAAAATAGTGCTAATGTAAAACAACAACAGAATTGCTTTAAAGTCATTCAGTGTCAGATGCTTAGGGGATGGTTATATTTGGGTAAAATCTCCGTCTCATCAGAGATGCGCCAGGGCACAAGCTACTCTCCCATGAAATATCATGAATCTCGCAAAGCAAATGTTGTTTGCCTACGAAATCAACCTTCCTGTGCACAAGAAGTGAAGCCAGCCCAGTTGTTGTAACAAAGACTGAGGTAGAAAGTTCTGCTATCTGCTGAGATAGAGGGTTTCAAGCCTGGCAAATCAATAGGGTTGGAAATACTGCGAGGTCTAAGCAAGTCTGCTTTTACTTTTTTTGTGTGTGTAGATTATTTTTAAGGCCTTTCTCCTTTTTTTCCAGTGTCTCAGATGTGTTCCTGAAAATTACCGTGGAAGAAGTCATTGTTATGTTGTGACCCGCATATTGTCTTTTTTTTTAAAAAGCAAAAAACCCCACAACTTTGAAATAATGATTGTATTTTTTTTTTTTAATAAGTATTCAAGGACTGCCTCAAGTAGATGGGGCTTACATGACAGCAAATCTCAAATCATGGATCTGGAAAAAATAATAGTGTTAGCAACCTGCTCTCAGTAATTTCTAACTGAAATTTCTATGCCTATCTGCTCATGAAAGATAGCCCAAAGGCTTGCTATTAAAAAAGAAATGTATTGGAGGGAAACTTTTTCACTGTAAGTCTAATGACATTATGGTCTTGTTCAATCAGAGAAATCCCAGAGCCCTGGGGACTTGAGAATGTGACGTCTGTATGTAAGAGGGGTCATAATAAGGATCTAGCCTGACCTCTGTGCCAGGGAATATTACGGAGCAGATCACCTTGAGTGGGGGATCAGGCTTACCATGAAAGATAATTGCTTAACCAGCCTTATTTTTATTCTATGATCAAGTGACCTGCCTGGTGGCTGAAGGAAAGGCTGTCAGCATAGTCTACTTGACTTCAGCAAAGCCTTTGACACTGTCTCCCACAGTATTCTCCTGGAGAAATTAGCAGCTTGTGACTTGGACAGGTACACTCTTTGCTGGGTAAAGAACTGGCTGGGGCACCGGGCCCAGAGAGTGGTGGTGAATAGAGTGAAGTCCAGCTGGCAACCGGTCAGAAGTGGTGTTCCCCAGAGCTTGGTATTGGGCTTGTCCTGTTTAATGCCTTTATATCTTTATTGATGACCTGAATGAGGGCATTGAGTGCACTGTCAGTAGGTTGGCAGGTGACACCAACTTGGGAGGAAGTGTCCATCTGCCTGAGGGTAGGAAGGCCGTTCAAAGGGGTGTGGGCAGGCTGGATTGCTGGGCTGAGGCCAATGGGATAAAGCTTATAAGACCAAGTGCCAGGTCCTGCACTTGGATCACAACAACCCCAGGCAATGCTACACGTTTGGGACAGAATGGCTGGAAGACTACGTGGAGGAAAATAATCTGGGGGTGTTGGTTGATGCTTGGCTGAACATAAGCCAGCAGTGTGTCCCAAGTGGCCAAGAAGGCCAATGGCATCCTGGCTTGTATCAGAAGCAGTGTAGCCAGCAGGAGCAGGGAGGTGATTGTTCTCCTATACTAAACCCTGGTAAGGCTGCACCTTGAGTACTATGTTCAGTTTTGAGCCTTTCACTACAAGAAAGACATCGAAGCCCTGGAGTGTGTCCAGAGAAGGGCAATAAAGCTGGTGAGGGGTCTGGAGTACAAGTCTTATGAGGAGCAGCTGAGGAAGCTGGGATTGTTTAATCTGGATAAGAAGAGGCTCAAGAAGGACATAATTGCTCTCTACAACTATCTGAAAGCAGATTGTGAGGTTAGATTAGCCTCTTAGATACTGTGAGGTGAAGTTATCCTCTTCTCCTGAGTAACTAGCAGCAGGACAAGAGGGAATGGCATCAAGTTATGTCAGGGAAGGTTCATGTTGGATATTAGGATGAATTTCTTATCTGAAAGAGCGGTGAGGCATTGGAACAGGCTGCCTGGGGAATTGGTAGAATCACTGTCCCTGGAGCTGTTTAAAGAAAGGGTAGATGTGGTACTTAGGGACATGGTGGGGAAATATTGGTGGTGAACAGTTGGACTTCATGGAGGTCTTTTCCAACCTTAGTAATTCTATGATTCTATTTGTGTGGGTTTTTTTATAACAAATTTTTTTTCTTTCAATAAAAGCTTTGCATCTAATTTTAGATCATGTCAATACATACATTAATAAGCAGAATCTGGTTACAGTTTATTATTTTTTGCCTTTTTTTGTCTTGTTCTTCCCTCTCAGTGCTGTTTGCAGACTAGGAACAGAGAAAGAAGTGTGGATGTAACATGAGGGGTTTGACAGGGATGCTGTAGTCCTGAGCTTCTCCTAGGGCTGATCTGGGAGCATCTTGTCTCCTTTGTACCTCTGCAAATTCTTCCTCTGTATGTATTCCAGTCCCGGGTGCTGTCCTGCCTCTAGAACAAGGGTTTATATTCCTCTGCTTTCATCCTGGCTTTCCTCACATTTATTTGCTTGGAGAAGATGGATTTGGTAATTGAAATGGCTTCATCTGAAGATAGCTAATCATCAAAAACTCATGCTTGAGAATGGACAAGATAGTAGCTTACAGCTTTTCTAAGAAAGTCTGTATGGATAATAGGCTGAGGTTTTGTGCCTTGTCCCTAGATCTGAAGGAAGGAGATGACTCTGCTGGAAGAGGTTTGCACTCTTACCCAGGAAGGACACTTGTAGTTTAATGGATTTTTATGTTATTTAAAGACTCTTGATGGTATTAATTGCCTTGGGGTAGACCATGCATGCTTTCAGTAGCTCTCTCCAGCGACCAACTATCTCATTAAAAAAGAATTTAACCAGGGGTTGCCCAAGCAGAAATCCCTGGCATGTTTCACATCCTGCAGGAATATTTTCACTACATTAACTGCATGGGAACAGTCTGACTATACTTCCTGACCCCTATGTCATGTGGTACAAATGACAACAGCACTGGCTTTCCTCTGCAAAACTTTAAGCAACTGAGATGTGAAGGAACTTCCTTCAACTTCAGATGGGAAGGAAGTGGATGTTAAGGTTATTTCCTCTACCCCAGCCTTGACCCTACACCAATATGTGGACAGCAGTGAACACCCCATAGACCAGGCAGGCCTGCAGGCCTGGCTGATTGCCACAGATTTATTTCTGGGAGGCACTTGGATCATAGCATTGTCCTGCAGGATAAAAGCCCTGCATAACTGGAAAGAGCCAGGGTATCTCTATGTAAGGAATGAAACAGATACTTCAAGTGCAACAGAAGCCATGTAGTAGGCATTGATCTCAGAGCCCTCCCCACATGTGCCTTCAGTTTTTTTTGTTTTTTTTTTTTTTTTTTTAAAGGCTGGAGAAAGCCCATGAACCTCTTCATGAGCTTCTTTAGAAAGCAGTGATAAGTAGTGCTGTGTGCAGCCAGCTTTAGAGGATGGCTGGCTACACAGCTATCTATCATTGGACTGTGTATAGCTGTACTTTTTTAAAAGGAAAAGCCAGTATATCTGGAACTATCACACACATAGATCTTTTCATGATATTGTAATCAGACTGGAAAATTGTTTTTGAATCATAAAATGAGTGCTCTGCTGGAGGTCTGGATGTGGTGAAGCAAAAACATGCTGTCGTGTTTCAGAAAAGCAGGAAACCTGACCCAAAGTGTACCTTTTGTGCAGCACTGCTCAACAACAACTGAAACATGGGTCTGCTATCAACATTGTCTCTGTGACAGGGCCAAAGCATAGCATCATAGAAAAAATGAACTCTGACCCAGCTGCAATCAGGAAAACTTAAGTCACTATCAGTCATATTTGAAAAATTGTGAGGTCCTCAGCAACTGGAAAAGGAGAAACATCCATTTTTCCAAAAAGAGTGAAAAGAAAGATCTGGGGATTTGGATTTGACGGATTTTTTTTTATTTTTTTATTTTATTATTATTACTTTTTTAATGGATTTGATTTTCAGTGGATAAGGAATTGTCTGTAAGGTCAAGACAGTACAGAGGCCACAAGAATGATCAGAGGACTGGAGCACCTCTTCTATGAAGAGAGGCTGAGAGAGCTGGGGTTATTCAGCCTGGAGTAGAGAAGGTTCTAGCGAGAGCTCATTGTGGCCTTCCAGTACTTAAAAGGAGCTTATAATAAAGATGGAGAGGGACTCTACTTTACTGAAGTGTGAAATGATAGGGCAGGGAGTAAAAGTTTTAAACTAAAAAGGGAGCAGATATAGATCAGATGTAAAGAAGTTCCTTATTCTTAAGGTAGTTAGATACTGAAATGGATTACCCAGAGAGATTATGGGTGTCCCCATCTCTGAAACTGTTCATGGTTAATGAGACTGAGAAACTTGATCTAGAGTAAGGTGTCCCTGCCCACAGCAGGGGAGTTGGAACTTGATGATCTTTAAGGACACATAGTCTAATCTTGTTTAACATCTTCCTTGGTGACATGGATGAAGGGGTAGAATGCATCTTCAGCAAGTTTGCTGATGGTATGAAGCTGGGAGGAGTAGCTGACACACCAGAAGGCTGTGCTGCCATTCAGCGAGACCTGGACAGGCTGGAGAATTGGGCAAAGAGGAAACTGTGGAATTTCAGCAATGGTAAGTGCGGAATCCTACACCTAGGGAAGAAAAAACTGCATGCATCAGGATGGGTTAAGGACTGACCTGCTGGAGATGAGCTTTGGGTGTCCTGGTTGTTAGCCAGCAGTGTGCCCTCATTGTATTTATTAGCAGCCTGCAGTAGACAGAATACACTTACTGTTTCCTCTACCTTATAAGTTGCACCCATTTTGTATCCTGCCCACTTTTTTTTTTTAAGTAGAGATGCTCAGAACATTTACCATCCACTCAGAGCTTATTCCAGGGCTTTCTTTGTTTGTTTTTTGTTTTTTGCTGAAAATGGCCTGTGTAGAGAACTTCACAGCATAATAGATTTACACACACATGCTTCTTTCTGGAATTCTTTGCTGCTTGTCTTCAGTTATTTTACATGCGTTATGGCTTTTCTTGGGCCTACCATATACATGTGCATAGATAAATTTTCCACAAGAAACAAGTCCAGTCCCTTTCTGAATTTCTTCAAAACTCGGTCACAAATTTCATTCCTGCTTCACAGGAGACTTTGTACTTCAACTGAGACTCTAAGAGGGGAGGAGATACAAAATATGTATTCTCAGAATAATGAAAGGTAATTGGAAATATTAAATTGCATAATTGGACCAGAATTGCTTTGAACACCTGAAAGAGGAAAAAATTTGTTATAGGGGACTGTTCTCATTAAAAATGAAATTTTCTGTTTGACTGTTTAATTATGAAATTACAGCTGATTTAGTGGTCATGGCATTTTGAGGTGGATTACTACAAGATACTTGAAGGCTTTACAGTGATGTAACCCTTTATTCATATATATTCATTTTTTTTATATTGTGGTAAAGCAACAGAAAAATAGAACTGTTTTATAGAGAAAAACCTCACCTTGGGAATGAGGGTGAAATGTGCCGGGAATCATAATCACCTTCTATAGCTGAGCTAATGATATTATTTCATCAATTTTTTCATGCAAATAGATATTTTCTCTACTATCACTTTAGAATAGACTAGTACACTCATTCACTATCATATTAGCAGAGGTGAAAGTGAAAAGGATCCAGCCATAATCAAAGCCAATTATCCAAGGATTCTGTCTATCTGGTTCTTTTTTTTTCCTCCAGTGCTTATCTGCTATAGTGTGAAAAATATAATAAAAGTCTTTCCTCAAAGCCTGTGCATTTTCAAGGGCTTAGGGACAAAGTTCTGTCCAGTTTCTCTAGAAATTTGCAGTAAATTATTGAAAAAAATTGCCCACCTCAGGTACTTCAGTTTGCTTAGCTTGTAAAATGGATGAACTTCAGAATGCTGCTAGAAGTTTGAATTGCTATTTCCTACTCTTTTTTGAGATTTTCAGGTGACATCAGAAATGATTTGCATTCAGTTCACATGCATCTGTTTTCAGGTTTCTAATTTTCATATAACTTGGGTGAAAGTGAAAAGTATTGCTTGTATTCAACATGTGAAGAGAAGTTACTATTGCTGCACTACTATCAGTAATGATCCCTTTCCATCGCTAGCACTTCCTTTTGAGTATATTTAAGTAGGACCATGTGCTGAGGCATAACTTTGCATACCTCAAACACTTCACTCCCATGCTATGGGAATCCATCCAACTTGTTGGCATCTACTCACTTGGTAATCCAAAGAAATCACTTCAACAGCAAAAGGGATATTTCTATGATGATGCCTTATGTCTCAATCAGAACAATCCTTTGGCGTGCTTTCAGAATCTGCAGTCTTGTGGAATTAAGTATTTATAAACATGCTGCAGAAATAGTATCTTGGCTTAGATCTCTCAGTTTTGTGTAGAAATGGCTTGAAATGAGGAATGAAAATTTTAAGTAATAACAGATACCATTGCAACATCAGAAACTCTAAACCGAGAGGCCCAAAGCATCTGCAGATAGCTTCAGGATCTTTTCTTCACCTAAATTCTCAATCTATTCTTACTGTTGTGATGATCAGTAGAAATTTTAGATGCTGGTGGTCAGCATGATGGTCTGTCCAGTGAAACCTGACAGTCATTCAGGTGATCACATTCCCTAATCTGCAGGTTAGACAGTGAATCTGATGCTTAACCTGTGACACACTCTTTTTGGCAATTTCTGTATAGCCAGTCATTAATTGTTGTTTATTTGCATATACATGCACATATATTTATAAGCTCATGTATAATGAATATTTTATATATAAAATCAAACTATATATAGTTTTTGTGTGATTATTTTTTTCTGTGAAACACTGAAATTTTGGAATGGTCACAGTGAGTTAGGTTACAGAAGTTCAAGTAAAGGCAGTGATATTTATCTTGGTAGGCATGTAAGCAACCTTTATCTTAATTTTTTTTAACTGCATCTGCCTATTCTTTTCCCCAGCTACTTTCACACTGACTGTGTAGTCAGCAAAGGCATTGAGAATAGTCTGAGTATCAGAAACCTGTGCTGAAGGATGTGGGTATCCATCAATTTCTTTGGTGGGTACCTGGGTATATGCAGACTTCTTGAGTTACAGTTTGTTGGGAACTGTTTTTTGTCCATATTGAGTTTTTTGTCCATATTGAGTTTCATCTTTAAGCTTTACTTGTAAAATCAGAAGTTGTTTCAGAATAGGATCAGTCAAGATTCCTGTTAAGAGGAGAATTCATCAGAAAGCTGCAACTAATTGAGGAAATACCAAATTGGGATTAAGAATAAAAACACTTAAAGTCCCAAAGTCAAGGAATGCCTTTGTTTAGGAAGCTTGCTGAATTAGCATGCTGGTTTCTGTGTGCAAGCTACAGAAAAGCTATTATAATCCCATGAATGTTTTTCCCCCAGTGTAGAACTTGAGCAAAAGAAGTAGTCGTGCGTGTGACCCTTGTCCATTTGTTGGTTAGTGAGCGAAGGAGATGAGTGTTTAATTGTGGTATTGTACTTACACCCTCAATTCTGTCCTTTCCCATGGCAAAACACTGAAGGACCTTGGTTGTTTCCATGATTTTGAGATAAAATGTATTAGCTTCTTAATGTGAAATGGCACTTTTGTTTAAAAATTGATGTATAATGAATAAAATTAAAAAGATTTTCAAAATACTTCCCCTGAAATAATTAAGCAGATTACTTCTCCCTGAAAGAAATAGTGCAAGGTGACCAGAAGAAATTGTTTGAAAATACTGGTGTAAATTTTTCATGTATACCAAGAAATACTGATTTTACATATGCAACTCCTAGCTCTAGATACAAAAATATAATAATAAACATAATAATCATCATTATCATCATCATCACCATCAAACAACTGTTCCTTGCCCAGGTCTCTTTATATCTGATCTTTTGATCAGACCTTTGATCTTTTAAAGCCAGATTTTCAGAGATGGTCAATGTGTCCTCATTTGAGGCCCTCCAGACTGGATTTGCAGAGATGCTGAGCACAGCTGGAATCAATCTACTCTGTGTGATTATTAATTTTATAATTCATTCACTGAGTGGAGGCTATTTATTTAAAAATTGATACGGAATCACTGGTAGTAATGTGCCAAAGAACCCCTGTGGGAAGGAATTGCTCTAGGTTCAGCCCAAGCTGAACCACTGTACCGATGGGTGTGCACAGAACCTACAGGCAGTGGTGGAGAAGCAGGATGGCTCTTGTGCAGGCAGCCTTCAAAGGTGATTTGTGGGAAAACTGCCTGGGATCAGATATTTAGAGACACCGACCTCATCTGTATGCACAAGGGAGATGAATTCCGATTGCCCTCTCTGCCTTCAATTTCACACATCCCGAATTTTGACTGCCTGCTTCTTTGACTCATAATATCCTTTTTAGTCTATTTTTGTGTATTTTCTGCAGTAATGAAAATCGAAATGTACACTTCCACCCCTTATAGTGGAGAGAAACAGAGACTAACTATTACAGGAGCTTTGGCCTTCCCTAGTTTCAACATGGGATGAATAAGAGTCCCACTGCTACCATAAAGCAAGAAGCAGACATTTGTAAAAAAAAATATCACTGGAGACAAAAAAATTTCCATTCACAAGTCCATGTTTTCAGGAACAAGTAAATTATCTTGTCTCAAGCTTTAAAAACATAAAAATCTCCTTAAGGAAAATGCCCAACATCTGTCTAGATGGCTAAAGTGAGGCACAGCTCTATGGGCAACAACAAGCGTGGCTCTATGCAGGCAGTGCTATGTAATTTCTGTAATAGTTGGTATTATCAACCCTGCCTCCATACTCAATTTGGGATTACAGTGCAGCGCTATTCAGCTGTTGCTGAGAGAGAGAGAGACTGCTGTTACTGTGCATTTGAATTACGAGGCATGAAGATTAATGATATGAAAATTAGCAGCACTCTGCTACAAGTAATTTTTGCTTTCATTCTGCACTCTCATCCCCGAATGCCAACATTTGCTTACATTTATAACGTTCCAATGGCATATTAAATACCAAATTAAGTACTGACTCATCTAATTCTCGGTGCTGGAATGCATCTAAAACAGAGAAAGTTTTTGCTTCTGTGAACCTCTGCTGCCCCTTTGTCTACAATTTGTATCAGTAAACATTCACAACAACGCGCAGCTTGATTCAAATTGCAAGGATTCACGACTATCTGGTGTTCCTGAGCTTCTCCATCAGAGACAATATTAGCTCTGTCTGCAGGTCATTCTGTCTTCTCTTCATTATCTCATCATAATTTTCCATGTTTGCAGCATACCTTAGATCAAATGACCTTTCTTCCTGGGGAAAATATAAAGAGAATATTGATTTGACTGTCATTACAGACCACTGCCAGGTGTTTTTTACCTTGCAGTGCAGCTGGGAAGAATCAGGAGTTACCCCCTTCCCTCTCCTCTGATTGCGTTGTCTCTGGCGAAGGAACACATTTTCTCATCAATCACTTTGTTAACCCATTTTTGTTTTTTTAGTTATTTACTTATTTTTTCTTCCTTTCTTTTCATTCCAGAGCAGCTGGTGTGTGTCCTCATACAGTGTTTGAAAATTATTGAGGTTTTGATTCTGGTTTTCCTAAGTAAAGAAACATTTTGATTTCTGGAAAGAATAATTACTTTCACTGGGACTGCATAGGCGTAACTATTTGACCTAGTTGAAGGTAGCAGGATCTGCTTCCTTATGCTACTAGTTTCAAAACAAATATTTGTTAGCTGCTGCTCAACGTGCCTCCTGTGAGAAAAGATATGTGTTGGATGTCAGTGCATGTTCCTTAGCTCTGGAATTTTCCCTTGAAAACATTCCTATTGTGTTCTGCTGTCCAAAGGGGCCAAGTTTACTTGTGGTGCCAGAGTTTGGCAGCTCTTAAGGATTGCCCTCCAGCCCTCTGCCAGCGGCATTTTGTTTGGGCAGCTTCTCTTTCGTTTTCTTTGCTCCCACTCTCCCTGGTCTTGGTGCCAACACTTCTCCTGACAACCTGCTCCTCACTCCCTGCCCAACCTTTCCTCTTAGGTTTGACCAGAGCTAGGGCCTCAGAGGTTGGGCTGATCTGCCCTAATAAACCAGAGCCCTGACAGGTGTGCTGCCAAGGATGCTCCTGAGGCTGGTTTGATGGGCTTTAAAATACCAGATGTGCAGTAGGTTTACCGTGGATTGGCAGAAGTCAGGGCCTTATGATTCTGACCTCTAATGTGCCTTGGTCAACAATTTATAAAGAAACAATGACTTTTAAAAGGCTCTGACCAAATATCTCCTGATATTTCCATTATGTGCTAGACATAAGACTGTCATTAAGACAAGAAAATGCTAGTCCGGAAAAATATGGACAATGTATATATTTTTAAATGAAAATGGACTTAGATTTTGTATTATCAGTAAAGATCTAGCTGGGACACTGCATCTGAATTTTAAAAACAAACTGTGCATCAGATTATAACCTATATTCAGGTATCCATATACACAGAATCTTGGTTATTGGGCAAGGCTAGACAGAAAGCAGACTGTGATGGTCTAAGATATAATTTATGTAAATTTATTTTTAAAATGAGTTTTAAAATGTGTCCAAGAAACAAAAATCCAGGGAAAACTTGGGCAACCAAGCCAGACAATTTCCTAAAAGAAGGTGATAATCTCTTCAACAAGACATGCACGTTTCTGAGTGTGAGGCAACTGAGAGCACCTAATATCAGTCAGATCTTAAGATCTAAAGTGGAAATCAGGCGACTTCAGCAACCTTTGGAGAAGCCAAGCATCTTAGGAGGGGGACAGGGCGTGTAACTGGGATACTATTTTTCTCTAATGTCTGAATTAACTTTGAGTATGCATGCCAACATTTCTGCTGGCTTCAAAAGGAGGTGTGCTGGTAGTTACTTTGTCGTGTTATGATTTTTCTCTTCTAATCTCTGATCTTATTTTTAATTAAATCACTGGAGTTGTGCATTACTTGCATGACTAAAGATGACAGAGTGTATTCCTAGCAGAGAAGACACCTGCTGAGTCAATAAATCAAGGAGGGAAAGATAGCCAAAACAAGTATGTGAGCAATCCTGTAGGAAAAAGCAGCACTGTTACCAGACTTATCATGTCCTACAGCAGTAACATCACCACACTTGGGTAGTGATTTAGACTGATGGTTAAAAACATACACTAATAAGTCTGTAATTTACTGCCCAGGCTGCTGTATAAATAAACTTGAAAAGGAAAGAACACTGTTTTATTTTCATACCTGAGTCTGAACGTGCAGAGTTGATAATTAGAAAAAAATATGCTTACTTTTGTGAAATGATGTGAGCATTGCTGCAGAAGCAGGTGAAAGGGCCACGTCTTTGGAGCAGTTTTAGCTCCTTTTATTGAGCTGTAGGTGCTGTCAGGGGTTTTCCTTACCAGATGCCTGTTTGTATGTGGCTACACCAACATGAGCTTATGTAAGTCCAGGTGCAGCTGGAGTTGTTTTCAGTCAGTGCCTTCTTAATACATATAATATTTAGTTAATCTGAATGAATTAAAATTCAGCATAGCAAGAAGATTCTAAGCTGTATTTCATGGCTTCTGGGCAACCAATACTTTAATATAATGCAAATTAGCACTAATTAACATACACCCTCTAGGCCCCCCTCCCTTCCCCCCCCTGTAAGTTCAGCCATCATGCAGGATAAACAAGCCAAACATGGTTATTACCATTTTAATTTGATCATATTGTAGAAATGTCAAAATATTAGCTGGAAAATTAACTCCTACAATTCAATATATGTTATCCTGGAATTAAATCAAGGGTAGAAGGGAATCAACTTGCTTCCAGTCCTCCTACAACATTGCAGGAGTTCTGCGCCAAAAAATGTAACCAAAAAGCCCTCATACGTTTACCTGGCAGGAAATCAGAAGATACTGATTTTGATATATGCCTTTCCCAACTCCTTATCTATTGGAAGCACAAAGAGACAGCAGGCTGCCTGAGTTGGTGGTGGGCTAGGTGGCTACCAGGCAGCCTTTCCAGCCTGATGCAGCCTGTGATCTTCTGCAGTGCCTTATTGTTGCATGGGGCTTACAGACACTTACAACCCAATTTTAGTTTACTAGCTGAAAGAAAAGTTGGATATTTTAATACTTGGCTGTATGGGTGTCTTTCCCTTGCAGCAAGCAGTGTGAGGGGGGCAATCTGAGTGCGATGTGCCTTAACCTCCTGTCTGCACACAGCAGTGCATGCTGCATGCTGCCTCTACCTATGGCATGAGAGCAGCCCCTGCCACTGAGCAGCTGCTTTGCTTGCCTACGTGTCTAAAGGAAGATTTGGTGCCTCATTATTTTTCCATACACAAACCTTTACAAGTGGGAGATTTAGCATGTGTTTCTCTCAGAGTACATAATTTCTGAGTCAAGTGACAGACTCTCTTGACCACATAAACCCTTGCTCATTCCTCCGCAGATATCACAGCTGCTTCAGAGTCCAGTGTACTTTGCTCCTAGAGGTGTCATAAATGTGGGCTTCTTTGTATGCGTTCATTATTTATTGGAGAAGCCAGCACTTGGAGCCAAGCAAGCAATATTAACGTTTAAAAAATCAAGAATACCACATTAGAATGTCATTCAAAGTTATCATAGGGTTACATGTCACTTAGGGAATATTTGTTGCAGAGACAGTGCATAAACCTTACTACACACGGCACAGCTGAACACAGTGTGTGGCAGGAGCACAATCATGCTTCTGATCAGGAGCAAGCAGGAGAGAGTCAGAATGCCCCTGTGGAGCTGACCATGTGTTGTTTACATTATATTGACATGTGCTTGTCTGAGCAGTCAGTGCAGGCAGAGATCTTGCTGCTGATAGAAGGGTTTTTTTTGCCCTGGTCAAACAGGAATGAATCCTCTGTTTTCAGAAGTGTGTGTATATTCCCAAGGGTCTGCTGAGGGCATACAAGCAGTGGTCTTTCTGTGCTTCAGGTACATATGCATTTGTAACTCAGGCATATATGTTGTGCCATGAACTTGTGTTGAGTCATTAAAAATAATGTTATTTGTGGAATCTGTTCAAAGAAACATTACCTCCTCAATTATTTTTGCTTGCATCTGTATGTATGCATAACATCTTTTGCAGCGTATTTACTTTCTTGTGAGATGTTTTAATTATCTGTTAGGTCTCTGCACCGGGCAGGGAAAGCAGAATATTGAAGTCATCATGCCTGCATGTGGACTCTGCTTTAAAGAATTTGCAGCCTTCAGCTACTGTGGCCGGTGTTGCCAAGCTTGGTCTCAGCCCCTCTTTCTGTCCTGTGGGGAAGTTTCAGTGTGAAGGTTTTTGCCATTTTTAAAGAGTGAGGTAAGAGGGAAATGTCTGCTTTTGCCCCTGGTAAGACTCTGAAGACATTCAGCTTCTCCCTCCTGAAAGCATCAACACAGCATTGAATGCTGAGACAAGTGTCATACCAGAGATGTGCTCTCATCTTGTACAGCTCCTCTGTAGTTCACACATTATCAGCAGAGGCTCATTGGAGTTTGGCAGCTGGGTTCTCCGACCTTGAGTGAATTCAGTGCAACAGAACTACTCTCCTTTCTCACTTGTGACTTGCTGCAGAGAGGCAATACCAAGCATGGCAGGAGTCTATGCCATGGCTGATCTAATGAAACAGCCCAGACCATTTGGGTAAGCAGCTGTATACCAGCTAACTGTGCACTTCCAAGGGTATCTCTACCCTGTATTCCCCATATGAGCTTGCACTTGAGAGCATTTATCTCTAATTACTTGTGAATTGTTCTTGTTTTCTCTATGAAAAAGGGTTAAATACTTGGCAGATCTTTAATACATGGTAGAGGGGAAAAAAAACAACGGTGGTTGTTGTTTTTTCCCCTCTATCATAATGAGCAACGCTACCTAGAGTTGGTATATGGCATCTGTATACGCACCTGCAACATCTTCATTTCTTCCAGTGTAACAATTTTATAAAACCTGTATACATAAGAACTGAACGTGAATCTCATATATGATCAAACAGATCAAAAAGATATAGGACCATAGCATTAAAGACGGAATAGCTCAACATTTCAAATTGTATCTGTGGGAGTTTGTGACCATTCTGTGTTGGCAATTTATTGGAACACACAGAGTTTGGGTTGATCACGCTTAATTTCAGGTGGTTTAAGCAGAGGGCAAAGACTGTCAACCTTCTGTCACTTCTCAAGCATCTTGATGTGATTTTATTTCTCTGTTATAACTTTGAACATTTATCTGCGGAAATCATATGTGGCCTCTCCTGGGAAGACACGTCAGAACAGGGAGAGTTCAAATGTATCTAAAAAGGAGTCTGTTTCTGAATGCAAACATTTGGCAAAACAGCATTGTGGCAAACTGTAAATACAGTGCTGTGTTTCTTCTAATTGGTTACATGCAGGGAATGAGAACTTGGGTGAATACTTTCTATTCAGTATGCATGCGAGCGTTTAGTGCTACTGCAGTGTTCACCCAGTTTCTGTTCCTCTGTATGTATAACAAGTAGCACAAAACTTCATTCTTGAGAGGAGGATGTTTATGAAGAATTCAAGGATACTAGCTGCGAAGGGCTACATTGAGAAGGGCTGAAATCTACCTGGGAGCAGGTGGCTGAAAAATTAAGATATCAAACTCCACATTAATTTGAGCTAATCAACTGATTGGGTGTCTGATCAGCAGAACTTATCTGACCCTGTAATTTTCATGGTTTCTAGGTAGCTAGTTTCCAACATTCCTGAAAATGCAGCATGATACGATGAATAAATCTCTGACCAATGGATGTGTATGAAATCAGTGATTCTTGCAAGGATCTCTGCCTTAGAGTGTACAAGGCCTAGATACCATTGCAAAGTCCTTCCTAGAGGATCTGTCACTGTGCAGATCTATACTGCCAATACCCCAGTGATGGGTCAAAATGTAATGAAGGATAAATTAAATGTTAGTGAGCAAGAACTGGTGCTCTTCTGAAGCAGCATGGCATCACAATGAGGATTAAACAGAATTGAAAACTAGTAACATCATCAAAATATTAGTAGCTGTGGCTCAGACAGCTGCTCTACTTCCTATTTCCCTGATCCTTTCCTCTAGCTTTCCACAGTATAGCACATAGCATTCCTTGCCTGCCATCATCCTGCTTGTCATCTTAGCCCACAAATATGAAGAGCTTAATCTTTAGAAAGAAACAAGTCAGACCATCTTTATGTTCTCTGTGGATGTAAATTCAATATTTTCTTAGAACAACACAAAAACAACAGCAAAAATTGCACCTTTTCTGCAGAAAATTTACTTATATGTGGCCTGGACCTGGCAATATGAAAGTATGATTGGATTATTATTAGAAGAAGACGAGGTCTATCTTTTATTTGTTGAGGTTCACTCTTGTTCTATTAGCACAGAGATCTCCTAAAAGGAGTCTGGTGGAGGACCACAAAGGTTATAAAGGTCCTGGAGCATCTTCTGTATGAGGAAAGGCTGAGTAACCTGAGTCTGCTAAGCCTGGGGAAGACTGAAGGAGAATCTGATAAATGTTTATAAAACACCTAAAGGGAGGTGGGAGGCAAGTAGATGAGGCCAGGCTCTTCTCGGTGGTGTGTAGGGATAAGAGGAAAGGCCTAAAACTTGAACATAGGAAGTTCCATACTGACGTGCGGAAGAACTTCTTTATGTTAAAGATGATGGAACACTGGAACAGACTGCCCAGAGAGCTTGTGGAGTGTACTTCTCTGGAGATATTAAAGACCTGTCTGGATGCCTACCTGTGCAGCTTATTTTAGGGTAGCTGCTTTAGCAGGGAGGGTGGACTTGATGATCTCTTGAGGTCCCTTCCAAAACCTTGATTTCTGTGCAATTCTGTGAAATATAATGACAGTAAGAGCAAGGCTATGCAGAGCCTCTATCCTTTACTGGATGTGGCAGGGAATGTGACCACTGAGGATAAAGCTGAGGTTCTCAGTGCCTTCCTTACATCTGTCTGTAAAAGTCAGGTCAATTATCCTCAGGGTACTCCACTGACCTGACCTGTAAGTCTGGGATGAGGAAGAGAATAAGCCTTCTACAATTCAGGTGGGGCCTCTCTGCTTGACCAGGAACACTGATAGATGGTGGAAAGTGGCTTGGCAATCACCTCTGCCTGCTTCCTCAGCACAATTGGGTGGATCCCATCTGACCCCATGGACTTGTGACAGTCCAGGTGGAGTAGTAGGTTCTTCTTGGATATTAGGATGAATTTATTCTCCATAAGAGTGGTGAGGCATTGGAATGTGCTGCCTGGGGAAGTGGCGGAATCACTGTCCCTGGATCTGTTTAAGGAAAGGGTATATGAATACTTAAGTACAGTTTAGTGTGGAAATATTGGTGGCAGGTGGTTGGTTGGGCTTGATGATCTTGGAGGTCTTTTCCAACCTTGGTTATTCTACGATCATTGTCCAACCACACCGAGCACTGAATGATCTTGATCCTGTGCCCACACACACAACTAATGTTTTTCTTTGCCTGCCAGAAATGCCACCATAGAAGAGCTGGTGGAAACAGAGGGTCACATAGGTGGCATCAACCCAACTCTGCCCGCAGATGTAGCAGGTCCAGTCTGATGCCACATCCATGGCCCCCAGCTTTGCTGCAGGCTGAGGAGAACTGAGAGCTGGAGGCTTCTCCTCTCGTTGGTGCTGCAGCAGGCAGAAATTTTTACAAACTGCAAAAGAGAGAGAGAGAGGCAAGAGCTGCTGCTGGCAGTCCCACAGCCCAACCCAATCAAGGCCATGTTTGGTGATCCAAGTCTCACAGATATCCTTGACTGGAGTCCAGGTATGAGCCCATGCTGGACACTGCTAGTACCCAAATTTATATATCAAGGGTCACAGTTATCTCTCACTGGCATTACAGCGCCTTGGTTGATGGCCTCACAGTCCATTGCTGCATGTATTCAGGCACCAGCCTGGGCCTTCACCAGCCTCCATCATTCACTGATATTTCCTTTGTGATGGTGATATACTCGGGAAAATAAAAATTGCACGTGTTTAATATTTCCACAATAATCCATCTTCCATGAACTGTTTAAGCTTTCTGAAACTTAGAGAGACATTTCTTGTCTGCTCTGGTTTGGTTGCAGTACATACTGGTGGCAATCTCTAGATCAGGATTGCTTTTATACCAAGCACATCACATCATCACATCATATCACAGCAGGTTGTTTGCTCATGCTTTCCTCCCCAGTGTAGGACCTTCTTTAGTGGGGAGTTGGACTAGATGATCTTCAGAGGTCTCTTCCAAACCCTACAGTTCTGTGATTCTGTGACTCATTCAGTCTTTTCAGCACGCTGATTGTTCCCTACAAGGTGATGTGTTGCTCTTTTACAAGGATATGATATAGGGCTAGAACTGTTAGGTTTTTCTTTGTGATTAAGGTTTCTAAATTAGAAGCTTTCGCCAGCTTTTCCTCTGACTTCTTAATTTTTCACTCTTAATAATACAGTTAAGGATCAGCAACAGCTCAAGTGCGACAGCGCTGTTTTGTACCATTAGTCAAGATGTTATCTTGTAACAATGTTCAGGACTATATTTTCTTTTTTTTTTTTTCCTGATCTTTGTCTGCAAGCTATGACTTTCCTTTTTCTTTTTTTTTTTTCTTTTTCTTTTTTTTAAATTTTAAACAAGACATTATTCTGATGTGGATATATTAGTTGAGGTATGCCAGAGATGTCTAAATATGCCCTACTGAGGTATCCAGCCCTCCTGAGGTATCCAGAACTTTTAAAGCTACATAAAGAAATACTTCCACGTATTTCCTGTGAGAAAAAGCAAACTTCATTAGTTCAGTCAGAAATATTAAGTGAAGGGATCAATGCAGAATGTCTGATCTATGTGTGCTCCCTTAGGGCTGAGCACTTTTCAGTCCATGTCACTTGGGCCATGACAATGTGAGCGCTCAGCCTTCTGGAGAAGGGAAGGAGCACAAAGGAGCTCAAAAGAAAAGCACAGGTTTAACTTAAAGGCACTACTGTAATTAATTATAATTCTTAAGGAATATTGCATGATACCTTTCCTGCCTGTGAAAGTACATAGGATTTTGTACAGTGGATGCTTGAGGCACGTCTCTTGTGTCCTGTGCTATATAGCCCAGAGACAGAAAGATTTCAGTCAGGGCATTCTCAAAGGATCTATTCTGGCTGATGCTGAGACAGGAAAAAACCCTTCCCATTGCACGTAAACATGGGTGGAAATTACCAGGCTCTTGTCTCTACCTGCTAAGTGGACCTTCCCATCACTCACTCAACTGCTTGCCTGTAACCACTCATTCTAAAAGAAAATAAACTCTGTGAGCGCAGTTTTAAACTTGGTATCAGCTCAGTATTCAGTCTGCTTGCAGCCTGAATGAGATGAGCAGGCTCTGAGCAGTCCAGTACCACTGCTGCTAACGGCAGGGTGATGAGCCACACTGTGCACCAGGCTGGCAGGCAGCTTGCACAGCCAGAGAACTCCTTTAAAGTGAGCCTGGATCTCTCCATATGGTGCTGCAGCTTAAAGCATAAATATACAGAATATTTGTCATCTATCTGCCTTTTCCCCTACTTATTCGAAAATTGGTTCAGTAATATTTGCATGTTTTAAAATGTATTTTTTCTGCTATGTTTTCTCATGTCATATTAATTTTCTCTTTCAAGAAGATTACCACAAGTAGAAAATCATGATTGAATGAGCACATACATAATATATAAAAAATTGTGAAATACCTATTGACAGAGGAAACCTGTTTAAAAGCTAAGCTTATCTGGCTGGAAAAGAGAAACACTGTGTGAGGGCTTTGTATCCTCTGGTACAACCATGTGGGATGTGTGCATGAAATGCTTATCCAGGAGAAGAAATATTCGGAGATTTTCTACTGAAAGTAAATGAAAGCAAATAGATAGCCTGACACATGCCTGGCATTGTCCCCAATAGGGACCTGTGAATATTCATGTGCATCAGGCTGTGCAATACACAGCCTATATCTGCCAGTGTTCCTCATCTTCCCACACTCTTATGAATTTCTCTCTTCCATCTTCTGCATTGTTGCAGTCATTTACTTACTGTCAAGACATATGTGCTGTGATAACATCCACAGCCTTTGTTACTTTCTCCAGTGTTTCTCCTTCTGGGATGGTTATTCTGTTTCTTGCTTTTAAAAAATAAATAAATAAATGAATAAAAATAAAAATAGAAATAAAAAAATCTTATTTCTAGGTTTTCTCTAATCAGTAAACCATCTGCTTCTTTATTTCATTCCTCTGCCCCTACTTTATTACTTTAATGTTACACAACGGAGTGTATTATGTCTGGAGTGTGAGGAGTAGTACTAGCTCCAGAGAGTTTACTGTGTAAGCAGTAAAACCAAACCAAGGGCAGAGGTTAATCTCTGACAGGTCTGAGACCAACCTGGGATCAGAACCTGTTTTCTGACCTCTAGCTCAGGGCACCAAGTCAAGTGTTCCAGTGTCCTTAATTAGTACTACGTTTCTTTTCCTCTTGAGCCTTGCCAGATTTAATTTTGATATTTCTTCTTTCTTAAGTCTGTTTAGAATATATATATTTACTTCCAGCTTTTCAAGGAATTAGCCAACAAACTCTTCTGGAAAACTGCTCTCAGAGACAAGGGAGGGGAGTAGAGCTGGCACATCTTTAAGGAAGCTTTCCTTAGTTCACAGAAGTTCCCCATGTCCAGGTATCAGAAGTCAGGAAAGAAAGGCAAGAGAGTGGCATGGCTGAACCGGGACCTGCTATCAAACAGAGCAAGAAGAAAATGCAGGGGCAGTGGAAGGAAGCACAGGTACGCTGGGAGGAGTACAGGGATGCTGCTAGGTTGTGTAGAGATGGGGTCAGGAAGGCCAAGGCCCAACTGAAACTGGACTTGGCAAGGAATGTAAAGAAGAACAAGAAAGTCTTCTTCAGGTCCAGAAAAAGAAAGTCCAAGAAAGTGTACACCCCCACATCCAGTGAGCATACAGGCAGGCTGGTAACAACGGACAAAGAGAAGACTGAGGTACTCAACAACTTTTTGGCCTCAATCTTTACTAGCAACTGCTCTTCACAAATCCTTCAAGTGAATGTTTTGGAAGGTGAGGATGAGAGGAGCAATGTTCCTACCATTGTAAACTTAAGATGAGCTTTGTGACTACCTGAGGAACCTGGACGTCTATAAATGAGATGTATCCCAGAGTCCTGAGAGAGTTGTATGATGTAGTTGGCAAGCCACTTTCAATAATATTTAAAGAGCGATGATGGTCAGGTGAAAAAGGCAATGTCACACAAAATTTTAAGAGTAGTGGTCAATGGCTCAGTGTCTGGATGGAGGTCAGTGATGAGTAGTATCCATCAGGGATACTGGGACCATTGTTAATATCTTCATCAATTACATCAACAGTGGGTTCAAGTGCACCTAAGCAAGTTTGCAGATGGCACCAAACTGTGTGGTGCAATCAACATGTCCGAGGGATGGGATGCCATCCAGAGAGACCTAGACAGGCTGAGCAGTTGGTCCAAGAGAACCTCCTGAGTTTCAACAAGGCCAACTGCAAGGTTTTGCACCTGGGTGCAACCTACCAATACAAATTGAGTGGTGAAAGAATGGATCATGGCTCTGACCAAAAGACCTTGGGGCTACTGGTAGATGGCAAGCTGGGCATGAGCCAACAGTGTGCCCTCACAGCCCAGAGAGCCAACTGTATCCTTGGTTGCATCAATAGAAGTGTGGCCAGCAAGTCAAGGGAGGTGATCCTGCTCCTCTACACTGTGCTGATGAGACCTCACCCAAAGTGTTGCATCCAGATGTGGAGTCCACAGTACAGGAGAGACGTAGACCTGTTAGAGTGTGTCCAGAGGAGGGCCACAAAAATGATTCAAGGAGCAGAACACCTGCCCTACAATAACAGGCTAAGAGAGCTGGGGCTAATAAATATTCAACCTGAAAGAGGAGGCTCTGGGAAGACATGAAAGTAGCCTTTCAGTATTTAAAGGGGGGGTCTATAAGAAAGAAGGGGACAGACTCTTTATCTGGGTCCATTGTGACAGGACAAGGAGAAATGGTTTCAAACTAAAAGATGGGAGAATTCAGATTGGATAGAATGAAAAACTTTTTTGACAATAATGGTGGTGAAGCACTGGCACAAGTTGCCCATAGAGGAGGTGGATGCTCCATCCCTGGAGACATTCAAGGTCAGACTGGACCAGGCTCTGGGCAATTTGATCTAGCTTTGGATGTCCCTGTTCATTGCAGAGCAGTTGGACTAGATGATCTTTTAAGGTCCCTTCCAATACAAATGATTCTATGATTTCTTGTTTTTTTTTTTTTTTCAGACTAAGTATTTGGGTATTTGGGTCTATATTGCTGCTCTAACTGATACTCTCTCCACAGTCAGAGATCAGATCTGACCTTTTAAAGTGCTTCTCGGTCCTTTATTCAACATCATGTAGTAGGAATTTTCCTCACACTCTCACATTATTCCCTGTCTGTAAGCATTTCCACTTGGGCTTCTGACAGTGTCTGTGGTGAAGTTTGATGGGACATAATCTTTTTCTTACTTTTTTGTTACCAGCTTGTTTTGTCCTCATTCCTACTATATCCTGCTAAAAAATAAAATTTGGTTTCCTTGACACCGTTTCCCATGATCCATGTGATCAAGGTTGTAAGAAATTAATTTACATACTCTGTTCACATTGTCTCTGCTATCATCAGCTTGCCTCTATTTTCTCTGGGCTTCTGCTTAATCTTTCAGTTGACCTCTTTTGACTTCTGTACTGGAAGTGACATCTCATTATCTCTCCATGGGGGCAGTGTAATCTTCATTCTGCTCTCTGCTTCATTTTTAAGCGTAACACTTTTGTCTCTGCTTTTCTAGGAGTGCTCCCCCCCCCCCCCCCCCCCCCCCAGCCTTCTCTGGGCAATCTGGCATGTTATTCAGCTCTGAGGAGAGCTTTTTCATTTTTATTCTCCTCCTGCAAATGAGTCTTTGCATTTTTTTGTTCCTTCAGTTGGCCATGATCCTCCGCTTTCACCACCATTTAGCAGAGGAGATGCAAATGGCAGACACGGCATTGTGCTGTATCTTTTTGAATGCTCTTCATCTATTTCTTTTTATTTCTTTTAATTGATATTTTCCAGAATCTGCCTTATTCTTGAAAATGTGCCTTGCTTCCGCATCCTTTGCAAACACAGACCTCTCTGTGTTGAAGAGTTGTTCCTTGCAAACCTAGTCAGGCTGGGCCTGCTGCTTCTTGGACCATCGTCATGCTTCCCTTGTACAGTGATTTCCACTGCCCCCTCTTTAGGCAATCTCTAGAAGAAGTTATCTCTCTGGATATTCATCACTAATTATATTTTTCCTCTTCTTCTTATTTGTAGTAAAACCTGTATCACAAGGAGGGAGTTCAGTGTATTGGCGTTAATTCTGTTTTGCTTAGGTCTGAAATTTTTAGAAAAGAAGAAATTGTCTGTTTCTGAAAGCTGGGTACTCTAGTATCTCTAAATATCTGAGTCTACTTATGTATTATATAGTAATGTCTTGTTGCCAGTGAAATCTTTGCTCTCTTTGTTTTCAGCCTCTTCACAGTGTTTCGGTCCTGATGTGATTAATATGAAACATTGTAAGAGAATTCAGATTTTTTTTGGATAAAAACCTGTAAAGTTCATCTGATTTCTGAAAAGAAGGTGCTAAAGTCCAACAAATATCATGAAAGATAGCAATGGAGTAAGAAAAACTGCTATAGTCACATTTTCAAATATATATTCCCTAAATATATAAGGAAATAAATGAATAATTGAAAAAGAACAGAATGTCTTGGAAATTGTGATTATGAGGACCTGGGAAAAAAAAGGCTCCCTTGGAAGGACCAGAAGTTTCAGAATCCAGACTCATTCTTAAATGCATTGTGACTGTACAGACTGCTTCCCAGAGCTGTAGTAGGTAGTTGCATATGAAAGAATATGTGTTATGCAGTGTTTTCAGTGCAAATGGAGCCAGACTATGCCTTGATTTATTCTAGGCTCTTGACTCGTTGTGTAAAAAAGTTGCAGATGCAGTTTTGTTGTAGTAAGATTGTAACATTACTGAATTTGCAATTCTGCTAAAACATAAAAGGAGCTAAGGACTTTGTTGTTATGAGGCTGTCCTCTTTAATGTTGTAAACAACAGGATGGCGCTAGTCTCATAAAAAATTAGGTTGTCTTAAAATGGACATCCTCTTTTTTTTTTTTTTTAACCTAAAGTTGTTTTATTATCAAAGCTTTTTCATCTTTTCTGTGAAGATTAGCGTGGCTTTTGAAGCTCAGCTACATGCGTTATTACTGAAGCTAAATTGTACCCTTCCACCCACACTCCAACACCCCTTCCCAGCCCCCCTAGGAATTCACTTCATCCAATTACCACAGCTATTGGATAAGCTAACCTTTGAGATAGATTCACGGACTGGAGAGCAAGTGCCTTCCCTTGCGTCCTTAGGGAGCTCCTAGAGCAGCAGGATTGACGGATGGCCTTCCCAGATGCTGCCCATTCCTGATTAGGTCCTGCCTCACTTTATCATCTAGTTTACAGTCAGATTTTCTTTCAAAGGAAGAACAAATCAAACAGCTGCTTTTCTATCAAGTGTCACTTGGGAAAGGTAGTGCTGAAGACAGATATTTTCAAAGTTAAGGCCAGAAGATCTGCTTTCTGCTTTCAATTCCCAGCTCTGTTATATATTCCTTCTGAACTGAGGCAAATTACACATTCTGCTTTTTTTGCAGCATTTTTGGCTGGGTTTCTGATATTATGTCTCTTCAGCTTGCTTTTTTTAATTAATATAGATGCTGTCTTGAACAGCATGTAGTCAGTCTCACTTTGCAGTGAGACATCTGAAGACTGAGATGCCCAAAGTTGTGGTGTTTTACACAGTATCGTTCCCAATGCAAGTGGGAGGTGTTTCCTAAAGTATCAGGGTACTTGGTTCCTTTTGCAGTCAGGGGGTTGTGTTGAAGGGTCATGCGCTGGTTTATATCTGTATGGGAATATTTAGTCATGGCCTGAAGCGCTGGCTGAGCATCTGGGGAAAGGACTGGGTCAGTCCAGGGAGCACAGATGAAGCCAATTCACCTGTGTGACCAGAAGGAGTGGAGACTGGCTGCACCTCTCTTAGACCTCATTTAAGGGCTGACTGCCACTGGGGAAGGGTTTCTTGTTGGAGATCCCTCAGTGGTGAAGCTTTCCCCTGTGAACCTGCTATCTTTTGATATGGGTGAGCAATCTTCTTCCCTTTCTATATAGCACCTTTCTTTCATGCTGGTCCTTCTGCCATTGCACCTTTGTTGTAACACCTTTCCCATCACATTGATCTGTCCAATTGCTACAATGCCTCACCAGGGAAGGTAGCTCTCCAAGGTTGTGCCCTGGTACCTGAGGCAGAAGTGGTTCCCTGCCACTGGAGGCAGAAATGAGCATGGATAGCTTCTAATCAGGAGCTGGAAATGATGCTGTGTGAGCTGGATAAAAAGACATAGTCCCAAAGTCTAATACCTTAATTCAAATTGCCTTGAAGGCAGCATGATGGATTGCTGGCAGAATTTAATCTTTAATGAGTTTCTTCTCTGACTTCATAAAGCCTTAATCCTTTTTATCGTCTTTGGTTAAAACACAGCATCCCTTTGGTTGAAATTAATGTTCAAACTAGATAAATTTTTAGACTCACGGGGAAAAGAGAAAACAAGGAAAAATATAGAGGATTTTACTATCATTACTGTAGGCATAAAGTAACATACTAAATAATTTTTCCATAGAATATTTTTTTTTGCAGTGCATCGTTTCAATTTCTGATTCCTGTTGTCCCACAACTATGATGTCAATTTCTGTGATTCTTATGCTTTCCAATCATGCTGCCGTTATTAGTAGATTATCATTATTACTTGAAGTTAAAGCACGATGACATACCGACTCGCAAGATTTGAAACTATTTTCTTATATTTTGATTTTCTTTAATGTCTACTGTTTGTAGAAAGCACTCGTTTTAATAAAAATAAAAATAAAAATAAAAATATTAAAAAAATAATAATAAAAAAGCTTATAAACAGATGTGTAGGCAATAGAATATTTTCCCCAAATATTTGCTCTAGAAGTGCTAATTGGCCATTTGGAAACCTCTCGGGAGAAATACTGCCCAGTGACTCAAATAATCAGGCATACAGCATGAATTACAAATCACCAACAGAGAGCATGCCATGCCATAGCAGTGCTCATACCTCCTATGCACTCTGTATGTGGGAACATACGACCTTGTATTTCTTTGCATGAAAAATTTCTAAATGTTTTATGGCTGTTTCTTGGACAGTACATGAACTGGAGGAAAGGTTAAATCTCTTCACTAATTATTTCAGTGAGTGGTTAATCTTGTTCAGGGACAGCATGATGTTATGGCCTGGCACATGCTGACCTTGCAGTAAATCAGTAGTTGAACAGAAGTTAGTGGGGCACGCTCTTAGGTTTCTTCACTAGACTGAGAATTTGGAAGCTGCCAGTGCCATTCAGGGCAGTTTTGGTCTTACTTTTCCAGGCTTTGATGCAGGAGGATTTCCTAGTCTTTATGATAATCTCAGTTGCTGACAATTGTGTGCTTGTCTTGCTTAACATGAGTTTCTTTTTTTAGAACCAATTCACTATTTAATTTTGATGTGAAGATATAAGGCAAAGGATTTTTTCCAGGTTATCTTCTGAAATCTGTGAAGTTACATTCTCTTAAAGCAGACCAAAAGATTGAGTCTCAGTGATTGATGTGCAACGTGTTGTGTTTAGCAGCCTCATATTTAGCACATTAGTACTAATGGTAGAAACAATTTTTCAAGGAAACAAAGGGAGCCTTTTTTAAAGAGATTTACTGCTTGCAGTGTGTTCATTGGATTATACTATATTCATAAGCCGCCATTTGCATTAGAATACCTACTCCACAAGCTTTTCTGTTATGCTTAATAGATAAATAGAATAGGAGGGGGAGTAGTACTTCCATCACATTTTTAGTAACAAGTCCATTAACTAACTTCTACCCTGTCCCTTTCTTTACAGTGTGAAATTTCACTGAGGTACTTCTGCCTCAGACTAAGTATTGATAAGCAAAGTGGTTTTTGTCTTAAAAAAAAAAATAAAAAATCTGTCTTACAAGCCACAAAGGTGAAAAGCTTCTTTATGGAAAAGGGAATCCACTTCTCAGGTCTGGTGCTTTGGTTCTATTAAATATTGAATCTTGGAGAGTGGATGGCATCCTTACTGTCACTGATGTGCCACCAAGTATGGTGACAATCCACCTAGTGTCAATTTTGGCCATTCATTCTTTGTAGAGTTGGCATTTCAGCCTGACATGTATTAATCAGTCTGCTGCTAATTTAGAATAGCAGAAATAATTTTGACTGGTCAGTAGCAATTTGAGAAATTTGATGGATGGTAGTCTAATGTTTTGTGGCTAGAACCTCTTGAGGAAATTAGTATTTTAGATGGAAGGAAGAATGGGAGTATGTGTGTGCTTTAGAAAAATGTTTGTTTACATGGACAAGTGTTGTAAGCAAGTAAAAAAAGATTAATCATTCTGTACATCATTTCTCATTCTAAGATAGTCCTTCAGCCTAGTTCTCAAGCACCCATTAACAAAAAGCAGCTGCTAGGAGCAGCCTAGATAGGTGGAACTGCAACCACTGCTGCTCATTTGTATAAATATACCAGTACATGGTGTGTGAATGATTTGGTCTCAGTTTTCCACTCTAATTCTCATTAGCTCTGTAAGAGTAATGGATGTTTTAAGTGTTTCCTTAGTAGCTGTGTCACTCTGCAACCAGTCACCCAGCAGCTGGTGTTCTGAAAGCTTAATTCACTGCCAGGCTTCTACAGAAAAGCAAAAGGTGCATAGAGGCCACCAGCAGGGAGGTGAAGGAGCTTAAGTCCTTCTGTCAGGGCCTTCTGCTCAGAGAGCAGTCCTTTCAGCCAGGCAGCTGAGAAAAGCCATGTCTTCTACCAGCATCCTGTCAAACACATCAGCCTGCAGAACTGTGTAAGCTGACAAATACACTGTGCCATAACTACAAATTTAAAAGACGTTTCATGAAATGTAATAGTATTTCCAATTTGAAAGCAACTCGTGAGCTACGCACTCTTCATTATAACCTTACAGATGCAGTAAATGTTGGTGAACTGATTTATGAAACTCACTAATAGCTTGTAGAGATATCCCTCTAATGTCAAAACCCTCATTGACAGCACTCTGAATTACACTTGCAGTAGTCCTACAGTTAATGGCAGCATATACATTATCATGTGGTTCACATTAGCACCACAAAGGAACCCGGATTTTGCAGGAATTTTGTTAAGTTGCCTGCAAAGTGTGTGATGAAGATGGATAGGACATTTGGCATAGAAAAAGCTGCTTTTTAGGAGCCATCTGTGTTTTTTACTGATGTGAATGAATTTTAACTAATGAAAATTTCAGTGATAAATGTTGTGCATGTTGCAATTACTACACAGTGAGATTAGATTTTTATGTAGAAACTTGAAGACAGAAGAGTGGAAAATCTTGCAAGGAATATCTCCCTTATTTCGAGCTGCAGGTGTTCTCTTTTTTAAAAAATCTCCTTGTCCTAACTTGATATATTCTGTTGGAAAACTTTTGAAAAAAATTGCAGAGTTTATCTATTTAAAGAACAAATGCTTGAAGATGTGGAGTAGCTGTATCTTTTCCAGTGAAGTGATCTGTCAGTTAAGGTCAGGGCTGGTAATAATGCCCATGGAATCTAACCTGAACATTTCTACAGTGCAGCTTTCCAGAGCTCATAGCAGCTTGTGGACAAAGGAAATTCTGAAGGTGTCTATTGATCCTGAAGTATATCATTAACTCTTCTAGGATGCTAGTGCAAAAACATTGTTCCAGAAACAATTTGAGTCACATGTTACTGATTTTTTTTTTTCTGAAGGGAATGATGTTTTGATGAAATGGTTCCTGTGTTGGGAGTCCTAGTTTTTCAGATGTGTTTGGCTTCCCTTTCCTCCCAACACAGAACTTGGGAAGCACCTTCTGGGTGATGGCTGACTGGTCTCAAGACCCTGGAAACATTTCCAGACTGCATGTGGGACCTCAGCCCCATTAGGCACCTTTCGTATCTGTACCTTTCTTAACTGCTGTGGCTCCCTTTACAGCCAGGGAGAGAAAGGAGGCTTCTGCTGTAAATGCACTCAGTCTCAGTGAGTATCTGAAATGCCAGCAGGGCACCCTAGCCTGCAAGCAGTGATTTTTTTGCATTAAATATACAATATAGGTACGGATGGTGATGTTAAATACCAATCCCACCGTGCCTCCGTACCCACCAGTGTGGGGGTCCCCTGACTGCCCTTTGTCACCCCGGAAAATGGAAAAGGAAATGACTGAATTTGTGTTTTAAACTAAATGTCATTTTACAGGAGAGATTATCTCAAAACTATTTCTCCTCTCTCTTTCTGCTGTCACTGTGATTTTTTAATCTAATCCGTGATGGCACAATACTATAGCAAAGGTCCCCATTGCTCACTTCTGTTTGTGCATGCCATGTTATTTTGGTTTCCTGTGATGAGACCCTTATGCACTCTTTCCATGCTGTTTTTAACCTTCTGTAACCTATTGCTTTACCAAAAAATAACTGGGCTGGATAGTGTGTTTCTAGATAACTACTGTTTATCTAAACGTGAAAGAGAAAAGAGTGAAAGAAATTCAATTCTTAACCCTTAAGCACACAGAAAATGCCAGATGTTTAAAAAATGGGAAACTAAAAGTAAAAACAAACAAGTCTCAATTTTTGCTGAGTTTCTGAGCATTTGAGTGATCCTAAATTTCTTTTTTAGGATATAGTAAATATTTTTTCTTTTTTTCTTTTTTTTTTCCCCTTGAAATGATGATAGTTAGAAGTGATATCCAATGTCAGAGAGTCATGTAAGGGTGTAGGCCACCCCATCTCCTGGCACCTCTCTGGGCCTCAGCCCCTTTTTTCCCAGCTCTGTCACACTAATTCCTCCTGCAGTACTGACCACCAGTTGCCATGAGCTACAAACATTTTCATGAAATCTGTATCAGTGTCTTAATTATCAGTATGCAAGGATGTATGTGATCAGTATGGCAAATTCTCAGTAACAATATGACCCTTCTAATCACAGCTTTCCTGTTATTTGAATTTGCCTGCAGCTGCCACTTTCTGCCACTCTGAGCTAATGTGGTCTTTCATAGGAGACTTTTCCTGAAAGAAGTAAGAGAGGAATAAAGCTAGAAGAGGGCAGAAAGCTGGTGGAAACAGCATTTATTTTCCTTCTTTCCTTGGCTCTAAATGACAGAGGAGGAATGTGGAGAGAAAAAAATCAATAAGTTAGATGAAAATGAATGTGCTTGAATAAGGACTTGGTCACCACCCTCTCAACTGCAGCACTTCAATACTCTAAACTTATGGATTTTAGGTAAACACCAATACCTCAGCAAGACTTATGAATTATTTGTATTTTGCAGAGAGATTATAACATATCATTAAAGATGAAAGGTTATTTTTAGAGCTGTTAAGTTTTAAATTGCATCTGTAGAGTCCAAGGATGACATGCTAGTGAGCTGAGGATGGACAACAGCATCTGAAATGTTGATCAAAGATCTCTGAGCAGTAATGACCCTCCTGGAGTGCTGTGCATCATTTGAAGAAGCACTTGAAGTTTTGTGTTGCCCAACTTTGCAGTGTTTTTCAATATGCTTGTCCTCTGGCTTATTCTTCAAAAGGAAAGAGAAGTGAAAAGACTTCTGTTGTTTCCAGTCTCTGAAGATTAGTTTTATACCTGACTTATGCACACTCCCATTCCTGTTAAGCTGGCTACTTGGCAGGAGGGAGTCTGTGCAGACAATTCTTAACAGCGCACAGAACACTCCCCAATCTTTTTTTTTTTTAATTTTTAAATTAAATAGCATTTACATTTCTAGCATTCTTTTTATGACTTTTTTCTTAAGACGTTTAACATCTTGCAGCATTGAGCTCCTCCTAGCTGGTGTGGCTGCATCTGTCTGTGCTGTTCTGATAAGCTACATTTTCACGTATCTAAATAATTCCACCCAATTTCTGTCATCACAGTTGTTGATGGTTCTGTTGTAGACTTATTTTATAGGATAACGTGGAAATTTATGATGGCAAGAAAAGAGAATTACCTTCTTACAGTCATTTATTGTTCAAATATGACTCACTAGGATTTGGATTTAAAGGCATTTTTGATGTATTTTTTTCTTACTCTGTCCTTATGAATGGCTAAATTTTCTGCTTTATAAAGTAATATATGTTTAGGAAAGACAATGAAATGCTATCAATTCTGATGGAAGAAACTGTCCTGAGCAATTCAGGAGCGGAATGAATAAGACTGGGGAAAAATACACTCTATGGAGTAAGAACAGAACAAAGGATATTGGAGTTTTTCAAGCTTTTGAAGATTTCATACTGAATTCTTAAGAAAAAGAACATGGGTGAGAAGGGGAAACTCCTTACACATGTATTATTAGGATATTTCAAACAGAAAGCACATTGCAATTCAAAACCTTGTCTTTATTTTATAGTTTATGCTTTTAAATTAGAAAAAATTAATATGGGTATTAGGTTGTGAGAACAAAGAAAAAAGTCCTCACAGCCTCTTTTTTTTAATTTTTTTTGAGCTCACATGCTACACTGGCTAAGGCTTTGTCTCTAGAGCTTTAAGGCAGTACATTCATATTTTCAAAGAAGTATCAAAGTTGTCTGTACAATTTCCCTTTGTGAATTCTATATCTAGAAGCAACTCAGTGTGCAGATCATTTAGCTGGCTGTTGAAGTATCCAGTTGATACAAAAAAACTGTACTTATAACAACAGGCATAAATTTAGATGCTGTTTGAAAAATGAGTTCTTCAGTGTCAATTCAATACAATAAATGGATCCTTTTTTGTTATTGCTGAAATGAACCTGGCTCTGGGTCTGCTGTTTAAAATTTTTTATGTAATGATGGTTTTCAAAATGTTTCCTCTAAAGTCTCCAAAGATCCTGAAGTGTAGGTATTGCACTCAAATACCTTGTATTGAGCTGTGCCAACTTGCTGCAATGCTACATGACATTAAGGACAGGAAGCAAAGATCCATTCCTACATGAATTGCAATCCCATTAAGTGATTCCAGGTGGGCGGTGAAAGGAGGAACCAGTCAAACTGTAGGCAAAATGGGAAGGTGGACAGTCTCATTTTAAAAGGATTGCCAAGGGATCTTAAGTTCTTGAATTTAATGCTTCATTTGAAAAGCATTGTCACCATACCTGCACTAGTGGGATTTTTGCTTTTGTTTAGGAATCACAGAATTGTAAGAGTTGGAAGGGATCTCTAGAGATCATCAAGTCCAACACCCTGCTAAAGCTGGTTCCCTACGTAGGTTGTGCAGGAGAGTATCTAGGTGGCTTCTGAATATCTCCAGAGAAAGAGACTTCACAGACTCTATGGGCATCTTGTTCCAGTGCTCTGTCACTCTCACAGTAAAATGTTTTTCCTCATGTTTCTATGAAAATTCCTGTTCCAATTTATGTTCATTGCCCATTATCCTGTTGATGGGTGCCACTGCCCAGAGCCTGGCCCCAGCCACTTGCCACTCACCCCTTATAGATTTACAAGTGTTGTTAAGATTCCCTTGTCTTATCTAGGCTCTCAGCTTTTTCTCATAAGGGAGATGGTCCAGGCCCCGTAACAGTCTTTGTGGCCCTCTGCTGGCCTCTCTCAAGTTCCCTGTTTTTCTTGTACTGGGGAGTCCAGACCTGGACACAATGCTCCAAGGTCAGAATTTAGAAATGCTGACTGTTTCTGAAAGCCTTTTTATGGATCTATCTATAACTTGTTTTTTTCTTTTCGTTTATACATGCCTCTACGGAATTTAAACATTTGGTCTTTCATGGGCTGCTGTATTTAAGAGATTAACCTTGTATGTCTTAGATTTGGATTGGTACTCCATGCCAGAACAAAAGAAAAGAAAGAACAAAGCATAAACTTGGGTCTTTCTAAACTTAGGAAGTCCTAAAGGCTGAAAGTTTCATAGCAGAGTAATTAGGAAGACATGGACATAATTACAGTGACATTTTGAAAGTCAGGTATTTCTCTGGATGCCAGAGCTATAATATAATTATTTTTTAAGTTGTTGTTTTATTCTTTTTATTGCAAAATTGATTCGATTTAACTTTCCTTTTGAACAGATATGAGGTTTCCTTGGGTATTAAGCCTGTAAAGCAGGCCAAGATATTAATTTTGAATTTAATCCAGACTTAACACAGCAGGTCCTGGAATATGGACCACTCTCAATTCCAGTCTTGTTTTCTTGGGAACTTTGGTTTATGCCCTTCTGCGGAGAGGATGCCACGTGCTTATTTGTAAGCATCTCTATTTTTGCATCTGGAGATGTGCTGTTGATATCCCATCTGTATGATCCAAGCATATGATGGCTTGTATTGCGTGAAAAAACATGGTGTGAGATAGAATAGTAACTGAGGAAGGTGATCTTTTCAAATATAGAATATATAAGAACAAGAAAATTGGGGGGTGAGGGGATGGATGAAAATATTTTCATGACCAGACACATTTTATATGAATACATATTCAAAAGAGAAAACTGGTCATTGTCTAATATAATGGGCCAAGATTTCAGCTAGTGCCTTTCCAGTAAGCTTTGCATATGTTGCCAGGGGAAAGGGTCTGTAGCAACTTCAGAATGTACTTCTTTCTCTTCTTGGTGTTGAGAGACTTTGCCAAAGACATCAGGTTCTTGAGACCTGTCCATTAGATCCAAGGAATTCTGGAGAAACAGTAATGCATAAACAACCGTATTAAGAGAAGAAGCTAAAGGGTGATGTTTTCCCTAACAGTGGTGCTTGTATTAGGTAAATGAATTGCATCTTCTTGATCCTCTTTACTGATAGCTGCTAGCTTCTGCAAGTATCTGAATCCCACAGCCAATCAGCACCTGTACCTGCATGGCCTTCCCCTCACTTTCTGTTTTCAGTCCCTGAGTACAGAGTAATTTCATCCAGGTGATCTTCTGTCACATTCAGTTAACTTGAGTGAATGTTCCTAAATGCCTTTGACTCTTCACATTGATGCTAACTTTAAGTCAGCTAACCTTAAAACCTACTTAAATTTAGATATGCTACCATGTATCTCATACTTGTGACTGGACTGCCTGCATCTCTTATGCATGATCATGGTGATGCTCTCCAAATTAATGTTACTTGTATTAGATTGCAGTTCTCAGAACAAAATCTAGCTGTATTATGCTCATATGCTCTTATTGGCCAGAAAACCTTGTTTGGAAAACAGAATGAGTTTTTCCTCTGAGCTCCATGCTTTGGTTTTGTGCCTTCTTGTATATTTTCATATGTGTTCTACCAGCAACTCGGGCTGGATTATTGATTTATTTATCAGATAGTTAAATTTCATTGTGCTCCTGTGATTCTAGAAGCCAAGGCTTTGAGTCATGTGCTAAACCTCTGTGTCCTATAGTAACATGTTACCAGCTTTCCTAATTTCAGGGTTTATTTTAGGAGTGCTGATGCACTGATAAATATTGTGTCCAGGGATTACTTTTTAGCCTCCTCCCTTTCATCTTCCTTGCACCCCTTTGATTCTGGAAAACATGTCTTTATGGATTATTTATGTTATTTATTGATTTCTTACTCTTTATTTTACCAGGACTATTTTGAAATGTTTGTCTTTAAAAAGAAATGAAGTATATTCAGCCCACTTGGGTAGAAAACTACTCAATTTCTGTTAGAAAAAAAACATTTCTGCATGCAAAGTTCACCCATTTGTCTAATGGATGAATGAACTGCAGGAACTGCCACTGTCTGGGTAGTTAGGACAGTGGAAAGAGAATTCATCATCTGTCTTACAGTGAGGAGCATCATCATAAAGACTGATTCTGCTGCCAGGATTTCTACAAAGAAGGAAGGCCAAGTCTCTACTAAGAAACCTAAAGAAATGATAAATATCTATTGCAGGGCTATAGTGGTTGTGGAGAGTGAGGATGTGAGGAACTAGAATTCTTATTTGTGACCCTTTGGAGAGACTCTTTTTCATTTGTCTGGGTTGGGGCTGGGAGAAAACTCCAGTGCTGCTTCACTTTCACAGAGTAATTGTGTAATCTAGGAAGAAAAGAATTTTCTCCAGTTTCACCAAATAGATCCTGAAAGAATCAGGCTGGACAGGAGTGTTCAGTCCAGGTGGGAGATGTTATGAACTTCTGTAGGAGCGAAGCTGGTAGTAGTGCTATCCAGAGCTTTCCATAGGGAAGGTCTAGTTCTGAAAGCAAGGCAGCGTTTTGTTGCCATTCATGAAAAATAACTGTCCTTGATGACTTCAGAAACAAAGTCCAGGACCAAAAATCTTGGATCCCTGTCTGCCCTTTGATGTTGCTTGCCCACCCAGCAATATATGCAAGTTGCTGTAAGCTTGAGGCAATAAAGCTGCTGTCGCCTGTTTCTTGCCTGTTCTGGGAAACATGATGCTGTGCTTTGCTCCTGCCTGTCCCTCTGCCAAGTGCTCTGTGGGGAGAGACATTTTAGTGTTCAGCTACTTGGCCTCAGCCTCTAGAAGGTGCTGAATAGCACCTTCTAATTCAGCCTCTAGAACAGCTGATGCTGTTGAGTGGGGTTGTGGGGAAGAGAAGGGCTTGTTCAGTGGTGCTTAGCTCTGTAATAATATCCTGAGTGTTAGCACTCAAACCTCCAACACATTAATTTTACACCAAACAAGATACTGCTTGTTTGTGAATAAAGTCACCAATCTAAGCACTGTAGCTGCACTGAGCTGGCACATTGGTGACCTTTTATATCTGAGAAAGGGGTACCTTAGGACAAAATATTTCTGGAAAATGTTATGTGATAAAATGTCTGAGAAAGCTGCAGCTGAACAGAAGTGTCATTGCCCAAGACATTCTGGATGTTATTTTCCTGTGAGATAATTGTAGGAATTATAAATGGAGAGAGACTATTGAAGTAATTTTGTTCCTTCCATGACAGTGCAAGTGCTCCTCCGCCCCTCTTTACTTTACTCTGCACATCTATCAACACTTAGCCACCTGATATTACTTTGCTAAAATTAATTCATCAGCTTTGTCTAAGCCTTCTGAACCTATGAGATAAACTACGTGTAGACCTCTGATAGTTAATTTTTGAAAATTAACAGAATTAATTAGGTGAAACCATGAGTAATGTTTCGCTTGTTTGTTTTCCAGTAAGGAAATCATCCATAATATCACTAGTATTAAAGTTTTTTTTCATTAGAGTAGTGTTTGTAAGTAGACAGTCTCTGCAAAACTTTTTTTAAGGAATGCATCCCAGGATAGGATCAAGAGCATTCTTTCTAACTTATGAGACTGTAAAATTTCTCCAAAGGATCTCATATTTCTCTCTCATGCTGCAGAAAATCTTAAACTGCTGTTCTTTTCCAGGTGAGCTTTAAAGTGTCAGCATACTCTTCATGATACCTTTTCCTTCAGGCTGATATGACCAATTTGGAGCAATTACAATTGCTTTGAAATTCTATATGAGGCTTGGAAGATTTGAAGGAAATTTCTTGAGATTCATCTATCAAGATTATGCAACCTCAAATTTCTTTTAGTCTGTGGAAGATGCTCAGCCCCTGGCATGAAGAATAGGACATTCCAATTCACTGCATGTATTGGTATCATGAATGTAGCAGATGAAATTCAGTCTGGTTTTTGTCATTGCAAAGCCAGAAATCAGGCAGAGCGTGTTGAATAACAATCACTGAGCTATAATATGCATCTTCTGCTTTGAACCTGTTGGGCCAAAAAGCATCTTGTGAGTATTCCTCACTGCCTCCTGTTAAAACTACTGTTGTTTTCTTTATTTGTGTTCATGGCAGTTACTCTTTATCCGGGAGAGATTATCCTCAAGATTTCAAAATGTACATAAACTTATCTGCGGAAGATCAATGTCTTGCTGGTGTTAATTATTCCTGAGTGTGAAAGTGGATCTTGCTGAACCATGAATGGTAGTGAGGCACTTAATTAAAAGTGAAGGGAAAAGGTTGTTGTCCAAGAATTAGTCCTGCCACAAGCTATGCAAGTAATAACTTGGGTAGTCCTCACAAGGTAGGATTTTATTGCTCATATCTAGGGTCCTGGGGCCAACAAAGATGTTTTCAGAACTCTGAGGTGGTTGAACCTGGATGGCAAACACTATAAAGATGACAAAAGAAAGCATGCACCTTTCTGAAACAAGAGCATCTACAGACTGGGTGGGACATCATTGTCCCTACAATGATACAGGATGATTTGGTAACCAAATCTCACTCGTTATGGGTAAAAAGGGTGAATTTATACTCAGAGTGCTGGTACCTTGGTGTAGCACTTGGTTACTTAGCCTATTTAGGCAACTTGGACACTGCACCTGGAAATGTAGGAAGAAATGTGTGTTGTCTTCAGCACTGAGTGCATGAATATCTTTTAAATCTCACTGCCATGTTGGATTTGAATTCCTGGGATGATGGTCAGCCAAGCCTCACAAAGGCAGTGTAAATACTGTGATGTCTTACGGAAGGTGTGTGACAGCGGTTCTCTGACTCTTCTCTCCAGAGAGAAGCTCCAGGCTTTATCTCCAGAGAGATGGATGCAGGAGATGTTTCCCAACCCTCCCTCACTGCATGTAGATTCTTAAATGTGGTGCAGTGCTGGCAGAAACAAGTGTGCTCTGATTCTCCACTTGGGTGTGTTTGAGCACTTGTGTGATCAGCCTAGCTGCAATCTGACAAGTGTCTGTACAGCTGAAAATGGATTTTCACAGCCTGTTGGCCTTCAGGGAGGATGTGTGGGCTGAATGTATTGCTATCAAATAGGGGATACAAATGTTTGCTAATTTTTTTTTTCCCCTTAGAGGAAGATGATGTAATGGTGATTAAAGTAAAATCCAACTTTTCCTTCCGCACAAGCTTCATTCCATCAACCCAGTGGGCATGTTCTCAGTGCCTTCAGTTGTAGACAGCAGTACGGTTTCTACTGTCTGTCACAGCACTGCAACCTTTCCTATTCCTCTCTCCCAGTGACTTTTGGATCTCTTTCTGAAAAGGCAGTGGGAGACTTTGTGTAATGTGAACTGTTTTATTGACAAGGTAGCAATTTTCATCTTGGTTGGAAATGGGGTTTCTTCCACATTTAACAATACTTATTTTCTTTAAAGATAGAATCCTAGCTTTCCTTCCCTTTCTGGTCTTTTACTCTGGCTTAAGCAGTCTCTCTCAGAACATCTAATATTAAAGGGTGCACTTATTTTATCTCAGTAGCTGAGGTTTTCCATTGTTTTCCATTAAGTCTTGGAATTCCACCTTATTAAGTCTGTATTTTTAAACTCTTCTCAATTTCTGTGATAGAAAATGACATCATTGTAGGAAGGGAGAGCATTCTGGCATGTGAAGCCACCACATCTGACTTTGCTGGTGATGTGGTGGAGAGAGCTGGGGCTGCTCAGACTGGAGAACAGAAGGCTCTAGTGGTTTATACAGAAACTTATAGTGGTTTTTCAGCATCTAAAGGGGAGCTATTGGAATGAAGGGGACAGACTATCAAGGTCTTTTGTAACAGGACAAGAGGAAATGGTTTAAGACTAAAAGAGAGGAGATTGAAATTGGCTAGAAGGAAAAAGTTTTTTGACAATAATGATAGTGAAGCACTGGAACAGGTTGGCCCAAGAGGTGGTGGATTCTCCACTCCTGAGACATTGAAGTTCGGGCTGGTCCAGGCTGTGGACAACTTCATCTAGCTGTTGATGTCTGTGTTCACTGCAGGGGAGTTGGACTAGATGGCTTTTAACGTTCCTTTCCAACCCAAACTATTCTCTGACTCTCTGATTCATGATTCATTGTAGATGTGAGGGGCACCACGCACCCACAATGGAGATCTGATGCACGCAGTGCAGACTGTGTGAGCTAAGTCTCCTTAAAACCCAAGCTCTGCCAACTATCTTCTAAACCAGTAAGTATACTTTTAAAAAAGAGAGATCTCTACTTGCTTTTCTGAGCTAGGTATGTGAGAGAAGCGTCTTGCAGAGGTGCATCTGAATCAAGGTCAGGGAATACCCTCGCTGAGTCATCTGGGGGTGTTTATTTTCTGTTTAGCCTTCTGATGTGCAACACAGCCCTGGCTTGGCTGTTGTCCTGTCTGGGCATCTGGAAAGAAAGGATGAGAAAGTGGTGTGGCTGCTGCCAGGCTTTGCTACCTGATGATGAACAATTTGGGCTGCATTTCTGCTGTTACTGGGGCTCCCCACAGGCATTTGTGTTCCAGTTCTGTCACTAGGAATGAAACAAGAAGAGAAATGCTAACTTTAATTAAAAATACAGATGGACTCTTCTTTCCTGCTGCCACACACCCCAAACTGAATTTGAAAAATGCTTGATTCAAGGAGGCAGTGCAAGTGTTCATGACTTATAAAAATTATTATTTTGCTTAAACTAAAAGGCCAGTGAGGTAATATCTGAAAAAGGATGCTCTGACTAGGTAGCTTTGTGTAAGTTTTAATGCATTTCCACAATTTCAAGTTATTGTGTTAATGCTGACGCAATTTCTGCCTGCTCTTACAGAAAACATATGTTATCCATCCTCTTTGTAATAATATGCCCTTTCCATTTTAAATTTAAAACATGTCCAAGTTAAGAATAATAAGTGCCAAAACTCATTTTCCTCACTTCTGCAATTCTTCAGTTACTCCTACGACAGATTTAGGATCTGTCAGTGCCAAATTCAATTCCAGTTTGCTGCAAACCTCTGTGTTTTCAGGATTACTCATACTATACAGTGACTGTTTTTTGGTTCTTTAGCCTTTCTGCTTATTTAAACCATCTTTATACAGGGGAGATCTGGTGTATTTTGGGGTCCAAGGAATGGTTTTCCCTTTGTGCAGGAGTAAAAGTGGCAGTGGTTATCTAATTTATTACGCTGAAGCTCTAATTCTGAAAAGGACTGCGTGGCCATGCAGCGGGCTGTGAAAGTGCAGGTTGAGGAGAAGGTGTTCCAGAAAGTTCTGGGCTCAGAGCTTGGGGTCTGCAGTGAGCAGCTGCAGTGCCATGGCCTTGGATGGGCCATAGGCACAAACACTGCATCCATGCGGTGGTAGGTGATGGCAGTGTCTCAAAGTGTGCTGGTGTCCTGTGGTTACTACAGGCTCTTTTCTGTAAAGCAGTGGTTTTGCACAGGAGGAAGGGGCTGTTTAAGAGTAGGAGAGAGATCCCTCTCTCTCTCTCGCCTTCTCACCTTTCCTATTTCTCCTGTTCATTAATTCCCCGTATTGTACTTCTCTGTACACAATGAAAAAGAACTGACTTTTCCTTTTGTTTCTAGCTGGCTTATCTCTCTGCTTCTCATGAATTAGCACAATACTGCAATATCGGTACTATCAGCTCTATTTTGCTTTCAAAAGAAGAACAATAACAGATTTAAAAAACAAACAATTATAGAAAGCTGTCTGAGGGAGCACGTTTTACAAGAGTGCTCTTCATCACAGGTATAGGTTAAGTGGAAAATACAGATGAAAAAAGTGTTTTAAGTATTTCTCAAATCAAAATTTCATTTCCCTATTTTTAATTGGTACTTCAGCAAAACTTTGCCAACAGCCTTAGCACCAGATTTCCGATTTCTTTTTCATGTAACACCTTTACCATGGAGCCTCATTTAGCTCAAACTGTCGTTATGGAGCAATATGAATTTCAGCCTTCTTCTGTCTGCTTTTAATACCCCACTGCTGCTAACACAGATGGTACCCACGTGACATAATAATTTTATATACAGTTTAATAAACAGAAGACTTCTGATTTGTGGTTTCTCCTGCACATCCAGCTCAAGTTCAGACAGAAGAAGACAAAAGCTTCATGGCAAAGCCTCAGTGAAAGTGAAACTCTGCCAGCTCTCAGTCTGTCTAGGCTGGAGGACAATGACTGTGGAACTAGCACAAAATCTTGCTCATCTCCAGCCTGGAGTGCAAAAGCATTGCAAGCTCACATAGGCACATCATCTTTGAGCTGTCAGTGCTTTGGTGCTGGGTCTGCCTTGCTGCTGGGCTTCATGGTTTACTGCTCTTGTTCAGATGATCCCCGAGGACTCTGCTTTCCTTCCTACGGATAGAATGGGAAGAAAAGATGTTTGGGGGAGTGAGCCCTGAAGAGACAGTGGTGACAGCTTGCCACCGCCACACACTTTTCTTTGCTGTCACTGATGGCTAATTAGCAATTCCTGTCTGCAGTTTGTCTGTTAACTCTCTTAGTTTCGTTACGTTGCAGTCTACTTTCAGTGTATGCCATTCTTCATGCTGCTTCCACACTGCCATCCCAAAATGAGCAAGAAGAGCTGAGCTAAACTCCTTGTCTTTCCTTGTACTTTTCACAATAGTGCTGTGTACCTCTGCATGCTGTGTTCTGTGGGAGGGAAGTTTGCCATTCAAAAATGTTTGCTTCCTGAGCTAGCTGAAATAAAACTTCAAGTGCCTCCAATGCTTAAGCAGTACAGAAGAGGCTGGTTTCTTTTTTAATTAATGAATCTCTCCCCCTCCTTTTAAAAGATGATTCTTTGTATGGTGAGGGATTTGTTCCAGCTCAACATATTTCTTAGCAAATATGGATGAGCCGCACATCTTCAGGTGAGATGGAGAACTGCATGATGTTTTTTAATGAAGTGAGAGAGGTGGGATGAAGAACACTTTGCAATCAGTAAGAAGAAATTTTGCTAAAAGCAGAGGATAGCAAGTCAATTGGAGGGGATAGATGTGTCTGGATGTACTTGTTAATTAGAGGTGGTTGTACCTGCTTCTGCTAAAAAAAAAAGATCCAAGGAACAGAGAAATAGTATTGTTCTTGTTTGTGGCCTTGAAGACTCATTTGGCATAACGTGTTTAGTCCTGGTTGCTTCAGACAGATGCACTTGAACTGCACAAAATGAGTGGTTTAGCTTTATGTGCAACCAATCTACAGAGCAGAAGAAAAGTTTTCGGCCATCTCTCAGATGGCCGAAAAAAAGAAAAAAAGTCTTTATGTATGTTTCTGAGGAAAATAACCCAAAATGTAAGGTAGGGCTTCAAAACACATAACACTACAAAAGGGATTTTGTAGCACAACGGAAGACTTCAAGCAAGCAGAAAATACAGGTTGTAATTACGTATAGGTATTTCTAAGGGTCTTTAGAAAGAGACAGGGTTGCTATAGCATCACATTTATATTGCATTAATCTCATGCTTTAGGGTTTCAAATGTCTCTGCAAGCAGCCTAAAAGCGAATTTACTCCTTTGGCTAAATGTAGGAGATGGTGGTACTTCTATGTCTTACTTGGTGACTCATAGTGAAATACATCATCACCTTCAGAAACTGAAAGGACAGTTCCTCAGGTGTGACTGGCAAGGAATACAAATTGCTTTTTAGCTTTCTTTTCTGCAGTGAAGTGTGCTTCATCTTGTTTTTCTGGGAGTTATTACCTATTCCTACTATTACAGAGACTTAGGACACTGGAAACACTCTTGATCTCCTATTCTCTGTTGTATCTACTCCCTGTGGGTGCTTTTAATCCCTTACTACAAATCTTAACCTTATTGCCAGGCTCTGGTGGTTTCTTTGTGGCTTTTGGAGCAGGCACGTTCACTAGATGGATCTTTCCACCCTTGTGTTGGGATGCTCTCATACCATGATTGCCTGTGCTCTCTCTCTTCCCAGAGCTGAACTTACAGAGCTGTTAACTGTTCATTTTAGTGAGAGAGCTGTCTCTGGATTTTGCTTTGTGAGACCTTAGTGCATCATCTACATTGGGTTTTGGGAATAGAGTGTCTTTCGATACAAGGATCTTTGTGATGCCAGCGGAGGAACACTACTAGTGTTACTGTACCTATTATATGAGCTGTTGACACCAAAGCCATATTAATGTGTTGTTTCATATTTCACTTAAGGCCAATTTCTGTTCACTTGAGGAAAGAAAATGCCATGCCTTGCTTCAAGCTGATTAAAACTTCAAAACAGGTATGTGTTTTATTAATCTGTCGTTTTTTATGGCTTTTTGGTTTTGCTTCCCCCCTCCCCCCAGTATCCAAGCTCTGATCATTTACAACTGATTTAAAAAAAAGCTGTAAGTAGCTACAGCTCACTTAGACACTGCCTGGAAGAGTTTGTAGAAGTACTGCTGTCTTAGGGCAACAGAGAAGGCTGGAGCTGAGATTTGGCAATGTGTAAGCTCTGGGAGTCTCTGTAGGAGCTGAAAGCAGCATACTGCTGGATGCCTTCATTTCTTTGGCTTTTGTGATGTTCTACCAGGAATAGTGCTGTAAGCAACCCTCTGAAAGCTTTGCTGGTCTGTGAATTCCTGAGTCGTGCTGTGCCCATGGCCATATGTCTGCAGGGCTCTGCTTTTCTCACTGGAGGAGCTCAGGTACAAGCTTCTTTCTGTGACTGAAAAAGATTTGCTGGAAAAGGGTTGAGATCTAGTCATGGGATGTCAGTGCAGCTGTAGCCTCAGCCAGGCAGAAGTCTTTCTGTCATGCTGGTGTCAAACCCACAGTCTGCAGACCTCATAGAAATTCAGATGAAGATCTGTGGGTGAAGATTTAGGCTGTCCTTATCTTCCAGGTTTAAAAGCAAAAAATGATAGCCCCTACATCTCTATCAGCTAGCACGGTGACTGTTTTTTTTTGGTACTGACTGTGGGGTGTGTACAGGTATGCATGGCTTCTAAGCCTAACAAACGTCCTTCCAAATACCGCCCAAATGAGGGTGGTTTAACCCACGATCTAGTCAGCATGGCAGACTAAGTCTTAAAATGACTTGAGAAACAACATGACAGCTGCAAAGGTCCAGATCCCCTTTGTGCTTCAAATGACAAAAGTTTTTTTATACTTGTAACATTTTATGATTTCCAAAAGAAAAGTTATCGATTAACACTGAGGCTTTCTGAAAGGCTTTGTGGCAGATGCAGAGCAAGGGTCTGAAAAAGGATCAAGATGCCATTGCATAAGGCTTGCCAAGCTGCTGAGGATATCTTGAACAGAAATAATTAACTCTTCATGAATATTTAAAGTGGGGCGAGTTAAGAGGTGACTGTGTTCCACAGCCAAATAACTGTGTCCTGTGGGCTTTACCACCAAGTTAGCTGCATGTGGAAAGCAGGTCCCATAGTTCTAGTCAAGCTGTGCAAATATTCTGAGCACATTTAATATATGCAAATTAAATTAATGTTAAATCACCGTGTCTCTGTGGTAGTGAATAATACAGAAAAAGCAAATGAGATGCACAGCAAATGGAGGTGATTCAGCTGTCAGATCGTGCACACGAATATTTCCCCAAACTCTTCTCTAAATTGAGTGATAACAAAAGTACAATTTTACTTAAAAGAGCAAATATTTAATGAATTCAAAAATGGTGACATTATGTTTCTGCTCAGTCCTGCAGCGCTCCAGCTTCAGCTTTAATGTTCGAGCTTGATAATTTAGTTTTCTAAAAATAGGCTGCCAGACTATGCCTTACATTTCATTATTTTATGAATACTCCTTTGGACATTCCAGGCCATAATAATCAGCCCCCAAACTCACACTCTAAAGCAAATATTGTCCCTTTCTCAGGTAGATGAATCGAGGCTGAGCTTTTTGAGGGCAGCTGGTTCTGATGAGTTCAGTTTTCCAACAGGGGCTTTAATCTCGTGTGTGTGAACTCTTAGCTCAAGCAAGGAGACATAAAAACCATGAATTATATATGTATTTTTTCTAATGCTACTGAACTCTGAACTAAGAGAAAAGGTGGTAGTTTGGAAGGATACGCACCCTGGATCCCTGAGAGCCCAGTGAATGGGGTCAAGGTGCGGGTGGAGGCAGGGATGCACCCCTGTTCCACAAAGAGACTCAGGTTTTATCATGCTTGACTATAGGTGTTTTCTGCATTTTTTTTAATATATATGTATATATTTCTAAAAATCAGTGGATAATCTAACATGCTCTCACATGCTTTTAATGGAAGTGGGTATAGAGATAAGGGCAAGGGAACAAATGATTCTCTTCTGCTGCTTTGTAGACAGCACACATTAAACTTGTGTTGAACAGAATGAAGAATAAAGCTGTCTCCAGGATAATTTTTTAAAATGATGTATAACATTGTTTTACAAGTTGGGAGGGAGTTACTGAAGTGTGCAAATGCTATTGTAACCAACAGGCAGCAGTAATCAAGCACTGAAGGGCTTTCTCCCCTAGAAATTTATTTCTGGCAGCTTTTCTGCGTTTTAAAGAAAAACCCTCTGACAACAAAGAGCCTACATAAGAAAAAAAAACCAAAAAAACCCAAAGCCCAAAACAACCAAAAAAGTAAACCAAATCTTTCTGTATTTTTCTGGTCCTGCAAATGCATGACATGTCTTTCTGGGAAAGGTTTCTGTCCAGGTATAGCTGCTGCATCTGCCTTGTAATAGGACCTGTGCATCCTTCCAGCACAGCATGGAACTTGAGCAGGCCTGGAGCACCAGGCATGTTTCCATGAAGCTGTTTGGGTGAAAGTTGTGCTCTTTGTGGTCCAGAGTTTTCTGTTCTCCTATCCCTATCAGGGATGGCCTGAGCAGGTCTCCGTGCCCACATCATTTCATAGAATCACAGAATTGTAGTGGTTGGAAGGGACCTCTAGAGATCATCGAGACCAACCCCCCTGCCAAAGCAGGTTCCTTTTTTTTTTTTCTTTTTTTTCATTTGTCACGTTGGATGCTGGGCAGAGTAGTAAGGAGGGTAGAATGTAAGGAAGAGGGGTGAAGCCAAAGAGGAGGCACCAACTCAGTCTGCATGCCCAGAGTATGTGATGTGGTTCAAGGTGAGTTGAGGGCATGAAGATGTCAAAGCTAGCAAGCAGCTTGTCTCTACACAGAATGGCTCTCCATCTGGAAAGAACGTCCCTGAGTTTGGGAAGTGAGCTAAGCCCAGATTCTCAAATGCTGGGATGACAGCATGGCTCTGGGACACACAGCCAGCACAGCAGCTTAGGGAGCAGCCCCACATCACTGCTTTAACTGGGTCCATTTTAAACACTTTGCAACCAAGTCAGCTGAAAATGTAAGGCTGAGATCGGCTCCAGTTTCCATCCAGAGCCAAACAAAATTCTCAATTTCTGCAGCTGCCATCCAGCTTCCATGCTTTTGGCTGTCATCACATTCTGTGTTGCACTGCCATAAATCCACGCAGCTATTGTTCCTCGGTGAGACAGCGTGTGCTGACGGATAACACTTTTATTATTAGCAGCACTATGCCCGTCAAAATCACCAGGAGACATTTATTGTCTGCCAATTATTTATTAGGTAACTAATGTACAGAAAATGAAATGTTTTGAAGATATATCCAGTACAGATTTATGCCAAAATGATTTGTGTTACAGCTGGGGCTCGAGCCGAGGTGAGTTGCACCTGACTTCAAAACTGTAATAAGGCAAGAGGGATGCTTCCATGGGTAATTTAAATAAATCAAAGAGGGAAGGGATGGAGATGAAATAGGCTCTTGATTTGGTGTCACAGCAGAGACTATTGAAAGGACTGTTTTCTTTCAGAACATGCAGTTTGTGAAGTTCAGATTTTCATGGGGATATGTCCACCTTTTCCAGCAGGAGTGGAGGAATTAATTCCGATGACAGCAGTGTGTTTGCTTTTAACTTGTTTACTAACATCTACCTTCTGTTCAGGAGCTGTGATACTGAAAAAGTTTGGCATGCAAGCATCAAATTACATGGAAATTTTTGTTCTGTAAGGACACTTTCTGTATTTCAGAGCTGATGCATGAAAACAAAGCAGAATTCAAAACCCGCAGCTTTTTTTGTTGGGTGAGCCATGTTTTTTGCACATTGTTGTTGGTAAAACCCAGAAGAGACCAGGTCTTGTGAAACTCAGCCCTTTTCATGAGTCCAGAGCCTTTTAATGCTGGGCTTTGCTGAGTATCCCTTTGTTATCGCTGATGTCTGGTGAATGCACTTTAAAGTTCATATTCTCTCTGTGCAGTCCTGCTGCCAGACCAGCTATTGTGGCAGGAAACCCTGCTGAGGTGCAAGAAGTCAGAGTGCAAGAAGGGTGCATGGTGTTGCTGGCACCAATGCCCCCTCAAGAGGGGAGATGGGTCTGGGCCTATTCCTGGAGTGCCTCTGCGATTTGTCACAGGAGTGCTGCTGCTTCCCATCCCCTAGTGGGCTCCTTCTGAGCTTCTCTCAGCCTGGATTTCATCCTGATGTCTTCATGTCCCTCAGTGTGCTGTGGTCAGAGGGGTTGAATCACATTACTGCAAAGAAATACAGTGAATGGTGTTTGAGGCTTTTAAAGCCAATGAGAGATTTCACCACAGAATTCCTCTTGGAATTTTGGGGTGTTTTTGTTTTGATTTACTTTGGTCTGAGACGTAAAATATCAGAGCATAGGCTGGAGGCAAATGGTGCCACTCTGGCTGCTGAGGACCATTTTCTTGGAGCTGGTAATGACCATGAGACCAAGTTTTGGCACCGCACTAGCTTAGCTGGAATGGGAGATACTCTGGGGTTTGATTTTGGTTTTGTGGGTTATGTGAAACCCGGATGGGAAAACAGTGAGATGCCAAGAGAACCCTCTTTTGTGATGCTGGAAGCAAATAAATACAATTTGAGGTACTCTGTCCTTCCTGCTACCTAAGTATAACTGCACTTGAAAGGATTGCGTGACCTAAGAGCAAATGGCAAATTCTTCCTTTCAGAATTGGGGGAAGGCACTTCCTTATTTATATGTATTTTTAAGCCAGGACCAGATTCATTCCTTTGATCATGAATTGCAGCCTGTTACCAGTATTATTTCATACTTCATCTTTTTCCATCTTGTTTCTTTCCCTTTTGATCTTGCTCTGTTTCTTCTGCCAGCTGTGCTACGTGAGGAGAATAAGCAAACTTGAGACCTGAACTGGTGCTGGCAAGACACATCTCCAGCTACTAAATGACTTGTGTCGGGTGCTGGGAAGTTTGACAGGGATGCGAAAGCTTAGCAGGTCTGCTGGGCAGCAAAGGGAGAACCTTGCTTGGCGTCAGTCTGACATCCTCTGTAGAGCATTCCCAGTGCACTTGGCTTTTTGTGGTCTGGTGTGCTGCAGTGCGCATCCAGCACATGAGCATACAGACCTTTATGCTTCCTTTCAGGAGAAAATCCCAGCACAGACAGGCAGACTCTGAGCTCTTAGGAGCAAGTACCAGACTGGGGCACGTGTGGAGTGCATCCACAAACACCTGTGGCTCAGAAGCCATCTGAATCAGGGAGGTTACATTTAGGACCATTTCTGCCTAGGCTTGTTGCTGGTTATTTTTTGTTGCTGTTGTTTTGTTTGTTTTTCTCCTTATTTATATTTATAATCTCTCATCTCTATTTGTACTCCTTTTTTTTTTTTTTTCCTAGGCTGCATCAGAAGACGGGTGGCCAGCAGGGAAAGCGAGGTGACTGTCCCCCTCTAGTCTGTCATCATGAGGCTCCACTTGGAGTACTGCATCCAGGCTTGGGACCCCCTGAACAAGAAAGACATGGAGCCGTTGGAGCAGGTCCATCGGAGGCTTGAGAGCTGTTCGGAGGGCTGGAGCACCTCTCCTATGAAGAAGGGTTGAAGGAGTAGGGCTTCTTTAGCTTGGAGAAGGGGAGACCTCACTGTGGCTTTCCAGTACTTGAATGAAACTTATATGCAAAAGGAGGAGGACCATCTTTTTTCATGATCCAATAGTGATCATTGGAATGCTTTAAACTAAAAGAAAGGAAATTTAGGTTAGATATTACGAAAGAATTCTTTACTTAGAGGGTGGTGAGGTACTGGCATAGGCTGCCAGGGTAAACTGTGAATGCCCCATTCCTGGAGGTATTCAAGGCCGGGTTGGATGGGGCCTTAGGCAGCCCAATTTGGAGGGTGGCAACACAGCCCATGGCAGGAGCATTGGGGCTAGAAGATCTTTAAGATCCATTCTATGACTATGATTCTTCCCTTTAGGTCCCCATGGGAAGGATGGAAGGACACTTCTGAGTATTGACAAACATTTAGATAAATTTTGAAATGTCTGTTGTTATCATATTGTAGGATACAATTATAAGAAATCATACATTTTTGCAAATCTATCTAGGCACAGATCTATTGTGAACTACCAAAGCTTTTATCACAAATCTCAGCTGTTTCAGCAGCAAATTTTTCTTTCACCTCCATTTTGAAGTCTCATTCTCCACAGTCAAATGATTGCTTGAAACTTCAGCTTTCATTTATTAAGAATAAGTTTTCAGTTCTCATAATCATAGGCAGACAGTTACAAAAAATCTTTTGTTAACTGAAGGACCCCTGAAGGAGAACAGAATGTTGTTGCTTTGCAAGTAATCAGTTTTAAGAATAATCTCCTGAGCTTTTTGATTTTAGAGTGCCACAGACTTTCAATACCTGTCTCCATTAAAAACCTTTTCCTAATTCAAGCAGTTCTTACTACTCTGATGTTTAAGCCTGGTTAGTCTTATGCTACCTTATATTTTAATTAATTTTGCTTTTGTTTATGTAAGATAAGTAGTTGTGCTCCACATTATACTACTATAAAGCTGCAATTACTGCATATTTTGCCTTTTATGTGTTAGATTTATCTAGTGTAGACAGGAAGGTCCAAATGCATATATGCTGCATGGGGTTTGCAGCATTTGGAGCGTCCACAGCTGTGCGCTCTCTTCAAATCTCAATTTCAGATCTGCCTCCAGTTTATTGTGACTGAGGTGTTCAGCTGATATTTCCCCCTCTTACAAGCCAATATAAGGATGAGAGCAGGATGAGAGCATATTCAATACACTGACAGTATTTCTTACATTCTTTTTTTTTTTTTTTAAACTCCCAAACCACTGAAAATTCTGGCTGGAGTGGATCTCTTTACCTCCCATTGGATGAGTTTGACCCCATTTTTCTGTATCAAAATACTGGAAAAATAGTGATGTCCTTTGTACCTTGAAAGGAGAGCCCCAGCTGATGGCTGCCCAGTAGTCATTCAGCAGGCTTAAATGAGAATACTTAAATTTAACATGTCAGGACCATCACTCCATTGTTTCTCTACATTTCAATGGCTGTCTGAAGCAAAAACGTGCACAATGGTAAAGGAGAAGGCAGTCGGCTGTAGTATCCCTTGACTGTGGAGCTGATAATGCCAAGGCTGTGGGTGAGACATCAGCACAGGCCACTCAGGGAAGCTGTGGATGCTTCATCCCTGGAGGTGTACAAGGCCAGGTTAAATGGGACCCTGGGTGGCCTGATCTGGTGGGTGGCAACCCTGCCCAAGGCAGGAGAATTGGAACTGACTGGGCTTTAAATTCTCTTCCAACTCAAGCCATTTTATGATCCCCATGAAGGCTGTGAGGTTTTTCTGATTAGCAGTGATTACATAGCGAAAATAACCCAGCTAGGCAGTGCTCTACAGGTGCTAAACAATAAGAAATAAATATGGGAATGGAAAACTTTAACTGCAAATAATAATAATCATCTGGAATTAGGGAACTTTCTGCATGATCCCACAGGCTTGAAAGAAAGCTCCAGAGCTATTTTTGCTAGGGTGAGTAATGATGGCAATAGCAAACCCAGGGAAGTGAGTTGGAAGTTTGTGGTCAGGTAGTTCATTAGTGTTCTTGGTAATCGGGGCATGCACAATATGGGAGACAGAAAGAGGGTTTCTTTGTTTGCAGAGCTGCTTGCTTGTGAGCCTGCTGAAGCCTAATTGTTTTAGAGTGGAAGCAGAACAAAGCAAACAGGCTGCAGCAGGGTCTATACAACTCTTTAATGCTGAGATGGGACAAATCCATTCCTTTGGGGAAGCATTTCAGAAGATGCAGTTGATCTATATTGTGATGGTTATTATTATTATTCTGGAGCAGTTTATGTATCTCTAGCCCTGTGCCTTATGTTTTCTTTGAAAATACAATATAATCCTTAAAAAGCTTTGATGCAGACATGTAATAGAGGGAAGAAGGCAATAAAGGGAGCAAAAAAACAACACTGAAGTAAAAAAGAAAAAAAAGAGTAGAGGTGAAATGATGTAAATGAGAAAGAGGAAGAGATGACTGATTCCTAATTCTGTCAGCAATCTGGGGTATGAAGACAGAGGACGTGGTCACAGCTCTGCAGCAAAGGTAAACCCTGTAGGAACGTGGGAAGTGCTGGGAAGTATGGTGCAAGGCACTTCCAAGCATCTCCACATCTTCCCAGGCCTGTAACATCCCCAGGGATGCTGCTCCCATCCCAGATTGTTTGGGTGCCACTAGCCACCCCGCTGAGAACATGGATGAACTCTCTTCGGTCTCTTTCCTCTGGTGACAAGTAAGGCAAGGGAACAGCCTCATGCTGCACCAGAGGAAGTTTAATTGGATACTGTGAAGTTCTTCATGGGGATGGTTGTTGAGTATTGGAATGGACTGCACAGGGGAGTGCTGGAGTATCCGCCCCTGGAGGTATCCAAGAAATGTGGATGCGGCACTGAGGGACATACATGAGTTAGTGATGACACTTGATAGATGAGGCTCATGGTCAAACTTGGTCCAATCAGACATTGCCCTGTGGTGTCATCAGCTTTTCAACAGCTTGCTTGTTTGCTAGCACCTTATTTTCATGATATGTGACTTCTGCAGCACAAGTGAGCACCAAAACAGCTCCAAAGCAAATGCAGCAGAAGTTGCTGTAAGTTGCTGGAAAACAGCCCAATAAAATAAACAGATTCTGTCATTAAAAATAAAGCAGGAAGCCTGCTAAATAAACTGCCCCTGAAGAAAGGGAAAATATCTCATGCCTCACACATTGCATTGACTGGGTTTTATTTTGGTAATTTTGAACTTCTTGAGCTAGTGTTACCGAAGCCTTGGTTGCATGCTTGCTGTTGTTGTGGTGGGGAGGGCTACAGACCCCATGCTGTGGAAATGCAGTGCCTGAATTTTCCAATGATACCTTCACTTTGGCAGATGGCGTGCTCTGGCTTTTTTAGAGAAGCTGGTTATTTTGCTTTACATGCAAAGAAAAATAGTTGAGGCATATAAAGTTTGGACTCAGAGGACCCCAACCATTCTTTTTTCCTTACTTGAAGAGAACAAGGCTGCTTACAGAACAGAAAACCTGCCAAGATGAAATTGGTAGAAGATGTTGAGAGCAGGCCAGTGCAGGGGGTATGCTGAAATGGAAACCCCATTGCTCTGGGGCAGTCACAGCCCACTGGAAGTAAAAAGAGATAAGGACAACTTCATCCTATGATCCTTCCTGAGGATAAATACAACTGTGATAGCTCAGGGGACGTGGCAGACCTGCCTCTGCAGACCTGTTTCCTAAGGAAGGTGAGAAGAATGGAAATCCTGCCTTCCTCAGTGGTCTACCAATATAACCCAGACTTCGATGTTATAGAGAAGACAATAAATGATTTAGTTTGTATTAAATCTGCCAATTTTATGGCTATGTGGCTGAATTACTGCTTCCCTGCAGGGACACAACGGGGACTATTAATGAACAGGCCAGGAGGTGGTGGGGATGGTTTGGTAGCAGTGATCCAGAAACAGCGCTAATATCTGAGCCTATTTTCATCTCCTTTGTATCGTGTCACTGCTAGTTTCTAGTTTTAGCTTTGCTGACATCTTATTTTGCAGAAGACATTCTCATTTTAAGGTCTTGCACTCTCTGTGATTGCTTTTTTTTTTTTTTTTAAGTGATTTTTTTTTTTTTTTTAATACAGTCTAAAACATATTTTTTAGGTACACTGCATCCAGCAGTCTATTCGCTTGGATACTGTGGTGCCTGGAACATTTGGGAATGCACTCAGCTCTTTTGAGTAGTTTCTTTGGGGAGGCTGCTTTGGATGTGGCTGGGCTTCGGCTCTCACTGTTATTCTGCAGGGAAACTCGATCAGGCCCAAAGTCCAGCAAACAAATCCATGCTGTAAGATTCTTCTGATAATTACTTTTACAGATGTTAGGGGAATTAATTCCGTAACTTCTGAGAAGCTGAATTTCCCATTCCTTGTCAGCTTGTCAGCATTTCAACCTCTTCTGAAGTTTTGATCCTTCTGAAGAATTTTCTTAGTAAGCTGATGTTGGAAAATCTTTCTCTTGTTATTTTTCTCAAAGAATTAACAAACAAAAGTGTTGTAAGCTACAGCATTTAAGGCTAATCTTTTTACAAACCCACAAAAGCGAGAAATTGGAAAATGGCACTCCCTCTTGTTTCTTGTGCTAGTTGCTAACAGGGGGAACTCCTAACCAGAGTACAGGCACTTCTTCATCACCAGCTAAGCTTCCCTTTAGCTCTGATGGATGTGCATTTTCTGTGGGTCAGGCAAGCGATGGACCCGAGCAACTAAAGTTGTATGTACTAGTAGCTCTGATTAGAAAATAGATTGTTTTATCCTGCAGAAACACTGAGACTTTGAAGGAGCTCCCCTTCCTCACTTCAAATTAAGCACTTCCAGAGACTGCAAGAACTCATTTTATTTCCATTTTGGACTTCAGAAGAAAATGTAATATAGTCCATACGGCTAGAAACTGTATATTTTTTTAAAAAATCCATATTTAAATATTTCTTTCTGAAATGTTTGTGACAGAATAAGGTCCAAATTCACTTTTATGAGATCATTTCACTGCATTCTCTTCCAATTTTGGTAGAAGCAAAGTGACATTTCCCACTGAAAAGCTGTTAGTGGAAAGCCATCTGGTTTCTGGCCACCTCCTGTATGTGCCCCATTCAGGGATCTCCTACAGCTATGGACTCAGCCCAGTCCTTGGGCAGGCAACCTTCCTGTATGGCCTTCACTGAGCCTCCCAGAGCTCACAAAACTTCTCTGCTCCTCCTTGATGCTCCTCTGGACAGTCAGCCTTGCCTCTACAAATTTTACACAGAGCTGAAAGTAGGTTCATCGTTTTTCAAAAAGTGAAATACTTTTACTGTGGGGCCTTTGCTGAGGTTGTGACTATTGTCAGTGAAAAAGTTGTTGACAATGGTGGTGGTTAATATATGGAGGGACAGTAGCTCTTCTAAGAGTGTATTAATTCTTTTTGATGAAAAAGGGTGATACTTTCAGTTGCCACACAGTCACCAGCACCTAGCAGTGCATTATGAAATGATTGTAACTTTGCCATGAGAAAAATCCAGATTGTGAGTACAGAAATGAAAGTTGTAAGTAAAAATGTTAAGTTAAATACACTCAAGTTATATTTGGCAATGCAAATGCACTAGGGCATCCAGGAAGTCTTGGAAAGATACCTCGAATCCAGAGAGTGGTGGTCAGTGGCTCATTGTCTGGATAGAGATCAACGACAAGTGATGTTCACACAGGTTAGTACTGGGACCAGTGCTGTTCAATGTCTTCATCAGTAGTGACATTGGCAGTGGAATTGAGTGCACCCTCAGCAAGTATGCAGATGACACCAAACAGTCATGCAGTCTACATGCCTGAGGGATAGAATGCCATCCAGAGAGACTACACAGGTTTCAGCTGTGGGCCCAGAATGATATCCTTAGGTTCAATAAATCCAAGTGTAAGTTCATGACGTAGGTCATGGCAATCCCAATATCAATACAAACTGAGTGGTGAAAGGATTGAGCGCAGCTCTGCTGGAAAGGACCTGGGGATAATGGTGGATGGAAAGCTGTACATGAAAAAGCAATGTGTTCTTACAGCCCAGAAAGCCAACCGTATGCTGGGTTACATTAAAAGATGCCTGGCCAGCAGATTGATGGAGGTCATCCTGCCCCTCTACTCTGAGATGGTGAGGCCTCACCTGGAGTACTGCATCCAGATGTGAAGTCCTCAGTACAGGAGAGACATGGATCTGATGGAGTACATCCAGAGCAGGACCACAAAAATGATCTAACGGATGGAACACCTCTACTATGAAGACAGGCTGAAAGGTGGGACTGTTCAGCCTGAAGAAGAGAAGGCTCTGGGGAAACATGAGAACAGCCTTTCAGTATGTAATGGTATGGCTATGAGAAAGAAGGGGACAGGGTCTTTATCAGGGTCTGTGGTGACAGGGCAAGGGGAAATAGTTTCAAGCTAAAAGAAAGGAGGTTTAAATTAGGTTAAAGAAAAAAAAATACAATAAAGATGGTGAGGCATAGGAACAGGTTGCCCAGGTTGTCCATAGAGGAGGTTGATGCCCCATCTCTGGAGACATTCAAGATCAGACTGGATGAGGCTCTGAGCAACCTGATCTAGCTGTTGATGTCCCTGTTCATTGCGGGGAAGTTGGATTAGATGATCTTGAAGGGTTCCTTCCCACTCAACCAATTTTATAATTCTATGATTCTAAGACTGACATGTCAAGGTCAGTGCCATCTTGGTTGGTTTTTGGCACTCTGTTCCTCCTTAACTTTTCAACTTGAAAATATGAATTTTCTTATTCATCTGTCTTCTTTCTCTTTGTTAGTTTGGTTTTGGGGAAGAATTTTTCCCCAGAACTGGGTAGGCTTTTTTTTTCCTTGATATTTGTTCTTGCATTAACCTTCCTCCAGGTCAACTCAAGGGACAGCAAACAGCTGTGTTGTGCTTCTCAGAGCTCGCAGCAGGGCTCCTTGACCTTGGCACCTGCACAGAGAGGGACTGCCACCTGAACATCACTTCTCATCCTGGCTTCTGACAGTTTCTATTGTTACTGTTTTATATGCTGAGCAGATGGCCTTGCTAAAGCAAGCCATGGGGATCAAGTTTGTTAAAAAGTTGCTTGTGTTTTTGGCAAGTTGTTTTGATTCTCTAGTCCCTGATTCAACAAAACAGCATCTGTTTTCATGGTGGTGACAATTATGAAAGGAACAGGATCCTGAGATGCAGGGATGTTGTTGGCTACTTTGGTTCTGAGAGGCACATCTGCATTCCAACTGTTCCTCCATGCCCAGTCTCTGCCCAAAACTTGGTGTTGAATCTGAATGCTCCCTGGACATGCAGAAGGAGGACAGTGCAGGAGCCCCATTTCATGCCAGTGAAGAGGAAGCCTAGTGCAGAGATTTGGGGGATGCAGGGTTCCAGTATGCATAACCCAATGGAGGCAGGTGAACACAGCAAGGTTTGCTCCACAGCTTGACATCATCTCCCACCCTGGCCACAAGGAGATCTTTGTCTCCCTTATCACCTGAAGATACAAATGGGAACCTAGCGATTCAGCAGACTGAAGTGAAGCCCATAGGGTCTGATGGCTGTGGTGGTATGAGGGGAAAACATTACTGCTGTTGGTAACACCACCCATGTTCATATTATCACTGCTGGTATTATCAGCACTTTCCAGCCATTAGCTGCTTTAATCTCTTTGTGTTCTATGCAATGCTATAAATTTGCAGAGTACCTTTTTTTTTTTTGTCTCCTTTCATTTTATTTTGCTTCGGAAAACAAGCTTAATCACTTTATTCTTTTAGAATGAGAGGCAATGTCATGGGAATACTGTCAAAATTGAAAAGAGGCTTTTTTGCTAATATGTTGTTGCCAGTAGTTTTTTGTTTGGTGTGTTTTAATTTTTGGATAAAATGGAAAAGTCCAGAGACAGCTGGATGTACATTAATCTTAGCTAAAAGCTCTTCAGCAGATTAACCCTGGAAAGCAGACAGGATGTGAGCACAGCTGGAATGAAGGATTGTGTTTTTATTTCAAACGAATATCCATAGTGCTTTTTATTTTGAGGACTCACACCAAGTATTACAAAATTATCTTTCTTTGTCTTTCTTCAGACTTGTCTTTCGAATTGTCCAGAGACTGCCTTACTACATACCTTGATTTCTGTGGAGCTGTTGAAATAATTTGCCAGAATCCTTCCAACCCTTCTTTTGCACTATTGGTATGAGCTCTGATTTCTTGGGATTTTTATCTGTTTAAGCAAAGCTTATTGGGAATCCATTAGCTGTAGGACTAAAATCTAGGATCACGAGACATTCATGTATCTCAGTGCTTGCATCAGACTACTGTATTAAAAATCTGGTTTCCTAAAAAGTGTATCTTTTGGTCTTCTGGTCTGGGGGGCAGCCAGAGTCATCCCTGGGGTCTGAGGTTTAGTCACTGAGCATCCTGCACCAAGGAGGAGTCAGAAGGAAAATGACAGAGTTTCATTTTAGAGGCAGAAGTGGCAGGTAGAGTAGTGTGAAGGATTTGAACAAACCTTTTGTCTTTGAACAAAGGCTTTCTCCCTCCCAGTGCTGCAATGTTCACATGCAGATGTGCTCTTGCACGCATGCATTTGTGAAAACAAAGGTCTGATGCCTCTGCCACATGGTGCCGAAACACAAAACAAGATGCCAAGGAAACCCCAAGCCCCGAACTAAAAAGCAAGCAAAATGCCCACACTGCTGTTCTGCTGAATGTTTCTACCTCTCCTTTACATGTGACTTTGGTAAGGCTTCCTAAAAAAAGCTCATTGGAAAGGAGCAGCTCAGCTTGTCTACAAAGGTGTCAGCTAATGCCACTGGGCTCTACGTGCCCAGGGTGTTTCTGCAATTACTGATGAATGCAGCACTGAGAGGTGAGTGTGTTGCAATGAGGCTTGAAAGACTTTACATGTGGAGGGAAACAGGCACTGGAAAAGGGCACGTCACTCACAGAGACAGTGTGATCGGTCCTTTAGTGGCTTTGTGGTGTGGGGCAAGGAAGGGGCGAGGTGGCCATAGTGTGGAGAAGAGGGCTGGAGAAATACACTTCAACTTGAATTACTGAGAAAATTTTCAGAGGCCTAAAACAAAGTGCATATAAAGTGTCTGCCTTTCTCTCTGCCTTCTCCATCAGAGCATCAGAAACTTCACAAAAACTCCCAGGTCGTTCCCTTGCAGTTCTGGGCTTGGATGTGCAAGTTTCCCTGTGTCCATTTATGAAGGACCTGTAATAGCAGGAGAGATGGACTGTGCAGCCTAAGGGCCTGCAGTCAGCTGCAGACAGCCAAGAGCTGACCAACCTCCCACTGCGCTCACACTGAATGCTGAGGAAATATAGCAGGGTGGATTTGGAGAGGATATTTCAGATGAAAGCGGTATTAAGGAGTACTGTGAGGCAAACAACCCCTGGTGACATTTGACAAACCGTTATTAACCCGTAATGTATACATATTTCTGCTACTGCTTATTTGGAAAAAAAAAAAAAACATAACAAGAAAGGATAATAAAAATATCTAAAACTTTTTAGTGCCCGTATGACATCAAATGTCCTCTTGAGCTGAGGACTTTGATGAGAAAAGATTGCAATTATATTTTTGCTGATTCTCCAATGTCATTTCAGTGGGGATTAACCATTGGTGCTGACTGAGGCTGCATGTGCTCCAGCTGCCTGCTTTGTAATGGAGCTGCAGCCACTGTGGCTTACAGGGGAGGAAAGGTTGTCCTGCTTAGGCCAATTGAAGAGCTTCGTTGTTCTAGCTGAAATTTCAAATCATGTTCTGAAAAATGGTGAGAGACTGCTGTTACAGCTACCTAACCTGCAGCTCTTTTCTGTCACCTCTGAGGACGTTAGAGACTTCTCCATGTATATTTCCCATTGCTGGAGCAGGGAGTGGGTGGGTTGTTGCACACCCAGCATGGTGTCACATACAGTGTCCTGGTGGGCCTTGGTCCTGTGCTCCTTCTGCTCCAGCCAAAACACCTGGGCTGCTTCAAGCTTGCTGCATCAGTGCCAGGAGCTGGAGGCACTGGGGATGTGAACGCCTTGCTGAATTTCCAGTGAAGAAAGAATCCTTCCCTACTGTTCATTTATCAGTGTAATCTCAAGCTCCTGGGGGAGGGAGACCTCACTATGCTTCTATTATAGTATAGGCTCATAATGAAGTTTTGACTTTTGTTTCATGATCAGCATTTATCTCTGTCATGCATTTCAATTTGGGGAAAACAGGGAAGGAAAAACCTCAATCTGTTTTATTTTTCCTGGGGTTTATTAATCACCAGGGAGCAAGCAATATTTTCTATGGAAAGTGATTATTGTTGTTTTGTTCTTGCTTATGATATTAATATTTTTTGTGTGTGAGATATACTGATCTTCTGAATACGTTTGCACTAAATCAGTAGTTCTGCTTTGTTTATTAAGACCAAACTCTTCCTTATTGTCTATTGTTATAGAATTAATTACAAGCCTTTATTGAATTTCTTCCTTTTTCAACAAGGAAGCATTGTAGCAGCAGCAGACTCTGAGGATAAATGAGCCAGAATGGTTTTCATAAAGCTCTAACAGGGCCCGGATCAGCTGTTTTGTCATGCACGTGGATTTCTGTATAAAGGCGTTAGAAAAACGCCCTTACATTTATGTCCAGTAAGTCTCTCCTAAGGTGGCCTATAAAGAAGGCAGCACAATTTTCTACAGAACATTTTCTGTTTTCTCCCTCTGACACAGCCTATGACAAGAAGTAGCTCAGCCTTTTTCGTTTTTCTGTCTTCCATGGAAGTCCCATGAAGAGCAGCATCAGTGCTGACCTGTTGGATCTGATCGCTGCAAAGCCTCTTTTTATTTTATTTTATTTATTTATTTATTTATTTTTTTGCAGAAGTTCTACCAATGCAATTTAATTGTATATTATTCTGTGAGCTCTGTATATTATTCTGTGGTTTGGGAGGCATTTGGGATTCAACTTATGTGCGATCATGGTGGTCGAGTGGGTGACTTGTGCTGAGACCTGAGCCAAGAAGGTGGGACACTCTGGCCTCCATGGGCTCCCATCAGATCACTCTTAATGCTTTCAGACCATCCTTGGTATGTGCTTCTTTGGATGTAGGGTAGCCTCCTAATGTTTGATTTTGTGATGGGAAAAAGAGCTTGACAGAGGCGTGTAGCTAATAGATATGAGCAAATAGCCATGCTAACAGGAGTTGAGTTACTGCTAGCCCAAAGCATCTCCCTTCCCAGTGAGCAGACATGCCTTCTTTCAGACTCTGCCATTTTTACTCTGCTGTTCTCCAAAGTTTGTTCTCCGGTTGCCAGCCTGCTGAGATTTGTCTCCTTGGTTCTTCTCTACAGAGCCTGGGCAGGAACAAACCCACAGCCTCACTACAAACTGGACAGATTTGGGCAGCAGAGCCTGGCTTTAAACAGCAAATACCAGAGAGGCAATTTGAAGTGTTTTCAGTTTCAACAATTTCTTTGCTCCTTTTGTGCACTGACATTTTTCTGGCTCAAGGTGGAAAGGAGCGAAGTGTGGCTTTGAGATACAGCAAGGTCTACAAGTCATAGTGGGGTGGGAAAACAGATGCTTGACAAGGCAGGACCTGACCAAGGCAACTGCAGGGATTCAGTATTTAGTCTCTTGGAAAGGACACAGCAGCAGGGAATGTCAAACAAAGCTGCAGAAACATGGCTCTAGCATCCACTGCAAGAGCCCTCCACTGCTCTTGAGGAGGAGACTCTTTGGGGAAATGTCTGGGACAGAGCATGCCGGCCCTACAGCACTGACCCTGCATCAGTGGCCCTGCACTGTCTGTCCCAGAGAGTGCAGGTGCAGGCTTACAAGACTTGCAAAGGAGAACAGAAGCCTAGTACCAGCTGGAGGAATGGGAACAGAAACGTCGATCCAGCTTTTAGCTGTCAGGAAAGAGATATGGCACTGAGAATTAATTTGCTCAATTTGTTCATTCCTGCTGAGAACGAACCTGTGTCTGTGCAAAATGATGCTGGAAGCTTTAATGCATGCATTCATCCATGTCATGGGTAGAAGGTGAAAAGAAAGGATTTCTTAATGTTGCTGATTCTCCCCCATAATGCCTGATTTCCTGTGGTCTGACCATTAGGAAGCTGGAGGAGGATGTAAGAGAAAAAGTGGTGCATAAGTAACCCAAGTAACCTATTTTATCTCAGTCCTGAATCAGTTTCAGTGTCAGGCATGTCTGAGTGTCTGTGGTACCTATCCCCTTGCTGTGAGAGTGACGGTCATTGGGAAAGGAAACAGGACTGCAACCAGTGGCATCAGCAGACAGTGCCATGACTGGGAAAAGCTTACGTGCAGCCTAGGAGTGGAAGTACTCAAAGAAGCCCAGCGTTGGTCCTCGCACCTATGTGCAGGCATGCTCAGTGCTCAGAGGCATGGCTCTGCCTCGTGGAGGTGGGAAGATGGAGCATCTGCAGGTGGATGAGAAAGCACTTGCTGCTTCAGTGAGAGCAGGAATCAGAGCTGACAGAAGCTCGCCATGAACACCATGGAGTTGCCTACTGTGAAGCCCATGGGCTTGACAAGAACTTAACTGTGGGCTTATGTGTATTTGTATGAGTGGCGTAACTGAACATAAAATCTATGAGGCTGACAGTGTTGCATGGTTCATTCTGCTAGGGCTTGGGGCTTTCCACTAAATTTTTTATTATCTACAGGAAAAAGATGCCTTTAACCTGTTTCTGCAGAATAACAACAGGCATAGCACAGGGATCTCTTTACTGGATAGATTCGCAATTGACTTTTTCTGGAAGTGTTTATTCAGGAAAGAGGATGTGTGCTATGTAGTTAAAACTATAATGGAGCATATAGAGCCAGTCCTCACTGCCCCATCATCAACAGGAGTGGTATGTCATACAAGGCTGCCACCCAGTAAAGGATTTCCCAATAAAATCGGTAATGCTGGAGGAAGTGAAATTCACAGTGAGCAGTCTGACAGCACATAACATTAATTATTGGTGATCTAATATACTAATGGTTGGGCTAGCTAATACTGGAGAATGAAGCAGGTAGGTTCTCTGTGGGGGAGGTAAAACTTGAGGTCAACTGAAAATAGCTCTTTACTTGAGTAAACTTGAGTTAACTGAGTAAATGGATAGCAATGGTTGAGAAGTATGAAGTCAATATTCCCTAGCTTAAAAAAAAAATATATCAGAAAAATAAAGCAGCCTTGCACAATAAGAAGTATGTATGCAGGCACACAACTTACATTAAGGAAGCTGTGTTGTTTTGGTGACGAGCACCAGCCCCTAGGAGGTGTGAACTGCACTCCCACTGGGAAGCTGGAAGAGTGCATGGAAGAATCACTAGGAGTGCTGTCCTGTGCAGGCAGAGGCAGAAGGGAATGCAGGCATCTCAACTGGATGCTTGCATTGCAGCAGAGCAAATCACTTTGTGTTTATGTTGGAAATGTATGTAAAAAGAAAGGTGCAAAGGCTAGCTGATGGAGAGGTATTGCTGAGAGGCACGAGTTTTTTTCTCTCTATGTGACTCCTCAGTTCATCTTAAAATCTGGAGGATTTCTTGTTATCCTTATAAATAAATCCTGAAATTTTATCCTGAAATAAATCCCAGTGATCACACTTAAGGATGATGATGCACTGAATGATGCACTGAAAATGTAAAGATCTTGAGGCTCTGTACAGCACAGCATTCCAAAGCACAGGATCAGAATTCTGACTCAGAAATTCAAAACACATTATGCTTACACATGAATGCTCACACATGCCTAAAAGATTGGTGTCCCCCCAGCCTCCACTTCACACATGGACTGCATTAACTGATGAGAATATCTAAAGAGAGCTGGGCAGAGTTTTGTTGTCTCAGAAGTAAATGTCAACGCTAAAGACACTTTTCTCTTCTTGTCTTTCTGTCTCTATGTGTGCATGATGAGCAGCTCAACACCACCTTTGCTTTCCAGCAAAGCAAGCATGTAATTTAAAGGAACTGATGCTCCTGTTTGTTTATGAGTTGGCGATAATGGCTTGGTAATGGCAGTCTCTAAGTCACTATCGACATCCTAACATCTTTTGTGGACTTTTCAGAGATATCTCATTTGCTTGCTTGGTATATAAAAGCTGCTCCTGCTGAGCATAATGTCTTGAATATAATTCTTACTCAATTACTAGAAATGCGCTGTAAACATTGTGGAAATTCAGTAAGGGAGCCGTAACACACTTCATCTATCAATTTACTCTTCTTCTGTCATTTGTCTGACCTTATGAATGGATCTGTCTTCATAACTGCAAATACAGTTTGAGAAGGGAAGTGGGCTATGATTATTTGTAGCTATTTTTAAAACCATCTTTTGTCCTCCCATTCTTTGCCATATGTCTCTGTGAGTGAGCACAGTGGGAAGTAATTGCAGTTGCAAGTAAAGGAAGAATTATTGAAGTGTTGCTTTAATGAAAATGTTGTATTTCTGAGCTGATGTGCGCAGATATAGAAACTGCAGGAATTATCTTTATTGCAGGAAATAATTGACATTACAATGGATTTCTCAGATACGTCTATACTTTAATTTTGATTTGATGTTCCTCTGCCTTTTCCAGTGTAGGAGAACACTCACTAGGGAGCCAGGGAGCTGCAGGAGAGGAGCTGCTTCTGTCTGGGGACACAGATCACACCAGAGTGCAGGAAGCCCCTCCAAGTCCTCTCTGTGTTGCCATGCGTTGTGCTAGGGCCCAAGCTCACTCTGAGTGCTACTGAAGATGCCAGAGACTTTTTCTTGAGGAGTGGGTGAGTGGAGGAGAAGCATTAAGTATAAGCAAGGCTACCAACATAGAACAGCAATTGTGTTTGTCTCTCTGAGTTTGTACAGGTACAACTTGGTAGTCAAAAATGCCCCCTCTGACTAGTCCAAAAGTTGAAATTTCAGCTAGGTATGCTAAAGATTTTCTGGAATATTGGCAGTGTGACAAAGGGACTTGAGAGAGCACCATGTGCTCAGAAGGTCTGAGCCTTTCTGGGAAACTCTGAGTCCTTTGGTCCAACAGAAGAAAAATGTAAGCCTTGCCTTGGTGAGCTGTGGATTCCATCTTTTTTACAAGCAAGTTGAAATGTATTCACCCCACTTCAGCTGGGGTGGTGAAGCTGCCATCACACGTGTGGAAAGCAGTGCGGTACATTCCTTCTGCTCAGTTGCATATTTGGCTTCTCAGCTAGTCCTGAGTAGTGGAAAGATTATGTTTATTTCTAGGAGTCTTTGTTAAACATCCCACACTTTCCTCTAAAGTATTTGGTATTAGTAGCTGCTGGAAATGTAATGCAGACTTAATGGACCATGTGTTGGCAAGTGCTACTTGTGACACCAATCTAAAAGCCTTAGCCTTTTTTATTTTTTTCCCTTCAAGCCCAAGCATTGTTGCTTGTGCTAAATACAAAGTCTTCTTCATTTCCACTTATATAAACTACAGAGTATTGGTATCTGGGGATTTCCCTGCATGTGAAGAGGGAAGACATGAAGTCTCAAGCTACCGAAAGAGGTTGGAAACTCAGACCTCTAAAGCTATTCCAGATGGTCTTGAAACATTAAAGCAAGTTTTATTATAGAGAATAGTTTACATTACACTCATTTATTAAAACCTAAGGACATCTTTATAAAAACTACTGTATATAAAGACAAGAGCAGTGCAATAGCAGTGTAAAACACATTTTTGGTTTACTTGGCAACCACTTTAGAAAGACAACATGATTCATAATATGAAGTTAAGTATGCTGCAAAAAACAGGACAGGTTTAGATCAAAAACTAGATTAGCAAATCACTGACACTGGCACATATTGATTTCAAACATCGAGTGTTATGTAAACAGTATTATCGTCAGCATATCAATAGTGAGAAATCACTGTAACCCTAGAATTTCTAGTTTGCTTAATTAGCCTAAAATTTGACTGTAGACTATTAAAATGGACTATTGTACTGTATCTATTATCTTCTTAGTGATTTACTACTTATATAAAAAGAGGACTAGAAAAAAATGTCTGTCTTACGCAATCTTCAAATTAGAATTTTCAAGGATGAGAAAATATGGTTCCTTCCAGTGAGTTGGTTGGGTTTTGGGTTTTGTTTCAGTTGTCCTTATTTTTCATACATCACCACCGGTAATTAAATAGAACTGGCTTCAAAAATTGCTTTGATGCATTATTTGAACACTTCTGCAAGTGGACAGTCCTCGTATAGAAATTACAACCATAGTAAAACTATTAAAAACAGTTATCTAAAATAGCTGCTACAATATGCTGATGTATACATTAAAAGGCCAGGTTGTTATCACTTTCTGTTTTTTTTGTACAATCGATAACCAGGCACAAAATATGGTTAATTACAACACCAAGTCCTGCACAAGCTGTATTACGTATCTTTTTATGTTCTATGTTACGCACAGCAATTATTAAGAAGTTGGACACTCAGTTCTTGGTAAAAAGTAGGAGAGAAGATGAGTTGGATGAGGAAGAAGGCTTCTGGAACACAAATGTAATTAACAGCCACTGAAGTAGCTGCCATTGGTGTGCAGGGCGAACAATGAAATTATGCACTTTTTGTTAATTTTATATCCCTTGTTTTCCAAACTATATCAAGATGGAAACTGAGAAATATATTTTAGCCTACGTCTTTTCTTTTAGGGAGAGATCGTGTTTGAACCAGGCTCTTTCTGCAGAAATACTTGAATGATTCATTGCAGTTCATCTGGTACACCACGATTACTTTGGTCAGGTGAATGCATGGCACTATCAGACCTCTGCTATACAGAAGTTTGGCATGTTCAGGCTACCTTTTGTCTAGCAGTGCTCTTCTGCAACATCTTGTCAGTATGGGGAATCAGTGTGGGAGAAGGGCTGACAGAAGTCAAGGTTGGGAAATGTGTATGCACTGCTTCCCTTTAGTTTAAGGCCCAGCAAGCATTAGTCTTATTCAAGGTCTATTCTGCAAAACTAGGTAGGCTATCAGGTGATTATAGCAACACAGTTGATGCACATCATCAGCTACAATGTGGATTTATCCATAAATTAATTGGTAGGCAAAATCAGAACTTCAGCCAGAGAGTATCTACCTTATATAAACTGGCTTTGTATGTAGAATCAAAGGAAAACAAAGAAAACTGCTCATCAATTACAAGGTATACATGTACTAGAAGTAAAGCATAAAACTGCTCATTAATAACGCACAATTCCCAGAGGGAAAAAAACCCTTACAAAATACAGTAATTCACACAAATCAGTATCTAATACAAATTCTTCCATGAACATAAGTTTTTACAAAGCTCTCTGTGGCCCATTGCCTCACAATGAAAGAAGATGCTGACAGAAGGCCAAAGGAGCAAACACCTACTGCAAAACACCAATGTGGGACTGACTGCTGTAGGCATAGATACTTTGGTGGCTGTCTGCAAGGGATTGTGAATCTTGGAGTTAATGTGGAAGTGGGAGAGGACATGATGCCTGCAGAGGCATGGACAGTGTTGTTTCCAGCTACTTGGCTTCCTTGCTGTTCTTGCAAGGTGGCCCTGCTAGCATCAGCATGTGTCCTCAATAGGAGAGATCTGCCAACTCTCAGAGCTCAGCTTATTCCCCTGCTGAAGCTCCAGGCTCCCACGATAGAGCCACTGGGGCTGTGCTGATATCTGCAAGCTACTTATGGTGCTTGTTTGCAGGAGATTCTTTTTTGTTCCCAGCTGAAGTTCCTTAATTCTTCTGCCATGCACTAATGAAATGTTCTTGTGAAAAACTAAGGTCCGCTGTGTTTGGAGTGAAACAAGGTTTAAAAAGTACTGACTGCTTTTTATTTGAAGTGCTGCAAAGAAGAACACACATTCTGCGAAGAGAGAGGGCAGCCAGGCTTCTGCTTACCTAGAGCAAGACGGAGCCTAATACCTGCAGGCTGACATACTTATCTGCAGCATTTGAGTTCTTGGTAGTTAGTTGTTGCCTGCCTCTGTACAGAGGTACTCTGCTTTTTTTTTATTTTTATTTTTGCCAGTTGGATTGCAAAGAAAAGGGACTTGAGCATATCAGTATCCTCTTCAGATCTTCTTTGGAGACCAGGCACTCCTATGCTCTCTAGTCCTGCTGGCTCCCCCAGCAGTAATTGTTCCTGGGGAATTCAGTTGCATACTGTCATGCACTTCAGTAGCTATGAATTAGTTCAGATCTCTCAGGAATCTATCCCTTTGGAGTTCACCTTAAGACTAAAATGCTCTGAAATCAAAAAGGCTAAAAAAATAAAAATAAAAAAATACTTATTCACAAGGTGCTTCTTTATACTCACTGGCAAAGTGTTCTTCATGCTGGTTGTACAATCAAATATGTCATTATCATAAAATTACTTGCATCCATGGGACAAAAGATTAGGCAGGAAAAATTAATGTGGTATTAGCGTGACACTGTGTTGCAATTTTTAGATGAACTCTGCTTAGTTGTCATTGCCAGATTTTCCACACATAGATCTTAACAAATGATTACATTTCACAGAATTTGTTTGTGTAATTGATATTGTGTGATTCTTAAGTAAGCCTGTCCTGTGGAAAGTTAAGTTAAGCTATCATAACTTAGTGACCAAGTACTCCATGTCCTTCTGTGGCAGCATCATTGCTCTTTTGACTTACAAGTGAACTCTTAGATTTGAGAGGGATAAACTCTGACACCAGTCAGGGCTGAGGGAATTGGGTTATTGCCTTGTAAAGCAAAGGGACAATGGTATTATTGCTTTTGTAATACAAAGGTTGTTGCTTGTCTTCTACTATTCTTTCAGCTTCAAGGAGTATGGGGGAGGAATGGGGTGTCTGTTGCTTCTTAATAAAATCTCCCCTCTTCAGAAAAGCATGTGAAGCTGAAGCTGAGATGTATTCAGGTGTTTGATATCAGATGCTATCCTGCAGTTTGATTGGTATTAAAGGCTTCACATACCTTGTTATGCATGACAACGTGGGGACGGCCAGCATCTACTCTATTGCGACGAAGTAATCACCAGAGAACTTTGGAAAAACTCACATTCCTTATTCCGACATTTAGATTAGGCTCAAATGGCAATAGATGGATGGGGAGGCAAAGAAAAGTTATGTACCAAAGGTTTGTCTTGTGATCTTTTTCCACCTTTGTCCAGATTTGCCAGAGCAACTTTATTTTCTTCCTACTGAGCACTTTCTCAGACATTATGTTTCCTTTCAAAGATAATATTGTTGGTCTAAAATTAAAATATTGCTTACGGACTACTGTCTTCTGGAAATTCTTCCTACATTGTTTGCCTATAGAGGTTGTCTGAAAGATGTTTCTCTCCAGGTGACTTGGTCAACCTCCATCTGGTCCTTTTTCTCTCTCTGCTTCTATCCACCATTTTTTAAGCTCTTGTCATTGAATTGTTTCCTTGAAAGCTGCTCCATGGAGTCTGATCTTACCTCTCCCATCCTGAGGCACATCAATATACTTTTCTGGAAGACACAAAAGACACAGGTTCCCACAACGCTTTGTAAGCATTCAGCATCAAAGTACTTTCTGTAAAGATAAAAGCGTAGTATTCTCAGGTGTGGATTTAATCTGGGAAGGTAGCAAAAGAGCAAGGAAATGGGTGAGAAAGAAACTACAGACACTCAGATCTGAGGTAAATCAGATATATAATATATACAATAATCAGATTATATTCCAAAACTCTTTTTTTCTATGTGTATGTGGGTTACTGTTTCACATTGCTGAGCCACCTTCTACCTGTGTGATGAAAAGATAAAATATTTACCTAAAAGGTAGCAACTGCTCGATTCTTCATTTCCAGTGCAAGGTGTCCACTCTGACAGTACAAAGTGCAGAGGACTTCCTTTTGCAACTATAAATTTACTTTGAAGTAAATTTTACTTGCCTACACAATCTTACTTTTGCTGTTTACATGAGCAAAAGGTATTCCTGTGACCATATTGTAAATGCCTTTAGCAAATATCCTGGAGTTTTCCTCTTGCACTTGTTACCAAGGTACGCATCAGATCAAGAACAGACGGATTACTCCAACCTCAATTCCTTTCATATGATGAGAAAATGCTGTTTTTTTCTACTTCTGCATATATAAATGACTGTATGTTATAGCTATGCTTTCCTTACGGAACTGTTGTGTTTATTTTTTTGCTCACAACAAAAACAACGGTGTAACTCCACCTATCTTCACCTTGTGCTGAGTGTGTAATTATGTGATACAGGAACTGTGATACATGTATAAGTTGCTTAACAAAGAAAGTGTTGAGATAGACGGGGACTGCTAATCATAACGATAAACTGAAGTGATGCATCTGCTTGCTTGAGTAGGAAAGCATTAAGGGTATGAGTAGAAGCTGTTGGAGGCACAATTAGGTATCCTAGTAACAGCAATACTTTATTAACTTCTCCCAGCAGATTTCTTTGTGTACTGGGTATTCCCAAGTCCATGCACTACATTATACATGTTGCATTTCATTAACGTATAAAACACAAAGAAACATCTAGTTCAGACAGCAGAATATCCATGGGAATCAGAGTGCTTGAGGTTATCTATCTACCCATCAAATCTGTTTGGTGTATGAGGCAGTATATGCTCACTATATCCTTGATAACCTTATTCATATTAGAAATAGAGCAAAAGTATTTTGGATTCTGTTTTTTCACTGTTCTTTTTTGACAAAAATGGCCACTAACAAATCTGCAGACCTGCCTCTCTGAAGGCAGAAGTTTAAAAGTAAGTTTGCTTGTATCTAGAAAAGAACTTCCTGACACTTGGCTATCACTAATTTAATAAACAGCCGAAAGAGGGGAAAAAGAAGAGTGAGAGCATGTGCCATGGCTTGGAGCCACCTGTGACCTTTACAACACCTTCGGTACCTTCTTTTCACTCTTTTGTGGAGTGCTGCATGGGCTATAGCTCAGATTGGATCAGACCCATAGAATCACAGAGATGTAGAATATCCTGAGTTGGAAGAGACCCTCACAAACCACTCAGACAAAATTCTGGCTCCACCCAAACTCCAAACCCTATGGCTGAGAGTGCTGCCAAGATGCTTCTAGAACTCCAGCAGCTTGGGTCCATGCACACTGCCCTGGGGAGCCTATTCCAGGGCCTGACTACCCTTTTCTTAACCCCCAACCTGACTCTCCCCTGATGCAGCTCCATGCCATTCCCTCGGATGCTGTCACTGTCCCCAGAAAGAAGAGATCAGTGCTGCCCCTCTGCTCCCCGTGTGAGGAAACTGTAGGCTGCCATGAAGCCAGCCTCTTGCACCAAGAAGGAGGCACCCGCTCTCTGTTCCCCCAGCTCTGGCTGTGGCTGGTGGAACTGAGCCCAGTCAGCACAGACGCCAGGCTAAGTGTCGCTGCTAAAGGTGCAACTCTCTGCTTACAACCTGTTGAGTGGCACACAGGCCCAGTAAATTCCAATTCATGACCATGTTCTGTTTCCTCTCAGCTTGACCCATGCCCTAGAATGAGAAGTGTATGGGGGCAGTAACTGCAGGTTGGACTGATGATGGACCAGTCAAACTGGGAGGTTTGACAACAGTGGGATCATTGGAAATGCTTGCATTTTCCTAAGGGAAAGAAATGCCAATTTCTATGGTTAGCTAGAGTGCTTTCGGCAACAAAACCTTGTCTTGTGGTCTCTTCTATTGGGTTTTTACATATTAAGAGTTGATGCACTTGGAGCTGGCTCAGCTTGCTGTCACTCACTAGCACAGGTCACCATCCACGTGTTACCCAGACTGCCATTATTATGGCTCTGCCTGGCTGCTCAGGGGACAGACCCGTCATGCTGCATCCATTCACACTGACAGACAAGGAAGTAGCTAGCTAAGAAATTGCCTCTATCTTCACAGCAATGGCTTTGCAAAGCGGTTTAGCTCCACTGAAAAAAAAAAAAAAAAAAAAAAGACATCCATTAATAACAAAAGAGTGATGCAGAGCCTCTGGAGAGAAGGCTTTTTGGGGGAACTTTTTTCATTTTCTGACAAATGAAGTAAACAGTTGCCACATTCCTGGTTCCAAGGCCTCTTGCAAAGTTCGTGTTCACATAAAAACACTATCAATCACTACAGCTCCACCAGAGCCGAGATAACAAAGCAAACACCCTCTGCTGAGATAACAAAGTGAACAGCCTCTGCAATGTCCTCTTCTCTCTCTGGTATAAAATTGTATTATGCTGATCAAACACACCCTCCCTGATCTCAAGGTTCCGGTGCAATGCCTTCAGCTCTGCTTGTTTGGGAAGTGGAGGAAAAGCTTTTCATAGGAGGAGCTCAGATGCTGGACTAACAGACAGCTTTCAGCAGCAGGAAACCCTGTGTGGATGCACTGATTGTTATAGGCACCAGGCATGTCCTCCTTTCCCATAAATGGAAGGACAAGAGAGAACAATGCACAATGCACCAGAGTCTGAAAAAAAGCCTCACAAGTTTGAAAGGAAAGGATATGGAAAATGAATTGCAGGACAAGTACCAAATGAAAAGCCATTCAGTTGTCTAAATATATTGCAAAGCAGAAAGAAATAGAACATAATCTAATCCCTCTGCCTAAGGAGTATGCAAAAAAAAAACCAAAAAAAAAAAAGGAAAATAGTTTTCATGGCTTGGCATCTGTACTGTACTGTCCAATGATTGCATTATACAAGGCAAACAACACAACATCCAAAATGTATGCTAAAAGAATGCTCAGGTTACCAATTCTAAATCTTAAAAGGTATGAAATGCAAGAACTTAAGACTGCCTCTGCAGTCTTAATTTGGCCCCCTTGTTTGGGTAAAGAAAAGCAGAAAGCCTCAGACTTTAGATAGGGCTTGTCTCCTTTCTTTGGGAAAACTTTTCTTTCTTTGGGAGAGCACCAAAATAGCTGAGTGAATCACTTTTTTCCAGTGTAGTGGCAGCACTTCAGACACAACTAACATTTGCTTCAGGTTGGAGCAGTAGTCTGAAGAGGCCACAAATATTGTTCTTCTGAGCTATGAGCATTTCAACATCAGGCAGTGGCATGGGATGTTGCTATCTTGACATGGAGGAGCATCAGTGTGGCCCTTGTTTTCAGCCCCAGGCTGTGATTTCTTGCTGGCTTACATCGCCTCTGGGGCCCCACAGATTCTCCCATGCATCATAGTACCTTCAGGGGGTCTGATAAAAGGGCTGCCTTTAAATGGAGGCAAATTGGTTTTGTTACAATCTTTACACAAAATTACTGCTGTCACTGGTAGCCATTGCTAATGTTTCTAAAATACCAGTTGGCTCAGGGCAGAGACATCTGCTGCTTAAGAGTTTAAACAAAACCCAGGCACTGGAAATTTTTGACTTGAGAAACAGACTGATTTTTCAACTCGTATGTTCTTTCTGCTTTAGCTGACAATTCTGCAAAGGTGGAAATGTCTCAAAGTGTTTGAAAGCCAATAACTCGGGAAGTGTTAGGGATTAAATGGAATGAATATGTAGCAAATGTCAGATTGATCAGAGTGAAGTTTATTCCTCAGCTGCAGGACTAGGAAAAAGAGGCTGACAAAACCAGAAGCTTCTGTCCTGTTAGGTGTATTCTTGGCAGGTGGGGGCACCTAAATGAGGCCAACTGAGAATTGGGCCCTTTGCTAAGCAGTCACAAATGCCTGAGAAATTGCTGTACATGAGCTGTTAAGAAACACCCTGGGACTTACTGACAGGCCCACAAGCCCAGGGGGGCATGGGACTGAGGGTATGCTGAATTCTGCTGGAGTGTTTTGGAGGGTATCCTTTTTGAGGCATACACCAACTGCATTAAGCTGGTGGCCCATGATTAACCCAATGCACATGTGAGTGGTGATTAGAAAGGTTACTACATGCTCTGGACTAAGCGTAGATGGAGAAATGTGAATCACAGTTCTGGGGTGTTTAGCACTCTGGTGTCAGAGTGCTTAGCAAATTGAACAGTTCCCTGCTGGTTTAAGAGAGACCTTACTGGGATTTCTCTGCCTTGCCCTTCTTGAGGACATAACCTGCTCTTTTGTCCTCATAGCTCATGAGCCACCATCTTGATTCAAGAGCATCAGCAAAAGGCAGGTATTTTTACTCAAAGGGTGGTGACACAGTGGAACAGGTTGCCAGAGAGATTGTTAATGCTCCATCCCTGGAGGCATTAACATGGAGCCCTGGATATGGCTCTGGGCAGCTTGGTCTAGTGGTTGGCACCCTGTACATAGCAGGGGAGTTGAAACTAGATGATCTTTACGGTCCTTTTCATCCTAGACCATTCTGTGATTCTATGATTTGCAATGGGGATCAGCTGTGGATTGGAAGACATTGCATTTATCTGTTGTGTTCTGGAAGGCTGAGGCCTACTGATAAGTCTTCTGCAATGTGCTCAGAAGGGTGCTGGCATGTGCCCAGGACTTCAACACCAGGCGAGAAAACTTTTTCTGGGGTGGGTTCACTGCAGTCCTACTGAAGCAAATCGTAAAAGTGAATTCTCTGTTAGCTGTCTTCAATACTGGAGCATTGCAGCAGTACATTCAACAGTAGCAATTACTGCCAACAGAATCACAGAATCACAGAGACACCAAGGTTGGAAAAGATCTTCAAGATCACCCAGTCCAACCATCCACTATCACCCATAGTTCTCACTAAACCATGTCCCTCAACACAAAATCCAAGCGTCCCTTGAACACCTCCAGGGTCAGTGACTCCACTGCCCCCCTGGGCAGCCCATTCCAGTGCCTGACCACTCTTTCAGAAAAGTAGCATTTCCTAATGTCCAGCCTAAATCTCCCCTGCTGCAGCTCAAAGCCATTCCCTCTAGTCCTATCACCAGTTACGCGAGAGAAGAGGCTGACCCCAGCTCACTGTAACTTCCCTTCAGGTATTTGTAGAGAGCAGTAAGGTCTCCCCTGAGCCTCCTCTTCTCCAGACTGAACATTCCCAGCTCCTTCAGCAGCTTCTCATAAGCCCTGTGCTCCAGGCCCCTCGCCAGCTTCATCGCCTTTCTTTGAACCCACTCCAGAGCCTCAATGTCTTTCTTGCAGTGAGGGGCCCAAAACTGGACACATACTCGAGAGTACTCAAGCCTCAGTGCTTGAGAATACTTACAGTGCTTGAGAAAGGACTACGCACAAAAGTTCAGAGCTTTTTGGTAAGCAGAGCTTGGGATGTGCTTGGATCCCAGGTCTGCTATTAATTAAGCTAACAGAGAAAACGGGTTTTAGTAATATTTATGATTGCACAAATTAAATACATCTTCTGTCCCATCAGTGGGGCTGGGTGGGAAAGGAATGAAGATGAACAGGATACAGTTTTTTCTGTATTTTACTAAAGGCTATGTTTTAAAATACTCACCAAGCATAGTGTATTGAAATCAATAGAGTGGCTAACATAAATATGTATTACTTACTGTGAATAATGGTTCCTGAACTGTGAATGATGATTTCTGAAGTAATTCTGTGCTTCTGAAATGTGTACTTTTCAATTAGTAGTCATGTGTTTCATCTGATAGTTTCTGGCAGATACTCCCCAACACAACTCTCCTGGACCTCTCAGCTGGGGAGACATTGAGTATTTTTGAAGGAAATATGAAGTGTTCAAACTTCTGATTTATGAGCATTGAATAGAGAGACAGATGAAGGTTTGAAGCATAAATTGAAAGATGATCACTGAAAACTCTATGTGTTTTCCCTCACTGAAGTACATTGATTCTTTAATGACTTGAATTTTTTTCTTCCTTCTATTAAAGCTATTAAAAATATATGTATACTCCAGACATCCTGGGACTACCAAAGCATCTTAGATGTGTGGATCACCACCTGTAAGTAAAATGGAAGCAAGCTGGACTGCCTGATTTGCCTTCTGAAATCCTCCATTCACCATCAATGTCTGATAAGCTGGATCAGCTGAAGATACAATTCCTCTGGCTGGTTGTTGCCCAGATTTCCTGCAGGCTGATGTGTGGCAGCTATTAAATAACTGATGTACTTGAAGGCCAATTAATTTGCATAGTTCACAAGAAAAAATGGTTTTATTATGTGCAGTTTGAACTACTTCTGATTTTTGTCAAGACTTCAAGGAGTTCTGATGACAAACTCAGTAGGAGTATGTAGTTAACAGATTTCTTGTTCTATTTGAGCCTGGGGTCATTCTCACGTGTTTTCTTACACTGTATGTACATATGCAGTGCCAAACGTTTCTCCCCTCTCTTGTGAAGTCCCAGTGGCTCAGAGGCATGACGAGTGCATCCCCTGAGCCTATACCCCAGGCACAGTTACACTGCAGGTGCTTCATGCCCCCGTAAATGGGCAGTGGATGGGCGCTCTTTGGGGCAGGCCTTAACATTCTTTTTTTTTTTTTTTTTTAATTAAAACAGTAAATGCTCTTTGAAACCCTTTAAAAAAGTCTGAGAACCTTTTTGAATATTTTTATGTCAGTGTTAAATGGTCTGAATGATTTGAATGTCCCCAATTTCAGCTCATCCCAGTTTCCCAAAAGCTGATGTTACGGGCTTTCAAGATCTGTTTCCACAAAGGGGCTGTGACATACATAAGATATTCAAGTGTTCTTTGCATTTGCAGAGCTCTAACACAGCAGTGTCAGATGTAACTCTAAAATCCAAGAGAACACAATGAGAAGTACAAGAGGCTTTACAAGAGCATGCCCTTCTATGTAAAATTGAAGTACACGATATGAGAAAAAGGCTCCTTTCATGCTGGCTGACAATTTGAATTTAACAGTTCCATAAAATTTATAGGATGATGCATATGGTTTAGGAGTTGACATTAATTGAACTGCCCAGAAAAGATGCCAAGTGAATGAAAAATGAGGTCATACGTAAGTATTGTAGGTAGATGTATAGGAGTATGAGTACACACACATATATTTGTATGTACACCTGCATACTGCATTAACATTTTGCCTAGTATTCATAATTTATATTCACCAGGCTGACAAGTTCTGTAAATACCCTGACAGATTCTTTATGTAAGTGGACACACAGTATAGAAACTAGCCCTGTTTCTTCATAAAATTCAAGAAGGACTGACTGAACTAAATAAAAGTGGGCTAATCTTCATCTGGTGACTAGCCCGGTCCTGGCATCCTATCTCTTTTTGCCCTTGTGATCTTTACCATCTTGGCATCAGCCAGACGCCACTTATTAGAATTGCTGCCTGGCACTTCCTGAAGGCCAACAGTGGATTAAACTCCTATATTCCTGGAAATGGAGCATTGGAATCTTCTGAAGCAGTTTAGATTTGAGTGTGCTTGTGCTATCTGTAGAGCTGTAAGGTTCTGACTTCTTTCAACTTCTGTGGAGGTCAATAAAACCAAAAGACATTGAATTTGCAGAATAATTACATTAGAAGCAGATTTTTTTTCTAGATTCCACCAGAAAGAAGGCAGCAGGGTTGGTTTGCAAAGCAAAGATAAATGTACTGCTTGAATCTCAGCTGGATCATCCACAATGGCTCCTAGCGCAGTGGAACAGTCCAAGCTCTTCATTCCTTGCTAGCAGGGTGGGTATGCAGGGATTGAGGGCTGCATGGTTGCTTGTAGAGGGAGGTGGCCAAATCCGGTATCACCCAGCAGCCAGGGAGGTCCCGGGTCCCTCTGCATGCTGGATGCACTTCTCAGTTCCCACTTCACATCAGCCCTTGTTTGGCTTCCTCAGTTATGCTCCTCTCTTGCTCTTGTTTCCATCCTTTTTTCTCTCCTGTATGTTGAAGAACTTCTAGAGCTCTCATTTCGCCTCCAAGAGGGCTGGAGCAATGTGCATGTGCTGTGTTCCTTAGCCCTGTCTGAGTCTGAACTTGCTCCAGCTGCAGAATGGTCAGTGGAGAAGAATTCCAATGCAGCACTGGAATTCTGATCCCCAAACCTCAGGGTTTTACATTTGCTCTTTGTTAAATCCACTTTTTAAAATTTATCTTGGCAGCATACAGGAAATCCATTCATTTCTAGAAATTAAATGCTTATTGGTGACATATGGGAAAAAAAAAAAAAAAAAAAAAAAAGTACCTCTTGAAATAGTTGTTTCTTTTACCAAAGCATCTTATTTTCTACTTTTGCTTTTCAATACTAGGAAGGCTGGTCTCCCAATATAGAGCTCAAGAAAAAAAGGTAGCAATTTCTGTGATAAGAGATAGATTTCAGTGTAGGAGGAGACATCACAGCATTGTGTTTCTTGTAATTGCTCTTTTTCTGCAGGATTTTTTTTTTTTTTTTTTCAACAGAATTTGCATGGCTTTTCCAGCAGTATGAAATTCAAACCTGTTTCTGCTAAAATAAATGTCTGAATACACTCCAAATAGGAACACAGAACATTTTTAATGTTAACAGAATGATTGCGGCAACAATTAAAAAGATGAAGAGCAAAGCTGTCATGGTGTAATCTGGTTACGGTGCTTGGTTTCCTGTTGTAGGTCCAGTATATGTTTGTTTTGCACATAACTACTAAAGCAATATGCAATTCTTAACGTTATTTGTAGTTAAGAGCAGAAGAGCTGCACCTGCAAGAGCACCAATGGAAGCAGCGCTGCCTGTAGAAAAGTTTTCTGCAGGATATCCCTTCCTTCTCCCTCCCTGCTTTACACACACAGTGAGACCTGGAGAAGTTGAGGTGAGTTGGTGTGGACAGAAGAATCCAATTCAGCAGAGGGCAGGTACTTTCTCTTTTCTGGCTACCTGAGCTGCATCATTCAGCTCTACAGAGCAAAAAGCTTTGATTCCGGTGATGGGACTGTGACTGGCTTATTGCCTTTAAATTATCTCATGGCTGTATTGGGTTGCTGGGGCATAAAGTTTGCTTTGGTTGCAATAGGAGCTTTGTGCATGTATCTGTGACAGCACATGACCCCTGCTGAGGAGCAGTTCTTGAGTGCAGAAGAAGAAAAGCTGTGCTTGCCTGGTGCCATCTGGCTGAGGTATCCCACTTGCTATGGATTGGTTTGAACAATCATTTATAAAGCATGGAAATTTCTGTTTTGAGCAGTTATGATGGCCAACTGGATGTTGCTCTCTGTTCTGTGTTATTCGTCATTATTTGTTCACTTGTTTGTGTTTGTGCATGTTTGTATTGTGGATCCACTGCATGCTCATTTTTTCATGACATATGCATGCTTTTTGCAGCTGCCCTGTGCTTTTCAGGTGTGCACTTTAATATTGGACGAGAGGCAGAAAGGAAGTAATCATTTAGAATGAATAATTCAACAATAGGTATCACATGCACTCAGTGTAATGGAGAATCCTGCTGTGCTGTGTCAATGTTCTTGCGTCCACTATAATCTTAGAGTACTTCTAAATAAAAAATGGGAAGCTGGCAACATACAAAAATAACCTTCACTTCTTCATCTCTCCTACCACCATGGGCTTTCTGTGCCCACAGATCAGTAGTGACAAGGAATTAGCAGGTGATGCTAAGACCAGAATTTGCTCAACGATTTCCATGCCTTGGTTTGCTTACGCAGCCACCACAGAGTCCTATTGGCATCAGCAGCTAGTGTGCAGCAGCTGCATAATCAGGAGTTTATTGAAGAGCTGGGGAGGAAGAAGGACATGTTTGTCCCCTGCGTTCCCAGACATAGAGGATGAAACAATTGGAAAAAGCATTGTGTGATTCTGATTTGCAGCTGTTGGTTCCTCTTCTCTGTAAGTCTGATGTGAATGCAGTGCTAGAAATACTGATGATGGTATGTGTCTTTTGGGAGCCCAGCCTCACACGTTCTCCAGCTGTTCTGCTTATGCTCCTCTGTTTGGCCTCCTGTGCAGTTTCAGATGATGCAACCAAGACAGAGACTCTTGCTTATACTTCACAAGTCATCTTGCCTTGTTATAAAATCATACCTAAAGGGGTATTTTGGTGCAAATCAAGATATTTCCTTGCAGAAATGTACACTTAAGTGAGCTGAACACCCCTGCCAAACTCCAGCTAGATCAATGCTAGTGACATGAATGAGCTCATCTTCCAATATACTGACCAAAAAAGAAATAAGAGTGGGAATCACCCAAGTGATTCAGTCCATCCTAAGGGAGATGAACAGCCCTCTGGAAATTTTTCTCTCAGTGTGTCAGGGAGGATGTCTAAATAACTGGCTTGGGGTATATGCTCGAGTTTCAGATGCCTAAGCTGACTGAGGTTAATTCTTCTCTTTCTCACCACTCTAAATTTGAATAAATTGATCAATCAGGTATTAGATGTTTTCATTTTTGCTACAATCCATCGTTATCTGAAATCTCCTCGCAAGAATTTACAGACTGGAATCAAATTAACTTTCAGTGCTCTTTTTATCCTTCAGCTTTTTAAAGTTCTTACAGTTTAACAGACTTTCCAAAACTCAGACCAGCCCACAGCTCTTTTCCAAATGATCTCCCACCTGCTATTAGCTTGTTTTTTGCTACAGGTGGTGAAGGCGATGTTTTCCCTCCAGCACTCTCACCGCCGCTAGTGAGATAACAGCTCCCTACCTTTAATTGGCATTTCCATCTTTATATACTTAATAATTTATTTAGCTCGCTTAGTCATGATGTGCTGCAGGAAGCTCATGATGGCTAATTACCTATTGTATTCCTGGATATTTTAAATGTAATCAGCAATGCCTGCAGCATAACAGTTAAGAATAGGTTGTGCTTTTTCCCTGACTCTTATATATCCTCCATCTGCTACGTAATGCAAAATGTGCATCTTGGTGCAGTGAGGCAAGATCCTCACATAGCCTCCAGTAAGGCAGGAGCCTCCTCTGTCAGCCTCCAAGAACCTTGCCCTAGCATGAGGTTTATATGTGCAGATCCACTCACTGTGCTGCCATGTGGTTTCCACGAAACCCAATTGGAAAAACTGGTATTCACCTATGTTGTGTGTGGAGCAGGCTGAACTTGGGATAGCTGGAGCCAGAATCTATAGACATCTACGTACCTCCACAGTCCTAGGATTTAGTGCCTGCTGGTTATAAAGAATGGGTGATCCCTGGAAACCGCGATATTAGTTCGGGAGAGAAGGGCAGGGTCAGATTCTTGCCCTTGTCAAATACATCCTCCAGTGGGGCTTTCAGTAGCCAGATGAGCTTTTCTGCCTCATCTGTCACACTAAAATAAAGTACCGTAAGCACTGTGAGGATAAATACATCTCAGAGCATTAAGAATTCATTTCCTTTCATAGCATACAGAACAGTGTGTAACTCCAGTTATGGCTAATGGTCATGAGAACTGACTTCAAAAAAGATAAGGAAACACTAGCAAATTCCTTAATTTATCACTAATTTTGTTATCTAAAATCTTATCTAAGCTTCCCAGACCATGTTTGAAGTAATCTAAATGGGAGAAAGGGACAAAGGAAATAAGGCAGGGATTGCCCATGTAATCACTGGAAGATCAGGTCTTGTAATGGGAATTGGATTATTCGTCACTACCCTAATTGCTTAACAAGCTCTTTTGCTATTATTGTGCTTCTCTGTAAATCTTCCCTTACAGCTAGCATTATTTTGTGGATTACAGGTTAAGTATAGTTGTGTTACTGCTTCAGGTATTCTCACTCTTTAAGTTCCTTTTACTTTACGTACTCCCAGGGAAAAGAGGCAACCTAAGCAACAGTCGGCAAATACTGAACCAAATTTATTTTTGGTTTCAGTAGCACCATAGCCTGGTTGTATTTTTGACACATTCACAAAAAAATTCATTGCCATTTTTATCTTATTTTAGTTGCACAAATGGTGGGGCTCTTTTAGCAGGGACACCCTTCTTGCTCTGAGCTTTCAGAGGCTTCATGAAAGAGTAAAATAGAAAAAAGAGGAAAAAAGTCAGTCCCCATCCATTCGTGTAATTTTCTTAGATGTCTAAAAAATGTAAGTTAAGTGAGCATTTCTGTAGATTATCTCAGTTATTAACTTCAGCAGCGTAAGAGAAGTTTGAGAGTTTTTTAGTGATTACAGAGGATGAATTCTGGCCATTTTCAATCAGAATTTCTTCAGAATATTTCAAGTGAAACTGTGATCAAGATGAGCTGTTTGTATAACTATGATAAAAGGTTCTGTGCTCAGAGCTTCAGTGACTCATCAGTTTCAAGAGATGAGAAGTTGAGAATGAGAAGTAGAAAATAACGTGCCACCCTCATCTGCGTGACTGATTAAAATCTGTATCACTAATCAAGCTAGAATATAGTTAATGACTTTAATTAATTTACTGTAATTTTTGATGAAACTCATTGCAATTACTGGCCCACATGCTGCTACATGATAGTAATGATTGTCGACAGGAAGAAGGCAGGCTTTTCAGTGCGTTTCAGCTCTCCTGGCAGCATCACTTTAGTGACTGAAAGAAATTGCTCTAATGCAGGGCTCGCCTCAGCGGTGTGATTAGCTCCTCTTAGCACACAGAATCTCCCTTAGCCATGAAGGCTCCTTCATGCATAATCTAATCAACTTTGTGCCACAGCACCAGTCATTCAGAAAGAAAAACTGTAGGCAGCACTTTTGCCCTTTAAATCCAAGCCCATCAGTCTCTGCTCTGCCAGGTGATTGCATGACCCTCAGAGCAAACCCCTTATCATCGCTGCTAATAACAGCTGCTGTAAATGGTCATATCTCCACCATCCTTACATCTGTGAAGCTATTTGGAGCATAAGGGTACCAATACACACAAACAAAAGGAAACAGATCACCCTATTGGGTAGTAAAGAGAGGTGGTTTGAGTGTTCCGCAGCTTCTTGGCTTCCTGTTGTTTAAGATGGGTACCCATTTTCCACCATTTATTCCTTTGATGCTGCTCTGTGGAAGCAGCATGTTGCTATGCTGATTAGCCTGTCTTCTGCAGTGTTTAAAGTCATGTACCACAGGTTTGCCTCCTTGTTCAGTCTGGGATCAATTTATTACCTGCTGCTGGACTAACATTATTGATATTTTTAATTGCTTGAGCTATATTTGTCATACTCCTGCTGTTAATGTTTTAAACCAGGTTCATCTCCTTATCATTTCTGACTTCCTAGGAACTTCTTATGGCAAACTTTAAAGTCTTTCCAGAGGCATTTTTTTTTTTCTGCAGTACATAGATTTTCTTAATAATTGCAGTTGTAGATATCTGTGTACATGTATCCGTAGAATCACAGAGTCACCAAGCTTGGAAAAGTCCTACAAGATCATCCAGTCCAACCCTCCCTCTAACACCAAAAGTTCTCACTAAATGATAACATTGTTCATTTAACTTCTCCAAAACCTTTTAAATTCTTGAAAATAGTTTGCTGATAGACACAGATGTTCTCTCATGGCTTAATGGACATTAAAATGACTAACATTTCTCAAATTTCAAGGCTTTTTCATCTGTTTTGCTTTTGAGACTAGAAAAACCATTTTTCTGATATTTTCCTAATGATGAACATGCTGACTGTGTCTAATTGCTGGCTTTTTATTGAACTGTGTGGTGAAAGATCAATATAAAACCAAGGTCATACAAACATGCTTTATCACCTTTCTGATGGAATGCCTAATTCTTGCTGTCGTTATCTGCATCATGAACTAATCAGCAACAGTGATAATAGAAGTAATGATGCTGCAGATCCTTGACCTCAGCTTTCAATGCAAATAACTGCCTGACACTGTTACCATTTATGGTCACATTCAGCATTATTACATAAGATTTTGATGATTTAATTATTGTTTGGCATTCAATGGCACGCCATTACTTCATGTAGAAATGTTAACACACTCTCAAAGATCTTCTGCAGCCCTATATAAGGATTATTACATATAGCTTTCGTTTAATAATAATTCTGAGAACGATAAGCTGCTCTGTACATGACCTATGTTGTTCCTACATGAGTTATGAAGTAAGCTATCTGTTTCTTGATAACCAAAATCTATGTTTGTGGTGACTTTCCAAGACACTGAAAGCAATGAGATTTTCATTTAGTTTCTATGCTTTTGAGCATCCGGCTCCTAGAAGGAGGTAATGGGTAGGAGAACAAACTACTCGACGAATTATCATGCCTTTAAAATTAAGCAGCTTTTGTTGTGACAGAAATGATGGGATTTGTTGATAAAACTTGTGATATTGTGCTCATTCCTGTGTATGACACCGTAGTGTTGTGACATTATGCAGTAAAATTGCAGGCTTAGTTGATTTCTTCTGATTTTGTAAGGACTTTATGCTGTTATCTGGTAATTCAGCAACGTATCTCTGGATTTGTTACAGTGCAGGTGAACAAAGGATCTGGCTCAAGACAATGCTCCTGGCATGACTGCTGCAGATGGAACTTACCTGTCTGCAACGGGTAAAAGGATCTGGCAGGCATCATTGAAAGGTCTTTAAACTAGGTAAGAAGGGGGAAGGGGACAAAATGAGGGCTGCTGGGGTTGAGCGGGTAGTTCGAGGCTCAAAACAGAGCTTGATGGGTGATGAGGGTGGAGTTTGAAGGGATGGAGAGTGGCAGGGGGATGCTGCTTCCCTAAAGTGTCTGTACACTAATGCGCACAGTATGGGAAATAAACAGGAAGAATTGGAGCGCTGCATGCAGTCACATGGCTATGATCTCATTGCAATCACGGTGACTTGGTGGGACAGCTCTCAAGACTGGAATGTTGTCATGGAGGGCTATGTGCTTTTTAGGAAAGATTGGCTGGCGAGGCGGGGTGGTGGAGTTGCTCTTTATGTGAGAGAGCAGCTAGAATGTATTGAACTCCACCTGGGGGAGAGTGATGTAGCAGTGGAGAGCTTGTGGGTAAGAATCAAGGGGAGGGTTGGTAAGGGTGACACTGTTGTGGGGGTGTACTACAGGGCCCTTGCTCAGGAGGAGGAGGTTGATGATGCCTTCCACAAGCAACTGGAAGTAGCATCATGATCCCAGGCGCTGGTGCTTATGGGGGACTTCACTTATCCAGATATTTGCTGGATAAGCAACATGGCCAGGCATGTGAGGTCCAGATGGTTCCTGCAATGTGTTGAAGACAATTTTCTGATGCAGGTGGTGGAGGAACCGATGAGGGGAGGGGTGTTGCTGGACCTTATTCTCACTAATAAGGAAGAGCTTGTCAAGAAAGTAAAGGTCAGGGGCAGCTTGGGTTGTAGTGACCACGAGAGGGTGGAGTTCAAGATTTTGAGTGGAAGAAGCAAAGCGAAAAGTAGGATTGCTATCCTGACTTTAGGAGAGCCATCTTTGATCTCTTCTGGGACCTACTTGGAGCTATCCCGTGGGCTAGGGTGTTAGAAGGGAAGGGGTCCTGTGAGAGCTGGTCGGCATTTAAACAGCTCTTTTTCCAAGCTCAGGATAAGTGCATCCCTGTGAACAAGAAATCAGAAGGAGACCTGTGTGGATGAGCAAGGAGCTCGTGCGCAAACTCAAAGGAAAGAAGAAGGTCCATGAAATGTGGAAAAAGGAACTGACCACTTGGGAACAATATAGAAATGTTGTCAGGGCCTGCAGGGATGAGACGAGGAAGGCTAAAGCCCTCCTGGAATTGAATCTGGCAAAGGTGATAAAGGATAATTAAAAAGGCTTTTTTAAGTATGTTAACGGTAAAAGGAAGACTAGGGAGAATGTGGCTCCCCTACTAAGTGAGGGGGGTGTTCTGGTAACGGGGGATGCTGAGAAGGTGGAGATACTGAATGCCTTCTTTGCTTCTGTCTTCAGTGAAAAAGCTCTCCCTTGGGAATCCCAGACCCTGGAGGTTAATGAGAGGGTCTGAGGAATGGAAGACTTCCCTTCAGTCAGGGAAGAGGCGCTCTGAGAGCGCCCAGGCAACACCAATGTTCATAAATCCATGGGACCCAATGGGATGCATCCACAGGAGCTGAGGGAGCTGGCAGAGGTGGTTGCTGAGCCACTCTCTTTCATCTTTGAGAGGTCTTGGAGAACGGGGGAGGTGCCTGAAGACTGGAGGATAGCCAGTGTCACTCCAATCTTCAAAAAGGGCAAGAAGGAAGATCCAGGCAATTACAGGCCAGTCAGCCTCACCTCTGTCCCTGGAAAGGTGATGGAACAGCTGGTGCTGGATGTCATCTCCAGACAACTGGAAGAAAAGGAGTTTATCAGGAGTAGTCAGCATGGGTTCACCAGGGGGAGGTCGTGCTTGACCAACCTGGTGGCCTTCTACGATGCTGTCACTGGCTGGGTGGATGGGGGGAGAGCAGTGGATGTAGTCTACCTTGATTTCAGCAAGGCATTTGATACTGTCTCCCACGACATCCTTATAACAAAGCTGAGGAAGCGTGGGATAGATGAGTGGACAGTGAGGTGGGTTGAGAACTGAAGAAAGAGTCCAGCGGAGGGCTACGAAGATGGTGAAGGGCCTGGAGCATCTCCCCCATGAAGAAAGGCTGAGTGAACTGGGTCTGTTCAGCCTTGAGAAAAGAAGACTGAGAGGGGACCTGATCCAGGTCTATAAATATCTAAGGTGTGGGGGGCAGAATGGTGAGGCCAGTTTTCAGCAGTGTGTGGAGACAGGACAAGGGGGAACAGCCAGAAACTGCAGCATAGGAAGTTCTGCACAAATGTGCGCAAGAACTTCTTTACAGTGAGGTGACGGAGCACTGGAACAGGCTGCCCAGGGAGGTGGTGGAGTCTCCTTCTCTGGAGATGTTCAAGACCTGCCTGGACACCTACTTCTGCAACCTGGGGTAGGGAACCTGCTTTGGCAGGGGAGTTGGACTCGATGATCTCTGGAGGTCCCAACCCCTACGATTCTGTGATTCTGTGAATCTACTCAAAATATAAGAGAAAAATTGAAAATGGAAGTTGTTCAGGACCAGTTTTCAGTATTTTACTTTCATTTCTCAGTGTGTAGAGTTTATTTAGCAATTTCTTCAGATAATCATCTAACTACTCACTTTTCTACTAATTGCTGTTTTCTGACAATTTGTCACCGCATTTAAGTTAGTTAAATGACTTCAGTGGATTGTTTAAAAGAAAAGACTTTCATGAAGTTGATAAATACAGCAGTCTGTATTGATAAATACAGTATTGATAAATACAGTGTTTGATGGGTAGGTGAGAAATAAGTATGTAGACAGTATTGATCATCCCATATCCACTGAATCTGTATGTGACAAGAACATACAGAGATAAATGTTGCAATATTGGGTTTGACTTAACAAAAGGAAAAGGAGGATAGGTATGAAACAAAGCACATGTATCATTTATGCAACAACAAAAGAGGCAGTGTCTACCAGCATATACAAAGGATTGCCTGGATTTAGACTGAAGTGGGCAGAAACCTTACATGCTGTCTTTACTTCTCATTAGCAGCAAATTTCAAAAAACAGGAAAGAAAGCACACAGTAACTTATTTATCTTGAATTGTTTAAAGCAAAATGATGAAATTCAAAACTTTCAAGTTGTTTGCATGGGGCAAGTAGGCAGGAATCAGAGCATTAATGACTCTGGGGTGCTCGGTTCCAAGTCTGTTGTCCATTTGTGCTCTTGGTTTCCTTCCCTGACATCAAGTAGGAGCCCAGGCAGAATGGATTTGCAATGCAAAATCAGTTTTATCCTCTGGCTCTTCCAGGACCAGAAAGTGATTCACCTAGCTTTGTTTTTAAGCAATTTCTGCTTTTTACATTATGCAGTTCTTAGCAAACATACAAGAATATTTAGACAAAATCTGTTTAACAATATCTTTATTCTAAATGAATAAATTATGAAGGGAATGGTAGATGTTACCAGATACATTTAACATTTGTTACTAGGCAGATATTCCAGGACTTTAACTCCTAGGTAGCTCTCTCACAAAAGCTCTAACAGATTATTTCATTTTCTTTCTTTCTTTCTTTTCTTTCTTTAAAAAACAAAAACAACAAAAAAAAACTATTGGTGCTCTAGTTTGCCATACTTAATCTTGAACACAATACCACAGTCTAGCTAGGGAGTTGTAAATAAAGTCTGCCTTGAATTTGGCAGATTTTGTTCAGTTTGTTGCTGTAAGTATCTTCTATGGCAGCAGCCTCTGCCCAGGATCCTCCCACTGCCCCAGCACTGAGTATTTTTGCTGTACTGTCATGTGCCATGGTCACACTGCACAGCTGCCTCTCTTCAGAGTCAGTGTCCCTAGCAAGGTGACAGCAGTAAGGCTGTCTCTGCAGCTCTTGGAAATTACTGAATCAGAGGACCTACCAAATGTGGATAGTGTTTCAAAAGGTAGTAAGAAAGGAATTATTTCACGTAGTCTTTTTAGCCACCAGCAAAGTGGCTGTGGCTTTTTTTTGCACAGCTACTGTGGATGTGCTCAGTTACCTGCTAGATTTTGTATTCAGCCAATATGTTTTTGTTTTCTTCCCTCTCTGTAAGATGTTTGGTAGCCACTGGAAGAGGTGTGAAGTACTGGTGTGCTAAAAAAATATTCCACTTTTTGTCTTAAAGACAATGCATCTCAGAGGAACTTGCAGCCAAAGCAGGCTGCAACATTTCATGTAGGGAAGTTAAAACAGACTTCCTTTTGTCTAACCCATTCCAACTGCATAAATGAACTAATCACAAGCTCACCCTGCTGGGCTGATAGCTTTTCTGATCCAGGGCAAGCAGCAATTTCTGAAACTGTGACTCATGTGGCATAACATATATGGTCACATACAGAGTAGACATAACCCTGAAGACAGAGGCAGCAGTTCACCTTCATGACAGCATCCCTGCACTATGCATCCTTGATGGATGTGGGGAGGAGTTTCACATCACCAGAACAAGGCAATCACATTCATCTGTTCAACAGCTACAACACAGCCACAGAAAATTTGGAAAACACTGCTAGGCTGCCCCTGTGCACAGTGCTTTTGTGTGGTCACCCTGACCTTTTTTATTCATTACTGACTATGAATATTCCTGGAGTAGCAAGACCATTTTTTGCTTTGGTCTGGATGTTGATTCTTCAACTTAGAATATTTCCTTGTATTGCTCCCTGGCTTGCACTTAGCTGAGCAGCAGTAAGGATTTCCACGCTGTTTGTTGCTGCTTGATATCCAGCTGTTAAAAAGCCTTCTTGATCTGCTCCACCTGCAGATTCTCACATGGACCAATAAGCGTGGAAGGACACAGCTCACACACTTCAGCAAGGACCTGGAGGAGCCACCACAATGGCTTAAGCTCAGCCACTTGCAGGCTGCTTTTTTGAGTCTGTGACGGTGTTTGGGCTGTGGGAGGTACATCCAACAGGACCTGGACTCAGACCACAAAGGCCTTAGGACAGCCCTCAGATGGTTTCCATACTAAGGAAGAAATCAACGTTAGTTGGGCTACACAAATCTATACACTACATGGTGAAGAAATGTTATTCTAAATCACGCTTGATGTTTCTGAGATTAATGATTTTTTTTCCCTGTCCTTACACAACACTGCAAGCCCTCTACACATCAGTCAGCAGCTTGTATAATGGATTCCAGACTTCTTTAGCTATACTAATATTATGACTATACATGGCCCTCCTTGTCTCAAGTAAATAACGGAGCAGTCTGCTACAACAAGATTTACACACCTCGGGGATGGTTCCACCCACCATATCCTATTGGCTTGCTTTATCTTTTCTCTCTGACATCTCTGTCTCAGTTACTCGTTTCATAGCCAATTCACAGTATGTAAACTAAACATTAAATGAAATGATAAGAGAATGAGCATTACATGAATTTTTAAATCCAAGGAGACCCCACACTGCTTTACAAGCCGTGTGTTAATCCTGATGCTGTTCTTGGGATATTTGCTTACGCTGTCAGTAAGGACAGGAAGGAGAAAAAGTCTGCAGTGTTGCTTTGATTCTTCATAGAATGATAGAATCATTTGAGTTGGAAGGGACCATTAAAGGTTATATAGTCTAACTTCCCTGCAATGAACAGGGATATCTGCAGCTCTATCAGGTTGCTCAGAGCCCCATCCAGCCTGACCTTGAATGTCTCCAGGGACAGAGATCAACCACCTCTCTGGGCAGAATGATATGCAAGATATGCAAGAATCACATTCCTGTTATCACACAGTACTATCTTCTAGAATGAAGATGTTTTTTAATTGTATTATGAAAAGTGTAGGACAGGAAACTAAAACTTTGGCATCTTTTGTCATCATGAAACCCTGTGGAGTTTTTTGGAAAACACTTTTAACAGTATGCAAATTTTACATCCTGGGATATATGCATATCTCACAGGACTAAAAAAATCTGTTTTGCATTTTCATATAGTATTTTATTATTTTTGAGCAGAAAGAAAGCTCATTTATAAATTGGAGCTGTTCTTACGGTATGACACCAACTATATATATGTGAGTGTATTTGTGAGGTGTTAAAAAAGAATGTTTATTTTCTCAGTGGAGGAAAAAGCAGGGATAATTTTGATGCTTTAAGTTGATTTCATAAAGTAAAATCTTGCTGTTATCAGAGCAGATCAAGAGGTTGATGTCATCATCAGGAATAATGGAAATTCAACTATAAAATACAGAACTAAAGAGGCTAATAACTTGGCAGTCTTAAAAGAAGTGATGGAAATGATAAATCCAGTAACTCCGTTACACTCCTTCACTGACAGAATGATTAAACTGTGAGAAGACAGTACTGAGATCATTTATCAAACACAGGCTGCAGCAGAAACAGACTTTGAAACTAAGTCTAATTCATATATTGCAAAATTTCCATATTTTCATGTATATAACCTGCAGATTATCTAATGGGGAAATAAATAGCCAGGCAACCTACACTTATTTCCCACTGTCTTAGCATGTGCTGTAGTAGACAAGACTTAACTTTTTCTGAAAGAGCTCCCTATTTAAAAACCTCTTGCACACACTGATCACCTTGCCTGTGATCGTCGCTGCCTACTGCACTTTCCTCTGTATTTTCCCGTGTTAAGTGCAGACTGAGACATCTATGAATTTAGTTTCAAGGGCTGCGAGCTTTCAAAAGTTGCAGGTTATAAGCTTGAAAATATGGTATCTTCTGCTGTGTCCTGAAACACAAGGGATAAGTACAGATTTGCTAAGGAAACAGCTACTTATTTATTTCATTGAGCAATGAAAGGAACTAGAAAAAGTAAATGATTTTATGGGAACTAATAGGAGTATAGACAGACAGTGCAGTGGGGAAGGGGTTAGGGTTAGTACAGTGATGTATCAATGCTCATCTCCTGCAAACACAGGAAAAAAGAGCATGTGATATGCTCACCTGATCCTAACATACATTCTCCGCTTAATGCTTAAAAAAAAAAAAAAAAAAAAAAGCAAAAAAAAAGCAAAAAAAAAAGCAAAAAAAAAGCAAAAAAAAAAATAAAAGCAAAGAAACAACAGAAGTCAGTAAAGGAAAGTGATCAAGAATTCTTCAAAAATTACTGGATAGTTTTCTTTCATATGGCAGAATTACCAATTGATATCACCGAGTCTAATATTTTAAACATAAGTGCATATATCCACACAGTCATTACACTTTTGTATACACACACACATTAAGCTGAAAACACGATCGGTGTGTGACTGAAGTGTTGGTTTTAACCTGAATGGCATTTTGGACTAAAGACTGGGAATTCCACATGCAGAAAAGCTTCAGGGATTGAAAGGAGAAGAAAAAAAGAAGAAAAAAAAAGAAGTGGAAGAACAGAAAAGAAGAATGCTTCTATCTAAATACAATCTTAAGTGACACTATTAGGAGTCTCCCATTTGGACAAGACCTGCTAAGTCTAAACTGCACCACATACATTCAGTGCTGACTGCTATGACAAATGAGCTCCTCTTTCACTGATCCTTTCCGTCACCAAGTTTTCTGTTAATCACAAAAAATCTTCAATGATTTTCACTCTAGATATACATTTAAAGTTAAGGAACAAGTTATGTAATAAAAGGACTGTTTCTAACATCATCTTGTTTTCAACACAGTACTCCCCAAATGTTTCAGATCAAGACCAACGCTGTGACTTTACATGCTTCATGATATCAGAATTACCATCATCTTTTACACCTTCCTCATTCGTGGATCACTTTACTTTGCCAAAACTCCACTCTCTGAAACACTTCTAAAACACACTAGTGCACCCTCTTGCCCCAGGCTGAGTCTGTATGCTGTGTAGAAAACTCCTCTTCACAAGAAAATAAAAAAAAAATCACCTGCCTCACTTGACATCTTATTCAAAATATCACATTATTCAGGTCTCTTCCTTTGATTCTTTTCTGTTTGGTAAAAAACAGTCAAAAATCATTTTGTGACAATTTGTCCTATGGTTATCAGTCTTTTAGTTTCTTGTGTTTGTATTTTTTACATTCTCACTGTTTCTGAACCTGTCTCCCATTTGGTCTTGTTGTGGTTGTTTTGCTTTTTTTTTTTTAATTTTGTTTTGTTTTGGTTGCATTTAACTTTACAGTAGCCTACTTGTGTCATCCTGTCAAATTAGATTAAGCTATGCTTTTTTCAGCTATGCATATAAAAAACTAACCCGGTTTTCATGTTGTTTCTGTGTCTCATACCCTAAATGAAATTGTGACATCTTACACTGAAGCAAGTGTTGCTATTTATACAGTCTTTTAAAACCAGACCAACAGACATATAGATACACACGACAAATAGTCTTTGATACTAGATGAAAATTAACTTCATAATGGTTGATGTAGAAAAAAAAATATAATTTATTTATACCACAGAATAGAATCTTTAAATGGAAGGGACCTAATGAAACAATCTGGTTCCAACCCTACTGCTGTAGGCAGGATCACTTCCCACTACATCAGGCTGCCCAGGGCCACATCCAGTCTGACTCTGAGTATCTCCAGGGATGGGGCTTCCACAGCTTCGGTGGGCAACTATTTTGTACTGTTCCAGTTCCTCATCTCTCTCCAAGTAAAAAAAAAAAAGAAAAATCATAATATCTAAACTGTATCTACTCTCTTCAGCTTAAAGTGAATACAGTCCTGTCACTATATTTCTCTGAAAATGAATGCATCTTTCCTATAGGTACCATTAAGGTATTGGAGGGCCTTGTGGAGGTCCCCCAGAGTCTTCTCTTCTCCAACCTGAACACACCAAGTTCCTTCAGCATCTCTTCATAAAAGAGGTCTGTCCCTCCAAGAAACTTCATGACCTCTTCTGGATCTACTCCAATAGCTCCATGTCTTGTGCTGGGTGCCCCAGCCCTGGATGCAGTACTCCAGATGGGGCCTCACAAAGGCAGAACAGAGGGAAACAGTCCCCACTCTTGCCCTGCTGGCCAACCTTCCCTTGATAAAGCCAAATTTACAGTTGCCTTTCCAGGCTGCAAGTGTACACTGTGGGTTCATGTCCAGCCTTTTGTCTACAAGAACCCCAAGTTCTGTGCAGGGCTAAATCCATTTTTCACCCAGTCTCTGTTGATGTCTGGGACTGCCTCCACCCAAGTGTAGCTTCTTGTACTTGCATTTGTTGAACCCCATTTATTTCATGTAGGCCCACTTTTTAAGCTTCACTAAGTTGCTTTGGCTGGCATCTTTTCCTTTTGTCATATCAACTGCACCCTCATCTTAGTGTCATCAGCAAATCTGCTGAGGCTGCACTCAATCCCAGTCTATGTCATTAATGAAGATAGCAGATAACACCAATCCCAGTGCAGACCTCTAAGGAACACTCCTCATTACTGATCTCTATCTGGATATAGAGCATTGACTGCAACTCTCTGGATATGGATATCCAGCCAATTATTTATTCAGCAAACAGTCCACCCTTCAAATTCATCTCTCTCCAATTTAGAGACAAGGATGTTGTATGGGAGTAACATAACTATTTACCATTGAAAAATGGCAGCATCTATTTCTCTGAGAGAACAGTATTACAAGATGATGTAAGACATTCCAGAATAACAAATAACTCCTAAGCAGCAATTACATAAGAAAATTCATAATACAAAGAGTTACGTCTTAGGTACTTGAATGGTACCACAACCCTGAATTTGCAGATGCTTCCAAACGCAAATGACTGTTCACACTACAAGGTAACGGAGTAAAAAATACATCACAGTATGGCTTAATTTACTTACCAGGCAGATGTACTCTGAAAAGACATCAGGGGTGGGCTTAAAGCATCTCCTTTTAGAGTATGTACTGTCTGTGACGTCTGAGGCTGTGGCTGAGGCTGAGTTTGAGGCTGTGTCTCTGGCTGAGGCTGAGTCTGTACTTGGCTTGGGTCCTGAGCAGAATTAATCCATCGGCTCTGTCCTTGTGTCATCCACTTTCCCTGGATTCCCCACCGTGCTAGGTAAAATTTGCAAATATCATAGTTCATTGAAGAGTAATACAAAAGGTCCAGTACCAGCAAGATCACCACAAAAAAACCATAGATCCACACCCCTAACAGTGCGCTGTAGTTGCTGTGAAAAAAAAGAAGGGAAAACAAGTCAGGTAATATGTCAGTAATCATCATTGTATTAAGAGTTATTTGTTTCTTCAATTATGTCAGTAGAATGCATAGAAAACAAAAATTTTCTTTTGAAGTATATAATTAAAAATTATAAATACTGTGTGACATACCAATTTATACCAATGTATAAATGTGGTCTGTGATTAACTCCAGTGCTTTAAACGAGACCACAAACGAAGAGTTGATGTTAGGTGTGGTAAAGAAGAGCAATGAGAGTGAATGTCCATCTCTTTTGGCCTAGGACCACTCCTTCTCTGCCACTGAGCGCAGCCCAGTTCCCTGGGGTCTCTGTTCAGGCTGAGGGATAGGGCTGCTGCTTCTCCCTTCACAGATTTAGCCATTAGCAAAACTGAGCATACGTTCCAGAGTCACAGACAGGCTGCTCCAGCCAAGGGCTGCTTTCAACAGCACTTACACACAGCACTCATGTAGAACAGACACAGGCAGCCAAGACCCCTTCTCTCTGCCTCGCAGAGACATAAGGTCACCAGTACAGATGTACACATATCTCCCTCTACGTTCATGAACACACACACATTTACAATCCTTCAAGCACCTGGTATGGGTCCTCTGTCCATCTAGCATTCCCCCAGACCCCAAAGGTACTGGCATGGCCTTTCTGTCTGCCCAGAACTCCTCTGCCCCAATCCTTAAGCATTGCCTGGCACAGCCCTTCAGTCTGCCCGGCACCCCTCCCCACACCCTGAGCCCCATGGGTGTCCTACTTGCTGGATTGTCTAGCTTGAAGTTTGCTGGTGAATATATACTACCCCTTCCCCTGCACACCCCCTTGGGTTTGCAGAGCTCTGTGGCACATTCCCAGTCCAGGCCCTGTTGGATCACAGTTGTATCAGTTGCAAAGTTCATACTTCCTAGAAGGCAGTACCTGTAGCTCATTAGCCTGCCAATGCATGTGACTGGAAGGTTTGTTTCTTGTGATGCTTCCCACCTTAAAAGTCATCCATCAGATAACCCTACAGGAATAAACATTCCTACGCTCTTACCTGCTCTCATAAGTTAGTGTGACTGACCAGATTTGGTGTCCATCACCACTTCCTTGTCTTGTTACCTCTTGTTTCATTGAAAGAGGTCCTTGACCAGATACCCTTAAAAGAGCAGACATTCTCTTTCCACGTAGTGTTACAGACAGGTCCTGTGTTTTATTCTGCAAATTCCTTCTCCCAGAGAATAACCTCTCTGGAAGCAACAAGGCATTTATATAGAATCATAGAATCACAAGGTTGGAAAGGAGCTACAAGATCATCTAGTCTAACTGTCCTTCGACTACCATTGCTACCACAAGCCACTAAACCATATCTCATAGCTTCTCATCCAGATATCTCTTGAACACTGACAGGGACTGCAACTCCGCCACCTCCCTGGGCAGCCATTCCAGTGCTTGACCACTCTATGAGAGAAAAAGTTTGTCCTTATGTCTACTCTAAATCTCCCCTGGCACAACTTGTGGCCACTTCCTTGGGTCCTGTTTGTTGCCTGGGAGAAGAGGTCAAATCCCTCCTCACCACAACCTCCCTTCAGGAAGTTGCAGAGTGTCTTCCTGAGGTCTCCCCTGAGCCTCCTCTTTTCCAGACTAAACAATCCCAGCTCCCTTAGCTGCTCCTCATAAGACTTGTGCTCAGACCCTTCACCAGTTCCGTTGCCCTTCTCTGGACTCATAGGAGTGAGGATAACCATATGAAAATATGTTGCAATCATTGACCCTGAGGAGGTGTCTACTACTGAAAACAGTCTCTGCTGACATGTATTACAAAACTCCAGTCTTAAAAGTAGCTCACAGTGCTTGGACTTGCCTTCAGTGTTCTGACTAATTATTGTTGGATGCAGCAGATGCTATTACAGGTATCTCTCAGATCATTAGTTTGCTGGTAGTAAATTTAAGAAGGAAAAATACTGACAAGATCTTATTATATTATGCATTCAATAGGAAGAAATTATTACATTTGTATGTACATGTTGGTGTAGCTATAGGGTGTATATGGATAAAGGCAGTAAAATTATCTGCTGCTGGCATGGTATGCAGAGCTTTAAAGCTAGGACAGATGAGTAAAGCTATTAAAAGAAAAAAGAAAGAAAAGAGGTTGAGAACTGGGAGAACAAAAAGGGGAAAAAGTGCTAAAGCTCTGCAGGCCACACAATACTAAAAGTAAACAACTATCAGATGAAAGTGCAGCCTGGATTGGAAATTCTGAGTGAGGAAGATGAGGTGAGAGCAGAGAAGGAAAGAAACAAGTAAAAATGAATTTGTTAGGTGTGCAGGAAAGAACACTGATCTAGACTTAAGAGCTTATGTGGAAATAGGTGTGGAGGCTATGAAAATGAACAAGCAGAAGAGACACTAATAAAAAATGTCATTAGGAAGACAGCCATAGGGGAAAATGATCTCAGAGTAATAGTACTATGTAAGTACTCCCATCTGTTTGGAGCTGAACTTACACAAAGAGAATCTAGCACCAGCTCAACCATACTCATTCATAGACACTCAGGGAAACTTTGAGGGGATTGCATTTCATCAGAACATCAATCAAACCTGAAGAAAAAAGGCTGGGAACATGTATTGTAGACACAAGAAAGAAAGATATTTTGACAGTTTGAAAAAATGTCCCAAACTCTTTCAGACCTAAACCATTTCAAGCTCCTGCTTTGAACCTTCACTTCTGTTTAAACTGTTGTATGGCTCCTTCATTTTGTACTAAAAAAAAAAGAGTCAGTAATTGAAACAAGAAATCACATGAGAAATCAGAATTTTAATTTCTGTTGCTGCCTGTAAGCACATAACAAGACTGATTCCCCTTTTCAGTGAGTGATCTTTCCACTAAGCTGATAAGCACGCCTAGATTAAATGAGGCTCCATAGCAAACGATCATAAGGAAACGATCAGGAAGGTTGGGGCTGTTAACAGGCGCTTCTGCGTAACTGCAGGATTAAGCTAGCCTAGGATTTCAAACTTTTCAGTAAATTCCTAGAAGGATTGGAAGTAGACAAAGCATAGTGCTTCCAAGAGCCCTTAATTCAAAAGTCAGAAAGAAATCCACTGTAACAAATCCTGTCTTTCTGCACCATTACTGCCAACAGTGTCTGTGTTACAAAGATGTGAACTGTGTTTGATCCACAGGAAGAATGGAAATGTTAGAAAATGTTATTTTTGTTTAGCAGCAATTTGAGAGGGAGGAACATTTCTTATTGTTACCTCAGAAGAATTCATTGCTATTTCAGGCATTTAGTTTTACCCATCAGAATTTTGGTTTAGTGAAAATTAGAGTTATTTTGAGTGTTCCAATTTAAAGCAACAATTTATTAATCATGCCATATACGAATTCTCCATCTGTTCCTTCTAAATAACATCTGTTCCTCACAAGTACAGAAATGAAAGAGTGCCTTATTTAACTTAACAGACAGTGGGCCAGCATCACTATCAAAGGAGCCTTGTGAAAGATCACAAGCAAAACTAATAGAGTAGTGCGCTTCATACATAGAGAGAAATGCTGTATTTTGATACACTTTGTTTCTCAAACTATTATGTTGGTAGAAAATACTAATTTTGCTGATGTTCATAACTACATTAAAAATTAAAACTTCCCTACAAATTGAGAAGATACCTTAATTAGATAATAAACAACCTTACTTCTGTACCGCTGAATAACAGTAGGGCCAGAGACAGGGCAAAGACCTGGGAATCAAAGCACCTAGGACTGTATCATTTCATTGAGCTGAATTATTTAATTTTAAAAGTTTCACCCTACAATTTGATTTTTCTGCGCTTCTGTGCAGAAGTTTCATTTTGATAAAAAAAATAAGTCTGAATGGATTCCCAATCTGTCAAAGATTCAATTTATTGGAGTTTGTTCCTTCACCAGGACAGACAAGTCTAATTTGGTTGCTTTGGTGTGGTTGTATCTCCTTCTCCCCCTCTCTGGGTGAAAAGCCTGTCTCCATCTCCTAATTCTCTCACCCTCCCAACAGGTGATTCTGGAGCTTTGCTTTTAGCTTCCATACAAGGTTAGCGTAGTAATGCTGGAGTGACTTCCAAGGCCATCCTGCCCAGTCCTCTGCTGTCAAAGACCCACAGACAGAAAAACTGAATATGGAGTAAAGTTACATGATCATTCCTTCCTAGCTTGTACATGAAACAGAATAATTCATGGATCTACCACAAAAGCTTAGGAGCTCTTTATTTCAAGACACTTTGGCTTTTACAGAAATAGAATGTACATAATATGCTATAGAATTGATGCAGATATTTACTTTTGTAAATATTTGCTCTGGCTTCAAGAAGCCTTGAATTGGGCTCTCTGAGGAAAATAAATACTTTTTTTTACCCGTCTCATCAAATTCCATGTACAAAATCCTACACAGATTTCTCTGACACCCCTACAAAGAAGTGAAAATAGACGGATTATGTTATTATTTTTACCCATGCAATTCCTTCAATCTAATTTATTATTTTTTCAATAGAAATGGCAAGCAGGTTTTGGACTAAGCTGTTTTTTAGAAGAGTTTGTTGTTTTTTTTATATGCTGCACACGAACAGAAAATAATTCATTAAGGAATTCGGGCTTAAAAAAGCCCAACAAATCAAAACAATTGTGAGCAGAATTCTACAGCTGCAGTATAAATGTGGGCAGATGGCCATGGAAAATGCTTCTTTCCCTATTCTAGTTTAAAAGGACTGTTGCTTGCAGTAGTAACACGTTTTAAGTGTTGCCCCAAGCAAATGCAAGCTTACCTCCTTGCAAATTCCTTGGTACTTCTATCACTGAGGAAACCTCAGTATTTTTTTACATACACACTAAAATAGAAGATATCTAAAGATGTTTGTCCCATCTTCTATTTTCCTGAAGAATCCACTGCTGCAGTACCTAAGAGGTCTTCCCAGCTAGATTGCATCTTTTTGGAACAGTTGGTGGTGGAAATGAAAATTTTATGTATTTATTTAGCTTTGCTTTCTGTAAAGAAGATTTTCTGTGAGATATTTAACCAAATGCCAGCTCTGCAGGGGACATGCTGCACATGGAGAAAGATACTGCTATTCTGGTCTCACATTGCTTTTGGTGCAGTGTTGTAGTGTGCTGTGCTAAAGCCATTCAACTCTGAAAAACTGGAATAAAACATAAAAAAAAACACGGATGCATTACAGACTGCCATAACGCTGTTCCAGTGTCAGATCAAGGACTCCTAACACAGTACTGCTGCTGATTCCTACCAGAACATGCATAACAGAGAATCTGAGAGAGGACAAATACAAGACTCAGGTTAATACCATTTTTAAGAATAATCAAATAACTTATTAGACAAAGTGTTATGGAAAAATTTTTGGATGGCAGAACCTTTTTTGTCTGTTAGACATCACTGGTATTCCTATATTTAATACTACATGAATTGCTAACATTTAAAAATATTATAAACTGATTAGTCTGTGTGATTGCAAAGATATAGACCAGTATTCTGCAGTTACCAAAACACAGAAATGTTTAGTTATGGAAATTTAAGTAATGTAAATAAACCCACTATCATTACACTGTATGACTGCAGAAGACAAATGTGGTTTTTCAGCCATGTCACAACAAAGGAATTACATATGACTTCATTAATTTTTCCCCTCAGTTGCCTGATAAAACAAGAGATGTGTTTTGATGATCACAAGAATGGCAAAGGGGAAAAATAACAAAATATTAATAATATTGAATCACTCTTCCCTTAAAACTCTAATAACTATAATGCTGTTTTTTTCAGTTCATTGCTACTCCCATATCCTAAGTCATTCATTCTCTGCAGCCACAGTACAATAGGTTTCACCAGGTTTTTTTTTCACTGGTGTGTGAAATTAGATCTAAACAAATAGCTGACTTTGTAACAGTATAGTGAATCCTGGATGTATTAGAATCCAAATAAAGTTAAATTACAAAAATTAAATAAAGTCCAAGTGTGTTAAGATGTTTATTATAATGACCTAAGTGCAGGCATCTAGGCTTCGCTTCTTTCTGCTCTTCTATAGCGCATTAAAATCGTAAGAAAGTCTTCTACAAATCTCAGTGAGCTCAAGATGAGGAGATTTCTCACTGTCTCTTTACACTGGAGGATTTTTAATAGACAGTTAGCTTCTCTTCATTTTCCTGGCCCTGATGGATTTAATATCTCAGAAAGTTACAAAAGGGGAATAGTGGTTTCACTCATGCACTTCTCTAAACAACGTCTCCAAAAGCTTATTTTGTATTTAACATTTTCTCTCACACCTTTGCTTTGCACCTTTGATCAGCACATAGCTAATGTCCACAAGAAATTCTGGACTGAAGACATATGTAAGTTATGCATTCTGCAAGTGATTCTCAATGACTCTTACCAACAAACACTACAGAAATAGCCCCTTCTCCATCACAGCTGCATGAAGTGACTTTTAAAGAAGTGACTGCTTGATTAAAACTAAAATCAAGTTACACTAGGCTCTAAGTATTTTAATTAAAGCCAGATCCCATAGCCCATAGAATACCAAATGACCTTCTTTCCCATTGATGAACTGCTTACACATCACAGCCCTGAAAGAACTCTATGTTTACTTCTGTGGGTGCATGCATGTGTGTGTACATGTACATGTGAATGCACATGCAAACAACAAGGCAAGTGGCAGAGAAATGTTCTACATCCCAGGAGATACTATGCAAGTATCACTCTTTTACACTACGTACGCTACAGGCTCCTTCATTCTAGGTGGTTGTTGCTAACACCTTTTAAGTTATAGTGTGCAATCTATACAAGATTCAAACATCAAGAAGGCAGAGCTGTAGGAAAGGTGTTAAGGAAGACAACACTGAGCTGGCTGCTGCTTGCTGCAGTTAAAAGCTAAAGGAGCCAACATCAGAACATCAGTATTCCAGCTCTGCCACCTTGTACTATATAGATGAATGACAACAAGCTGACCAAGGTTTGCACCAGAAAACAAAACACTGAAATCCCCATAGTAACCAAAAATCAATAGGTTGGAATTCCAGCTGTCTTTAAACTGTCCCTTTCTTGCCCTGAAGGGCCTGGATACCAGAATAAAATGTCAGGGGAAAGCAGACAGATCAGAATTTGACTGTGGGAGTTTACATCAGCTGAAAGTTGCCCTCTGCACCAAGAGAAATTACAGTGGATTAGTGTGGCCAGAATATAAAATATGATACAAGATAGATCACAAGTGAGCATTTTGATATCATAAATAAGTAATCAGTAACAAACATCTGCTTGCTACAGATTAGTTTCTTATGAAAAAAAAACCACAAAACCAACAAAACAAAACTAACTGATATTTAACCTAAGGATAGGCCAAGAACTACATGGAAGTATCTCAGGTAAGAGGCAAGGAGACCACACAGTGTTGGTATATAAGCAAATACATTCTGTTCCCCAAGGTCAGAGATTACAAGAGATTTACATGTGAAATATCAGAGATTCAACACAGGGCTGACATGGAAAAAGTCAGCTCCCTCCCTCTTCCCCCATGGATGTGGTTTTGAGGTTTATTTTTACAGACGTACATTTAAATACAGTTCAGATAAGACTGAAGCTGAGGAGAGACTGTTCATTTGTAACTTTTATATATATCTTTATATCTCTTGTATTTATATGCAGCTTTTACTTACACACTGTCCAAACAATGTTTATAATATGCACCAAAGCAATGAAAGCAAAGCTAAAATACCATTTCTTTTAAAAGTTCTACAATAGCAAAAGCCTTTCAGCAATGTTTCTCTGTGTGTGAATATTTTAATTGCTCCTATCATTAAGTACACCTCAGACTACATTACTAGACCAGGAACAGTTTGGTGAAGAGCACTTAAAACTCATGTACTTACTTATGCATATATCCATCTACATTCCCTGTTAAGTTCATCTGCATAACAGTCTGAAATTCTGTCTCATTGCAGCAGTATTTAAACACTGTGTTGTTATGGTGACAGCAAAAGATGTAAGATTTATTGTCAGAAAGACGGGGGCAGTGAAAACCAAAGTGGTAGCGTCCTTTGTAGTCTGTATATGGCTCGCAGACCCGAAAATGTGCGGACAACACTGTAAAACAAAGAACAGTATTAGCATGGTGAGTCATTTCTGTCATCTGTGTGCTATGAACTACAGTTTTTCACTGGTTAAGCTTAAACAACTGTTCTTTGATTTCTGAAAAAGTTAATATTTCAGAACTTTCAACATTATAACATTTTATACTAAAAATCATAGCATTTAGAATTTGTTGTTTTTTGACTTTTACTACTGCTATAATTCTGATAACTGTCATTTATTTCAAGGGAGGAACTGCTTTCCAAGCCAAGAAACACAATAGTATTTAGGAAAACATTTTCACAGTGTGTACACAGATATCCACAAACACCTAACAACGTCCATGTTTGATTTTCCATCAATGACTTCATAGAAACAAAAAGCTGATATAAAAACTGCAACAAAAGTTTGAAGATGCTTGATCTCTGGTCATTGTTACTGATAGAAATCTCTTTTCCACTGTGAAGGTAGTTCTTCAGTAAGGATTATTCTGTCAGATATAGGAAGTACAAAACAGTTTAACAGATCTCAACAACCTTGAATTTGCAAGGAGACAGAACTAATAGAAATACAGCTACTCCTGGGAATTCTTACAGGTCTTCTTTATTAAATTCTCATGTAAAGTGTTTATTACCCCTCTGAGAACATTTTTTCCTGGACTATCACAATGCTTTTACCATCACTTTTCCTGAAAAAGACATAAAAGGAAGGCCATCCATACCCTTTGAATGCAGCTGACTGCTGCAGTGACTGGCACACTGTGGTTACAGCTGCATGGTAAGATCGCAGGCAGCCTGCTGGTTACCAGCAGCTCTGAACTGGAAGCCATGCAATCACCTCAGTTTGCCTGAACTAAGCAAGCGTGCCGAGGGGCAGCAGAGAGAGCCCTTCCAGCATGGTTGTTAATCACCTACATGTGAATACTTTGTACATCTGAAAAGTCCTGCACAAAAAAAAGCTCCATATACTGTCACCATTCTGATTCATTTTTGTGGAAGGCCCTGCAGTATTAAGGGCTGTGTGTACCATAGGGTGCCCAAAGGCCTTCCACTCTAAAGAGAACAAAATATAGAAGTCAAGAATCTGAATGCACAAGTGGCAGTGAAATGTTTTTACTCTGATTAGAGAACAGAGGCACAGTAATGCTGTGGGCAACTGTGCTTTGTGAGGTCACACGGGCTGAAGATGCTCACTTTAGGCTGGCAGAATTAACTCTTCCAACTTGATGTATGATTTTCATATATGTTTATCAGTACATGAGGATACTTATAATGACTGGCATAGATTGAGCTTAACTGTACAGCATCTCTCCACACACAGTTCCTGTTGACTGAAAATCGTTGCTTTCTCATTTTTATTTTCAGGTTTCTCGCATTCTTTTACTGTGGGCTTAATCAAATTTTAATGATCATTGCAGTGGAAATAACTTCTTTATTTATGCGTATAGAGGGATATAGAACAAAGCATTAAACTGAGGAGAAAACAAGGTCACATATTCCTTTCTGAATGAAACATTTTACATTCTGAAATATGTATTTATTTTAATGGCTAAACTGAGGCCTAAAAAAAATTGCATGAGAATCTCACGAAATCAGTGCAGGAATTCATTTGCATCCTCTCATGCCAATGTTTAGTTTTTCATTTACCTGAAACATGGTCCTCCTTGATAATAGGACATGTGTGGCTAGAATGCAAACTTAGGTTTTGTAACCACAAATTTATTGGAAAAAAAAAAACACCAAACCAGATAGATGAGGGCCTCCAAGGACAATCAAATGTGTATAAAACCTGATTCACCCTTTATGAAAGTTCCTATCTCCACTTGTCTCTATTTCTACTGATTGAAGATCTTACAGCAGTTATCCTCCAAAAACAGACCTCAGCTCCATTCCTAAAATTAGCTGAGATGAACCTAAGCTCTAGTATTAGTGTAGCACAGTGTTCAGAGAGGCAAGTAATCTCAGATATGGATTGGTAGGATAATGCAACTATTATGCACATTATGTACACACACCCACACCTGTAATTATTACTTTAACAACAAAGAAAATCCCTTCATAGACAATGTCACTCGGGATCTGAAGAGCTTGAAGAATGCTGTGATTACCAAAGGAATACAGACACATGTATTTGTTTGAACAAGTACTAACTTCTCTCTCCCCTTGCCCCATCACCTTAAACAACATAGCAGTAAAATGTAGGTGTTCCATGATTGATCCACATTTGAAAAATTACAATGGCTGAGGTTGCAAAGAAAGTTGCCTGGCCCAACCCCTGCTCAGGCAGGGCCACCAGAGAGCTGCTGATCAAGCCGATAGGCAGCTTTTGAAAATCTCCAAAAAGGAGGCTCCACAAGCTCTCCAGGCAATCCGTGCCAGGGCTCTGTCAACTGCATGGGATGAGATTGCTTCCTAGTGCTCATAGGGAGCCCCCTGTATTCTAGTTTGTGCCCACTGCATCTAGTCCTGGTACTAGGCAGCACTGTAAAGAGCCTGGCTCTGTCCTCTTTGCATATTCAGGTATTTACATGCATTAATGAGATTCCCCTGAGACTTCTTTTCTCTAAGCTATATAGTCTCTCAGCATTTCCTGATATGAGAGATGCTCCAGAAACTTCTTCATCTTAATAGACTTTTGTTGGTTTCTTTTCATTATCTCTGTCTCTTGCCTGTACAGAGGGGCCCACAGCTGAGTATTTTTGATGTGGCCTCAGCAGTGCTGAGTAGAGCAGAGGGATCACCTTTGCCAACTTGCTGGCAATACTTTGCAACCCAAGACACTATTACCTATCTTAAATACAATGGCACTCCACTGTTTCATTTTCAACTTGATGCCCACCAGTATTCCCAGGTCTTTTTCTACCAAGTTGCTTTTCAGTTGGGCAGTCCCAGCATGCACATGTGCATGTTCCTCTCTAGTGACGAGACCTTCTTTTTCTCCTGTTAAACCACACAAGATACCTGTCAGCCCAAATCTCCAGCTTGTCCGGGTCACTTTGGAAGGCAGCATGAACTTCTGGTCTCTCAGCTACTCCTTCCACTTCTGCATCATCAATAAACTTGCTGGGGTGCACTCTCTTCCATCATCATTTTAGTTTTAACTATGCAGGTTTATTATTTATTATTATTATTATATTATTATTATTATTAAAGCTGAGACCTATGGCACAGAAGAAATTCATAAACCAAACAGAGTATTTCAGTAATGATTTGATTTCTAAAATGACCAGAAGCTTGATTCATTTACTTAAATACAAAACTCTGGTGCCCATTAAGATTTCCCCAGTCTGTCCTGCCTCCTCTCCAGCTTTCAGTGAAGGAAGTTCAGGTCTCTCATAGCTCCAGTGCACACATGGATGAGCTAGAGCAAGTCAAATGGCATTAAATTAACATGGTTAAGCTCTTGTAAAGTGCCCTAGGCATTCTGTAAATGTTTAATACCAGCTTGCAGGGGTGCATTACAAACACTCTAATGCATATAGTTCTACTAATCATTGTTACTAGGAAAAAAGCATCCATGTCTAATGTCAACAAACAGAAAGAACATTGACCTCCTTTCTGGTAGTCATACAGATCAGTATATCAAGGTAATGCCTGCTTTGTGTTTTACTGTAGATCTCTTTACAATCAGGGAGCTTTCCTATTAGTCACGTTTCTGGGCCTAGTAAATCTGAGTGAAATGGTAGCCTTCATGGAGTAGCCTTGCACTTCAATAGTGACATTTATTCATAGCATTTTTATTCACAGTAGTGAGCTGAAGAGTATCCATTTAATCTTTCTCTGATAAATTGCCTGCTTCAGATGCTTCAAATGAAGACATATCTGTGTTATGCTGTGCAAAAAATGTTCTTTTAAGATACATACAAGCTACTTCAAAAGTAATGCCTCCTGTTTTATAGTGACGTTAGAGGCAATGCTGGCAGTATGGCTGCAGAGGCTGAATCTTCCCACCAATAATCCATTACATTTTCTTGCTGTGAGACAGATGGTAGCAGAGGGACAACCTGACTAAATAACGTCTGTACTGGAAGTGTGGAGGCAGCAAAGGTGTGTCATCAAATTCCTCCGTGTGAAAAAAAATGGCACCCATTGACATTCACTGACATTTGGAGACCAAACAGTAGCTGTGAGCACAGTGAGGTGGTGGGTGGTGCATTTCAGGAGTGGCAACGGTGACAGTGGATCACCTCTGATGGTACAGATTTTTACAAACGCAGCATGCAGGTTCTTGTTCAGCACTGATGAAAATGCACAACTAATCATGGTGATTATGTTGAAAAACAGCATTTTGTAGCTGAGAATTTGCTGCATTCAATACTCTTATCGTGCTCTTTGTATCTGTTACAATTTCCACAGAAATAAATAGGAAGCATTACTTTCAGAGCAACCTACAGATGTACCTCATTATACCTTCATTTATCATGCTTATTTGATATATAATTAGATGAATGTTATGACATATACATGTTAAATGTAGACTTTTTTTTTTGTATGATGCCTTTTTCCTTTAAAAGTGTTAGATTACTACATTACAGCTACATAGTAATTTTTGCAGTGTTTAGTATAGATTGTTGTTTCAAATTTGGGACATTTTAAGAGAAAATGCTAGAACTAGCTTTGAAAATAATAGGATAGCAAAACTACGAGTTTTCATATATAGTTCTGCAGCTTAGCCTGGGTAAATTACAGCCAGGTTAAACTACTGCAAGAGAACAACAGCCCTGTGAGGTTAGGCTTGAGTTGTATATGGCTCCAGTGCATGTTGTCAGAACTGAAACTCCTTCTCATAAGCAATGGAATACTTCCACGCTTCTCAAACTATCCAGTGCTGAAAAAGAAACTGCATTGTGAGAATGCATTAAAAGGCTCCAGGAAGATTTAGATTCTTCCTCACTGCAAAGTAGTTTACTTATCAGCACATGTGAAATGTTCTCTGATCCCTAGGCAGATTCTTTGACCATTCTGAAGGAAAATTAAACACAGCTGAATTTGGTGATGAAAACATGGGGAAGGGTGACTACAGAGAGAAGGCAGAATAGAAGATAACATTGGGTCAGAGCGTGAGTTAAGCTTCTATAAAATGTATTCCCAAACAAACCCTTAAATAGTAAAATGCGTGCTAGTGATTACAATAAATAGACAAAAAAAAGCATGAAGTGATGTTTGAGTTCTGGTCTGAATTTGCTAGTCACTGCGTGGTGGGATAACCCTAGTTGGCAGCTATCACCACAAAGTCGCTTATGAACTCCTCCTCCCAGTGAGAGGGGGAAGAAAATCAGAAGGGCAAAGTGAGAAAACTTGTGGGTTGAGATAAAGGCAGTTTAATTTGCGAAGAAGAACAGGAGAAAAAAATAGGTGACATGAAGGCAATCACGCACCACCAGTGGAGAGATGTCTAGTCCATTCCCCAGGCAACGGCAATTAATGGGGAAAAAAAAAAAAAAGCAACAAACTCCTGTCACAGCTTTATGGCTGGGAATGACATTATCTGCTCTGGAATATCACTTTGGTCATTGTGGTTCAGGGGGTCTGGCTGTACAGCCCCAGTGAGAAACAGAAAATGCCTTGATGCTGCGTAAGCAGCGTCCAGCAACAGCTGCAGTGTTGCTGTGCTATCAATGATGTATTGGTCATCAGTCTGAAACACAGCACCACAGAAGCTGCTGGAAAGCAAAATAATCCCATCCAGCCAAATCCAGTACAGCGTGACAAAGCATTACACAGTTTACAATAAATCAATCATTTCACTTGCTGTATTTGCTTATTGGATCTGATTCCTAGAGCAAACTAAACTATAATGTTTTACAAAATATTTTTCCTGAAAATAACTCAAATCCTGAGCATGAAAGAGCCTTATCTCTACAGCAATACTTAGGATAAAAGTAATGTAGCTGAAAGGCTGTGGGTTGTCTGTTGCAAAGATGGCAGCTGTTTCTGGAGTGGATTTGCATGTGCAAATTCTCATCCTGTTTTTAAAAGGCATTACTGAACAGGTTGATGATATAGATGCTCCTATCTCTGTTCCTACTAATTTCCGGAGAATAGTCTGCTATGCTTCAACAGACTGATTTGAGCTCATCTTAAAATTTATCCAGTCTACCATAAAAAGTAAACAGCCAGTGTATATGAAGCTGCTACTGCAGCCTTACCTGTTCATGGTTAAACTGTGCAATTTTTTTTCTAATTTAGTCACATAATTTTTCAAGTACCAGAATTTTCAGAATGGCTGATCATTATAAGCTTTCCAAATAAATCCATACAAATACTCACATATTTACATTTTACTTAGCACAACACCAATCATCTGAGAGTCTCTGACAATTTTGCTATGTAAACATTCATATTTTAATTGAAAGGATAATTAATGTAACATGCAAATAATGTCAAATTTTGCTTGCTAGTATAAGCTTCCATGCCATCCCTTATGTATTTCAATCCATTACATGAATCTAACTATCAATATTCCTGTACAGTAAAAATAGGCATTACAGTGGCCTGAGAGGATATTCTTACCGTATGACTGCATGCTGCTTCTCCCTCTATTAGACACTCCCTGTTCAGTTAGTACAGTTAATAAACGTCCATGTATTCTGAAATTGTGCATCACTGTGATAAAACAAAATCAGTCTGAAGTTTTAGTATGCCCAATTTGATTTTATCTTTTTTTTTTTTCCTTCATGGGGTCACAGTCTATTTCTCTTACATATTTCTATCTATTTCTATTATATATTTCTATTATAACTATTTCTGCATGCATCAGGACAGGTTAGGGGATGATCTGCTGGAGATGAGCTCCGTGGAGAAGGACATGAGGGTGGGTCCTTGTTGACAACGGATTAGCCATGAGCTAGCAGTGTGCTCTGCTGCCAAAGAAGGAATGGCATCTTGGGGTGTGTTAAAAAGAGCATGGCCAGCAGGTTGAGGGAGGTGATCCTCCCTCTCTACTCTGCCCTGGTGAGGCTATGTTTAGACTACTGTGTCCAGTTCTGGGTTTCCCAGTCCAAAAGAGACAGGGATCTCCTAGAAGCAGTCCAGCAGAGAGCCACAAAGATGATAAAGCTCCTGGAGCATCTTCCATATGAGGAAAGGCTGAGTAACCTGGGTCTGTTCAGCCTGGGGAAGAGAGGACAGACTGGATCCGATAAATGTTTACAAATATCTAAAGGGAGTTAGGAGGCAAATAGATGAGGCCAGACTCTTCTTGGTGATGTGTACCTATAGGACAAGGAACAATGGCCGAAACTTGTACATAGGAAGTTCCATACTAACATGAGGAAGAACTTCTTTACAGAATGGGCAATGGAGGAGCACTTGAAAAGGTTACCCAGAGAGGTTGTGGAGTCTTCTGCGAAGATATGAAGATCTGTTTGGATGCCTACCTGTGCGACCTATTATAGGGTCATGCTTTAGCAGGGAGGTCCCTCCCAACCCCCACAGTTCTGTAATTCTAACCACACAGCTCAAGCTGCCGAATTTTAGCCTCATCCTTAGCCACCACCACAGTACCAGACCTACTGCCACTGTTTCCTTTTCTGACACAAAGGAGTTTGGGCCCTGAGAAAAGCTGTTCTGGGAACTTGCCTGTTAACTTCTGCCCTTTCCTTCTGCCTGCAGAGCCAATTGCACTTCAAATTAATGAGTGCAGTTTACAAGCATGCGTATAGATTTAAGAACTTGAGTATTTGTACGTCAAAGATTGGAAGTGAGGCACAGTTTCACAGGTGAAAATCTGAAAATCTAGGAAACTCAAGAAGTTTTGCCTTTAGATTTTCATTTCAGCTCAGTTTAAGAATGCTGTCTGTATAATTTCAGTGACAGTAGCAATCTCTTTTTTCCCCTCATCACTCTCAGTGCATTAAGCCATTAGTTTTCCTTTATGGAAGCTGATCCTAGGCAAAAAAAAAAAAAAAAAAAAAGTACACACATGCTGTCTACAAAATAACAAATAATAAATGTTATCCTTTCATTCATGTCCCATGAAAGGTCATTTAGCAATGGTTTAAACCTAATCCTACAGATGTCAGTAGTAAAATTCCCCAGTGAGTGGAACTTAGCTAGCATGAAAGACTTGTGGTGACTCCAAATGAAGCCTGCACTCTACACTGACTACTACTATTGGTAGGTACATTACATAAGAACTAAAGGTCATATATAACTAGTTTCAAATAAAAAACTGTATATCAGAGGCACCAAGTTTTGTCTCCTAAGAAAAAAATATGTCAAGCCATTGGCTTTTTGCTTGTGTTTGAGGTAACAGGTGTTTATGTAGCAGCAGATTACTACTGTTTGCAAGCATAGTGCTATCATCCATTCTACTCGAACACAGATATATTTAAATTATCTAGGGGAAAATGATTGGAAAAGTGAAGTCTCAGGTGGTCTCTAGTAGAAGCCCCCTAAAATGAGCAGTAAAAGTATGAAAACATAATAAAAATCAAAAGAAGAGACCAGAACAGCTTTGTGATGTTTGATCAGTGGGATATAATCACTGAAGTCTTCTTGAATAACTGACTTTTCTTTTACACCAGGGAAATAGCTTTCTGAAATGACCTGAACCTGAAAAAACACAAAGAGATTGCTCTGATCTCCCATGCCTGATTCTTGTGCACATGAGGCTGGTAGAAATGAAAAGACTCCACAAGAAAATAAAATTTTAATATTACACCAACAAGTAATTTAGCTGATAATAGTGTAACATTTTTCACAAAAGGAGATTAGATCTATAGCTAGGTAATTATTTATCCTTAGTAAGAATCAAGCTGAACATTTGCAAACAAGCACCAGTACTGTGGGAAAGAAAATCCATACATCAAATAACTGATGGGGATATAACATTGCACATTACAGACATCACACATATGCAATAATATGCCAACTCTTACTGAAGCACAAAGATATCTGAAGATATATAATCTCTGGTAAAGTTTTAAGCATGGTGATTATGGATGCGGTGCGGTATAAGGGAATATGGAGCAATGATGGAAAAAAACATCAACCACATTTTCAGTTAAAAAGCACTTCAGGAAAGGAGGGCAAAAGAAGCCTTAGTCAGAGTTAATAATTCCTAAGACCAAATCTATTTGGCCTGTGAATATTCACCCCTCCTTTTTGTTGTAAAAGAAAACATTCATCTATCATTACTAAATAAATAAATAAATAAATAAATTCCATGTCTTCAATGTCACAGATATCTTCTGAAGAACAAATGCAACTAGCAATCATAGCACTCAACTAATTCTCAATATAACAGCTGACAGATTGCTGCAAAATCTGTGTGCTAGTACCAAATATCTAGGGCAGATCTAGTGAGTATCTACAGAAATAAACATACATTCCCTTCTAGTTCTGTCAGTTCTTCAGATTTGGGAAAATTGGCATTCTATCATGTTATACATTTTTCTTTAAGTATGTGTGTGTATATATATATATAAATATAATGTAAGCTACATCATATCTGATGTGTACTCATTTCAAATACAGTTAAAGCTCAGTGTTCAATCTTTCACGTGCACATGTGTTTTTGTGTACACATAAAAGCATACATTTGGTACCCAACTTGCTTTTTTTTCAAATAGATGATCATTCAGAAAAACAATTGGATTTTATGGTGGTGCAGATTTTGTTTTTTTCTTTTAAGTGAGCTGAAAAACTACTGTAGCAAAACAGTGTCTTTTTCTGTTCAACTATGTCATTGCCCCACCAGCTCTTCTTTCTTAAGCTGAATTTTCAATTGCATTTCACATTTCAGCCTTGGTTGTTAGATGTAAAGATGCTTTATTTGTTATTCAATTAACAACTCACTTGAACATTTTGGTTTTTTAGGAATTTGATATAAAATTGCAGCACTTTTTTCCTCATGACATTGATAGATAAATTCAAGATATGAAAGTTAGTTACCTGCTGACAAGAGTAATGAAAGCAAAACCATCAGCACATTCAAGGACTGTTGACCACAACTTGTCATTGTTGGCTTTCATTGGTCCATTAGAGAATCACCTGTTTGATGAGATGCAACATCATGGTTAATCGTCTATTTCATATCACTTTCGTTTGTTCAAACATTTACTTCCCCACAGAGCTTTGGTTAATTGAAATAGCTTCACACAACAAGAAAAAAAAATATTTCTATTATTCCTTTCTCATTTTACCCTGAATGTACAGAGCTATTTACATACTTTTCATTAACTCAGGGTATAGAGAAATCATATAAAGTATTTATTGGATATTCACACTTCCCCTGTAATCTAAGATCAGCAAGACTGTGCTTGTTTTATTCTCACATGAATGGGCTGTTGTATTATGCCTGTAAGAACCAGAAGGATATAAACAACATAAAAATAAATTATCTGCTTTGGAAGTCGATCTGTTTTACTCCAATAGAGGGTGCAGTCGTTCAGAAAGTGGGTTGAACAACTGAGATGGCTGGAAACATTTGAAAAGACTACTTTGATTCTAATGAAAAGACTTTTGTAGAATTATTCCTATTTCTTGGTTTTCCTGGAGGACAGGGCGAGATGCGATCAGTTTGGCTGGCAGTTGTTCATAAAAAGGATAGCCTAGTTTGTTTTGCAGAAAAGCCCTACAGCTGGGGAAACGCATCTTACATCTGCATTGATTCAACATCACCAGCTGCATTTCACACAGCTATGGCAGAGGTTCTGTTCCAGCGCAAACAGCGTCACCAACACCAGCAGGAACATCTGGTACCTGTTGTCATTGCTAATGCAGACTAATGCTGATCTTCAGCATCCTGAACTCACACGGACATTGGAAAATAATAAGAAGGTAATTTGTTGGCCTGTACAACACTGGGAGATTAGCCTATACATCAGAAAACCTAGGTTTTACTACTGAAGGCTGTTGGGTTGCATCTTATACTTAGGCTGTTGAAAAAAAAAAAATTAAGGCTTTTATAAAGGAGTGACTTGGAAAAAATTAAAGGAAAATGGCATTTTATGTCAAAAATTAAATTGATTCTGACAGCTCAAGACCAACATGATGCCAAATGCTTATGAAATCAGATAAATACAACATAATTTACTGATTGATGTCCTCCACAGACTAGAAAAGCAAATTAAAATCCCAAGACAATTGCACCTGCATTTTAAAAAGAAGGGGAATATATCAGTTTTATAATAACTGCATTATGAGTAACATTTGTGGGCACGGGAGGGGAGACAGTTCTATTGACAGTGCTTAGAGGCAACAGATTTCTCACTAAAAAAAATACTATGTCCAGAACAAGTAGATTCTGTAAGAAGTCATCTTAGCAGATGAAGAAAACAGATCACAGACCTATAAATCAGTGGTAACTTTTGTACAAGAAGTTGTGATAGAATGCACTGTAATCTGCAAACATGAATAATGTCCAAACCACTATCACACTTGTAGCTTTAAAATAAATCAATTCAAAAGGAAAAACAATTGGAGACCATGCCAGTAAGAGATGAGAAATAATTACAGAAAATCATGAAATGCTAATTAGGAACATATTAAGAATACTTCAAAACATCAAATAAACATCAATACTGTTTGAAAAAGTCATTATCTTTCTCCAGAAGGAACATCACATCAGTTAAAACACCAAGCAGATATAAAGTCAGAATTTCATAAGAAAAGAGTAATACTGATCATAAGACAGAGATTAAGAATGTGGAAGTTTAATCAAGTGAAACAGGTACAAAGGATGAGTTACCTCCTATATTGCATAAGGAAAAATTTCCTGAGTAAACCAAAACTGCAAGAATTCTGATAGTGATTAATTACCAGAAGGAAACCTTGGCTTTAGTAACAGTTAATTAAAGGGATCGATATGCACCTCTGTTGTGTATCTGGGAAGAGACAGATGTTTGGTAGGGCTGAGACTATTAAATATTTCCATATCAAGAATAATTTAGGATGACATTAATGAGTTGATACCAAAGTTTATAATTTTAAAACCACACTTCTGTGTAATTTGTATCTCATTATCTTAGAAGGGATGGCGAAGGAGTATATAGATCCTTTTTTTTTTTTCCCCCATTATTCCAGTGGGAAAAATATGGTAGCATTCAGAAGAAACTTAATGACATTTTAAGCAGTAAATTGCATAATCTAGGTAAATATAAGCTTGTGAGCCTGATGATGATACAGAGAAAACTAATGGAATGGTAAATATAAAAAACAATTAATAACTAATTAAGGAGACTAATGTAATTAATGTACATCACTTTGGGCTTACAAAAAGTACATTTTATGGCTCTCAATTCTGTTATTGATGAAAGTTGCCTAATAAAGATAGTAATAATATAGCAGATTTCAATAAAATATTTTATGTAGTAGTACGCAATTTAATAAAAAATGACGAAAATGCAAAATAATAACACTGCATGTCAATTGTCAACAGAAGATTAACTCAGACAATAACAAAGAAGCATTTTTTTCTTTTTTAATTTCCACTCTTATAGGTAATAGAGTACAACCTTACAACAGAAATCTAGAACATTTTCAAGATGAGGAACATTATACTTATGTCCAACAGAAGTAGCAACAATGATACTGGCATTTTAATCCAAGGGTTGTGATGTTTCAATTTTGTTAAGTGCCAGCTCAGAAGATAAAAGTGGGGAGACAAAAACAGTAAAGATCTACAACAAAATGACAGAGTTGGGTATGTTTGTGTGTAGGAACGATACAGTGCATCATCTATCAGTCATTCTGTATATACACACATGGTCATATGGAATACCATGAAACCAGAGTGAGTGTGTGTTTATTGTTCCTAGAAGGGATACAAATATATATGTGTGATACATATATATAGAGAAAGACATAGGGAAATGTTCAATTTTGTAACTACTGATTCAGTGCATTAAATTGAATATGACCATTGCAGTGAGATGGAGATACAACTAATCATTCACTACTTTACAATTATTGTTATCATTATTTTCTTTCCATACTGTTGTTCAACTAAAGCAATCATATTTAAGTGCATCATCGTGACGATATCTCTGAGCTCTGGAGTAGGTTGCTCCAAAAATAATGCCTCTGGAATATGGTTTGTCTTTCACATTACTTTTGCCACTGCTGAAATACAACACCCATCATCTCACTATGCTCACATCCACTGTTTGGACTCCATGAACATTCAACAAGTGTTGATGAGTGTCAATAGGTATCATTTTGTTTCTGTATGGAGGAATTCGATGACACATCTTTGCTTCACATGCACTTTCAAGTCAGACATCATTTTGTCAGACTGCCTCTCTGCTGCCATTTGTTGCGCAGTAACAAAATGTAATGGAGTACTGTTGGCAAGGTTCAGCCTCTGTTGCCATATCACCAATGCCTCTGATGCTGTTGACCAACACAATAAAATAGGAGGCATTACTTTTGGAGCAGCCCTCATAAAACTCAATCAGCCAGGTGGAATAGACAGGCAGGAGAACTGGTGGTACAGAAAAAGAAAGGGCTGAAATCATAAAGAAATCATCCTAATGCTACTCCACATGATGGAGTGATATAAGTATATATTATAATTATTTTACAGCTGAATAATTTGTTATGATTATTATTAGTCAAGACTGACAGAATGCTTTAAAATTAAAAAAAAAATAAGGAAAAAGGAACTCTTTTTTGTTATCTCAATAAAATTTGAACAGCATGTGACAAATCCAATAGAAAGGTAAAGGGCTTGGAAGGTAAGCAATTAAGCTTTCTTCCTCATTTTGTAAATCAGTGATGTGTGGTCTAATGCCCAATTTTAACTTTCAATGCACCATTTCAATCTTATTTGAGGTCAATATGGTCATCCTTCTCCTTGGCTTTTGACAACCCATTCTTTGTCTTATACCACATTGTCTTTTCTGCTAGCAATCCTAAGTACCACTACAGCTACACAATAAAGTAGGCTAACAAAATAGTTGAGGAACCATAGCTTTAGAGGGCAGTTGTTTTTTAATTATCTCCCTCTTTCAACATTTCGGTTATGAAATAGAAGTAATGGTCCTTACACATTTTTCTTAAGCTCTCTTTTTACAGAATAGAGATTATGTCAGGAATATTGCTTTCCCTTGATGAAGATGCAACAATGAATGATTCAAAGAGAACATAATTCATAAGAAAGGTGCTGAGATGTTAAGATCAAGGAGCAGAGACATTAATATGAGACACAGCAGGTGGGCAGCTTTTTGTTCCTGCCGACAGAACCTGTGTTTGCCCCTCACTTTCTACTCCCACCACCACCACTACAGAAACTGACTTCATTTTCCTAACCCCTCGCCATGTCATTCCTAGATGAAGATATGCAGAGAATCACAGAATCACAGGGTTGGAAGGTACCTCAAGGATCATGAATCTCCAACCCTCCTGCCACATGCAGGGCCACCAACCTCCCCATTTAATACTAGACCAGGCTGCCCAGGGCCCCATCCAACCTGGCCTTGAACACCTCCAGGGACGGGGCATCCACAACCTCTCTGGGCAGCCTGTTCCAGCACCTCACCAATCTCTCTGTAAAGAACTTCCCCCTGACATCCAAATATACATATCATATCTCTGCACCAGACTTCACTCTTTAGTCCCACACTGTGACATTCTAGCTCGTTCTTTGCTAGTGTGTACACAGTTTTAGTTATCCTTATGGTTTCATCTAGCAGCCTGTTCTTGAGGGGGATCAGTGAATCATTTAAAAGAAAAGCTGCTCAGATAAATAACCAATTAATGTGGTGAGATTTTATGCAGAAATATTTTCCGCCTCAATTCAAAGGAAAAGACAAGTATGTTTAGAAGAGAGGCTTTGAACTTTTTTTGTTCTTGTTATTATAAAGAACAAAAGGTGCTAGCTAGAGGATTATTAACTATATCAGCACTGTCTCAGAAGTTACAGAATAGCAGAAGTCTAGTATTGATTTAGAAGATCACCTAATTCAACTGTCACAGGATCAAGTGCACCTAAATCACAGGTAGCACCACCAACAGAGTAGTTCCCTAGACTTCCCAGGGTATTTCCCTTTCAGCACTTCTCTAATCTCATGGCTAGAAAGGTTTTCCTATGCCTAACTTGCAGCTCCTTTGCTTTGATTAAATCTCATCCTGAACTCAGCGGACCAGAAATAATTTGCCCAGATACGCGTCAGTTACACCTCTCCATGTCAGTCTTCAATTACTACATTCAATAAGTGCCATCCTATCTATCCACTCAGTCTTTTTTTTTCTTAGGCTAACAGCTTCCACTTCTTACAATTTTTCCTTTAAGAATATATTTTCTATACTTCATCATATATCTTGCTCTACAGTTTATGATATAGATGCAATATAGTTCTGTGCACATGACTTCAGTTGTTTAATTTATACTTTATCAGCACCCAGAAGGTTCTATTAAATTCCCCTGTGGTTGCCAACTCTTCCATATTATATAAAATTACAGCATTACAAATGTGCAGAGAGCCACAGATCTTCTACTAACCCTCACAGTTAATCAAAAGATACATAGGTATGCTGTACTCAGGTACATGCCTCTACATGTGCATAATTAAGGATGACACTGTCTTTTCTCACCAATCTTCAACAGGCCTTCCAATCCTGGTGAGTACCAGTGACCTGCCCCAGGAAATCATACCAGTGGCAGATGTGATGATGGGTTTCCCTCCTCTTCGTCTTCCATTTGCTGAAGGGCACAGAAACCATCTTCTGCTCCACTTCTTACACTGCATGGACAAGGAGGGTCACTAGCAGGGAAGTGGCCTCCTCTCAACCTATTAGCTCTTTACAAGGCAACAGACAACACAGCCTGGATTGTGACTGTAGTAACGGGACTGTAGCAGTCACAGTGGTTGAGAAAACTGTTTAAAATTCAATGCAAAAATGAGGCTGTGATCTAAACCTAACTTCTAGATCAGCTCTGCTAAATTCTCACATTAACAGAGTGAAAAAATGCATCTAGAATGAATCCATGCATGCTACTACAACAAAATTACAGCCATATTACAAAGGTAGTAATGTAACTGGAAGGAAAGAAAGAATGGTTTCACACTGCAATAACCTCAAAAAGTGTTCATGAAAAACAGGTACTAGTTTTAAGTTGACAGATTACTTTAAGTAATTAAAACAGACCTATGCGAAGGAATAGCTGGTAGGAAACCTTCTGGATTAGAGTGCACCATTAACATGGCTCATTACTTCCCCAAAAGCATCTTAATACATATATTCAAAGTTAAGTATGCAAGATGTAGAGACACTTATGTTTCTACACAACTGCAAATAAACTCTTGGCCATGAAACTCTTCCCCCTTATTTCATAAAATTTAAAATTGAAAACATGGATTTGTTTCACATGCACCCCACTGTCATTATTATTATTCCTCTTTGCTAAATAGCTATGAGGAAACAACACACATGAGTGCTAAAACATGAAGCTATGAATGAAGGACTTCCTGCAGATCATCTTGCAAGCTTCAAGTAGTTCTATTGTTGTTATTAATAAGAGAAAGCCAAGAAACTTGTACATACTACAACTGTCACAACATCAAGAAACACCAAAGCTGCTCATTTATCTCCTGCCACTCTTGCCCCTTTCCCATTTCATCCATACATTTAATACTTTCCTACACCCTGAGAGATACATGTGAATGCCAGGTGGAAATGGATTTTAGCAGCTCCTACTCTGACCATGCAGTATATTGCACAGCAGAATGACAGAGAAGTAAGAAAGATTTGTTAAGAAAACAGTATAATTGAAGTTAGAGAATCAATGGCATATTCAGACTTTAAATTCACAAAATAGAACTGATGAGAAAGTTCCCTAAGCTAGCGTGAAATCTTTATTGGCTGCCAAATTCCTTACCATCTCTGTTAGAAAAGTAAAGATATTAAAGGTACTGAGGCAATGCAGTTTTACTGCAGAATTCCAAAGAAACCTCAGGTAATCAATTTCTTGGTGCAATTCATTTTCTATTTGCATTTGGTAGGATAAATACATGATTTCCTGGATTTATTGCCAATGAAGGTCAGGAAATGATAGATGGCTTTCTGTCCCACAATTACCTCTCCATTGTGTGCATTAGACCTCAGTTGGGGGAAAAAAATACCTAAATTCTTCATGGAGACAGTCAGATGTGTAAAAATAGCAGTTACAGTTGTGATGATTTACTGACATCAGTAACTAACTTCAGCTACAAGTTACTGGCAACTTTCTTACTTTTCAAATGCAAAATTCCCTCTGCAGACAGCAGCAGCAACCTCTCCTAATATTCTGAACAGAGCTTTTCCCTCTTTTTGAAAGCTGAAATATGCATATGTTCTCATTTCCGCGTACTGTATCTGCACAAGCATATGCGGCTGACAAAGACTTATTATAGCCATCCGGGGTCCTTATTTTTAATCAACTCAACCCAGCTTTCTGAAGACACACCTCAGTTCAGAAATGTACCTGGATATATATCTGCATTAAGCAAAGCAGCTGAGTGATCCTGTGCAAACAACTTCCAGTTCCAGCTTACACAGGTGGCTAATAGGACTGCTAGATTAAATTAATTAATACAAACATACATAATCAAGGTGAAACTGTCAAGTCTGTTCTGACATTCACAGAATGAAGTAATGTGAAACAACTAAAATATGACTCTGAAATTATGAATGATCGTCTTGGTCTCTCATGAGTCAGGAATGACAATGAAACATACACAGATTTGCAATAAGCGCTAAAAAGCAGGATGGGATTCATTTTAAAATTATTACAGATTCTCCTGGTAATCAAGATATCATTTCATTAGGCAAGAAATGCCAAATTCTCTAAGGAAAGTTAAGCTTATGTTTTGAGCTATGTCCAGCATAGAGCAAACATTTTAATTTAAAATATCACATTACCCCGAGTCTTTAATAAAGCAAATTTTTACTACTTTATTGGAAACAGTTTTTCCATGTGATTTTAAAGATGTTATGGAAAATTACAGTGAAGTTGTGAAGGTAAAACTGCATGCAAGTTCTATTATTAACATGTTTTGAAATCTCCCTAGTCTAACAGACAAATATTTCAATTCTGTGTTACAGAAAAGCAATAGAACCTGAGAACATGTACATGTCAAGATGAAAGAGAACCTGGCTAGTGAATTCTTATTATCCTCTTGATAAAAAAGGTACCATGTTAACAAATAATTTATCCAGTGAAAAATAAGTTGGTAAATCCTTGGTTTCAGGAATACGCTGAAATTAAGAACAACTTTGCAAGATCACTTCTCAATTGCCTCTTCTGGAAAAGTATTTTGTAGAAGTCTGTTGGCATCCAAATCTTACTTCATTCTCTTGTTCTTGAATACTGTTATCTGTTTCTAAATAGATTTGTTTCTAACCTTTCGTTACTCCAGGTTTGTAAAATGGTTTCAAAAATTATTTTGCTCAAAAGTAGAAAAAATACAGGGAGTAAGTTAAGCAAAAGAAAAATCTTTAGTCATGTCACATGGGGCAAACTGGGAACATCCTACACAATTTATCGTTGTGTGTCATTGGTTTTGGAGGGGACGGCTCCTGTAGAAATCTGCTCAAAGGGCAACACTTTCTCACTTCTCAAATCTGAAACCGGCCATCAGCATTCCCCTAAAAGTAAAATACATCTTTGGATTCCAGGAAACATTATGATCAAATCTTGCTTATGCTCTCATTAAAGAAAATGATGAAAATCACCTGTCAGAGTGAACTGAGAAACAATCAGCCTTCCTCTTTGTGACATCTGTGATGGTATATCCAAAATGCTCTATAAATTCCATCAGTAACATCACAAGTGAAGGCAGTTCTTAATGCAGACTGGAAAAAGGATAAGGATCTGTGACCACATCAGCTAAGGACAAAGGAACTTGTGTGCAAACCTTGAACCAACAACTGCTAGAGAGAAAAACTTTGTGCCAGAAGATTGGAGTAAGTCCTTTCATCTCCTTTTTTGCCTTGTTGTTCTACAGTAGAAAATGCACTTTTTCACTCCAGTACATTTAAAAAATACTTCAGAAAGCTGGCTTTAAGGACATTATGTGCCAGTGCTACTGCAATCACACTAGTGTATTGCTATTCTAATAAAAACAAAACACCAAGATTTTGGAGTCTTCAAAACACTGAACTGATAACAAGAATGCTAGTGAATCCTTTTTCCTCTCTTAGTCAGGGATACTTAGAGGACAAAAGGAAAGAACAATTGTTAATAGTCAGACTGGCAGGTGGGAAGATTGCAAACCAGAAGGAAAAAAAAAGAAGCAGAGCAACAGAAGAGTGGCTTTTAATAATGTAGAAATTTTTTCAATGTGCATTTTTTAAGCTGAAATATCAAGCAAAACATAGCTGTGCTGCTGGTGGTGACATCAAAGGCATCATTTTTGTTTCACATTATTTGTTTTACAGGATGCAAAAAGTGCTTATTGCTTATAGCCTGCAGTTTCTGCACGTTTTCTCATGCAGAGGCAGGTATGAGAGAAGCTACTTGAAGAGACTTGTATGAGTTTCATGAAAATGTTATTTCTTGATTACACATGGATCAAGCAGAGAAATGCATACCCCACTGACTGTACAAGAACCAAGCAAAAAAACCCCAGTGATCTACCAGAAGTTTTAACTTCAGATTGAAGCTACAAGTCATTTAGGAGTGACATCTTTTGTTCAACACATATGTGCGTTCATTGGGCGTCCATGCCTTATATATACACTCCTTGGTGTTCAAATAGTACAGCAGTACAATGAAACCTAGTCATAAGCCACAGACATCAACGCCATACTGTGCTCAAATGGCCACATATCTAAGAAATAGCTTCTACCCCCAAATACTTGCCATTCATATGTCTTTAATTATGGCAGTACACATGACAATTTGTGTCAAAAGAAGCTCTGAAAGCTTAACATACAAGCTAGGAGAGACTGAAGGTCAGCTTACGCCTGAAACAGGTTCTAACAGGCTATTCTGGATCATACCTGCACAAAGCTAGCACTGATCATGTGACTTATCTGTACACTTCTCTCTGCATAATCAGTTGAATAGTTCACTTTGTTCAAAAATTCCAGTATTGATAGGCATTAGTTTTCCATTTTTAAACGGTGCAGCTTAAATGCAAAACAGCGAATGCCTGTAAGAATGCAACTGCACTAAATGTTGTCATGAAGATGGATGAACGTACTTTGCATCAGACGTTGAATTCAGCAGGATGCTGAACTGTGTCATTACAGAAATGAAATTTTGCTGTCATCTACACTAGAAACAATTTCACCTTGGCTTGGTAGATGTGCAAGTCTCCTAGGAAGTTGAGCCCACACTGTATTCTGGATATACACTGATACAATCATCCCACATTGCAGTCAACACTGAATGATGCTAAGAACACACACTCGTGACTACAAAGCAACTAAGTGAGGCATTACCTCCCTGTCCATGTGTCAGATGTTGAGCTGACAACTGTGCTCTGTGGTGGAAAACAAAGCATTCCTATAAAACCATTTATCCATCTTTAAGCCAGTATTTCATTTCCAGTGTCAGCATCATTCTAAATCAGCATGCCCTGACAGGAAGCACCTTATGACTTGCAGATGGAAAGTGCATTGAGTCATGCATAAAATAAACATGACCCATCCACGCATTTTCATTTGGATCAATTGATTTATGACACATAAATTTCCTTCACATAAAAAAGGGCATCTATTTCTGCATATTGCGCAAACTTACTTTACCATGGTGTTTTGATTAGCTCTTTAGGTAACTTATAATTAAGCTCTAGGGTAAAACACTGGTTTTACTGAAGTTGGTGGGACTTTAATCTTGAAGTCAATAGGATCAGCTGCTCACACATGCAGTTTCAAACTATGTAGGTCACTCCAAAAGCAACACCACCTATTTTTTTCCACGGACACTGCAACAGATACAAAGAGCACAATAACACTATTTGACAGAGCAAATTCTCATCTACAAAATGCTATTTTTCAACAGTCACCACCACCAGCTATGCATTTTCATCAGTGATGAACAAGAACCTGCATGCCACACTTGTAAAAATCTGCACCAGTGCAAATGACCCACTTTTGCTGTGGCTACTGCTGAAATGCATCACTTGCCATCTCGCTGAGCTCACAACCACTGTTTAATAAGCATCAATGAATGTCAGTGGGTGCAATTTTTACATGTGAAGGAATTCAGTGACACACCTTTGCTTGATACCCACTTCCACGTCAGATATCATTTTGTCAGGCTGCCCCTCTGCAGCCATTCCACCAACCTCCACCATTGATACCATGGACCAACATAATAAAATAGGAAACATTACTTTCAGAGCAACTCTCATATTACGTGACTTCTGGTTGCAATAACCAATGTAGTTCCATTTGAAAAACTCTCTGAAACTGTCTTTTCAAACGTAACAATCACTTCCTCTTTACCTTGCAGACCAGCACACAGAACATCACTGACAAAACACTAACTCCCAATAATTCATACATAAGGAATAAAGTATGGCATTCATTGTATGTTACACAGCAAAGATATTAGTAGAAAAGCAGTAATGCAGACAGAATAGTGGAGAGTTGGCAAATATATTTTGTTTCTTATATATATTGACTATACTATATATGGCCCGAGAATATTCCCAGGCAAGCCAAATCATGGGACAATCATGCTTTAAACCATTTTTTTACAAAACATGCTTACAGAGGAGTTAGAACTTTCACATACAGAAACATTAAGGAACAGGACATGACTTGGATGTAGCAGCAAAACCAAATAAGTAGGCAGAGTTTTAGATAATAAGAATGATTTGAAAATTTTGATGATACTTTTCTCTGGAAGTTGCTGTCAAAAGACTACTTCCTCTCTGCAGTAATGTCATATCGTATGCATTACCTCACTAAGGTCGAAGTAAAGAATCTCTTAACTGCATATGGAATTACTTCTCACAGTATAGTTGCAAAGATCCATTCTTTGGGGTATTTTAGAAAAGTGACATTTGTTAATTTGTTAATTGTTGATTTTATTATCCTATAGCACAAATAGTTTAAGCTATTTTATTCGAATGAGCAACACAAAAAATTGATCATAAAACTTCACATACAACAGAGAAGCTGTTGCTACAGCTTCCAAAGGGAGAACACTGTGCATGCAAATTTTATGAGCAGAATATTAAGATTAAAGTAATATCTTTATGGGTTTTCAAGGTCTGCTCACAAACATTGTATCTATTGTCACAACATTTTTGGATCCTCTTGACTAATAAAAATGTAATTCTTTTGGCAGCTTCCACAAATACTCATTTTGTAGTGATTTTCTTTTCACTAACCATAAGGCTTTTCATGCCTACTATGTAATATATTTATCAGTATGGATGAAGTCATATACCCCAGACAATCAATTCCATCTTGGGACAGTAAATCACATCCAAAATACACTGAATTATGAAATCCTTAGAACTCAAATGTAGTAAAACTGACTCTAACGCGCTCTGTGAAGTGCAGAGTGGCTTTTCATTTTGGATTAACTCACTTCAGCTATAGGTTCCAAATCTAATTTCCAGTCAACCCCCAGAAGAAAAGGTCTGGTATTCAGAAAGAATAATTGAAATCTGTCCTCCTCATTTTACTTGAAGTATCAACTCAGAGAGACGTTTCTGGAAAACTCTGAGGAAGAGATTATTAATGTTTTAAGAGGCAAAAGAGAAGATAAATTAGAAACTAAGTGACATTGTAATGAAAAATAATGGGGTCTTCCAGTAAGGAAACATGAGCCACATGAAGAGGTGATTTCCCCTCTCTTGTCTAAACTATCCTATCCCTTTCCAGTTTCTATCCACTTCAGTTACTAGATTCATGCTTTAATCCCTACAGATGAAATAATGGAAATAAAAATGACCAGAGGACTTCTGAAGAACACTTTCAAATCTTGAATTTTATTGTTTCTGGTTGCCACCAAAATCCTTCTCTATCTACTTGTCATCTCTAAAGCTTATTGATATATGATCTTTTCTAGCCCCAATTCCAAGTCAGCAGTCCGCTCTTCAGCTTCCTTGGTAACCAACTATTTTCTGTTTTAGTTTGTGAAACTTGAGCAAAGTTCACACATTAACCTGTGTTCTCTTGGTTGTGCTATTCCCTCCTCTCACACAAAATCCAAAACAAAAATCCTTATACTGATAAACTTCTTTTCCCTTGAACTCTCATGACATAATAGCTGGTCTCCACCTCAGTTATAGGGTGGAGTTAACCTGCAGTGCGTTAAGGTGCACTTTGTGGCATGTCCTCTCCACTCAAGATTACTGCCCTATTTTGAAGCCTAATGCCTTACAAGCACTACAACAATAGTGAAGGACCCACTTCAGCCTTTTCCAAGGGCTTCTGAATAGCCAGTGCCTTGTCTGTTGTAGATGCTATAGATCTTAAATGTAATCAGGTAGCTTTGTAGTTATTATAGCAAAAGGTATCAAATGAACACAGCCTTCCCAAGAAGCTCTAAGGAATCCAAGGTCTTCTGCTAAAAATAAATTTTGTTCTTATTAAGCATCTTATCTGTTCTTTGATAATACAATTGAAAAGTTGAACCTGTCCCATTCGCAATATGGAAAAGATTCTAAGCACTGAAATCCTATTGGTTGCAGGAAATCAGCTGCCTTAAGGATGGCTTACATAGTTCTCAAAAACCAGAGTAATATCTTGTTCCACTTGCATGAGTTGTGTTTTTCTTCTGCCTCTTATTTGCATTGAGACACTGTTAATTTTGTAGCCTCATCTTAATATGGGATATAGACACACATTTTCTGAAAATGATGTGTATTCATGACAGTTAAGCATAGTAGAAATAAAAGATTAGATTAATCACTGGAAGTGGAAAATGTGAGTTTCCCACCTTCCTTCTTTCCTGGTAGCTTCTACCTTGCTACAGCCATTATATTAGTTTAATCATTTCTGCTTACTGGCCAGGCTGGTACTGCTCTCAAAGGGCTATACTCTAGACAGTTAAGTTCAGCTCCAATCTTTCTCTTAATCCAATTATCTACTTCTCTCCCATGTAATTTAAATCATAAGAGTTTACACAAGTTACTGGTTTTTATAAAGTCTACTCTGAGCAGAAGAACCATTTCCTTTGTTTCCTACTAGTCTGTAGTGTACATCAGAACAGGATATTTTGTCTGTAATGTATACATCAAAACTTAAGATTTCTAAGGAGAATAATTATTCAAAGTCAACTAAAAAGGTTGTTTTTAAAAAATTCTAAACATTCTAAATGCAGGCACTGAAGAAAAAGAAAACGAGAAAAACAACAACAGCAACAACAACAAAAACCGTAAAATATTCTCCTAGAAATATTTGAGTGCTTATTCAATTTCTTTCTGATGTATAGCATAAGAGAAATGCACATTGCCCTGGGTCAAATGAAACATTCTTGGTTCACTTGACAGCTTTTTCTTCCTTCCCTGAAAGAGCAAAAATGTTTCTGATTAACCCTACTTAAAGTCACTCTATTCTCCTATATAATATGATTTAATTTTACCATTTGACTAACTCAAAAATCTAATTCTAATGCCAACTTCATTGCAATAAAGTCAATGCCTTAAGTTTCAATAAAAGAACAAAAATGGAAGTTTCAACTCTTAATAGTTGATTTTTAGAAATATTTCAGTAGATAGGAGAGGTGTTACAGTGAAATCCCTAACAAAAATGTCTGTCACACCAGTCATGTGTTCCATCTTCTTTTACCAGACCAGACTGCTAGCTTTTGAAAATGGACACAAGCAGAAACTTGTCTTACAGGTAAATTTCCTTGATATCCCTGTAATTAGAGGCTCACAATGTCTTGAAAATAAAATCTGCTACTGGAAACTCTAATTATGGTAACACTGAATTATTACACAGTTATTTCATTATTTCTGTGTTTGCTCTTCTGTGGAGCTCTTATCGGCACAGACCTTTTAGCTCAATTACTTCTCTTGATTAGTTTTAAACGAATAGTAAATGCTATTTGAACAGACTAACATTCTCTTTGTTATATCATTTCTAATTTTGTATGTCCTTTCTGAAGCCCATTTCCCACTATGCAGTTTCAATCCTTTCAGTACTCTGCCTGGTGCAAACTTTGTGTCATGTGTCCTGTGAGAATATGGGGGTTCAAAAATCTTTGATTAGGAAGCTAGAATTGTTTCTTCATAGAACTTGGATCATAATGATTATTTCAGAGCTACACTTAGAAAATGAATGTGCATTGAAGCACCAATAATTTGAAGACATAAAGAAATGATTTCAAAGTTATTAAATTAGACTGATGTTTACACAGCTTAAAAATTGTGTTTTCCTGAAGAAATTACATCATAAGTAGTTCAAAAACCCTATCAATTACAAATGCCAGTCAGGGAATAACAAAGTCAAAGGAAGCCTTGTTCTTAACCTAGCATACCCCTTGCTAGGAGCTATTTTCTTTCTCTGGATGCTTTCAGCTCATATTTCCACCTTACCCAAATCATTACATCAACTGTATACTGAAAATGCCCAAGTAACATGGTTAAAAATGCAATTTCATCTTGTTTCTAAGCTCTAGGTGTAGCAGTTTCTGAACAGGACTTTAAACAAATGAATTTCCAAAGCCACTCATGCAATTACCTTCCTTATATTATAAGGTAATTCACAATAATTAGGAAGGCTATTCTAACTTATAAAAAACACAAATTCCTGTTCTAAATTCCAGTCTAAAAAGAAAACTCACCGAGAAGTATAGCACTGATTAAGAAAGAATTTATTTTAAGAAAATCACACTTAAAAAAAAACATTTCTCAGTTAATCAAGGCTTGCAGCTTGAAATTGCACCAAGTTCTACTTAATCTTTCACAGAAAGGTTCATAATCAGGCTAAGCATCTGCACTGGAACTGCAATCTAATGTCATAAACCTTTTCAAAAAGGGTCTCTTCAAATGAAAACAACTGCAAAATATGCTTGGAGATGAGATCAAAGTTCATCTGAAGAAGTGACAGTGAAACGAAGAAGTGCTTTTTTTCCAGGGAAGTCAGAAGGCAGGAATAAGAAATTAAACATCACAGTCTGCTTCTTTGCAAGGCACAGTAATTTGATAATTTATAAAGGTAAAAGCTGCAAAAAGCACCCATCTAAGAATCGCTGATGTACACAAGAGTAAACCAATTCATTTATCCAGTAGGAATGTATCTGGGATGAAGCAATTCATAAGAAAACCAGAGAACATTGTTTACTAAAGCAGGCAAAAATGAAAACTGTATAGGGATGAAGACAAATATGACTACTGATGTTTGTAACTCAACAAGCAATGAAAGGAGCCAAACAGCAGTGCATGTGTTGGCAGTGCATAGACTTCTAAACTAAAGACTTCTGATTGAGTTCTAAACACATGTAACACAAAACAAATAGAGGCACTTAAAAAGGGACCTGTGGGAATATAAGCTCAATGAATTTGAAACAAGCTGTTAATAAAGTGCTGTCTCCACTGCAGCCATATAACAAAACCAGTTGAGAAGTATATCCATGTTAATAGTTAACTAAGCATTTGCAATTTAAGCCACACATTTAAAAGCCAGGGTGGTGTACTGGTGTGACTACCCACATAAACAAAAACCTGGTTAGAACAGAGCAATCAGCATGGTTTTCTGAAAGCCAGCACCGCTCTTAAAAAGGCAGCACTCCCACAGAACTACACATACAAGGTTTCTCAGCAAATTAGGGATCAAAAGTGTTGCCTGTTTAACTTAGGCAAGCATTTAAGTTCTCTTATTTGTCTTAAAAGTAGACGAAAAAAAGAGTCAACTAAATTCAGCCTTACTCAGCATACCAGCATGTTGGTGGGTATCTGAAACTACTCACACAAACATCAGTACCATCAGGAATATCAGTGACAACTCTAATCTTTGTCTCACAACAAGGCAATAGCATTCAAATTACCCATGGTTTCTTCAGTCAAGCCTCTCCTTCCACTACTAAGCTACTAGTTAGCAAGAAGGTAGTAAAAGAAGGGAAGCAGCTGAGATAGCTGTCCCCTACAGCACGTCTGGTAGTTACAAAGCCTGGTCTTCTTGTATGTCAGTTTCTGACAAATCATGAGCAGAAATAGACAAGGGAAAATGTATATGTGTGTCTCTGTATTTAAGAGAGAAAACGCAATGCAATATCAAAGTTGTTTGGTTTTATTACAAGTAACATAGCAGGCATTACAGCAAAAGCATTTCCACTATTATGTATGTAGCAACCTGTCAGCACCATACTGCAGCACCTAATTAGCCTGCTACTTTTTATCCACCTTCTGTTGTATTTTAATTTACCTCTATAGTTGGAGCATTAAAAACAGATCTGGAAGGATCTGTCGTACTCTCAGAAAAAAGAAATGATAAGCCTCAAGTATTTATATTATACAACATATACTGATGCTATCCATTCTTACAGCTAAAAAACAAACTGCAGACTTTTTTGCTTCTAATAAAGTTTATTTTTGGAAAAAAAAAAAACAACAAAAACTTTATATATTCTGTGTAATTCACATTGCTTTGACATACAAATCCATACATCATATTGTTCTTTCACATGAAAACAAATATGTTTGTTCTTCCATTGACTCAATGCTACGAGGAAATTGATGCAATTTAAAACTATATAACTTGAAGCGAATAATTTAATCCTCCAGAATTTTCTTATTGGAAAAAGATAATTGCATAAATAAATACAGCTGTTTTCCATCAGGAAAATCAGCAGTGTTGCAATACAATATGACTACTGGTGAAAATGCAGTAGTATTTTTTCCTCTATTGCAAACCTGATTCAATTTGAAAGCATGTACACAGATTATTTCCAAATACTTAAGCACACTCTGCAGGCAGCTCCTAAACAGCCCTAAGAGGTACTCTATATTTTTACCTACACAGAGGCTAAAAATCTGTCCAGTTACTTAAGCACTCCATGATCAATCAAGAACTTAGATCTCATGTTTGACAATTGAGTAGTTGACACATCACTGTATGCACACCCTCTTTCCCCTTTTAGCTCTGTCACAGCATTGCAGTATGTAAGCATTGATGCAGTCTGGTTTAACAAAGGCTTTCTGAGAAAGTGAGAGCCAGATTGAAAAAATAAATGATTTTACTTCTCTCAATGGTTTTGCACATTTTTAAATGTCTCTCCTTTTGTGAAGAAGTTTTATAAAAAATAAATAAAATGGTTCTGCCACTAATGCAGGCAGCATAACTTCTATTCAGACACTAGGAAATTTTGCATCTGGAAAACAAGTGCATGATATAAAAGTGATTCTCCTTCACCCCCTATTATTTGAAAGATTCCTGTAGGATCTGGGGACAACATATTTTCAGGCATTCATCTTAAGTGACAGGGATTTTTCTTGGATATTAATGTTCTCCCCCACTCCCCACAGAATTTCTAAACGGTTTTAAAATCTGATGTATTTATTAATACTGCCTTAACAACAACAAAGCCCCCACCTGCATGTAGTAGCTCAACTTTAACCCTCTGTATTCTGCAAAGTCATTGTTACTCTGGTTCTTCTGGTCACAGAGAAGGATTCCGTGCTGGAGAAATTCAGAATATTTAATGCAAGCAGCAGATGGGAGCAGAAATGGATGCCAAAGATTTGGCAACGTTCTTGATTTTAATTTAATCACAGAAAACTTGCCTCTGAAAGTTGACTGTTACACATGCTTCACAACGCAATGGAAATGGCATTTCAGGCTTTTCTGCTTTAACATTTGTTCTCAGCTGTTCATGCTAAAGTGATTCAAAAATCAGTTACCTGTTTTTCTTAAACAAGCCAACAATTACCATTTTCTTAAACAAGCCATAATACTAGGATCCTTTTTCAGCAATGTTACACCCGCACCAATAATGCTATGCAGTTGCCCACTCTACTGCTGCTGTACTCTGTAATCTGCAAAGCAGGAGACATACTATCCTGAATGGTTTGTTATAAAGGGGCCTTGTTTTTTTGGTACCACATTCCACCAGAGTAACTTCTCCTGTTATTCAGGATTTCTCTACTTTCTGACAAGGGAGCAGGACAGGTTCAGAAAAACAGTAGCCACTTAGGACACAGCATTTAAACCTTGAATGATTAGCAAAGCAATGATCTACATCACCAAAACATATATTACACGTGCAGTGTCATAAAACTTTAAATTTTGGTGAGCTCATGAAGACACATTCACTTACTAGCTTGATCATTTGGATCTGCACAAACTAAGAAATTATAATACACTGTCATAAGTTGCTAGATGTAACAAACCAGGTTTTCAACCCACAGAAAATGGGTTATTCTATTCCAAAAACCTTTTTATTGTTTTTCAGTAGTATCACCTGATAACAGTGTTGGAACATAATACACATGTAAAGGGAAAAAAGAAACAGTAATATGAAGCGGGATATTAATAAAAATGAGGAGTGAGAAGATGCATCCATGAGTGAGAAAGCTTCTTAGCAACATGATACAGAAATGAAAATGGTGCTGCTCATGAGGCAAGAAAAAAGCTTCTTACTGAAGAAGTATCCATCTTCAAGTAATAAAAGCACTTTTTTAAAATGCTTAGGGCAATGTACTTAGTTAAAAGTGTTGGCACTTATTCACTGCTGATAAGTCAATTATGAGGTAGAAACTATTTTTGAACACTGTAATAGTTAAAAGGATATTCTGCCCTAAATGCACTTCAAAACTATGACCAGTTATGCAGGAATAAAATTCAAAGTCTGTTCCAATTCTTGTAAAAATCAGTGCAGCTGAAAGACTTAAATGAAAATAACAAGAGTAGTATTTTGTATTTCCATAGTAATCATTATTGAACAATGTTATGAGTCACTTATGCATTCAAAACACTTCCAGAATTTTGTTATCCAGCATCTGAGATACAACTAAATCTTTGGCAAACATCTAATCAGTACCATGCAACAGGCACCTTTGTGTGATCTTCACAGACACATCTTCCATTTCCACAGTTTCCTATCTCCAAAGAATGTTGGCTTTAGAAAATATTACTTCTGAAAGCAGTTAATTACCTTTTAAATATTTTATCCCAGTTCAGCAGATGTGGCCAGCTATGTGACATCCTTGGAGATGAATGAGGAATACTGTACTGACAAGACATCAGGCTGTAACTACAATAGGAAGCTAAGAAAGGCCACATAGGAAGATGAAAGCTTGACCATTTGCAAATAGATGAGGATTTGTCAAGTGAGGCAAAGTAAGCATATGGTGAACAGTCACCATATAACTTGCAGAGAACCCAAACTACTAAAAAAAAGAAATCTGATACAGAACACTGCCTATGAACCTGTGGCGAACTGATGCCAAGATAGCTTCTTGCTTCATGAAGATTCAGTGAATATGATGGGATCACATCACTTACCAAGATATACAAAGCACCAGAAATTGCATAATACAAATGATACTACTGTCAATAAAGAATTCAAAAGCATTCTAAGAGTTACAGACAAAGTTTTTGTAGACAAAAAGCAAAATTGATAACAATAAGGCAGAAGAAGAATTATCCATCACTTTTATCACACTGCTCACTAGACAGACAATTCATATGTATCTAAAAGTGCTAATGAAAGGTCAAAGGACATTGTTATCATGTCAGAGGAAGGGAAAGAAGAAAACTCAAAAAGACCAAGCCTACAATCTATGCCTTAAGACAGATCTCAAAAGGAGACTTTTGTCATTTGGTTACTGGATTAAAAGATACAAAAGCAAAGAGTAAATGCACTTGCAGTATAAAAGAACATAGAACTTAAGACACTGCCTTAGAAGAACCAAATACGATGAAAAAGAAAGACCTGGAGGTACTAATGACTCCAAATATTTCCTATGCCTTAGGCAACAAAAGGTTATGCTTAAAGGTCTTAGAGAAACAGAGGGTATTTACGCCTTCTTGGTACCTACCTCCTATATGGGAAAGTTTTCTGGAGATTAATTTCCGAGTAAGAAAGTAATTGAAAGAAAATCATAGATATTTTCATTGCATAAAAGGTTAATGCTCACAATGCTGATGCCTCAATCCAAAAGAAACATCAAAAAGGAGCATGATTAGTGAGTCTGAACAGCTCTGGAGAAAACTAGAATTGAGAGATAAAATCAAAGCAAGAAAATAAGTCAACTAAAAATAAAAATCCTATTAACATACTTGGAAATTAAGGCACCTCAAAATTTTGAGGATGACCACAAGGATGCCACAACATAGAAAAGAGTACTGCAAAAATGACTGCATTTTCTTTGAAATCTGATATGAACTGATACTGTTCTGTGTCCTTGATATAAACCGTTGTAAAGACTAACTGATTAGTAGACTCCTTCATTATTTTGGTGAGGCATATTTTGTGTCAATAGACACTGATCCAGATTATTTTTTACAGTTACAGAATTGTACCTTGGGTAGGGTATGAGTCATCATTACCCTTTAGAAAAGTAAAGACCGGAGGAGGGAAACACCCTAAATATCTGATGATACTGTTTGTTTCCCAAATGGGAAAAACTTGAGTTGAGGATTTGATTCGACAACCTTAAAGATTTTCTTAATTTTGTGAGGAGACACATCTTGAGATTCCCTTACATGAGAAGGCCAAGTACCATACACACACATCATAGAATGTTTTGAATAGGAAGGGACCTTTCAAGGTCATCTGGTCCAACTCCCCTGCAATGAGCAGGAACACCTATAGCTAGATCAGGTCACTCGGGGCCCCATTCAGCCTGATCTTGAACATCTCCAAAGACAGGGCTTCCACCACCTCTCTGAGAAACCTTTTCCAGTGCGTCACCACCTGTACTGTAAAAAATTTTCTCCTAATGTTCAAACTAAATCTCCTCTCTTTCAGTTTGAAACCATCTCCCCTTGTCCTGCAAAAGAGTCCGTTCCCTTTCTTCTTACAGCCTCCCTTTAGGTATTGAAAGACCATTATCAGGTCTCCCTGGAGCCTTTTTTCAGCCTGAACAGCTCCAGCTCTCTTAGCCTGTCCTCATACGAGAGATGTTCCATCCGTTGGATCATTTTTGTGGGCCTCCTCTCGACACAGTCCACATCTCTCTTGTACTGAGGACTCCACATCTGGATGCAGTACTCCAGGTGTGGCCCCACTAGCACAGAGCAGAGGGATCAATTCCCTCAACCTGCTGGTCATGATTCTTTTGATGCAGTCCAGAATACGGGTGGCTTTCTGGGCTGCAAGGGCGCATTGCTGGCTCATGTCGAGCTTCCCATCCAACAGTACTCCCAAGTCCTTTTCGGCATCCTTACATCCCCCAGCTTATACCGATAGCGGGATTTGCCATGACCCAGGTGCAAGACATTGCACTTGGATTTACTGAACTTCATCAAGTTCACCTGGACCCATTGCTGGAGTGTGGTCTCTCACAATGGTATTCCATCCCTTGGATGTGTTGACTGCACCACAGATTTTGACATCATCCACAAACTTGCTGGATGTGCACTTGATCCCACTGTCAGTGTCACTGATGAAGATGTTAAAGAGCGCTAGTCCTGTTAATGACCCTTGAGGGACACCACTCATCACTGATCTCCTTCTGGACTCTGAATCATTGACCACCACTCTCTAGGTATGATCTCACTACCTGCTCATCATCCATTGAAAAGCCCATCTAATCTGTATCTTTCCAATATGGAGAGAAGGATGTTATAGGAGAATGTGTCAAAGGCCTTATCTCATGTCCAGATAGATGATATCAGAGGCTCTTTCCTTGTCCGCTGATGCAGTTATGCCATCATAAAAAGCCACTAGGTTGGTCAGGCAGGACCTGCCCCTGGTGAAGCCATGCTGGTTATCCCACAAGGTTATCACCTTGTAGAATCATAGAGTCACCAAGGTTGGAAAAGAACTTCAAGACCATCCAGTCCAACTGTTCACCTATCACCAATAGTTCTCACTTGTTCCTTGAACACCTCCAGGGTCAGTGACTGCACCACCTCTCTGGGCAGCCCATTCCAGCACCTGACCATTGTTATGGAGAAGTATTATTTCCTAACATCCAACCTGAATCTACCCTGGCACAACTTGAGGCCATTCCCTCTAGTCCTGTCACTAGATACATGACAGAAGGGGCCGACTCCGAGCTCACTACAACCTCCCTTCAGGTATAGAGGGCAATTTGGTCTCCCCTGAGCCTCCTCTTCTCCAGACTGAAAAACTCCAGCTTGCTCAGCCACTCCTCATAAGGCTCGTGCTCCAGATCCCTCACCAGATTAGTTGCCCTTCTCTGGAACCCCCTCTCTTCCATATGCCTTAACATAACTTCCAAAAGGATCTGCTCCATGATCTTCCCCAGCACTGAGCTGAGGCCAAGAGATCAGTAGCTCCCTGCATCATCCTTTCTACTCCTCTTAAAAGTGAGCGTGAAATTTCCCTTTCCCCAGTCACCTTGGACTTCGCCTGACCACCATGATGTTTCAAATATCATAGAGAGTGACCTGGCAACTACATCAGCCAATTCCCTCAAGACTTTGGGATGCATCTCACCAGGACCCACCCATAGTTTTGTGGATTTTCAGGTTCCTTAAGTGGCTGTGAACCTGATCTTCACTTACAGTGGAATGGGCAATGCTTTCCCAGATCCCACTTTCCAAATAATCTGCTTGAGGGCTTTGTGTAGAGCAGTTGCTCGTGAAGACTGAGGCAAAAAAAGTTGTTGAATACCTCAGTCTCGGTTTTAAAGTAGTCATGTAGTATCTAAATCAGTTTGAAAGTCTCTTCTCCCAGCACTAGGGGTGTTTAATTCCTACTACTGACAAAAACACTGCGTAACAACAAACACCAAGTACCACTTCTGTTTCTGAAACTTTCATCTGTGCAATAACAATTGCACAGAGCTACAACACAGCACTGTGGAAAGAGAACAGGAGAGAGGTAAAATATTTCCAAGCAATTAAATGAACAAGGAAGATTCAGCTGCAAAGAGAACTCAAAGGTCTATAGGAGTGGCATGTACAAGCTGAATAAGCACCAGTTGTGCATCACTTCTCATGATACAAGAATTGCAAGTCAAACAGTGTTGGCAGGCAGCAGGTCAAAAATAAACAAGAAGAGGTGCGTTGTTTTTTTTCCCCCCACATAACATACAGCTTAACTGGATTTGTTGATGACAACAGCCTACTTACATTCTAAAAACAAACACATTTCATGGATAAAAGCATCCATCAATAGCTCTTAAACTCCAACCTATGATCTTTAATGCAGAAAGTACCTGTGATGCAGTTGGCCAGGAGCTGGGAGAGTATATATCTGGGAGAGCATATATCTGGAAATAACTCGGTATTAGAAGACCTATTCCAGGCTGCTTATGAGCACATGCAAACTAGCAAAGCCTCAAGTTCAGATGGTCAGGAATAAAGACGTCACCAGTTGATACTTAGAACCTACTGTTCATTGTGTCTCACTGAAGAGTTAGCCCATCTTTGAAACTTTTCATTTCACAGTATACAATGAAGTCACTAATGAGGGTAAGAGCACACAAGAGAATTCTTCAAATGGACATTTACACCTTGAAAATCGATTCCTGTAAAAGGACAAAGCTCCTGTACTAACATAGAGTTATTATTATGTATAGAAAACTACTATCGATTTAACTCAAAAATTCTGCATAACCTTTCACAGGGTGTACAGCAGATAAAAACTTCTGCAGATTGAAGTGATTAGTCTGCATACTACTGAGCTGTTAGTTTCTGAAGAATAAGTTTCTGAAGAATAAGAAGAAAAAAAAGAATTGTGCTTAAATTACTTCTAGGAAAGCAGCAGATCCCATTTGTTTTTATAAGGAGACAGGAATTAGAATCTTCCCATTGTCTCGACTCACAGTCTAAATCTCAGCACATATTCTTATGCCTTACTTCTGTCTTCCTGACATCCTGTATTTTTTGAGAGTGCTTTCTACTGCATTTTCATTTATTTGTTGATTCTGAGACTACTACCTCCAACTTAAAAAGCATGTTCTTCAGATATCAGCCTTCAGCCTTCTAATGGGGTAGATGCACAGCTAATCATTTATAACGTTGCATTTTCAGAGATCCTTCACTCCTGTGATAGAACAAAGCACCTCAGCAATACTGAAGTGTTGTGGTTTTATGATGCTTGTTATCAATATTCTACATCATAACACCATGTGAAGCACAGAGAATTAAAGTGTTAATAATCCAGTCCCATGGACTGACAACTTACTGGATACCTGGTTCTCAGAAGAATATACAAACCCCAGAGGACTTTGTGTTCAGAGGGGAAGATAAGTCACAGAAGGAATTCATGGGATACTCTCTCTCTCACTGCTTGGCAGTGCATGGGTGTGCTCCCCAGCTGTGCATCTCCAGCTCAGAATAAGGCTTTTGGTTTTGGACACTCTCACTCTCATTTTATTTGATTTATTGGCTTCAATTCCAATTATATTGTATTCTATTGTGTTATCTGGCATTCCAATATCATATTAAGTAAAATTAAGTTTCCTCTTTAGATTGTTGCCTCTGTTTTGTTTTTTGGGAGGCCCAGCTCCCATCTCCCTACCTGCCCTTTTTTCTCTTTCCCTTTTTTTTGGGGTTGGTAAGCCTGCAGGCCTTCTGCCCCTGTCATGGACACAGATTGATCTAGATAACTCCATGACATGAAGTTATTTATGTGTTTTAAAACACTGGCAAGTTTAGTCTTGCTGTAAAGTTTGGATCTCTTTCACAGGTGCAGGAAGGTCTGAGTCTCTGCCATCCCACTGAATTTCAGTTACATCCATCATCACTCAATGCTTCAAAATCCAAGCTCTGAATTTGCAGTATCATTACATTTATTACCAATAATAAGCTGTACAACAGATGGCTTTCTTCTTTGGGTCTGCTTTGCTACTAATAACTAGGTAATTTAATTCAAGCAACTTCCTCTTCCAGGCCCACTATCCTCCTCCCAAAAGGAGCAAAATCTTTGTACTGATGGATTGTATTCAGCATCAATATACAAACTACATGTGAGACAATGCTGCCATATGACCAGTTGGTACCTGTAAAATTATTCTTTTATATATATATTTCATAGTAAAAACACTTTATTTGGACTTGTGTAACAAAGTGATTCTATAGCAAGCATTGCCACTACGGTTATAGAATTCAAATTATAAACTTCCTTAAAAACCATGACTTGGCTTTGATCCCAAGAAAATGCCACGTGCAGTTTATTTTCTTAAAACAAGCTCTTTCCAACCTTTTCATTTCATCACAATGTTCTCCTAAAGCCTTCACTAACTGCAAGTTCCTCTGGCTTCATAGTCAGGGAGAAAGCTCTTGTGCAAGAGGGCAGGACTTCTCTTCCAAAGAGCACTTGCTACAGCAATGACTTTGGAACCAGACTGATTGTATTATGAGCGCAGAATCTCAATTCATGAAAAAAACGTGTTCTTTTGCAAGGCCATTTTGTGTCACATATAAATTCTCCAATTATGGTATGCAACCAACTGATTTTTGTTGTTTTGGCAGCAGAATTGGAAAAAAAAAAAAAAAAATCAGTGCGGATATTCATGTTGAAATGCAATAAACATTTGTTTAGTCTTGGTGTATGAAATTAAAACACCAAAACACTTACTTCAAATCAGACAAAAGAAAAGTGAAGTAAAAATTAAAGGAAACAGAGATTAGGCTCATGAAAGAGGATTTTCCTTGTTTGATCAGGACTGTACGAAACAAAAATATTGCCACTGATCCTACTACCATTAGCTAGGCTAGATACAAAGTGGAAAACAGTACAATAAATGTTTTTTGAGAAAAAAAGTTGGGCATATTTTAGGTGGTCTCGGGCAGCTGCTGGACACCAAGCTTTATTGACCCAGACCATGACATCAGTATGCTGCAGAACATAGTCTTGAGTTTGATAATTTATATTAAAAAAAAAAAAAAAAAAAGGACAAAGGTCCTATATAGCTCTCCACTATATGCCTGTCTAAATCCATCTGAAGAGAGAGACGTGATTGAGAAGGCAGATGGAAGAGAAAAGAAAGAAAGGAAGAGAATACTCCAGTCTGACTGTTAAGTGATATCACTACAGCTTCATTTGCATTATTTATATGTTATACATGGCTTTTAATTGTTTGTTATAGGTAAATATAACTATTATGCAAAAACAATGCTTGCTTTTAAGGCCTCATTATCAAAACAGACACCAACTATAAACACAGCCTGCTTAGAAAGGTGCTGAATGCATTGAGAATATTGCTCCTCTCATCTTTCCTTGAAAAGCACCTACCACCAAGAGGCTCAGTGTGAGACAGGTGCAGTGAAGAACACATCTGAAAAGCATGTGTGTATTTTTAGAGCTCTTACTTGATGTTTTAAGGCTGGACTATAAGTACTAGTCATTAGATTGTACTACTGGATTAAATTTTGTATTTCAGAGAAGAACAAAAGGAAAGAAAAATATTAAATGTTTTAAACAAACTATTGTGAATATGTTTATTCCATATTTCAATTCCACCACCACAGGAAGTTGTTACTTATGTTCAATAGGTAAAGCAATACATTTTGTTCCTAGCAGTAATCAGACATTTGGATTTGTGTTCAAGCTACTGTTAATCTCTCACTGTAGCCTGAAGTCAGAAGATGTAGGGAAAAGCCAGGAAGAGTTGGGAAAAGTTATTATTACAAAGTAATTATTATTACAAAAGTACAAAATGAACACGTTATGCAATTTTTTTTTTTTAATGAAAGCTAGGTACGTATGCCTATATGTGTGTATGTAGATACATTAATTTATCTTGAATATAATAGATTCGGGGAAAAAGAAGAAACGAAGCTTCAGACTCTGGCCTTAGGGCTGAAGAGACTAAAGTTGGATAAAACCTTCTCTCTCATAATGACACATTCATAGCAGGGAAGATAGAATCTGTCTAAGAAAGACAATTAATGGACTGAACAGTTCTCTGCCAAGAATGACCCCAAAACATGGGATGCTAGCAATAAAAAGTAGAAAGGCAAAAAAAAGTATTATTAGTGTCAGTTCCCTTCTTCACAAATATCACATTGTTATACTTAAGACTGTTGGCCAGTAGTTCCACCCTGATTCCTGCAGAGAGGACTCAGAAGGGGTTTGGCTTTGCTTTCACAATAACATTCTTCACACACCTGGGGCTCATCTCTGCTTCCATTCAAATAAACAGGAATTTGTCCACAGTCTTATAAAATTTGGGTCTGTGTCTTGAAAATAGTTACTTCAAATTAAAAATAAAAGTTTGAGACTTGTTAAGTAATTCCTCACCTGCACTCTTCTACTCTGAATGGGGAGAAGGGGAAGAAAAAAAAAAAAGTGAATTGTTTCTTTTACCCAATATGAGCTGTTAATTTTTAAACACAGTTCTATTTATGAGGCTCCTAAAAAGTGAATACCAGTAATATATGATGTGGGCTAGTTTCTTACATAAAGTATACAACTTTACGGTCAACAGATGAATGGCAGAGTTCACAGTCTTAAAAAAAAAGAATAGGAATGAAAAATAGCGCTAAGAGCGACTCAATTTGATCTTTGCAGCATTGCTACTTTTCTAGCAATAGAACAACTTCTGAACTGTTGTAAATCACAGATTAGAAGTAGAAAAGCATTGAGCCCAAAGGATCCGTTTCATTTGCCACTGCACTGGCTCATACCTTGATACCCCTGCACTGGTTGCATAGGTATTGAGTTACTTCACATGGGAATTCACCCATGTGAAGTAGATTTGCCCAAACACAGAAGAGAGCCTGCAACGCAAAGCAATAATTAACAGTCTCTGACTTGTGTATATAGAATCTTCTTGCATAGTTGGCTTCTGCGGATTGTTTATTCTCTGGCTAGAATCCAGCTTTCTAAATCCCTGCCAATACTACTTCTAAGTATGAAAATTCAGCAGTGTCTTAATCAGGGAAATACTGCTGTGTCACTACACTTTATAACAGGATTACAATGAATTACTCAATCTCCACACAATCAAAAAAAAAGATAACAAGGATGATTATACAAAACTTACTTCAGAAACATTGTTCCAATATGGAGAACAGCTGGAACCCAACTCTCTCATGACTTTTCAGTTCTAGCCCAGTATGTCAATGCTCAGTATTTTCACTAAACCAAAGATGCAACTAGTGCTTTATTCACGTTAGAGCTCCTATATGTCTGTATCTGTAAGTGGAACTTAACACTTGGTACAATTAAAAACATTAAGAATGAGCCATAACATTTTTCACAAAAGATAGTGAAGTCTGTCCTATAAAGACATAATTGTTGAGTTTCCCATCATTTGGATAGTTTAAGTTCTCCATGAAGTTCTCACCATGTGGGTTAATGATATTTCTGCCTTTAGGTTTATGTTGCCTTTTATAACTTTACAGTATATGAGTCAATCAGGTTTGTATTCAGTTCCCTTACTGGGAGATATTTTGTGTGAATAACTTCTCATTTAATTTATTTCGGTAGCATTCCTTCCAAACTACACACCATGGTAATTCTGAAGAGACAAGACAGAAAGAAAAAAAGACAGAAAGAAGAAAGAATACAAGAATTCATCCTTTACCATGTAGAAAAAAAATCCAGTGTTTTGAATGTTATCATGTACTGAAAATTCATATTTTTCACTCAAGATAAAGTATCTAAAAAGAATAAAATTTCCTTGTAAAAGTTTACCTCTGCAGAACTTCCCCTATGTTTTTGAATAGTAAGATGAACTGTCTTGGAAGTGAGATAATGCAAAAGTGACATAATTTTCAAGTGTAAGTATTGTTGGTCAGAGGTTGACACTGCTAGTACTGAGTGGGGCAAGAATACAAAAATCTCTCATATTCTCACCACAAAGAAGCAAATCAGCACAAGATGAGAGATTACCAGAAGAAGCATGTTTAACAATGAAAGAAGTGTTCAAATTACTACAGGCTGAAAATGGTATGGAAAAATTAGTCCTCGTGTCTTCGTATTTGGGAATGCTACAAAGACAACATATGTGCAAAGTAAATGACCCAGACAACTACCTCCTTATACCTTGACAGTTTTGTACAGCACAGTAGCCCTCTAGCAACAAATTAGTGAAATACAGAGATTCTGAAAAGCTTTCATGGAGCTGCAGAGTTCTGCAGAATACTTTTTTTTTTTTAATTGCCTTCCTCCAATGGGTTCTAGGCACTTCACTCTAGGCACTCCCAGCCTGTAACTGAACAAGCATCTCTGTTACGTGAGCCATAGGAAATGCAGCAAAGATAAGATTAAGAGAAGTAAGGAAAAAAATAAAAAAGAGAAAAAGAAAAAAACTAATACCCAAATGTGAGAGGAGGACAACTGGTTAGGAATATGTCTGAAGTATCACAATTCCAGACAACAGGATGCAGTCCAAAGTTTCTCTTGGTGTCTTTCAGATGTCTCCTCCATCAGTGATGGGCCTTTTCCTTCTCCAGGTAAACAGAAATCCCTCTGCCTTTTCTCTCTGAGGTAGTGAATCCTTTGTTTAATGCCACTAAGTAAAATGTCACTGCTTTTAGATTGTATCAGGAAGGAATTCTAATGGACTGAATAGTGCCCATTAGAATAAGTGTTGTTGGTTTTGTTTTTTTGTTTTTTTATCAGTAACATGATCAAGACTCAATTGTTTCTCAGCACAGCCTGAGAGCTGGCAATCCTCCACAGTCCTTCTAGGAATGCCCTGAGGTTTGTTGCTTGCAATGCTTGGTCTGCAAGCATATTACTGTCGAGGGGTTTGAAGCATAAAACAATGCTCACTGTTATGCTCAGTGTTATAGTTTGGTTCTTTATTAGGAAGTTTCGTTCTAGCTACTGAAGTATGTTTAGGAACACAACTTGTTCCTATGGAAATTAGTGAGAATTTTGCCCTTGACTCCAAATAGAACGGGAACAGACTCCCTGTCTGCAACATCAGACATCCCAGCATAAAGTGACAAAATCGTGTGGGCCTGCTAAGCTTCACCACTGCGAAAAGGTCAACCTACAAATCAAGAGACTCAAAGGGAGAAGCACGAATGCCGCTGCTGGAGCTGCTGCACACACAGACGTTAGATCTCTCCCTGTTTACCTCCAGAGAACATAGAAAATCAGCACCTTAGCTTCCATCCTGCACAAACTGCCAGGTAGATCCACCTGTTGTTGTGCTCCAAGCCTGCAAGTGAAGAAATGAAGCAAAACAGCCCTACCATAAAAGCAGCGATGTTCTCTGCCAGCTGAAGATAAGGCATTCAGATGCAGCATCAGCATCAAAAGGACGTGATGTCACATGAAGTACTCAGTGGCTCCTCTGTAGACTTTCTACAGTGACAGGGGGCACTGAGGTGTACCTGGGCAATACTATCTGTGTTGCATGCTGGTACTGATTTCTTGGGGGCAGGGTGTTACTCCTCCTCATTTCCATTTTGGTGTGCAGTGTATGTGTGTGTAGGGTGCCGATAAAGGCAAAAATCTGTCCTGTACTGGGGAAACTGCTAATAGGTTAATTTGTCTTTTTTTTTTTTTTTTTTTTTTTTTACCATTATTAAAAAATAAAATCAGATTTAAAGCAAGTTAACTGCTCCAAAGGTTGCACTATGCTGTTCTTAGATTTTAAAGATGGTAGTGGATTCTCAAGTCTACAGGTTATTATCTGCCATATCGTATGTTCTGGCATTCAAACACAAACTGTTTGCCACGTGATTTTTGCTTCTCTCTTGAAACGAAACATCCTGTCTGAATCAGACACACCACAGACATTTCCAATCCCAGAAAGATGAACTCTTTACAACTGAGGCTAAGTAAGGCATGCAGATCATGAAGACTTAGAATCATAGAATCACAAGGTTGGAAACGACCTATAAGATCATCTAGCCCAATCGTCTCCTCATCACCATTGCCACCACTAGCACTAAAAGCATAACATAACGCTCGCACTCCACACTGGGGAATCTATAAAAGCCAGCAAATAGCTTTATTTTCAGGGCCTCTGAAAACAGATTGTTTTATTTGGCATTTCTGAAGCAGTAAGGCAGCCCAGACAACTCGCTCTCAGGTCTGATTCTACTTGTGCCAGGCTTCTCGTGACCATTAACGCCACTGTTACTACCCACAGCCCTAGCATCTGCACATGTATTTTGAAATGTCTGTCTTCACAGACCTTATGCCTTCCTGAATTTTTAAGTCCTTATAAGCTTCCATGCATTCGCTTCTTTCATGTAGGAGTCCGTATCACACCCAGTGGGACCTTGTGAGAAGGAAGTTTTGCCTTTCCCTTCAGAGTTCCTATAACTTATATTGCAGTGATGTACAAATTAATCACTGGCTGAGCCCTACAGCCACTGAATTCCATTGTCTGAGCAACAAAATTTGGAGGTAACAAATTTGAGCTGATGTACCCTTGTATCTATTTTGTAAGTAGGAAACAGATCCAGGTCCAAAATTTCCAGAGTCACCAGTGAATTTGCATGGGTCAACTTGCAGATTTGCAACATCAGGTGTTTTAGAGACCTGTCCTTTTCTCCACCAGGGATATCTTAAAAAAATCCTTTGGGCTGTTTCATATTTGTGCCTTAAAATTCTAGACGCTTTGAAATCATTGTACAGAATTCATTAAAAATGAGGCAAATAAATGAAAAGATAGAAGAGAACTTTTCTAGATCTACGTATGTTAAAGTTCTCATTTTTAAAAGGAATAAAATGAACAAAGTAGAAGAGCTTTACTTCACCTTCCAATAATTTGCAAAAATATATTCCTCGCCTTATTTTATTTTTTTCAGTTAAATCCTGACAAAAGAAGTCAATCTATTATCTATAGCAGAAATGTGATTAGTTAAAAAAATCAGTTCTCATCTGTAAACCTTTTTTTTGGAAAAGGACCTCAGCCTAAAAGCCCAGTTTATCAGAAATCTCCACTATCCATTAGGAGAGTAATTTTGAAAAGACCAAACAAAAAAGTTGTAGCTGGATTTACCCCAAGTATATCATATTTTGAAGTATAAACATTCTTACAGTAGTTTATCGAGAGCATAATTAAGCTCCCAGCTGGAATAATACAGTGACAGCTCTCATACCTGCCTAATGCTATTACTTACTGCTGTTATATGAAGCTGTGTGCTTTATAAGCTTGAAAAGGATACTTGGAAACTCATCTGCCTTTCTCCCACCTGCAAACACAGGAAAAAGAGAAAGAATGAATAAATGAATAATAGGGATTCTACTTCATTTCTTTAGTGCTCGATTCTGCTGTTGATGAGCCTACTCCACCAACATGCAAATCTTAAATGCATGACTGCATTATTTTTACCTCCATAAGTCTAGTACATTTGCCCTGACAACAAACATACACATACAAGAAAAGCAAGAGTGAGCCACTACTCAAATTCTATATCCGTGAACTTTTTCTCCAGCAACAAAAGGAACAAAAGGGTCTCTAGCAATAGAAACAATTCCTCCATTATACCTTCACACTGATGTGTAACAATCTTACTGCCTCTCAGACAGCAATAAGTGTTCATGCAAACACCTCGGTGACTGATACAGGAAAAATGTAGCCTATCCATTCTCATTATTGTACTGCAGCAACGTTTTGCTGCTCTAGAGATCTGTCGGGGCACCATACCCGCACAAAACAAGATTTTACACTGAAGAACCTACACTCCAAACAAATAAGACTACAGATAAGTAGAGAGAATAGGGAAAAGATGAAATAGGGGTGTAAAGCAATATGCCCAAAGCAGATCAGTTACAGAGAAAGTAGCTCAACCATCTGCTGTATTTACTTTTTTCCCAAACCACCTGAAGGACTTCCAACACCAGAGAAACAATGCTAAGTTTACTTTTACATGCCAGTAAAGCTGAAGCAACATACAGCTTGAGCAATACATAGCTTGGAAATGAACGTTCCCAGAAGCACTTTAGTTTATTTAAAAAATACATAACCAGTACATTATAACCAAGTTACACTGGTGTAGTAAAATACAGAACCCACGTTATCATCTATACCTATGGGTTTAGTCTCCATATCTATTTGCTTTTTTCCTCTCTGCTTCTTCAAACAGAACACCTTCAGCAGTATCAGCTCATACAATTAGACATCTTCAGAGAATAGTATTCTCAAAAGCAACTATAGAAATCATGTAGACTTTATAGAAAGTATCTTTCTTGCCACTCTGTTATCAGTCTTAAGAAATACATATTTACCACCCTCTCATAGCAACTAGGGTCTCAGAAGTGAAATGGGATATCTTTTGTTCTTACTACTATAAGGAGCTTTACAGAAAGCATAATGCACAGAATAAAACCTGGCTCACTTTCTGTCTACCTGCATTGACTGCAGCACTAAGTAGTAAAAATTTAATAGTTCAATATAGAAACATAATTCAATGACAACTAAAGGAGATGAGATACTCAGATGTCATTTCTTTTTCTTTCTTTATGTAGGTTTGTCATTAAGTTTCTTCAGTAGGGCTGGTAATGGTCAGAAAGTCCTCAATTCCCAGAAGATATTTTCAGACATGTTTCACTGCCAAGCTGCTAAGAAGACAAGGTCACAGGCTTGATTCTTTAGAATATTTAAGTAAATGCTGGAAGCACAGTTTGCTGATATTAGAGAACACTAATGCATTAGGAATGAGGCATATGTTTTAGCACTTTGCTGAACAGAGCTTGGGATAGGCTCTTCCTCAGGGTATGAAGGAAATGCGTATTTTAGAACAGATATGGTTTACTCACTTGAAAGGAGCATTTCAGCAAAGAAATGTACACTTCCTACTGAAGCTCCCCTGCTATTCTAACTTACTACTGCTATCATCTCAGATTCTTATTGCCAAACATCAGTCAGGCACTGGTTAGGTTTAGACATGTATATCCTAAAACGTTTACACACTCCTTCTTAATGCTTCTATGAAGAATGCTACATATAAAACGTTTCTTGGAAAACTATGAAAACTGGTTGAATCATTTCAGATGTTTAACAACATACAGTTAAAAGTGTGCACTTATTCTCTCTCTCAAAAAAAAAAAAAAAAAAAAAAAAAGCTTCTTAGCCCCTTTTTGGTTGCAATTCTAAGACAAGTGACCAAGATTATCATTCAATTCTACAGACTTTTCTTTCTCTACTATTTTATCTCTTTCCTAGAGATATACTCTTTATCATAGTTGACATCTCTACAAATTTAAAACTGCCAAAGAGTTCCATTTCTACCCGAACCCGACACAGTTAACATAAGAAGGCTGTGACTGGTTGTTTGTGTAAATGGGATTAGAATTATTGATTTCAGCCGGATAATGACAGGACACAGCATCTTGAAGAGGTAAGGCGACTACCCTATATTAAATAAAGATAGCAATTAAAAAGAAAAAAAAGAAAAAGAAAAAAAGAGGGTGAGATTTGCACCTAGGTCATTACAGAAGAGGAACACAAAAGATGCACTTACTACTCATAACAAAACGATACATTCAAATGTAACAGTACTTCACCTCAGAAGAACCGTTTGCCTGATTAGCTCAGAGCACCACAGGTACCAGCAGGCAGCGTTTCCTCCCGTTAAGACCCCAGAGGTTACAGGGAAGTTAAGGACCTGTGAAGGTCACACCACAAGAAGGTGACAAAGTTACACAAGAAGTCAATAAGCCTATCCTCACTTCTGTGCTGCAGCAATAAACTACAGAGATCCCAGCACAGAGCCGCCCCGGGGGGAGGGGGTCAACGACACGCAAAGACAACGAACATCGCACTTCTCGCGTCTTGAAGAAGCGGAGCAAGTGACGATTCAAACTATGTTTTAGTCTGAGCTTTATGGCTAGAGAAGTAAAACAAACACTAAGAGATCTAGTGCAACTCACACTGCTGCTCAGTCCCGTCCGTGCATCGTTAAGGAAGGCACCGCAGCCGGGAACGCTGAACTGGGGCCGCGGATCGCTCCGCTTTTATTGCTTGTTTTTCTCCTCGGCGGCAAAACATGACAGTGGCACGAGTCCATCTCACGAACAGGAAAGAGACGAAGGCGGGCAAACAGATAACCCCGAAGCCTCAGAGGGGTCCCGTTGTCATGGAAACGAGTCACCGCTAATGAGCCTTCTAAGACGCGAGCGGCTAATACCTGAGTCCCGCAAATCAATATTGACTCACGAGCTCAGCGCACACACAACAATCCCGCTGCCAGCAGCCCGGCTCCTGGCCAAACCGACCAGCCGCCCTCAGCCGCTCGCACACCGCACAAAGTTTCCCGAGAGCGGCAGGTAGCGCCCGGGTGCCAAAAGGCAAAGCGCAACCCCTAAACAGCCAGAGCACCCCAACGCGCGGCCCGCTCACCTGGCACCCGGTCGCTCTCGGGGCACCTTTTCCCACGGTCGCTCGGGGAAGCCCCGGGGGCAGCGCTGGGCCGCTGCCGAGGCGGCACGTCAGAGCCCGAGACAGGGAACGAGGCGCTCCAGAGCCTCCACCTCCCTCCCCATCGCCCAGCTCCCCGTCCCCGCCCGCGTCCCCTCCCCCGCCCCGCCCCAACTAGCCGCTCTCCCTCCACCTGGGCCGGCTCTCCCACGCGCGGCCCCCGTGTGACGGGAGGAACGTCGGAGAGCCAGCCCCGCCTCTCCCCGCACCGGCTGCCGGCTGTGCTCGTCCCGCCCGCAAACTCCCCCCCGACCGGCTGGGAAGGACGGCCGGGCCAGGTGCGGCCCCTTCGACGGGGAACGGGAGGCGCTGAGCTCCGAGGCGGGACGGCGCCTTAGGGCGGGGCGCCGCCGCCAGCGCTTCTCCTCAGCCTTGCGGGGCGGGCGCCGCGCAGCCCCCTCCTAACGGTACTACAGGGGCGGCCTGAGGCGGACGACAGCCGGGCGCTGCTCGCTGACGGCGTGACTCCGGGAGACACAGAGGGTGCGCGCCGGTTTATGGGCTCACTTTGCTAAAAATGGCAAAGCCTCCCTCCGCCCGCCCTCCTCTTGTGCCGCAGTCGCTCGGCCCAACCGGAGGAGACGGCACTAAGCCATTGCCTCGGAATGGTCCCTCGTACGGATTCGATGTATAATAAAAGCTCTCTTTCATTTACACTTTAATGCGTAAACCGTGCAGAGCAGGGAGCTCCGCTGACGCTGTTGCGATGACTCATGCCCACCACATGTACATTATTTACTGTTTGGGGATGGAGCTACGTTAAATGAGGCAGCTGGATAACACAGTCTTCACGCTCTAACTGCTTTCCTACAGGCAGGATCTCTCTCCCTGACATATTTTGATTGATAGTCCCGGGTGAAGGTATGCTTTGGATATCCGAGCAAGTGAAGCGCACTTTTTGCATAGGTGTTGCACGCGGAAAGGAGTGGCTGCAGATGTACTTCTGAAATCGGGCAGCAATATATACTCTCACTTTCTTCACATCACCAAACTCAGCCAGTTGTTTAAATCTGTAAGCTGAATGATTCCAAACAGAAATCAAAGTCCCCTGTCATCTAGTACCAGCTTTTTGCAGGAGGATCCCTCATTACACAGCCGCATGAAACTAGGCTATACTGCCCCAGTGGGACTAATTCTACAGACACCAAATAAAACTCTATGACTAGGTGGGTGCTGCTGTTTTTTCATAAAGTAATTACAGAGCACAGGAATGGTGGACCAGCAGTTAACACGTTTGCTGTTTTTCCTACAATTTTGTAGTAGTGCTGATACCTCATTTTAACTTAACCTGATAGGACAAGAGCAATAAACTGTTTTCTATTTCTTCCATTTATTTTTCTTCTTAAGCAGATGGTAGCATAAAACCTCTCCCTGCATGGATGCAGATTCAAAGCCACTCTTGCGAGGTGCTCAGGCTTCAGACATTCCTATTTCTTTACTGGGCTTCTCTATTAGAGTGCCACTTTCACTCCATTTCATTGTCCTAAGAGACCAAAGGAAAAGCTTCTTTAAATAAGACACAAATGATTGTGGATTATTTATGCCTATGTCCTGAGGAGCAGACATTATAGAGTGTGTATATGCATGAGAGGAAAAAGCAGGGGGGAAGATGTGTATTTTTGACACTTTTTTGAGGACAGAAATACTGGACTTTTACTGACATGAGCCTTCTGCTGGTCAGCTCCCAAACCCATGGGGCTGAAGATGCAAATTAGAACAAGAAATGGAAATTAAATTCTGATCAGTACTAATTCCAAATGCAGTGAACAGTGATGCTGGCTCACAGATAACTTGGCTTACACAGAATGTCCCATCTATTAACTCCAATAATGGCAAGATCACACCTCAGGCTTTACAGCACAGTAATGATTTGCATGCACGAGTTATACATAAAGATAAGCATATGTGTAAGCCTTTGTGAGATTGACCCCAAGTTTCTCAAGTTGTCATCACTTAAGATCATGCTTTGCCAAACCCAACAAGGATGTATTGTTCCATACTTGCAATTCTGTGTGTTTTTATTTTCTGTGTAACTACTAGCATACGCACTGCTTTTTTACTATGCCATGTGAAGGAATCTTAATGATGCCCTATAAGCACAGAAGTATAGCATATGTCAGTATCAGATTCATTTGTGAAGAGGCTAATTCACCTTCGCTAGTACTTTAAATAGATTTCATTGGACTGTTACAACATGGAATGCACAGTGTTTCCACATTGTATTTGGAAAAGAGACTGTGTTCTAGTATTGTTTCAGTCATCTTTTATAACTCATCTTTGAGTATCATCTAGGGAGAACTTCCATGCAATTTTTTTGTGAGGCACTTGCATGCTAACAAGTTACACTCAGGGCATTAGATCCTACCAGATGAGAAGTGTTGACATCTGCAGAGAATTAATAATCAGAGTGCTGACTGCCAACAGGGAAGTCCAAACTCAGGTGGTTTGGACATGGCCCTGGCTACCACATGGTCCTGAATGATTGCCAAAGATATTTTTCAAAACCAAATGTCAAGGAAATGACTCAGGGACAGACCTCACTATTTCTCTTCAAGCTGTATATTCACGAACATGTGTATGTATGTGTATGTGCTGTTTGCAAGAAGAAACTGATACTTAACATGGGTGAGAATCAAAAACACTGGCATGTACTTCTGTTAGCTTTACTGGAGCAATGACTTTGGAAGGATTAGCTACAGCTGAAACATTTTGTTACTGTTTTAATTTGGTTAGATTTCTGAAAGAAACATCAAAAAGAAAACAAACATAAAATACCAATGGTAAAACAACATTCAGTGACAGTAGTGCAAACATGCATGGTCACATGATTTACAAAGGGGTAAATATATGCACAGATATGCACATGTACACAGATACACATTTATGCTTTCAAGCCCCTGTCTAGGGAAGCAGAAGGGGTCACAGCTTTACACTGTGCTGGTGATAGATCAAGGTAAGTATTTGTACTGCTAAGTTCACCTCAGAACACACCCTGTTGCCTGGAATTGGCATTAATCCTATAATCAAAGAAGGAAGTACATGCAGGGAGTGCAGGTCTCCATCTGATTGCCAAGCAAGTCAGACTGCAGCACTTCTCTCCCACTCACATGCACCCCAGGCAGGTGCTGTTCAGTAGGCAGCAACAGGAGGGGAACTATTTTTGTGAAGCAAATAAAAAATACTGGTTATTTCCTTGTGTAGATAATGGGCTATGCTACAGCACCTGACATTTAAAACCCATTAGCACTTGTCATAGAAATATTATGCAGTGGGTTGGTTATCCTGCAATAGCTATGTGGGACCATCCCCAGCCTAGCTTACATCTTTTCTTTCTTGTAGATACTTTTTGCTCTTTTCCACTGATTGACTAAGAGAAAATGTATGATTTTCATTGCTCCCAAAAGTTAGTAGATCTATCTGTGCTTTTTGATGGGGTTACAATGGGCTTGTAAAGCAGAAGGTAAAGAACTGGAACAGTGCTCATGTCTGACATTAAAAGCAAAAAGGGATCTTAGCCTTCTCTAAGTGCATCTTTTTTTTTCAGAGACGATACATCCTTCTGAATCACCCTGCATATGGCAGAGAAGGAACTGGTTCCAGAGGACTCAGAGCTAGACAGGACCACTCTGAGTTGGTGAAGAGTGCAGAAAGGGAGTAGAAAGAAAGGAATATAATTTGCTCTATAATACTGAAGCAGGTCTTTGTGGCCAGAGGGCCCAGCCAAACCTTCCAGTTCTATAAAAGAAGATGCAGCTAGATGCAGTTTTTGGACTTTGATATGGAATCTTTAATAAGAAAATAAAAGTGATGGAGAACAATAGCAAAGTAGAGTTACTCTAATGAGATGGAGAAATTTGAAAGGAAAAGTCAGCAAACACTGGGACGAGTTTTATATTCTCTACAATTGACATTTTAAACTACTGTACAATGTGTCTCAGCTAATACTTTTTCCAGAAGTTTCATTTTGTCACTGTTTGCTTCCTGACAGGGATTACACAGAGCTGGATCACTAAGCAGTGGCTACATTTCAGCTTCAATAAGGCTGCATTTGAGGAGTGGAACTGCAGTTGCTGAGCAGTATCTTTTACAATCTTTAGAGAAGTCTGTGATCCTTGACATGGAAGGAGCCAAACAGATGTCTGATGACTATATTTTACTAAGAAATACTTAAACCAAGGCAGGGAGAATAGCAAACAGGGTAGATTTTCTTGTGGTTACAGCACAATCTTGGGAATTGTTTTTTTCCCTGATTCTTTGAGTACCCTTGAAGAATGGATAACATTTTAGTTTAGCTACCCGTAACATAACCACAAAAATACCTGTTCTCCCAGATGTGCTGGGGATACACTGTTTGCAAGATATTTTAAGATTCTTCAAAGGAGAAGGAATTGGTATTGTTGCAACTTGCTTACTTTGAACCAACATGAGCTCTCCTGCAGCTAAAACTCTGATGCAGGCTCCGATGCAGGGGTTTGGAATCTGATAGAGATGTATAGCACAAGTGAGATTGGCTGTAGGCACATGGGACTGAATGCATGTCTCAACTTCTTAGCTGGAATAAGTGATTTCTGCATGATAGATTGTTTGGGATTTTGCTGGGAATTTAGGTTGTCTTTGAGTTCACCAGTCTCCTCCAATCCAGTGGTTGCTGTAGTACAATTAATGATCTGGTCTAATGATGGAGAGAAGGAAGGCTGTTTTTCTTTGAGACAGGAGAGGTTTTATTTTGATGGGCACACAAAATGAGATATCCCCCTAATCTCCTGTGTAATTCATTCACATAATCTCTTTGTAGGCACATTGTATTAATCCCTGTTATTAAGAGAGAAAACCTAAAACATTGAAAGTGTCAAAACATACTGCTCAGCAGAAGAAGCCAGGATGCTGAATGTCCCTCTTCTTTCTACTATAATAAAGATTTACATTGTTTATGTCTTAACGTATCACTAGAAATATTCCCTTAAGTTGATAATCTCTGGGGGAAAAAAAGAAGAAAAAGTAATTGAATGAGATATACGTAACAGAGCTACAGCAATAAAGGGATTTTTCCACAGTAATGCAATCAATTGCAAAAGCTGGGTCAGGGGACTTTTAAGGGGTGAGCTAAATCCAGAGACTGAAGTACAATTCGCAGAGTTGTTTATGCTTTCCTATATGGTCAATTTCTCTGGAATCTGTCAGTGCAGAGAAATGACACAGCAAAAATAAATTGTAAGACCATCATGTAAATAGATTTCTTTTACACAGTGTCCTAGGTTCACAGGCTTTAGGCTGCCAACCTTGGGCTAGGGATTTGTATACAATAAATATATCTGTACTATTAGTGAGAGTGGTTTGTAATCTAAAACCTCTGTGGACTAATAGCCAGTTACATCCAAAACAGTATTCCATCATCCTGTTTAGGATTAGTTACTGATGGACCAGAAAAGGATGCAGAGGCTCCTTTAACTACACAGAACAGTTCCTCTCTTGCCTGAAATGGAAGCTTGCAGTGATGGCTTGTTTCTTCCTCACGTTCCTGCTGAATCCTCCCTTCTGCACGTAGAATCACAGAATCATAGAATATCCCAAGTTGAAAGGGAACCATAAAGCTCATTGAGTCCAACTGCTGGCTCTGCATGGGACCACTCAAAATCCAAACCCTGTGTCTGAGAGTGTTGTCCAAATGCTCCTTGAACTCCAGTAGCCTGGGGCCGTGCACACTGCCCTGGGCAGCCCGTTCCAGGTGCAGCCCCTGTCCCTGACCCCCAGCTGCCCTCCCCTGACAGCTCCATGCCGTTCCCTTGGCCCTGTCGCTGTCACACAGCAGAGCTCAGCGCTGCCCCTCCTGTGAGGAGCTGCAGCTGCCATCAGGCCTGCCCTCAGCTCCTCTGCTCTGGGCTGAGCACACCAAGGGACCTCAGCTGCTCATCATACATCCTGCCCTCTAAACTTTTCACCATCTTTGTGCAACTCCTTTGGACATCCCTAGTAGTTTTATGTCCTTTTTGTACTGTGGCAACCAAAACTGCACACATTAACGAGTCAGTGCTATTGCCGTGTAGAGTGAGACAATCATTTCCCTTATTTCAGTCATTCACTGAAATACATGTGAAGAGAAGTTCTTTCAACATTACACAAGTATTTCCTAGACATTCTCAGGAACTTGTACAATCTTTCATTTCTCTGTTATGCACTGTATTATACTCTCTAAAGCATTTTCCCCTTTGCAAGCCTTTCCTTAAAGGAATACACTGTAGTTAGGACAGAATTTTAGCCATTCTTCTAAGTAATCACTAATCACAGCCTTAACATTATTTAGGCATGGGAGTAAAACTTGTACATCTCCTTGAGGATCTGGGTCACAGATGTATTAGAAAATGTTATCTTCACTTTGAAGTGCAACTTCAGTACAGATTTGCTTGCTTCATGCTGCTCCTTTCTCTTCTTGCTTATTTATACCAGAAATCTTTTTGTTTGTGAATAGGAACTGAAGTAGGTTACTTGGCATTTCAGTCCCTTAACCATGCACTGTGTTTATCTTGAGGATAATAATAATAATATTTTATGTGCAATACCAACATTAAGACACTGCACATCACTGACAGAAAACAAAAGAAATTGTTTTGACTGATTGAGCTGGGAGTCAAATACAGGGAGAAAGCAAGCAGAGGTGACTTGAGTGCATTAGAAGTTCTTGCACTTTCTGGAAGCACATGTTGAAACTCAGCCACTTGTGTCTCAGCAAGATAAATGTTGCTCTTCATGTCTTTTTGTAGGAAAGTATTATGAGTAAGACTAAAAAAAAAACTAGGGTTCTTTTCTGTTCAACAGAAGCCTAATAAGATGTTTCAGTTTTGCTACCCTTGCTAAATGATGGCTGCAAAACTATGGTATTTTGTGGGCAGGGTCTGATGGAGTTTTTTCAGAATGAAATATATTAAACAATATCAGTGTCTGGAAGTAGTAACTACCAGCTATTTGGTGTCAAAATATTAAGGTTATTTTTCCATTATTGTCATAAAGATAGAGGACTGTTTTGCATGCTGCTTTATTGGGGAGATTTTGATTTATCTAGGCTAAAAAATTTTTCTTTCTCATGGAATAAATTCTGTATTTTTCCAGAAAGCATATCATTTTGGTATGCTGTCATATTCAGGTTGCCTGAACCACCGAGTAACATCTATTGCACTGAGCTTCCCTTTGTGTATGAACAGGGAGAGCAATCTGGACTTCTGGGCAGTATGTGGGAAGGGAGAGGCTTGGGAAAAGAGAAAAGGCAGGTTTTGCAGATTGGTGGAGAACAGAGATTGGAAAGGTAAGAAGGAGATAAGGGGTTGCAGATGCAAAGGGAAGAAAGCTAGAATTATAGGGAGAATCAAGGCAGAAGAGAAACAACCGAAGAGATAACATGCAGGGAACTGTAAGGGCTGAAATGAAAACCAAAGGCTTAAAGGATCCTGTATGATGCATGCTCAGAAGTAGAGAGCTCAAATTCTTTAATGTCAGTTATGGTGATTGTGACCACAATTCTCTTACCCAAATGCATGGTGGCATTTACATGTCAGGGTTTCTGAATCCTGTTGCGTGGACACTCACACTAACGGTAGCTAGAGAGTGCTACCAACATCACTGGCCACATCCAATGAAATTCCAGACACTTTCTTGTGTCAAAAACACTTGCAAAGGAAAATGTACAGATAAGTAAATAAAAAGAAGTCACAAATATTTTCAGAGCTATTTCTCAGTTGTGAAAGCAAATGTTCACAAATACATCCCCCTCATCCCTCCCACATGGCAAGTGCTTGTCCTAGTCTACTGAGGACCGGAATTGAGTGTGAGAGGAATTGCAAATAATCACAGTAGGGCATAATAATATCTCTTTTGTCTCTATTTTACACAGCTCCAATTTTTTTTTTTTCCTGAACTTTCATATATTCTTGTTGTACTCTTGCATGTGACTAAAATGATATGGTTTAATCAGTAAAGCAGTAATTGTTACTGCTTTGCCTATAATAGCAATATTTGCTCTACAAAGATATGTAAATTAGGCACTCTCACAGTGTGCCACATTCCGTTTATTTGCAATATTCTTAAGAGTCTTGTAAGAATTAAACTGCCTCTAGTCTCTTCTACTGAAGGAGAGATTTGGCTAGATCTTCTACAAATGAAGCCAGTACAGCATTATTATTCTCTCAGGTTGGTCACAACCAGTTTGAGATGGGGACAAGATAATAAGATTTTCTGGGAAACAAGTGTCTAGTGCTTCACGTCAGTAGGTAAAAAAGTCACACATTATTTTGTGCTTTTTCCTTCTTTGCCAAGACTTGCCCAGAATTTGGGTGGTATAGGCAGAGCTGCTAGAATAAATACAGATTCAGCTGACAATTCCTGCTGTGATTCATATCAGGCAGTCAGGACTGAGAAGGCCCTTTTTGAATATGCTCTAGTGGCAGATATGAGGATAAGTTAATAGCAGATTCTAATAAATCATGGGACCAGAATCAACATCCAGCTGTTGCAGCCTTTTAAGCACACACAGTTGTGGCAGATCTTGCAGTCCTGACACAGAGAGAAGTCCCACTAGAATTACTGGGCATTTACCTGAACCAGGATTGAACACCTGCAGACTTGTGGCCCAGTCTTTTCTCGTGACAGCATCCAATTAAAATTAATGAAGTAACTTGTTTGGGATCACCCAGGGAAATGATGGGAGAAGCAGGAGAGGAACTCAGATTATGTGAGTAACTTCCAAGTTTTCTTGATGTTGTTAAGTCAAAAATATTTAGAAAGCCGAAATGCTGAATAATACTGAGAAATGAGAGCCATTAGTTAAAATGGCTCCCAGGCAATCTGTCTGGTCTGATCAATTTGTTCTGAATCATCTCTGAGGTAAAACCTCCTGTTTTCTAACGCTATTTCTAACCTGTCTCACATATAATCAGGTATTTTTGTGAGAGTATTTTATTTTTTATAAAGGAAAAGAGTTATACCTTAACATGTCTGGTAGACTAGATTTCTCTTCTTCTACATTATTTTGTCTGTTCTTTGACATGTCAGAGCAACCTGGAGATGATGCTCTTTCCCATGCTGGGCTTGATTTTGCTCCTTGCCTACCTGAAAGTATTCATTTATATTTTGTCCATGCCCAACTCTTCTAGTCCGTCTAGCTTACCCTGGGTGCAGATGAAGGGTGACGATGTCCCTTTGCAAGCTAGATGGAAAGGCATCAACTTAATATTACCTGTGTCATTCGAGTGTTACGAAGGCAATGTGGAGGATGTAAGATTTTGGACTGCTACTTACAGAATAAGTGAGTTTGCTTGTTTGTGTTGCAAATGCCATGTGGGAGTCACTAAAAGTTGGAATAGTTTCAGAAATCTAATTTACTTTCATTGTATATGCTGTTTGATTACCTTGTACATTTCTTTCTGGTTGCAATAAAAATAGTTACTTTACAGCCATTTTTATTTTAAGTCTCTCAAGCACCCACATATCAGTATAACATTTGAATTGCAAATTGTGTAAGAAATATTTATTAAAGATAGTAATTTCCTTTGGAATTTTATGTATGTATGCATCTCTATCTTTCTGTTGTTTTCAGTTGGTATGATGGTTTATTCTAGCTGTCTTCTAGCAGGCAGTTTTTAACTAGCTCTGTGTCTCTGCATAAGGACAAAGTGCATTTAATGTACTTTCTTAGAATTCAATCATAATTTTTGAAAGAACCATCAGAGTATTGTACAAGAACTTCAGTGCACAGAGAAAAGTCTCCTTGACTAGACAGACAGGATCACCTTGTCTGACACAAGGCAACTTAAATGATTAAATGAATTCAAGAAGATGTTCCTAAATTGCATACTACTTTTCCATGATACTGTTAGGGTGAGTGTCCATGCATCAGGATTCAGAAACCCTGATATATAAATGCCTCCCAGTCTATTTTTCTCAAAGCAAGGAACTTCCATGCTATTGTCCATTGGACTCCAAAAGTTAGAAGAAAGATTATCTGAACCATAAATTAAAAAAATGTCAACACATCTCAACAAACACCATGATAATGTAATCCAAATATCTAAATTCCTGAATGCAATATATTTTCTCCAGAATGCTACCTTCTCTCCTGGAAACAGTACAAGAGGATTAAAAATTCTCCCAAACATGCATCAGAACTAATCCACACAGACCACTACTAAAAGCAAAACTGCTAAGTCCCTCATGGGAAACACTTCTTTCCCAGTTTCTTCTGGGGGGAATTGGATGCATTTTCCATTAATGTGGACACTGTTAACTTTTTCTGAGAAGGACCAAAGGCCACACTGGATTTTCACTCCTCTGAGCTGAAGTTGCAAAATTCTATGTGGCTGCGCAGGTGGAAAAAGAAAAAAAAACAAAAATGTGGTCCCCTGATCATAGTGAAACACTGTTTTAGAAATAAGGTCTTCGCTTTTGCTCAGCATTATGACCAGCATAGCACAGCAACCAGCGGCTTATATTTGCTGCTTGGTGGATATTTTGTCTTTGGGGAACCTGGTTAGACTTTTTAGACTTCGGTAATACAGTAGCATGTTAGCAATTTTTGTCTGTCTGTAGGGACTGGCTTGTATTTCATGGAAGTCAGTTGTGGATACAGACAGTTGGTATAAACTCAGGATCTTTCCTTTTTCTGTAAGGTCACTGATCATGGTGCTATTGCCTGTGATGTGGCTGGTTTGTCTGTCTGATTTCAGTGAGGTTACTCGTTACAGTCATCAGTACAGAGAACATTAGAAGAATCATAGAACCATAGAATCATAGAGTCATAAAAATTGTTTGGGTTGGAAGGGACCTTTAAGATCATCTAGTTCCAACCGCCTTGCTATAGGCAGGGACACTTCTCTCTAGACCAGGTTGCTCAAAGCCCCATTGAGCCCAGGCTCAAATACTTCCAGAGGTGGGACATTCACAACCTCACTGGGCAACCTGTTCCAGTGTCTTACCATCATCACAGTAAAGAATTTCTTCCTAATATCTAGTCTAATTCTACCCTCCTACAGTTTAAAACCATTTCCCCTTGTCCTGTTGTCCTTACAAAAAGTCCCTCCACAGATTTTTTGTAGGTCCCTTTTGGGTACTGGAAGGCTGTTACAAGATCCCCCAGGAGCCTTCTCTTGTCCAGGCTAAAGAGCCCCAGCTCTCTCAGCCCATCCTTGCAGGAGAAGTGCTCCAGCCTTCTGATCATCTTCTTGGCCCTCCACTGAACCTGCTCCAATAGCTAGATGTCCTTTTTGTGTCAGACCATGTCCAAGGGATCGCTTTCCTCTGGAATCCATGAACACTGACACTGTTGAACAGGTGAAAGATATAGGAATTTAAGTACCTGATTTTCAGAAATTCTGAGTTCCATCTTTTTCCATTTATCTCATTTGAAATGGAGGGAGATAGAAATGCTAGTCCTAAGATATTGGTTCACCAATGCTCTGCATGGATCATTTGCAGCGGTGGTAAAGGAGGCTTCCACCCCTTCACAGCTATCCCACACTGGCTACAGAGAGTGAGAACATCTGACTTATATTCTACAGGCAATATTCACGTTGCTGTCAACTCAGCTAATGTGTACTGACTTTCAAAGTGCACAGCATTTAGCATTGTATGGTAGGCTGCCTGATATATTCCATAGCATGACACTACAGTGTAATACAGATGAAAACTAAATAGCAGGTTATGTTAAATGCTTTTTGAAATTGTTCAGTGATACACAAAAGATAAGCTAGAGATTCAAGTGAACAGAATAAGCTACTTTCAACAAAGTCAGTATATACAGCACATTGCCACATTGCAATTCCCAGTTAACTCTTGCAGTTCTTAGGAAATATGGGATGACAGTCATGAAGCCAAAGAAAATTTTAAGTGTCTTCAGTTTCCTGATAAGTGTTATTTTCTCAATGGGATGCCCCATTCTACTTCTTGGTCTTGCTGCATTCATAAACTGAAATCAGTCTTTTCAGTGTTATTTGCAGTCTAAATGATGATAAATATTTTAATTTGGGAGCTGCCATATTATACTGTGTCATTAGTGGGATTTTCCCTTCTCTGTTTCCTCTAAATATTCCTATTTTCTCTTCAAGACAGTCACATGACAACATTTAATGCTACCAAACAGAAGGAAGCTTCTGCTGTTCATTAAGAAATGTATTTTTAAGGTTCCTTCCTTCCTTCCTTCCTTCCTTCCTTCCTTCCTTCCTTCCTTCCTTCCTTCCTTCCTTCCTTCCTTCCTTCCTTCCTTCCTTCCTTCCTCCCTTCCTTCCTTCCTCCCTTCCTCCCTTCCTCCCTTCCTCCCTTCCTCCCTTCCTCCCTTCCTCCCTTCCTCCCTTCCTCCCTTCCTCCCTTCCTCCCTTCCTCCCTTCCTCCCTTCCTCCCTTCCTCCCTTCCTCCCTTTCCATTTATCTATCTATCTATCTATCTATCTATCTATCTATCTATCTATCTATCTATCTATTTATTTATTTTTGGTGTTAGGTATACTTATAAGGCTTTTTCTGACCAGTTCCAGCTGAAATACTATTCAGGATTGGAACAGTAAATCCTAATGTGGAATCAGCAGGAAGACATACAGGCTACACAAAATCTTTGTTGTTGCTGTTAGCAGTACTTATAATTCAGTGAGTCTGATGGTTTATCACTAGAAATAACTTACTCCAAGTACAGGTAAATCTAGTTCCTGATTTCATTCTTCCAGCTTCTGTGATAGCTTCAGTTGTGATAACAATAAAAACAGGGACATGAATTCAAGAAATAGCCATAGCTTGATTCTTTCTTCCTTGAAGAATGTACACGTTGTTTACAACAAATACAAGCCTGTAGCTCACCTTGATTTATCTATGAAAAAAAATTACTAGGATGTTTTATTCCATCCTTCATAAGATAACAATAGCTTTGCCAAAATACCAGCTTACTACAGTCTGGAAGAACCAATGCTTTGCCTCTGTGGACAAACATAAATCTCAAAGTCGGTCAACAAGGAGAGAAGGGAAAGAGGAGGATTTTGGTGGGGCCACAAGGTGAAAACGTGGTATTTGAAAAAACTTTCCATTTTCATTCTTCCACATAAGACCAGTTAGAGAGAAGTCAGAAGAAGTCAGGCTAGGTTGGTGATGCTTGTCTGAGTGAATTGAACCTTTCTTTCACTTACAGAAAAAAATAATATGATTTACTTCAGTCACTTTCATTTCTGTAAGGTGCATATGTACTTCACCTCAGCCTCTGGCAGAAACTGGATGACTTGTGCTGAGAACATGCCTTTTGGTTTGTTTGTTTTGCTTTGTTGTTTTTTTTGTTGTTGTTGTTGTTTTGTTGTTGTTGTTGTTTTGTTGGTTTTTTTTTGCTTATGCCATTGTCAGAGCACGCAGGAGTACATTAAGGCATAGCCAATGTCGCCTTTCTGCTTGCCTAGAAAACAAGATATTAAAAATATTTATTGGGAGAATCACCTTTCTGGCCATTTTTCTATTATTTCTATAATTTCTGCTGGCTTGCATTTAGTGGTGTTTTCTGCCATTAAGATCAATAAAAGCTCATTGAGTGGGGCTGTATTTTGGCAATGCTTGTTATTCGGTCACAGTGAACTGAGCCTTTCAATCCTGACTGAATGGCAGTGCTGCTTGATACACTAAGCACTCTCAAACATCATTAGTGAGTCAGAAAGAGAAATGCTAATATTCTAAAGTGGAATACTAAAAGTACTGTGACATCATGTCACTGCCAGATTGTCTTTTATAAAGACCATGGCGTTATATGGAGTACATGACAATCCAAGTCCCTCTTGATACTAACCATATCTTCTGAAATCTGATGAATACTGAAAATAAATAGAGAATGTGGACAATAGTACAGCTCCTTGTACATTTTGAGACACAATACTGTTTGAGAAAGTTGGTTCTGTTTTTGTCATTTGCTCGTATATTCGTGGCAGTAAAGCTCTGTAAATCTTTAGAAGCAGTTTCTTCATAGTTTGGCTTATAAAAAAACCAAGAATATCCAGCCAGCTAGATAGTCCAACCAATAACATATGCCAACTTTACTGCTAATTGCCTGTTTTAAGCCATACCAGCTGAGTGTCTGCTACCTTACATTTTTACTGGGCTAAACCCAATTATTTTTATTTTGAGTAACAGTTTGTAAAAGAAATCATTCAGAGTTACTAAATATTTTGGCTGACCAGAATAGAAGTGCGGAAGTATTACCCTTCATTTTTACTCCTTATGTTGGCAACTTTTAAATAATTTTGAAGGCAAAAATGGAAGCATCTTGTTTGAAAACATTGAATTACAGCATTTTTATATACTTCCAATTTTTTTTTTTTTTCATTTTTAAGCTATCAGCCAAGTCAGTGAAGAGCTGTGACTATTGAACAAATGCATTTTTGGTAAATAAATCATTAGTAAAATTTATGAATCTGAGTCACTCCATTCTAGACACTGCCTGTCATAATTTTCTAAGATCATTCCTTGCCTAGAAATATGTCTCAATTTGATCCATTTGTAAAGCACTGAGCGTATATCTAACCTTGCATCATGAAATTGATTGATGGAACTAACATTTTCAGTTTTTGCTAGAGTACAGCCTAACATCCCCACTAATATAACTCCCACTGAGTTACTCTGAACAAACAAAAGTGATCTGTTTAGAGCACTCATAACACAAGTGCTTATAAAATATATGAGTAGAAGACAGTTCCATTTAGTGAATGATTTTTCTTGTTCTGTGAGAAAGCTGTAGAAAACATCAGAAATTGAACTAACATCTTTTGAGGTCTCTGGCAATGCTTTACTATAGGACAATCCTTCCTGGAAAAAAAAGACAAACTCTGAATATAGTGAAGCTGCTAGGCCAAGAATCGCCACTGTCTCCAGTCCCACATTAATGGAGTTTTTTCATTATTATTAACTATGTGTGTTAGCACATATCCAGATACAGATCAGACTGCAGTAGGCACTATACAATCACAGACCACACAAAACAGCACTTTTCTCAAAAAACTCACAGTTTAAGCACTGCTGGTACCTCCACTAACCCATGTGCTTATGACCGCAAATGAAATCAGGAGTGTAGAATCATGACAGATGTAGAACATTATCATTTTTATAAATAATGACAGGCTGAGAGGCATATGAGGATTTGAGTTTTAATATGTTGATGAAAGGTTCTGTGTTCATATTCTCATAAAAAGAAGACTTTGGGAGACATTTATCATAACAGAAAATTCTTCCTTTCTTCTACTTGGACTGTTTCTTTCTTTGGGGGTTTTGAGTCTTGATCTGCAATAAGATTTCTGGGAAAATAAAGACCCAAAGGGAGAAAAGATGATTTAAAAAAAGAGGAATTACCAAGAAATACTTTGACTTTATAGGAATAAAAAATGTCTTAAAGAAGAAGGTAGAAGAACCAGCTGCTTATTGGCGCTTGATTCCTCACCTTGCAAACATCAGTGGGTTTGTAACTGTATTAGCCGGAATGAGAGATTTCACATAAAGTTTCTTTAATGTAGGAAGGCATGTTGTATGCTGAAAATCATCACTGGAATTTTTTGAGATCAGACTGCACTGCCATTTGCTTTGAATTATTGATTTTTATTTTTCTGGGGGAGAGTGTGATAAACTAAAAATGACATCCTGAGGTTTTTTTTGCAGGCTCTCTTTTTGTTGTTTCGATCTTTGCTGGTGAGCCCTTCCTCCAGGAGCTCTGTAAGACCATGTGTTTCTCTTAATGTTCTCACACAATTCTGCGTCATAGTGGGAACATTTGGTATCATTCCCAGGGCATGGCTGAGTTGCTATCAGGCCTTAACACTAAAGATGGGTAAGAATGAGTTGAAGCTGGGGTAGAAGACCTTTGAAGAACACCAAGTTACTGAGAAACAGTGGAAAAGCTGGAAAATGACGAGACTGCTGTCATGAGACAGAGCATCACAGTTCCAATCACTTCCAGCTATTGTTCATATCACCACACTGGCTTGATTGTATGCAAATATTCTTTTCATATTCACAGTTGGCTAAACATTTCTTGCTTCCTAAGCTCCCTTTGTGATTCAGTGACAAATAAGACTGTTTACTCTTTCTGCCCCAGCTTTATGCTTACTATATGATTTCTGACTGCCAGGATGGAAGGTCCACAAGCAGCTCTGGGGCAATGAGAGCTGTTCTTTGCTTTAATGGCTTACTGGAAGAGGATTTTTCTGTCAGCAGGTTGGAGTTGTAGCACAAACACCTTGTATACATGCCTCAGCTGTCTCCAGAAGAACTGGTAGTGCCCAAGTGAAGTATGAGGCTAAAGGAAACTACACTGTATGCAGATACCACAAACAGGTATCCAGTTCAGGTATCTCTTTTTACTACTGTATTGATGTGTATTAATTTATGTGATCAACTGTCAAGGTTGAGATCTACTGATCTTGTGTTGGGATCCACTGTTAAACTGAGGCTATATCCATTTAGTGACTAAGATTACTTCTGGGATGAAAAGTCTCTACTACACATTAGAAAAGTTTATTTTTGAGGGACTGGAGTGGACTCTAGCATAGCCTTCCCAGATAAATATCATAGCATTTTCTAGCATGTCCACTAGCATTTCTATGAAATTCTGTGCCAGTTGGTGCTTTGTGACACTCTTAAGGGAAATGGTCAGTATCATGGAGGAAGTAGAGATGAGCCTCTCTGGATGCATATGAGGATACTTGAACAGGAGTCTTATCTATAAAATGAGAATATTTGGATATTTCAGACAAAAGAAACTGGAAAAAAGTACTGAAAAATATTACTTTTTGGTAAACCATTATAATTGGTTTACCAAACATGGTATGTTTATGAGTCATCTCTTTATAAAATGAAAACTAATTTGGTAAAATCATGAGAAATAGCACTTAACCCTCATATTCTGTGTGAATATTAACAAAATGGTTAATGAAACTGCTCTTACTCATCTAATAAAACTCTTCAGAAAAAAAAATAATAATGTTTTCCAGAGCTCTGCGGCTAGTGAAAGAAGCAATACTGCACACTCTAACATGCTTCCAAAGAAAGGTTATGGTAACAATGTGTAACTATGTCCTTTACAAGTAAAAATTGTTATGTGATCATTTTTATGAATCACATCCCATTAGATTGCTTACAGGAAACCTCATTTATGCATCTGCTTCTTTCCTTGCAAAACACAGAATTAAGTTATCATGACATTTTATTGTGTACAAAATTAGCTCAATTACTAAATTAGAAAGGAATTCCAATAGAAACAGATATAACAATAGTATGGCAAATAAAACCCTTATGGCTTCTTCTTATTGTACTTGGAAAATGAAGAATGATAAGTCATGTATCATAGCATATATAGTGGAAAAGTGTTTGTTTTACATGGTGTTATATATGGTCTATTCTGCTTATTAAACTTGTTCTTTTTTATCCTGATAATGTTCATTTGTGTATAAAAACTAATTGGAAATGGAGGATTCCAACCAATTGCCCTTTCTTTTTTTTGTTTGTTTGTTTCTTGTTTGTTTGTTTGTTTGTTTTTGTTTTTGTAATTGTACATTTTGATTTTACATTTCTGCCACAACACTTGTGTCATGGTTTCTATGGATTAGAAGTTTGAGAGAGCCAGTGACTTTTCATTACACATGCACTTAATAAATCTCTAGAACGCAGGAACAAGGATAGTAAGTTCCTTGCTAACTCGAGGCCCTGACAAGTTAGACACTTAGCTGATGTGCTCAAGTTAGAAACAAGGTCATGCTAGGCTCTCTACATAGTTAATTCATACTTCCTGAGGGAGATGCAGCCCACCTATGGAGTGAATCACTCACTGAAGCTGCATCACATTCTTCATTGACTGCAGAGGGACCCTATGGTGACCTTGATCCAAATATAGATTCTTGAGCTTGATACTTGAAGTTAGGTCAAAGGAATCCAGGACTCTCTAGATGTCATTTTAGATTAAACAGGAAAAAAAGGCAAGATGAAATGAGAAAACACACTGAGTTTAAAGAACCCAAGCACACTGGTATATGAAGTTTTGAAAATAAAAAATCAACACCTTGCAAAAGAACTTCTGTTCCTCATTCTCAGTGTTCCATTTTGGCCTCTGACCTGCTATCCCAGAAAAGAACCCAAGCCAAAAATACCTCCCCCCAGCGCAGTTAAGTGGGTTATTTGCTGAGGACTGTAAGAAGACATGTCCTGGGTCAAACCAATTGCCTGTCTCTGCCAGTACTCTGTCTCCAGCAAGAGCCAGAAATTCTGTAAGGGAGGAGTGTAAGTACTGGAACAAACAAAGCATGACATTTTCCAGTAATATTCTTTCAGTTTCTAAAAGCCTGTTGTTTAAGGCCATCCTCTGTATTTAACAACCTTTGATTGTATTTCTCTTATATGAACTGTCAAATGTCCTTTTTAAGCTGTGTAAGCTGCTGTCACCCACCATTTCTCAGGGCAAGAAATTCTACTGCTTAACTAAAATGTTGTTTTAAGACTCCTCTTTTTTCTTTTTCATTTTATGGCGTCTTCTGTACTGCATCCTCTTCCAATCAGCACAATGAATTCCTGGCACTTCCCTCCTTCAAAACCTCTGAAAGGTGAGTAGGTAGCTACTTGCTGCAAGCTGACAAGGGACTGAAGGGAGCTGTGCCTCCTTTTCCTCTCTTGCCTGGCTCACACAATTGCTCAGCTGGAGGAAGTGGCTAAGACACAAACTAAAGGACTTGCAAACAGTAATACTATGAAGGAAGAAAATCAAATGGAGCATGCTGGTGATGTGCCAAGTATAAAAGATTCAAAGATATGTCAAATATAAATGGGAGAACTTTGGAGATTATTCGGCAGTTGTAGGAGTTCCGGGAAGGATAAGAAGAGCAGTCTCTGAAATTATGTCACCTGCTCCTTGAAGAAGTTTTAGATAAAAATAAACTTAATTTTGATAGGTTACAGGCTTCTAAGCCAACACTAAGTGCTTAGCATCAGGAATAGATTGATACATTTTTCAAATTCTCCTTAAAAAATTGTAGCTAGCCTTTGATAAGTAAAGAAATTGTGTTAGGGAACAGAGTTCATGAAGACAATTGCTTTTCAAGATTTAGTCAAAAGACATGGAAGAAGAGAGATGAGACATTTCAAGGGATTAGGCTAAGCAGGGAAGACCATGTTGTTCCATGAACTTTTCAGACTAGTTTTAGTTCAAGATTCATTTTCAGAAAAGAAAGAAGTTTAAATATTTGTAATTTGCTTTTCCACACTAATTTTTTTTTTTTTAGTTGTTACAGTTGTCTATCTTACTTGTGTACAAAAACTTAACCAATGGCTGTGAATAACGCATCTAGTAATCTCTTCCTCTCCAAGAATGTACTTTATTATTTCCTGGAATAGGTACAACAAGTTTACTAAATTGTTGAATCAAGGAGGGATTAAAAGGAGAAACTAATTCTACACGGTTCTTATCGGTAGGAAGAATGCATTTAAATTGCGTTATCGGCTACATGAGCTTTCTGTGACTCCTCTAGCTGTAGCAGAGAGTTAATGACATGTTGGTAGACACACCTAGCTGGACAGATCAATATGGATAATTTGTTTGCAAATACTACAATGTTATCTCAGCACTGAAGTACACTAAAGAGACGGGTTCCCTGCAGGAAAGCACTCACTTCCCTTCTGAGAATCAGTGCTCGCAGAAAACCCCTCTATGTCATCATGTCTGACTTCTCAGGGCCCACAGAAGTTTTTGACTTTGTGTACTGGAAGCACAGATGAAAGCTGCTCTCACAAAATGGCATGATGTATGAATTACCCAGATGACTCACTGATGGGACAGCTGAAAGAAAACAAATGTAATTACTGGTTGCTGACCAATGGAGTACAATGACTTCTATCCATCTAGAGCTTCTCCTCTGTCCTTCTTTTGTTACCTTTGACTTTTCCCCTCAAATGTTTCCCCTTTTCTCCTACCAGTCCCCTCTCTTCCACAGGCATTGACTCTTCCCCTGTTTTCCAAACCCTCTCACCCAGTATCTAAGATTTTCCAACCCTGTCTTCCGGCCAGGCATCTGTAAAAATGCTTTGATCCTGAACATAGCAACAAGGAGTATGAAATGCACTAAAATAACCTTAATACAAGAATTTACACTTTGGGGCAACGGTCTTATTTTTCTGCCTTTAAAATAAGAGAGGAAATGATCTTTGCGTGCTGAGTCTCTTTGTGAAGAGAATGAGCTCCAAAGGTGTGAAATGTCTCAGTTCAAACCAACTTGCTGTGACTGCTCTGTCAGGTAAATATATTAAGATGAAGCAATAATAGGCAGAAATATTTTGACATCAGTTAAAGAAAACCACATTTTCTAAGTTTGCATTTTCTATGTCTCTACAAAACAGCTTGTTGTTCTGCCATATGAAAAGCAGAGAATCTGAAAAGGTTCTAAATGTTGGAAAGATTCCTGACAAGGATGTCATGCCTCTTGTCTTGTCCCACTTCTGCCTCCATCTCAAATGCACAGATTAGTAAGCTTCATTGGGAAACTACAAGTTGCTTTTTCATCAATCAGATTGTTATTTAGCTGATGAAAGAAGGGATGTTAACAAATGTCAAGGAGGTATTCCACTGTAATAGGAAAGCTCTGAGCCACCAAGCTGGGAGGTCAAACCATGAAGACAAGATGAAATTGTTGCATGGCCAGGCAGAGTGTACCTGCAGTACAGCTCAAATAAGAACCAAGGATGAGGCCTGAGCACAATATGGATCCCAGGATAGAAGAGGAGGTCTCCTGCAAAGTTTCTCACAGTTCTTTCTCCTGATCTAGCTGCTTTCCCAGCAGCCCTACCCAGTATCTGCATCACATCAGCCAAACTCCCAGGACAGGAGAAGAGGTTGCAAAGCTTGGTGGTGTCCTTAGGGTCCTGACACCAAGATGAGGATAGATCCAGTGAATTGCTGCTGGTCTGTATGTATGAACTCACCTTCAGGGGTTAGGATGCTTTTCCAGCTACTTTTTTTTTTTTTTTTTTTAATATTAAATTACACACATGGCTGCTATCATTGCTTTGGTATTTTGTTTCCCTTTATGAGCACATCTAGCCTCTAAAGTCGTAAGCCAGTCAAAACTACAAGGGTTCTGGAATAATATTTTTAAGATGTACAGATAAGTAATATCTGAAAGGTCATAAAACCAATAGACAGAGATCATTCATACTTCTGTCGTTACTTGGGTCCTGTGCTCATGCAGATTTCTTTCTGCTTTGCAAAAGCTTGTTAATTTTCTAGTTGACTTCCCCACTGCCACAGTTGTTTTCTCTGATTGAGCATCTGTAATGCTCTGGGTGGTAACAGAACCAAATAGACACATAGGAAACAGATTAAAAATCCAAAAGTTTTATGGAGGAAAATCAACTTTCTAGTGCAAACTGAAGAAACAAACTCCTCAACACATAACACATACACAACCAGATATGTCCTATTGAAAAGTTAGAAGTTACTATTATGGAGAATTCTTAAGATGCCTTGATGGAAAAGAAAACAAAATAGCTTTGATTTAACTGGTGTTGTAGACTATTTTCAGATATGTAGCAATCTCTGGCTAACAGTGGTATGGATTCCAAAAAGTACATGTATGTCAAGCTGAATTTCTCTTTTATAGACAGGCATTAGTTGAAAATGTAGGTATTTCTCAGCTGATCAAGGCTGAAAGATACAGTTACTTTAAAAAGACTTTTCTAATAGGATTGCAATACTCTGTAACAATAAAAGGTATATTATTAACATCATCTGAAGGTTTCTGGTAGAATGCAAGAATCATTTGAGTTCTCAGAACGTGAGGGCTCAGTGGTGTAAGCACATCAGTGCAGTGAGGCCACTTATTCAAAAATTGCCAGGAGCTAAGGCAGTCCAGCTGAGAAGATTTCACCAGTGTGTGCGAGGGCTTTATGTTAAGGTATTGAAAGTGGAGAAACCCTGGAGGACATTGCCACAAGAATCTCCACATCATGTCTTACACTTCTTTCCTTAAAAGATACTTGGACAGTTTAAAGAGTCATTTTTGGACAGTGATAATGAGGAAAGTCCTAATAGTGTGATTACTGACTAAAGCAGGGATGCCATGCTATCTGTGTTTGAACTTCAATGTAATATTTCTGTTAAACGGTGTTGTCAGAAGGCTGGTTAGAAACTAATACAGATAGAATGAAGTCCTAGCAAGTAGCCTGAAAATGCTTTTGGGCTCTTTTTTTCACATCCAAATCAAGTTGGATTTGTTAAAAAAACAGACAGATATTCACAAATTATTTGAACCATAGCCTGAAACCCAGTGATCTCAGTGTGATATTTTAGGCATACATGGGGAAAAGGAGGTTTATCTACCATCTATAAGCTTTTGGATTTGAGCCTGCGTTTAGCTCCAGTATTCAGATCTTCTCACTAGCATCTCACACGATGAGATAAAGAGTCTCTGTCAATTTCATTACCTTCAGAGGCATTAAGCCATCATCATGTTATTGCTTTTGATTTGTTTCTGAAGGAAAAGCTCAGTGAGTTCATTTAGACAGCAGACATTACAGAGTCACTCAATAGGGCATACATTAACAGCATATACTAATAATACCCCATGGTACATATATCTAAGTCTCCAACTCAGAAATTCAGTCCTATTATCAGCTCATTCTGAAAATGAATCAATATTTGAGTCTGAAATTAAGTGGAAAAAATGTGAATTGTTGGAAATCTACCAGCAGCCATGTAATGGAGAATCTCTCTCCAATGAACCTCCACAGGGAAAATGAATGCAATTAAGGACCAAGGTAACGAACTGCCAAGAAATTTTAACTAGCCAGAGAAGACTTATTTAAACCCTGAGTTTCCCCAGTGAGGTGAACAGGGAATGCCATCTCTTCCTGAGCTACTGCAGAAAGATTTTAAGTATGAAAATGAATATGCTATATAAATATATTTTCATTTGTCTCCCTGTATATACTATTCTAACTCATTAAACAGGAATTGATAGCATTTTTTGGAGTCTCCTGTATGATTCTGGTTAGCACCCTGCCTATAATTTGAAGAATTCAAATATAGTATAATACATTAAGTGGCAAATATATTCTCCTTTTCCCAATACCGAGCGGTGTTCTGACTTAATGTCTTCACTATTGTGTAGATAATTAAAATAAGAATCTCAGTGAGATACTCCTGAACTGTCACAGGTCCCAGAGTGCCCTACAACCTCTCTCACGTACACTTTGCTAATGAAGAACTTGATGAGCCTGAAGCTCTTTCTGTGAGCAGTCACCCCATAGAAGGATCACAGTGACAGAGTGGATATTATAATGGAGAAAGGGTTTTTTTAATGGCTTGTAGAGATCTTAATACAACAAATATTAACATCAGCTTTATCAGACACTACACAGTTTGAGCTGGGCAAAAGCCTTTTTTGGGAGTGTAATAACAAAGCAAATAGGGAGTAAATGCTGCTTGGGTCTGTCCAGCAGTGGGGCAGCTGAAGGAACAGAGACCCAAGAATAAAAGCCATCTTCAGTAGCCAAACTTCTGCTATGAATCACATTCAGTTGTTCATTTGCCAAAGTGTATTAAGTCAGACCGTGATGACTTTGGGTTTTTGACAGCAGCAGAGGTCATGCCTGCATCAAGTTCATGAGTTCACAGAAAACCAGGAAATAAGCCTGAGCCCAGAATAGAGAAATGGTACTTGGATTTTCTGAAGGAACAGACACAGAGTGAAGAGCTTTCCACCCCAGAGAGCAATAAGAAAAGTTCAGAAACGCTTGGAACATGCAACTAGATACAATTGTTTAAGAACCACTGAGGCTGCTGAAGGAATTTCAGCCCTCCACTTCCAATCCATGCCCTCAGTTCACTCCTTTCCCTATTATGCATGTTGCCTCTTATTTTATAACTAACAGTCTAATGTGTTATGTCTATGCTGTATTGTCTGGTCTTGCATTGTTTGCAGCTTTGACAAGGTTTTAAATTGCCTAATTACATAGTTCTATTTGAGATACTGAGAAGCATGCAGCATTAAGAAACGTTAAAATATGGCACTTTTAACTTGGTTTTCTGACTTTGTAGAAAAAGGCTTCCCCAAAAAGGCCAGAATATAAATTATCTGAAGAGAATGTGATAAAACTTGCTTATCACTTTAAAAAGCTTGTGTTTGCTTTACATTGTAGTTACCAGGAGCCACTTTGCTTGCACTGCACATGGTGAACAGGGAGCAGCAGTGTAAATGCACAGCATGGCAGAGGCTGGTGCTGGAGCAGTGGCAAGCACTGCTCTGCTTCTGCAATAGGAGGTCTGCTGAACCATACAGAGAGGGAGTTACATATCACAGTCACAAGAGTAATAGTAGTTTCAAAGGCAAAATAAAAAGATGAGAAGATATATGTGCCTGGAAGGAATGGGATGGGTGCCAGGTAGAGACTTGAGTCTAAAGACAATAGTGCTGGATCTTGCAGACAAGCTCACAAAAAGCAGAAGTTTTTGGGAAGATACAGTGCTCTGTAAGCTGTGAAAGTGAACAAAGGGAAGACAGAATGACTGTGCCAGTAGAGCACAAAGTATAACACACAAAGTACTCGTATAAAAAAAGATGAGTGAGGGTAACAGAAATAGAGTCAGTGGCTTGAATTAAAGGTGCAGTCAGTCCAAAGTGCACAGTTAAAGAATTCATAGAAGATTTTGCCAACTCCAAGTATTGTAAGGTTGACTAACATAAGTTTGAGATTTAAAAAATCTATCTTTCTACATATTTCAAGAAAAATATACAGTAAGAAAAAGCTTGCTGCCAAATTAACTGTGAAAACGTACTCTAGAGCAGCAGTTCCTAAGTTTTCTGCCCTGTAAAACTTCTCAACCATCTGAATTCCTTGTGGGCCACCATCTGAGTAGAAAGCATATCTTGCCTAAAAATGAAATTATTTCCTAGACCACTTACCGTTGTTTCATGGACCAGCAGTTTGAGAAATAAACCATTTCAAAGGATCCAGACGTCATAAGACTGAAGAAGGAAGTGCCAGAAGGAGCTTGGGACAAGGAAAAGAGAAGATCTGAGACTGGAAACCTGTGGAATTGGAGATGAAGGTGAGACAGTAGGATATTGTGAACTGGGAGGCTTAACATGCAGACGTAGGAAAAGAAACCATGGATGTAGAAAGTGTTCACCTCCAAGACAGGCAGGTAAAGATGGGGCAGTAACTGCTCAAAATAAGGAGGGTTTTTTCTCAGGAGACTATAGCAGTCTGGACCTCATTAATCTGCTGATGCCAACAAACTTGTGATGTCTGATGATGGAGTACTCTGGAACTGGTCTACACAAAGGTTAACCATCTATTGCTACTACTGTCAGTGGTAGCTGACAGCTGTCTTAGCTCAAGTAGTGTAAGATAAGAAGTTTGACTGAAAACTTCCATCTTAGGTAATGGAACACACTGAGTCAGTAGCTGTATATCTGATTATTCCGTCAATCTTGTTCTTTCAGTATTTTCATTTGGATTTCTACTGAAGCTATAATCACCAAGGCAGCTTTTAAGAAAGTACTCACAGCACGTCCAAGATAGCCTTCCAACTTTTCCCCCTTAAAATATCAAGACACTGAGATGCTTGTGTTAGTGTTATACTGAGAATATCGTGCTTACACTACGCAGGGAATGACAGCCCTGAGAGGACACCAGCTGGCAGACAGATTTGCACTTGGTCTCTCTAGTATGAGTTGTGGGTCTGGCTTTGTGCTCTGCATCTGTCACAGTTTTTCTGCTTTCCTGGTCTGTGTTATTGCTTAAGTTTCTTTTTGAGTGCTCACAGAAAGTTACAGGTGGAGACAACAAAGAAGAGACTGCCACAGACTGAACGTTATGTACTGCAGAAAAATTCATTAGGATCCTGCACTGTGAAATAAGAAACCTAGTACTGCCCTTGAGTATAGTAATGAAAAAATTAGCATGTACAACATTAACTGCTAGTAGATGAGTAAATAATTTCAGAACAAATGACTGTCAGAGACCACATCATTACTAATTTTCCTTTAGCTTAGTGTCCCCATGCTTCTACTGAATTTCTGACTGGATGGTGTGCAGATGTGACACCAATAAACATAACAGCAGCAGTGTTACTGTAGCTGTAATTATCTACAGCTACCAAATAGATAAAGTCCACAAGGAGTGGAAATAGCTTTGATTATAATCACTGATATAGCTGGGAAAAAAGCACGGACAAAACCACAGGTGCTCCCTGTTTTTTTTTCCCCCTATATGTCTCTCATTGATGTAAGTTTACAATTTTCATAGAAGACACTAGGAATTCATCTGAGATTTTCCTTTCTTGCTGCCTTTTGAAGATTTTCACCACAGTGAATTACATACATATGAGAAAAATATATTATGACTTCTGGTTAGGAAAACAAAACTCTGTTCACTAAAGTATAAACATTTGCCACAGAGATGAATTAATCTTTACACAATTTCTGAAAGTACAAATAGTTGGAGCTACAATCCTAGAACTAATGTTCTTATTTAATCAGAACCAACATAAAGACTGCTCTCATCTGAAGCCATAAATTTATGGGAGCATAAATTTCCTAGACACAATAGAGACCCTACCAGAACATGCTGGCTAGACAATACATGGCTATTTGTTCTGATTGAATTAAAAAATTCCCTTGTTTGCGTATTCATAAATTGAACCGAAAAGCTAGACTCTTATGTTAAGAATGTAACTGCAGATGTGAGGAGCCTAGGTTACTTATGACAGGACAAAAACTTGAGTTTAAATATCCCATATTGATCAAATTAATCTGCTTACTCTCCAAAAAATCCCAACTGATTTGGTAAGACAAGTGTATGGGTTAAGTCTCACTGAGGGAGAAACTTGGTTTCATGCAAGGAAATTTATTAGTGAAATTAATAACAAGACCAGGAATTCAGGTTGATGTACAACAGTGCAGCTGTAGAGTTATGCTGGCTATTCAATATGTGTGCCAACAGAGTTCTAGCTCGAAATAAATAAACATAATATAGGCTTTGCCTGGAAAAGAAAGTGGCAGTGGTTTCACTAGGATTGTTTCTTTAAATCAGTTTCATTAAACATGAAGCAAATCTACATGTGGACGCAGTTAAATTGATTTACAACTGGCTTATGTTTATTTAGCTTAATTCAAAGTATGGAATTTTATATGGCAACTATAAATTGATTTAAGTGCATCTACACATGGCTGCAATGTTTCAGTTTCAGTAGACTTAAACCAGACTTCACTTAAACTGCTTTTGCAACACTTTACGTAGCAGGTTAGATCTTAAGAAGTATACAAACACACAGGTAAGTGACAGCTGCTTTTCCAAGAACAGGACACTTGCATCGAACTGAATTCTGATTAATGGTCTTCTCAATGTTTGGACTTGGTGATCTTAAGAGTCTTTTCCAAACAAAATTATTCTATGTTTCTTTTTGTACAAAGCCACCAAGGATTAACTTAGTGGCTTGCTTGAAAGTTTCCTCTACTGACCTACAACCAAGCTGTGGGGTGTGGTTGATATGCCAGAGGGAGGGACACCATCCAGAGGGACTTAGGCTTGAGTAGTGAACCTCCTGAAGTTCAGCAAACCCAAGCTCAGGGTCTTGTACCTGGGTCAAAGCAACATCCACTACCAATACAAGCTGGAAAGGATTGAGCCAGAAAAGATCTGGAAGTACTGGTGGATGGCAAGCTGGGCATGAGCCAGCAATGTGCCCTCACAGTCCAGAAAGCCAACTGTATCCTGCACTGCACCAAAGGAAGCATGGCCAGCAGGGCGAGGGAGGTGATCCTGCCCCTCTACTCTGTGCTGGTGAGGCCTCAGCTGGAGAACTGCATTCAGATGTGGAGTCCTCAGTACAGGAGAGATATGGACCTGTTGGAGCGCGTCCCGAGGAGGGCCACAGAAATGATCCAAAGGATGGAACACCTCTCCTACAAGGACAGGCTGAGAGAGTTGGGGCTCTTAATTCTGGAGAAGGCTGCGAGGAGACCTGACAGAGGCCATTCAATATCTAAAGAGGAGCTACAGGAAAGAAGGGGACAGAGCGCAAGTGAGGCTCTGGAGGAGGTTCACATGGGCCCAGCTTTCAAGTTTGATGAGGTTCCTCTGGATGGTGTCCATTCCTTCTAATGTGTCAACTGCAGCACTCAGCTGGGTGTCACTGGCAAACTTGCTTAGGGTGTGCTTGAGCCAGTCATCAATGTCATTGATTAATACGCTGAAAAGTACCGGTCCCAAGACATACCCCTATGGGACAATGTCACTGGACTCTACCTGGGCATAGTGCCATTCTCCACAACCCTCTGTCTATGTCTATGAGTTTCCAACCAATTAATTATCCACCAAATACTCCACCCTTCAAATCCGTATCTCTCCAATTTAGAGATAAGGATGCAGTGGGGGACCATGTCAAAGGCCTTGCAGAAGTCCAGGTAGATGTCACTGGTAGCCTCCCCTTCATCCACCACTGTCATAAAACCATGACATATAACTATCATATTATAAACTGAACCTACTTTTGAAAAGATTTAATATCTTCCACTGATCTGTTTTTTTTTTTTGTCTTTATTAACTTATTTCTTATACCTGTATACAGAATCTTTGCATTCCCATAGTGACTTTTAGTTTGTATCTATTGAAAAGTCATATTCAATATTCAGCAGCACAGAACATTTTTCCCAAAAGAAATTTAGAACCCACTGTTTTGATTAACACAGTGATTTTCTACTGTGCACAGAAAGAAAAAAAAGGTAATTTGATGCAATATTGATTACCTTTTTTCACTGATATGTTCAAGTCGTGCTCCAGAATCAGTTATTTTGTTGCACTCCCAGTGAAGGATCTAGGCCATGCAGAAGGGAGCAGAGTAGATCACTGATTTTCATCTGCTTGCAATTCTGCATCTGAGTTGCTAATCCTCATTTCATATCTGAACATATGGAGAAGAAAACATAGAAGAGAAAGGGTGGTTTCTACAGTGTCATTTTTGGTAAGTATTTTTAATTACTTTCTTAGTAAAAAAATTTTTTTGCAATGTGACAGATGTAAAAAGAGAAAGTGAATAATGCGTACGTGGACTAAATACTCACTTGTCCGTGCATTGTCCGTCAGTTAGAAGAAGATACACTGACTACTCATTGCAGTGGTGTCATTAGAAAAAGCCAGCAAGTGTTCAACTCTTTCAAAAATCAGGCCATTTATTTGAGAGCCTAAATGTGCACTTGGCAGCTAGAATTCAGGCATATTTCTTGGTGCCATGCCTGCTAGCCTCTGAGATGCAAAACCCCAGTGCAGAGATCCAAATAAAATCTCAGTGTTTTATCCTGCTGATGGCAGAGGAGGTTTCAACTCTTCCGGTGTTCCAAGATTTCACTCTGTATCTTCTCTGTGTTTAGTTTAATGCTTAGCATGCCTTCAGTGGTTAGTACACGTGATATTCATTTATTTGGTGAGTGAAGGACTATAGTAATAGTAATTTCCTCATTTATCAGCTTTAACAATAGAAATTTTTTTGTTGTCTTCCTGCCATAACCAATGAAAAAAAAGCCACTAATTTTCAATAATTTTATGGGTGAAAAATCTTCATTTTAATGGTGCTCTTTATTGATCATTGAATCAGGGAAGTCAGTGCTACTGGGAAATATTCAGATACCTTTTTCTGGGAATTTTTATATGTCACATCTCTTAACATTTTGCACAGTATAATGTATGTCACAAGACAAACATTTCTATGAGCCTCAGAGGTAAGTCATCTTTCATGGTCATGGTTAAATGATACATGGAAAATGACTGATCTGAGGCAAAGAAATTTCCACTTACGAAAGTAGAATTTTAACAAGATGAGTTCCCTCCTAGCACACTTCTTGGAAAGGCTACTTGTGTCATTAGCAGTCCCCCAATCTACTGACTTCTGCACCAATGGGGCTGATGCTCTACCAGATGGTGATGCAGACCAGCATTCAGCGGCCAACCAAGGCAAGGCACTGCTTCTGTTCCTTCATGGATCTTTGGAGACCTCTGATCTACTCCAGACTCTATGTCCAACCACAAAGAGAGCGACATATTTATAGTGTATTCAGGAGGAAAGAAGTCTCTTGTCAGCATGTGAACATGACAGGACACTTGGAGTCTGCCTAGAGTTACAGAACAAAATAAAAACTAGTAGACTGTGGAGTGTTATACTGAATGTTAAAAGAACAGTCAGAAAGGAAGGACAGCAAACACCAATCAGAGTGGGACAAATTAGATTTCTGAAAATTTTCTGCAGTGTCTAGTGGAGTAAATACAATACCAAACATCCGGACAACATACAACCTAGCTCCACTGAAGTCATGGCAAAACTGCCATTCACTTCAGCAAGACCAGAATCACTTCCACAGCAGTTCAATACTTTGTCACTGTGTGTGATGCCAGTCAATTAAATACTCTGCTGTGATAATCATTAAAATGTGATTGAACCTGGAAATATTTTGCTGTCATCTTTTCCCCTTATGATCTAATTTCAGAGGTGTATTTCCACACATCCTCAACTTGATTTAGATCACAGAATCAAAGAATGTCAGGGATTGGAAGGGACCTCTAAAGATCATCTAGTCCAATTCCCCTGCTGGCACAGGAACACCCAGATTAGGTCACACAGGAACACGTTCAGGCAGATTTTGAATGTCTCCAGAGAAGGAGACCCCCAAAACCTCTCTGGGCCTGTTCCAGTGTTCTGTTAACCTCATCGTAAAGAAGTTTTTTCTCATATTTATGTGGAACCTCCTGTGTTCCAGCTTGCACCCATTGCCCCTTGTCCTATCATTGGGTGTCACTGAGAAAAGCCTGGCTCCATCCTCATGACACTCACCTTTTACATATTTATAAACATGAATGAGGTCATCCCTCTGTCTTCTCTTCTCCAAACTAAAGAGACCCAGCTCTCTCAGCCTTTCCACATAAGGGCGATGCTCCACTCCCTTAATAATCTTTGTGGCTCTGCACTGGATTCTCTTAAGCAGTTCCCTGTCCTTGAACTGAGAAGCCCAGAGCTAGACACAATATGCCAGATGCAGTCTCACCAGGGCAGATTAGAGGGAGAAGAGAACCTCACCTGACATACTAACCACACCCCTTCTAATATAACCCATGATGTCATTGGCCTTCTTGACCACAAGGGCGCTGTGCTGGCTCTTGGTCATCCTGCTGCACACCAGGACCCCTAGGTCCCTTTCCCCTACAGAGATCAAGGGAGTAGAAATTTGCTTGAAAATAGAAAGATAAACTCTACTTAAACATTGTTGAATTTTGCTCAGATTTTAGCTAAGAGTGCTTACAGATGTGCTTGAATAAACAACATAGTGAAATGAACAAAAAGTGGAGTTTAGAGTAGCACATTGCTCAAGTGCCATAAACTATTTCTAAAAAATCTAGGAAAAAAAAAAAAAAAGAAAAGCATTTATTTTGCCAGTAACAATCAACTCACTCTGCAGATGTTTGCACTGCCCTGGGATTGTTTGAGCAACCAAAAATTCAAAGAAGTTGAAAATTCACTGTTTAAAAACATTTGATACTACCAAACTTGCTGAACCCCACCTCACTTTCCATTCACCTACCTCTCATTTCGTAAGCTTCATTACAAGGATACTGTGGGAGACAGTGTCAAATGCCTTGCTGAAGTCAAGGTATACACAACATCCACTCTTTGCCTCTGATCTACCCAGCCAGTGATGACATTATTGCAGTCTACAAGATTGGTCTAGCATGATTTTTCCTTGATGAATCCATGCTGTCTTCTCCTGATAAGCTTTGTCTCTTCCAATTGCTTTGAGATAACATCCAGAACAAGTTGGTCTATCAGCTTTCCGGAGATGGAGGTGAGGCGACTGGCCTGTACTTTTCAAGTTGGGTATTTGGAAAAAATTCTTCTTCAAAAAAGTGGCCAGGCACTGGAATGGGCTGTGAAGGAAGGTGGTTGAGTCACTATCCATGGAGGTGTTCAAGAAACATTTAGATGTTGTACTAAGGGACATGGTTTAGTGGAGAAATATTAGTGTCACCAGCAGTTAATGTGTATTATATGTCTCTTCGCAGCTTCCCTCTTTCTCCAGCTGGTAAAACAGCAAAGATAACCTGGGCTCCACTATTTTTTAATTGTATTCCCAGGGCTTTTTAGTCTTTGAATCTTTTCATATTCCACCTTCCAGCACTATTTGTACCCACATGGAAGAGCAATAGAGGACAGCAGTCTGTGCTCTTGATGAGCTACAGCACCCTTTCAGCAATGTCCTGGAACTTGGCTCCCGGGAGGCAGCAGACCTCTCAAGACTCCCTTGTCAGACTGGCAGAGGGGAGCCTCAATGCCTTTTAACAGGGAGTCATTCACTACAAGCACCCAGCATTTCTTTTTACAGTATCCACTACAGGCCACCAGTGTGGTTTCTTCATGTAGATCTTAGTCATGGGAGTCAGGAGTATCTACAGCTGCAAGAGCTTCATACATCATTCTTCTAGTGAAGCTAGATGGTAGGGGCTGAAGCAGAGCCCTGCTTTTTACATGCTACCAGGGACCAAGGTTCCTCCTGCTCAGTAATGTGCCCAGCTGAAACATGATTGTTAAATGACCTATCTCCTTCTCAGCACATCTAATACTACATATCCTTTCAACTGCTTCTTGCAAGCAGCTCAGCTACTTGTCTTAAAAGGTCATCCATCTGAACACATTTAATGCATTTAATGCACATTTAATGTAGATACGTACCTTATCAGCAGAAGGTCTGGGGTACTAAGTAGAATCACCCACCTGAATGGAGGTCTCCTTTCTTACCAATTCTGTCTGGGAAGATGCATTTAACATCTCCTGGGATTTCCTTGAAGGGGTGTTGATTTTAGCCCACAGGTGAGTGCTCACAACTGTGCCAGCACTACTCTGCCTATGAACCTGCAAGCTAACTGCCATGATAGAGCAGAGCTGAGGTGCCCTCTATACTTGCATGCCCTGTGTAAACTGGGGCTCTAGCCTTCTATACAGAGGGCAAGGTTCATAGTATGCCAGAGTTGTGCGTGTCTTCATTAACGTCAGATGACCTGGCCCAGAAGTCTGATCTGCGATCAGGATGGGGAGACAGAGCACACAGTCCTGCATTCGTGATTGTTTCAATACTTCTGAATTTACCCAAATGCTGCAAGTTCCTCAATGGCCTTGTTTTTGCTTAAGATACCTGTCTAAAAAATAAATGATGATTTATCAGGAAGTCTTAGGCTCAATTCTGTAAAGCATAGTTACAACAGTTACAGGACAAATGTTTATCTCATTTCAGAACTTACACGTCGGTATTTGTGTTCATTTATTACAACTAACACTTTAAAATCACAAAATCAGCTGACCTCAATTAGGATTTAAACATCTAAAATGAATGGGTATTAACTGAATGATTGGTTTCTACTGTACAAACAATCCTTACATTCAGAATAATTACTGAGTAACTGGAGCTAAATTGCAAAATAATCATTTTTATTAGTTGAGCTTAATTAAACTGCAGGATCTGAGGATGTGAGATCAGTTTTTGGAGGGTGTTGGGCTGGGCATATCATATGGCTAAATGCAATGCTAAGGCCCAGTAGTGTTGCTTAGCAACTTCTGAGGGTTGAGTTTGGCAATTGATTATTGTTTGTGCTGTGGATACACCATGGCTTTTTTCAGGATGAGAGAAAGTGGAGCAAGTGATCCACCAACAGCAGAGAGACAACAGCAAAACTGGGACTTGCACTAAACGGCCACTGTGAAAGAAGCCCTTGTGCAGTAGCTGTTTCTTGACAAGTTCCTTTTCTGAATACACTCATTCTTTCCATGCAAACATAACATCCTATTGTAAAGGATTAACCAATATCAGGATGCACACATTTGTTAAAGAGCAAGAACATCCATGCTTCAAAACTAGCTGTTTCACTTTACATTCGTACTTGAATCTAAACTGGCTTTCGAGTTCAAAGGCTGTAACCTATAACCTATCCAAGAAACCATACTGCTTGTATGCTTCTTTGTTTGAAATTGCACTTAGTTTTGCCTTAGTTTGAGCTCAGGTGCCCCAAGACAGTAGGAATGGACAAAGAGGTAGAGGTAGATGATTGTCCCCCTCTGCTCTGTCCTTGCAAATCCCCACTTGCAGTACTGCATCCAGGCCTGGAGCCTCCAGCACAAGAAAAATGTGGAGCTGCTGGAGCAGGTCAAGAGAATGGCCATGAAGATGATCAGAGAGCTGGAGCACCTCTCCTATGAGAAAAGCTGAAGGAGTTGGGCTTGTTCAGACTGGAGAAGAGAAAGCTCCAGGGGGACATCATTGCAGCCTTTCAATAGTTGATAGGAGCTTATAAGCAGGAGGGAGACTGACTTCTTACACAGTCTGATGCTGACAGAAAAGGGGAGAATGGTTTTAAATTAAAAGAGGAGAGAATTAGGGTAGATGTTAGGAGGAAATTCTTTACTCAGAGACACTGGAACTGTCTGCCCAGAGAAGCTGTGGACATCCCATCCCTAGAGGCATTTGAGTCCAGGTTAGATGGGGCCCCAGGCAGTCTAACCTGCTGGCAACCCTTCCCATGGGAGGCGAGTTGGAACTAGATGATCTTTAAGGTCCCTTCCAACCCAGCTGGTTTCATGATTCTGTGAAAGAAAATGCTGAGTCTGTGCTGTCTTCCTAGAGAAAGGTACCAGTTTGCTCCAGTGCCCTTCTCCCATGTCTAAATCTGGACAAATCTTCCCAGCCTTCTCCATTCTGCAGGCAACTCTGGTCTCACTTGCTCTCATTGCTCTTCTCTGATGAGGAAGGCCTCAAAAGAGGGAATAAAGCTCAAAGGAGCTTCTAACTTCTCTACCTGGTGACAAAGGGTTGGTCACTAAAAGCACTTTTGCAAGCACAGAGCAGCGATGCTCCCCACTCAGCAGCCAGCTTTATGTTATTCCTACTGAATGCCCACAGTGTATCAGTCACGTGGCTTTTTTGCCCTTCAGGTGGAGGTGGAAGCAATGCTGTCAGTGTGTGAGTACATTCAAAATTCTGATTCATTTCTAAAAAGCTTTTGCATAAACACATACAACTGAATTATTTATGAATTTCTACCCTTCTCCTCCAACAGTGATAAAACAGCTTGCTGAAAAAGGCCAGAATATGGTGGAAGACCTTTCATAAAAAACTGAAAAGCATTTCCTCTGTGCTGACAATATCATTTGTTAAGAATTCTGAAAGCAAAAACTTTGCATAATGCTGCAGTGAAAAAAAACTTAATTTACTTTTTTTTTGTAATTTAAAAGAAATATCTAAAGGACAACTTCTGTTCCTTCAGAAAGTAAGGGGAGCTACAATTCTACTTCATCCAGGATGCTGAAGTTATAACGTACTTTACATATGAACTATGGAAAGAATTTGACAATACATCTCAAAAAATCAACTAGCTTGTTTTATAACAGACCAAAATAACTACATTTTTTTTCCTGCAATTGAATCATTTGGAATTTGACAGAGCTCTTGTCTTTCAGCTTTTCAATTGGCATTTGCAGCAAGATTGATGTCTTGTTATTGCAAATGCCTTTTTTGTCCATGGAGTCAAGTTGTTCGAAAAATTATTTCATGAGAAAAAACTGCCCTAATAACAATGAACACTATTTTGAAAATTATTTCACTGCATAAAGAATTTTACATAATTTACACATGTTAACTGATTTTTAACTTGCCAGTGATATATGAGGCATCAATCAAAGAAAATAGCCAGCAAAGGACAATACCTTGAGAAGACTGCACATTTACATAGTGAGTCTACATTTAACGAGTAGTTGATCATGTAAAATCATGGCCTTTTACGCAGGCTGAGCTCTGCCTAGATATGCCAGCTGTTAGGTACAGCGACCACTAAAGATATGCTATTTACTAGACTGATATCTGGGGCTAATCAGCTCTCTGCTCACCATCACGACCTTGCAACAACACCTGTCTGGATCACCGAGCCACGCGGGGCATGGACATGATCATCCAAACCCACCAGGGAAATTATTTTATGCTGGTGTTCAACAAGTATAGAAGCACTTCGCTTTCTTTATCACCATGAGAGAGAAGGAAAATAAACAGCCCTAAACTATGATTGCTCTAATCACTAAACATCAGGAAAGGACAATTTAAGATAAGATTTAAACCCAAAACACTCTACCTGCCTGGATATCCCCCAGCCAACAACAGGCCGGTAGGACTCTACAGTCTCTGGTTCCTTATTGCTACACTTTTTATTTGCTTGGTAAACATTTTTGGCTTTTTTTTTTTTGCCACCTTTGACAGTAGGGCTTTATCATCAGTCAGAAATAAATTGACCTAAACATGTAATCTCTCTTATGGGAGCTTCAGTTATTTCAGCTTTTGAAGAAGAGAGAGTGGGTATGTGGGAATGCCAGGAAGAAGCAGTTCCTTCTGCCAATGCAGCTTGAACATTCACTTTTTGTTTTCAGGCAGTAGTCTCAAAGACAGAAATTCCCATAAGCTTTGAGCTGCAGATATTCGACCCAAGCTCTGTTGAACAAAATTGATTCTGAAGTTAGTTCTTCAGCTGTTATTAATGTTCTTGTTTTCTGAATTATAACTCAAACAGATATGAAAACCTGTGTCATTGTCACATTTTCATCTTCCAACCCACACGCTCTCTACCTAGATATTATGTTGTCTGTCTGAAAATTGAATTAGTTTCCAGGTTGAATGAAGTTCATAAAACTTCTAGCAAAACTGGGCTGAATTTGATAAGCATCAATCCACATTATGGCTTCTAGTAAGCTTCTACTCTCTGTACTAGTGTATGATGTTACTTTCCCATGAAGGAGACAGCTTGGTCTACAAGGCTTTCAGTTTTACAAATGTGTCACACTGAAGCCCTGCTGTACTCTGCTGAAGAGGACATTTTCTACTGTTCTTGATAGTTACCAGGCCCAATTATTGAGAAATTAACTCAGGAACCAATATAGATTCTGAAGTAGCTTTCACCTCTGACTTCATCTTGCTCTGAGTCAAGGGCTTTCAGAAGATGGTAAATAAACTGTTTTAAAGAGCTGTGCTGCTGCCATGGCAGCTGAGGGTCAAATTCTCATTTGTTTAACAGCACAGGCAAAGCAAAAAGCATTAAATGGTCCAGCAGCTAGGTGAAGGTAAACATCCCTGCAAGAGATGTCCTGGTAAAAGCAAGGTGCCCTGCCAAAGGTATCCTGGGCTCCATCAGAAGAGGGGTGGCCAGCAGGGACAGGGAGGTGATTGTCTCTCTCCATTCTGCTCTTATGAGGCCCCACCTGAAGAACTTCGTCCAGGCCTGGAGCCCCCGGTACAAGAAAGTCAGAGAGCTGTTGTAGAGGGTCCAGAGGAGAGCTACAAAGATGATCAGAGGGCTGGAGCACCTCTCCTATGAAGACAGGCTGAGGGAGCTGGGCTTGGAGAAGAGAAGGCTGAAGGGTGACCACATTGCAGCCTTTCAGTACTAAAGGGAACCTACAAAAGGGGGGGAGCCAACTCTTTACAAGGGTAGACAACAGCAGGATAAGGGGAAATGGTTTTAAGCTGAAGGAGGGGAGATTTAGGTTGGATACTGGGAAAGTTCTTTACAGAGAGAGTGGTGAGGTGCTGGAACAGGCTGCCCAGAGAGATTGTGGATGTCCCATCCCTGGAGATGTCCAAGGCCAGGTTGGATGGGACCCTGGGCAGCCTGGTCTAGTATTAGATACAGAGGTTGGTGGCCCTGCAAGTGGCAGGGGGGTTAGAGCTTGATGACCCTTGATTCCAACCCAAGTCATTCTATGACTCTATGAAAGCAGATTTGGGATGGGTACAAGCTCATTTATTTCCAAACACAGAGTTTAGGATGCAGAAGTTCAGATTGAGCTTCCCTTTGTCATTCTCAAGTGCACAGCACTAGACAGTGGTACCTGTTCAGTCTCAAAATCTGGTCAAAGAAAATTTGGTCTACTGACTTATGACCAGGGATACAAAATGAAGGCACCAGGGAGAAGGAGAAAATTAATTGCGACTGTTAATGGATTTCATCTGAGCAACTTTTGTCTCATACATCACATATTAATGCAGCCTTTAAAATTTTATTATTTCTTATTTTTAAAGTCAGTAATAGAATAAATTAAATTATGCATTATTAATAATATACCTTAAAAAGATATTAAAGACATTCAAGAAGGCAAGCAGTATTTACAAGTGTTCATTGCAAAAATTGAGATTGTGGTGCTACCTATGGAAAAAGGTATTTGGATCCCTTTTTAAGACCTTGCCAAAGCATGTTTCTGGATGCTATCAAGATTTTCTGCTGGGATGGCAACTCTCAAGGATGATGGAAGAACAAAACTGGAAACAAAGTTGGCTTTGCTTTTCAGGTCTGGTTGCCAAGAACTCCCCAGACAAAGTGCATGTCAGGCACAGATGTGGTTTATACAGTAACATTTGTTAAAGTGAAAGGTTGTTCCATGGGATTCATTGGTCTGAAGACAGTTACAGACCTCATAAAAAGTAATTGTCATGAAAAGCACCTCGCTCCACAACAGAGAGATGGAAAACAGAAAATCAAGACTATGAGGAAGGCTGTTAGAAAGAAAATCCCCACAGAAGTTGCTGTGCCAGTGTTACAGAGATATATGAGCTTAAGCAGATGTGTGTAATATCTTATAAGTGTGGGGTTAAACATCAAACAGAACTAGGCAGTTACAAGTAACCCCATGCCCACAAAAACAGAGAAAAAATGTGTTTCACAAAGCTCTATCAAGAGAAATTGTGCAGAGCATGAGAGTTGCAAGCATATAATTGCCCTCAGCATCAGCCCTGCTCATCCCAGTTTCAGCTCACTGCTCAGGGGAATGGACAGAGTTGTGTTCCTTCACCTTGTAAAGACCTCCAGGGCCTCACTGCCTTAAGGCTACTGCTATAGTGCTGTTCTAATAGCCAATGTCTTTAAAGGTCATTACTCCCACTCCATTTAAACACCTTTTTCTGTGTTGATATGCATATTGAACTGCTTTCTCTATAAAGTATAATACATGGAGCAGAGCCCTTCCCATAGCATGGCTAAATGAATACATTGCTATTTCACTGTTACTGTTATCTACAAGGTAAAGGAAGAAGTATTGACAACAATGGAATGGATCTATACTAAAAATTCTATCAATATAAACATAAACAGATCCCTCCTCAGCTATGATAGTTATGCTAGCACAAAAGCTGTGCTGAGATGAGTGTAAGTCTATGGTCATACAATCCAGAGTATCAAAAGTACTGGGATTTGTGTTATTGCTCATCAACAGGTACCATGATAATCTGTAGCCTTTGTTGCACCCTAACTATTGAGTGCATAGTTCCCTTCAGCTAATTTTACTTCTCAATTCAGATGGATTAAAAAGAGCATCAGCAAACAGAAATTTGCATAGTGGTGGTAGTTCAGTAATTGTAAGTCACAAAGCAATATTCTACTTTTCTTACGCTGTCAGAGCTGAGGTAAAGTGACTGCAGTAAAAAGGAAAAAGATGGCTCCTGCAGAATTCCTGGGATACGGACAAGGCCTTTCCATGAGGTACACCACGTCAAACAAAACCAGTCCTCCTTTCTCACTGCAGTAATAATTGCCAAACAGAAACAGCTAAGGACAATTTCCAATGATCTTGAGAAAGGTTATTTTAATAAGGAACAGAGCACTGTTGAAGCAATTATATTGTTGTAAACAACAACAACAAAACACAGAAAACCCCACACAACAGGATTTCAGCATCTGAAGATCTGTAAATTTATCAATGCTACTGTCATATTTTCAGCCAGGCATGGCTTACACCATGGCCCTAATGTATTCCACAGTGCTGCTTTCTCTGTCATACTCCTTTCCAATGCCCATATGTGCATTAGCAGTGGAAGGCAGCATCCCTGCCTGCCACAGTGATAGGTTATAGGAATTTTGTGACAGAGATCTGGGAGGGAGGAAAGGTTTTCTGTAAATCACAACATGGGAAATACAAGAATATCTAAGTGACAAATCTGGAATTCAATTCAGGACACTTATCCTTGAATTTAAATTCTACAGAAAGGCATTACATGATAAGAACACAACAAAGTGATAAAACACAGCTTCATTATGTGTTCTCTGTTTACATATTATGTGTGCTTTTAGTTCACTTGCTCAGATCAGAAGCATCCAGTATTTAACTGAATTTCCCTTATTATGTGAGTTACGTTTTCTCCCAAATGAATGACAGCATGGAAAATGTATGTGAGCATTTTTCTGTATATATTGACAGAACCTTCTCCTCTCCTCTCCTCTCCTCTCCTCTCCTCTCCTCTCCTCTCCTCTCCTCTCCTCTCCTCTCCTCTCCTCCCATTGCTGCCCATGTTCAGCTGAGGTTCTATAGGCAGCTTTACACTGTGGGGTTCTTTCTGATCAAATTTCAGGAGCTTTAAATGCTAATACTGCTTATAAGATTCACTTTCAATCCCTTGGAACATTTCTCTTCTTAACTGTCTTTTCTCTCATACATTTTTAGAGAATTATTCCACTAATGAGGGGATTAATGTTAAGTCATTTCATTATAAATGAGTTGGATGCAATGTTAATATCTTGAGTTAATCTGCATTTGGCAAGCACAAGCCTGCTTTTGTCCATCCTTCCAAAATATATTCAGAATGACAGATTCCTTAGATGTCATAAATAAAATTACTGAAGATAACCAACTTGTGAGACAGGACTGAATACCTTTTACAATGAAGAAAACTAAGCATTATCTCCCAGAAAATTATGTAAACTACATAAGGCTGCAGGTTTTTTGTTTGTCTGTTTGTTTTTCCCCAGTTTTTACCAAACATAATTCTGAGGGCTCAAGTTCTTATTTTTTGTCAGATGCTGCATGGGCAATAACAACGGAAAGGCTCGCACATTTCTCCTTGAGCTTGCCAAATGTGGTGAGAATGCTTTGAGAAGGCTCAAGCCTACTGGCTTGACCAGTTCTGGCCACTGCTCAGGCTGGGACCCCGCTACTACAGATGATACCTGCACAGATAACATCTCTGACTGTGCCAGCAGCTGATCACCCACGCCTGCCCCACAGCCAGCCACCTCCAGGCTGCAAGCAGGCTGAGGATGAAGCAAACTGTGTTTTGCTTTCTGGAAAGGGGCTGGGGAATTGGGCAGCACTAGAAGAAAAGAAAAAAGACTTTCTGAGTCATCTTCCCCTTTACAAGGCAGCCAGCTAAATGCAGCCTCCATCCTTCCTCTTGGCGGAAAGGCATCTGGAACTGGATCCCGCTTCCTGTGAGAGAGCAGATGAAGATGTCAAAGGGATGAGAAGTGTTCCTTCTGAGAAGGAAATCTGCCCTCTGAGGTTAGGCTGTGGAAAGGCTGATCTCCAGGATTCACCTTTTTACAATGGTACAAAAGCTGGTTTTGAGGAGTCGTTACTAAAGACTGTGCTACTGGCTGAGAAAATCAATAGATCTTCCTAGAGCAGCAAAGAAGCTGGTCTCATGCATCAGGCATCGCACTGGCTGAACTGGGGTGCAGGAAATAATGGACATTACCTCAGTCTTCTGCTAGTTTTGAAGTGAACTATTGCAGGCAAGAAGAGGAAAAAAAAAGTGAGGAGAAAAGAAAAAAGATTGATTTTCCTTTTGGCAAATATTTGGCTACAGGAATGTGCTCATCTGTCATTTGTCTTGTCTCAAGAATTGGCCTTTTCAGAATGAAACAAACATTGCTACATTGTATGGCATTTTGTATTGACACAAAAGTCTCACTGAGGATAACAGACATTTATAGAGCAATTCACGTCTTTAAAATTATCCACCTTTGCCTTTGCTTAGTGATATGTCATCTAATAGCTTGCATTTGCTATTTGATGTGTAGACAGAGTAGATTGTGTTGTTTACAGCACTGTGAAAAGCCTGCTGTCTGTTAAGACTTACAATTTCTGTACGTCCTACCTGATAGCAGGATTTTATGTAGACAGGTAAAAGAAGAGTACAGAATCACAGAATCACAGAATCACCAAGGTTGGAAAAGACCTACAAGATCATCCAGTCCAACCATCCACCCATCACCAATAGTTCTCACTAAACCATGTCCCTCAACACAAAATCCAAACGTTCCTTGAACACCTCCAGGGTCAGTGACTCCACCACTTCCCTGGGCAGCCCATTCCAGTCCTGAAATGCCTACATTGCCCCACCTGGTTCTTAGAGGGAGAAGAAAATGGCTGCAACAGCCAAGATTCCCTAGATGATCTATATAACTCCCTAGAAGATCTACACAGAGGTTTTCCCTACACTATCTCACATTGCATACAGCAGATCGGAAATAGAAAATACAAATAATTGCTGAAGGTTGGCATAATACTGCAGATTCCAGAAAATTCTGTGTGTCCAGGCAAAATTCAGGGAAATGAAGGTAGCTTGCTTGTACCAAGCTTCCCAAAAGCTCATCCTCTCTATTTCTTATCACCTGATCACAAGTGCTTAGGAGTGATCACAAGTGATCAGAAGCACTCTTCATTTCCTGAGTGCTTGGTGAAACAGGGAATTGAGCTTTGATTGCCAGAAGCCTTAACCTGTGGGTACCTCCTGGGAGATAACTACTCCTGTGATGCACAGCAAGGATGAGGTCATCGAAAAGAAAGGAAGAAAAATTCCTGCATCTCTCAGAATAATTTAATTCTTGGATCTTCAGCTAAAGCCCATTATCCTTCACAAAGAGTTAATCTGGACTATTAACATTTACATTCTAATCACCACCCCCTCTCATGCTCTGCTCAACTATCAGAATGCAAAGATGCGGATAATTTAATTGTCTGGCTGACAACACATATAAGAATACTCTGGGAATAGCATTATCTGTGCCTGAATGTAGGGCTTGCATTCCTGTTTAGGTAGCTGGATAAGCACTCTGGTTGTCAGGGTTATTATCACATCAAGAGTTTAACGGCAGCTGATCTTAATACCTTCTGCAAAGATGCCCTAAAGGCCCAGTTTTGCTGCCTTCTTTTGGGGATCTCTGAAACCTACAGTAAGCAAATGATGTACAACGTGTATCTTTGGGTAAGTTAAATCTCGGAAATTTTGTCTGATACTGAAGGAACATGTTTTACTGACAGTCTGTGGAAGGTGTAAGACTCATAGAGAACATTACTATTTTTGCACAAATTCTAGGCTATTCTCCACAGAGTATTAACTTTTCAAGTACAAGAAAAGCCAGTGAACAGCCGGGAACACCCTAGCAATCACAGCTTTCATGGCCATACCAAACGATTTGATCAAGGATACCTCTAAGGGTAATCTGGTATCTTCAGTGATATATAAGAAAGGACAACCAGAGCCTACTAATACAAATGAAAAGCAGCAAAAATTGTTTCTCAGTTGCCTAATCCAAGGTGTTTCAAGGTTTAAAAGGGAAAACATTATATCCTTGTATAAGAACACATGTCCAAGCTTTTGGTTAGATTTTGTTGGTGTGTATGCGCACATGCTAGCAGATGCATTTACTGTAGGATTTAGCAAAGATATCTGCCTTCAGCATGGAGGTGAAGACATGGCACATCAATGCTATGATGATAAAGGAAACATTTTCTGTTTCAGAGAGTCCTTTTCAATAAAGACAGAGCAGCTGTTTCAGTAGATAAAGACAGATATTCATAAAAAAGCCATTTTTTAGGTTTTGGTTGAAAAACCAGTGCTAATTCCATTTGGAGAACAGTTTAGTTCTTCCTTATGGTGGGAGAGAAAAGCAGTATGTTATACCCCAAAGCCAAGCATCAGTTTCCCATATTAAATGGACTCCACCCTATGAAAACCCCAGCACTAGCAGCAGCACAAGACAAACAGACAAGCTTACAGGCACATAAAATTCCTAAGTGGGAGCAGCAACCTTTATAGCTAACTGCAGCTGAATGCAAGTGCAAGTTAGCAGACTTCTCTGCGTTAGACTGCTTATGTTAATAATTTAGACAATCTGAAAGAAAAGGTGGTTGGTACCTGTGAAATGGCATTAGAGACTGAAGCATTAAGCTGGCTGAGGCTGCTGGAACAGGGAAGCACTACAGCTTGTAGCAGACATGCCTGAGATGCAAGGATTAGGATATGTGACATCTTCACAGCATGAGCCTCATGCCAGCGGGCTCTTAAATCACTAAGTGTCCAGGCAATTTTCACTGTGCTCTCATCCATTCCCCACAAAGCAAGACCAGCAGGGGAAAAGCTGCCACTGTATATGAAGCGAGACTAGTGAAATACCTGCTGGGACAGAAACCATATTCATGAGGTATGTAAATGAGGTGACAACAGGAGGACGATGTAACTGGTCCTGAAGCATCAACTCTGCTGCATTGAACGCAGCTTCTCTTAGTATATGTGGCTTGTGAATGAAAACCTTGCTGTTACAGAGGCAGCATGTGCTGCTCAGGAAGTATACAAAATGCAGGGCAATTAGCCTCATCTCAGGGAAACAAATAAAACAATGAAAATATAATTTCCAGAGTATCAGAAAGTCCTAAGAGACTTGAAAATGTCCATCCACAGAAGCTAAGAAGTACCCAAACCTGTGAAGGCTCCTGTTGGAGCTATCTCTCTGTCAAAAGCAGTACAGCCACACTAATAAACAGTTATCAGCCAGGCTAACAAACCCAAGCAGGGTGGCACACTAATTCACTTCCCAGTACACAGACTGGGCTTTTCTCTGCCTCACCCTTCATGCTGTGAGATCTGCCATAAGGTCTCTCAAGCTGGAGGATGGCTGGGGGCCATCTGAAGTCTTTTCCAACTTCAGTTATCTTATGGCACTATGACCAAACCATCCTAAAATCTGGTAACAAAAACCTGAAATGAAAAACCATGTGTCTGATTTCTGCTATTTTTTCTTCCTGAGTAGAATGTTTTCTCACAGGCCAAAATAAATATTTTTCATATATATGTCAAAATACATTGCAAAAATATTCCCTCCGTGGGGAATTCATTTCAGTGAGACTTTTGCAGTAAATAAGTGATTATCCAATGGAAGTGAGCATAGTTTTGACCAAGAGTTTTAAAATGTCTAGGAGAAAAAGATCTAGTCATAGATCATATCAGCCATTGACTAGATACAAGCAACACGTCAACAAAATGGTGAAGGACTTTCACTGACAGAAGCAATTTCTGGTTCCATTTCTATTTCCACCCCCTCCTTCTTCTTTCTGAAATTTTGTCATTATGTGAACTGATGTATTGATAATGAAACTTGTCATAATTCCTCTGCTAGGACATTCGTCAATTAAACTAAATATAGCCATAAAATCCTGTTAGATAAGATAATAGAGTGCTGCAGTAATAGTGTGCCAGCTGCTAACGAGAGCTGTTAACTCCCTCTGAGAGTGCCAGTGGGTCTGGGACTGCTGCTATTGATGAGCTGAAACTCTCCATTGACAGTAACATATATGTAGACCCAACCAAGAGTGGGCTAAGGCAACACCAGCATATGTACTGCAACACCTGCACAAACTTCTAGAGGTCAGCTTAGCTTAATTGTGTTTCTGGAAGACAGATAGAGTTTAGCTGGAATAAAAACTGATGCACACTGTTCATATCACATAATAGAGATGAACAAAGTAGCTTCATTACTGTTCAAACAGTGCTGAAATATTTTTATATAGGCTGGTAAGTCCTTAAATTAAGATATGTCTGGTTTAGGTAGTGGTGGATGCTAAATGCTTGCTTTTGGCGATGGGTGAACATGACTGACAACAAATGCCTTTTTATTTCAAGAAAATGTCCAGACATGGCTATGAAGAATGATTGGCTTAACTCACAGCAACTCAGGCTGCTGTTAGGGGTTTCTCTACACAGCAAATGTTTTCTGCTGTTGTATTATAATTATATTGCCATTATTGTATTTAATGCTATGATATGTGCATATCATAGACCAAACACACTGTACTTGCATAGTCACAACTGTGAATACTGTGCAAAGGATATAAAAAACAGAACAGTAATAGATGATAGAGAAAGGAAGAAAGAGTGAAAAATAAAGAGAAAGAAAAAAAAAGGAAAAGGAGAAAAGGAAAAGAGGAAAAGAGGAAAAAGGAAAGGAGATAAAAGGGAAAGTATTATACCAGGGAATGAGGATGCCTACACAGGAGATTACAAAGGTGTTCGTCTTCTTAGTACACATCTCTGAACAGGCAAGGATCCAGGCTGCTCTTATTCATGGGAGGTCAGAGTCAGTTCTTTTAGTAGGCTGTGCAGGGAGAAGCACTCCTTCTCTGGACACAGTTTCCAGTCGTACCAAGCCACTGCTATTAATATACGAACACCACTTTGATTTCACATTCTAACAGTACTGCTTTCTACAGATCAGTACTGAAGTGACAAATTTGGGAATGTTGGATATCTTTGGGTATGAAACATTTAAATATCTAGCCAGAATTTTAGCCTGGTCTCAGTAAGAATTAAAAATTCAACACTAAAGAAAATCAAATTCTCTTGGGTGCTTCCTCTGAAAAGATATCAACTGACTAGGCAGAAATTATTTCGCCAATGCTGAGGAATTTGACTTGGTGGTTACTATTGCTTTGCATGGCCTTTTGAGACAGAAAAGCCTGAATCTTATACCGTAGCTATCCAGGATCATGAGAGCAGCTGAGGGCTGCAGTGCTGAGCGGAGAAACCATGTAGAAAAACACACAAACTGCGTGAATAGTAGATTTGCCAGGCAGATTCAAAGGGCCTATGGGAATGGCTGTAAGAACAGAGAAGGGTTTAACTGGAGCTGAGCTTGAAAAAGAGTCAGTCAAGCAAACAAACTCAAAATTGTGCCTTAAAAACAAACAAACAAACAAAAAAGCCACCCAAACTGTTTCACTTATCTGGGCTACTAAAAAGTTAAGCCTGCATACAAATTGTAAGAACAGTAGTAGGAACTGTCTACAGAAGAAGCAAGGAAAAGGTGGTGAGCACTACATCCATTCATAAGCTAGATGAATCACCAGAGCAACAGTGCTGATGAACAAACGAAGGCTTTATCTTACTTGGTAACATGCTTACTGTTGAGGAAGATAACGCTTGCTGCAAGGCAAGTGGTGATTGATAGAAACTCAGCTCTCTCCCTTCTGCTTAGAAAGGAAGAGTGAGATGGGACAGCTGGGTATGCAGTTAGTGACTCGTTTGCTGGGACTTTGCTGCTGTAAAGTCCAATATCACCATGAGCATATCTGCACAGTGCAGTTCCAGGCTCAAATCACTTATTACTGTGCTGCTGCATTAGGCTGGGACTGCATCCAGATAAGAGGCAGGAGCACTCTCAAAAGATGTCATTTCTAAACTGCATTACACCTGAAGAGCATTCAGGTAATTTGTGGTGACATTGCTTATAATAAGGCCAGTGTGAAAGGGTAAAATATGGGCACATCAGAGAGATCTGAGGAAGAAGAGCTAGGCTGGAATGAGGAAAAGGGGAAGAAATGCAGAATGGCTGTAGACTGCCAGCGTTTGCATTATCAAAACTGGAATACCTGGAGCACTCTGGCTATTTCCTTCAGGTAACCTTAACCTCTCTCTGCCTACATTGTGGGGAAAGCTTCCCACATTGTCCCCTTCAAGGATTTTCACAGAGGGCATGGATACCTTTGCCAGAGCCACTCTGAATGAAAAAGGAGACTGTTCAGCTCCCAGCATCACCTGCCTTTGGTTAACAAGTACAGGGCCTGCAGGACTGTGACTTCAAGCTGCTGCCAAAATGCCCAGTGTGATGATGACTCATACGCTCCAGATACACCCTGCCATGTTAATTGTGCAGCAAAAGGCAGTAAAATGCTTTGCACCGTGTGGTATCCAAGGTTTGGCAGCCATAGGAACAGATGGGAGGGAGGCGTGAGCGTGGCTGGGAGCATTTAGAGTTTGCAGGGCTGTGGTGGCAACGACATCTGACCTGAAGTGCCCAGCGCCTCAAGAGTGCAGAGCATCCTCACTGCACAGTCTCGAATCCTTGCCCTGCACCTCTGGGTCCCGAGCTGTTGGCACAGGAAGCTAATGGCCCTCTCAGATCTTACTGCAGTACAGCAGGTGGAAAAAGCAGCTTCAGCTAAGCCAGAAGCACATTCCTGTTCTCACCTGCTCAGTTTCATAGTGCAGAAGGATTGCGTAACTACTAAATCTGTTGTGAAGCTGTTACGAAGTACAGAAAGAAAGCTTAATGCTTGAACTAACTGATGCTTCTCCACTCAAAAAAAATTTATATTGTTGTCAGGGCCTGCAGGGATGAGACGAGGAAGGCTAAAGCCCGCCTGGAATTGAATCTGGCAAAGGTGATAACAATAAATAATAAATAATATAATAAATAAGGCTTTTTAAAGTATGTTAACGGTAAAAGGAAGACTGTGGCTCCCCTACTAAGTGAGGGGGGCGTTCTTATAACGGGGGATGCTCAGAAGGCGGAGATACTGAATGCCTTCTTTGCTTCTGTCTTCAGTGAAAAAGCTCTCCCTTGGGAATCCCAGACCCTGGAGGTTAGTGAGAGCATCTGAAGAATGGAAGACTTCCCTTTAGTCAGAGAAGAGGTGCTCTGAGAGCGCCTAGGCAACACCAATGTTCATAAATCCATGGGACCCAATGGGATGCATCTACGGGAGCTGATGGAGCTGGCAAAGGTGATCGCTGACCCGCTTTCGATCATCTTTGAGAGGTCTTGGAAAATGGGGGAGGTGCCTGAAGACTGGAGGATAGCCAGTGTCACTCTGGTCTTCAAAAAGGGCAAGAAGGAAGATCCAGGCAATTACAGGCCAGTCAGCCTCACCTCTGTCCCTGGAAAGGTGATGGAACAGCTGGTGCTGGATGCCATCTCCAGACAACTGGAAGAAAAGGAGTTTATCAGGAGTAGTCAGCATGGATTCACCAGGGGGAGGTCATGCTTCACCAACCTGGTGGCCTTCTACGATGCTGTCACTGACTGGGTGGATTGGGGGAGAGCAGTGGATGTAGTCTACCTTGATTTCAGCAAGGCATTTGATACTGTCTCCCACAACATCCTTATAACAAAGCTGAGGAAGCATAGGATAGATGAGTGGACAGTGAGGTGGGTTGAGAACTGGCTGACTAGCAGAGCACAGAGGGTCATCATTGGCGGTGTAGAGCCCGATTGGAGACCTGTAGCTAGCGGTGTTCCTCAGGGGTCGGTGCTGGGTCCGGTCTTGTTCAACATCTTCATCAATGACTTGATGAGGGGATAGTGGCCATCCTCAGCAAGTTTGCTGATGATACGAAGTTGGGAGGATTGGCTGACACGCCTGAAGGCTGTGCTGCCATTCAGCAAGACCTGGACAGGCTGGAGAGCCGGGCAGTAAGAAACCAGATGAGGTTTAACAAAAGCAAGTGTAGAGTCTTGCATCTGGGCAGGAATAATTGCATGCACCGGTACAGGCTGGGGGATGAGCTGCTGGAGGGGAGCTCTGCAGAGAGGGACCTGGACGTCCTGGTGGATGACAGGTTGGCCATGAGCCAGCAGTGTGCCCTCGTGGCCAAGAGGGCCAATGGCATCCTGGGGTGCATTAAAAAGAGCGTGGCCAGCAGGTCGAGGGAGGTGATCCTCCCCCTCTACTCTGCCCTGGTAAGACCTCATCTGGAGTACTGCGTCCAGTTCTGGGCTCCCCAGTACAAAAAAGACAGGGATCTCTTGGAAAGAGTCCAGCGGAGGGCCACGAAGATGGTGAAGGGCCTGGAGCATCTCCCCTGTGAAGAAAGACTAAGTGAACTGGGTCCATTTAGCCTTGAGAAAAGAAGACTGAGAGGGGATGTGATCCAGGTCTATAAATATCTAAGGTGTGGGGGGCAGAGTGGCAAGGCCACACTGTTTTCAGCAGTGTGTGGAGACAGGACAAGGGGGAACGGCCAGAAACTGCAGCATAGGAAGTTCTGCACAAACATGCGCAAGAACTTCTTTACAGTGAGGTGACGGAGCACTGGAACAGGCTGCCCAGGGAGATGGTGGAGTCTCCTTCTCTGGAGATGTTCAAGACCTGCCTGGATGCCTACCTGTGTGACCTGCTGTAGGGAACCTGCTTTGGCAGGGGGGATGGACTCGATGATCTCTGGAGGTCCCTTCCAACCCCTACAATTCTGTGATTCTGTGATTCCTTAATGCAAAAAAAAAAAAAAAAAAAAAAAAAAAAAAAAAAAAAAAAAAAGAAAAAAAAAAAGGGTAAAAAGAACACAAGGACTCAAGAAAGCCGGTAGGGACAATTTTCTCATACTATTTCCTCTTCCCAGCATCTGGACACAATGTGACTCTTGTGGACTTCTTACAGATGGGCAGATGGGCTAGAGAATATTTCACACACTATACATGCCTGGCTCAAGTAGGCTGCTCAAAAGAGTACAACAGTTTTGTACAGTAGCATTCAATAATCTCAGCTCATTTATTTAAATTTTGAAAGTCTCACTTAGACACTTCCTGTCACTTTAATGTCTTTGTAATGTTTTCGAGAAAAACTGTCATCAAACAATCCTGAATTTTTATATCATCATTGTTAAAAATAATGATGCCAAATTATGAATGCACAGAATAGCTATGTTGAGTCATTTATACTATTTACAAAATATTCTCTTATTTATCTGATGTTTCAAAATTCTGGAATCACTTGAGAATCTCTGGGAAGTGAAGTTTAATTCAGCCTCTTGGCATGTGCAATCAGTTGGTTGCCTTAGCTACTCCTCAGATAAATCTGTAGCATCCAAATGAAAGCTGAGCCAACACATCTATGTTGGACTGTTGGTTAAAATGAGATTTAAAGGCCAATGCGTATAGAGTTCAAGCAACATCAATAATTCTGATAACTCATCAAAACCTTACTGTGCTCATGTTAGTGGGAGCTTATCATTATGTTTAGCACACTCAACAGGATGAATACTTTGCTCTCCAGCTTTATTTGCACTCAGGGATATCAGCCTTTTTTTTAAAATATCAAGTGGAAGTTGATATTTTATTTCAAAGGAGATACCAAGATATATCTGCTTGGACAGATTTTGGCAATGCCAGTGCATTCTGTCCAGAGCAGTTTGAGGCTGAGTTTGGAGAGCCTGTTTTGAAAATCGTGTTAAGAGAACTAGATGTTGGTCCTTCTCATTCAGCCTAACACTGAAATGTCCATATGCAGAAGGTGGAGTCCAATTGCACGCATGTAAGCCTTTACTGCTGCCTGGCAGCCACTGCCATCCCAGAAGACCACTGGTCTCCTGTCATGTTTGCCCAACGTACATCCCTGAGACCACATGGCATTGCAAATGCGCTACAGGCATAGATGACATATTTGATATTTTCCTGTGGTGTCACAAGAGGCAGCTAGTTCACTATTAGATAAATAAGTGAAATTGCTTATGAATGACCAAATACTTGGAAAATCTGCGGTTATTTGTTTTTAAATGCCTCTCAAATTGAGTGTGCTCAGCATGACTGTCCGTTTGCCTCCCCTTCCCATATACAAACACACTGGCATACAGCCCCTCCACTAACCCATACAACAAATTTTACTGGCTGAAACTCAGGTTCCAGTTCTAGCATATACTTGCTGGGTATGCCTGCTCAGAGAAGTGTAACTATGCATTTCAGTAGAGCTACCTTGTATTCGGCCTTAATATGGTGATAACAGCTTGAGGACAAAACTGAGCTGGATATTTCTCTGCTGACTTACTCCAGATGAAATCTGCAGGCTCTTGAGCAGACTTGCAGTACCTTCTTGCAGTACTTGCAGTATTTTGATTTCAGCTATTTTCAACAGGGCATAAAGACCTGTCTCTATCTGAGAACAGAATGGGTATGAAATTCAGTATTTCTGCTGATAATGTGGCAAAAAAACTGTACTTCTTTCACAGCCATATTATTTCTATTAGATTTGATCAGGGCTTTTGTGTCAATTTATGCTATTTATACAATATATATATATATTTGCATATATTTATGTATACAAAGGTAGCTGTAACGACAGGAAACTATTAGGTCTCCAACTGACAGTGCTTTGATAACTGTACCAACTTTTGTCAGTGAAAATGCATTAATGTTAAAATAAGGATTATATTTTTTTAATTATATGCTAGGAAAAAAAGATACAGCAATGCAAAAATTACATGTAGTTTCAGTCTAAATCAGGACAGAACTCTGAATGTGTTTAAACAGCAGAACTCTTCATTCACATGGGTACTCTTCCCAAATTCACATCTCAAGAGTGTAATTGTACTTTAAGCAGTGCTTCAATCCACTTATGCTTCCCAGTTATAAATTGTCTCTCTTTTTTTTTTATTGCCTAACATTTGGTGGCTTCCAGCTTACATTTCTCCTTGACAGACTGAACTTAAATCAAAAGGACCACATACTTATTCTCTTCTATAGGCAGCTCAGCAGTGAAGTGTGCTTGCTTCTCAAGTTCTGTCACTGACAATTATCGAAGAACAAAATCAGAAAAATGTTGTCTAGTCCAAAGGTCCTTTTAAAAACCATGGTCTGCAGTCAAGATGTAATTAACTCACTGTATTGATTCAGGGTTCCTGTTGTGGAGAGAATCCCAGTAAGTTATCAGCAAGGCTGCCCATGAAAATTTTCTATTTCCTGATAATATATTCTAGGAAGTACTGTGTGGAAATGAAAAATGTGTTGTTTATAAATGCGAAACATTTTCAGTTAGAGTTGGCTTTAATGGCTCCTTACTTCTCAGCATTATTATTAATATGCAAATAGGAAAGCAACCTCGTATAAGCGGTTACCATGATTTATGCTACCTGAGCACATTTTCTGGTAGAAACAATGACATTTGTTATCATGAAAAAGTAATGTGATGACAGGATAGGGAAGAGAAGCCAGCAGGAAGTGGCTATAATCTCTTTCTGATGTGTGTGCTTCAAGTGTCTGTAGTTCCATTGAAGAGTAGAGAATTATTTTAAGAAGATTTTGTGTACTTGGTGGCTTCTACTTTATCCTAGCTCTACCTCTGTTTGCAAGATGTTCCCACTTAAGATTTTGCAAGATGTTTTGATAAGACTGTTTCCTTTCATATTAGATTTGAGGACTTCAGATGGCAAGGGAAATACCCGTACATTTATAGAATGTCAGATAAGAGGGAGTTTGAAAGAAACATTTCTCTGCTTCCCTAAACACTTTCTCACATACACAATTGCTTGAAAAATATATAATTATTGAGAAAAATACATGCAGTGTGTATGAGCACTGAACTGAAACAAAACCTAGCACTGTGAGGGACAAAGCATCCCACATAATTGTAAAAGAAATCATTTGAGAAAGCTGGTTCCTGAAAACATTAGTCATTTTTGGTATTAAGAGCCTATTGCTGCACAGGGATTTTGCAGGTGGCTTGCTGCATATTTATTGTCTCCATTTAATTAAGCATTGCACAAAGTTGGTACAACTGAGCTGGAGTCTCAGGGCCCAAGGTCCTGACTCAGAGAACATTAAAAGCAACGTAAAGACTTCCATCACCTCTGATGGTTTTAGGTCAGGCTATAAATGAGCTGAAAATCGTGAAAAAACATTCCTGAACTTGTCAGAATATTTCAAAGTCACAAGACTGACACATTCTCACTCTTGCCTTTGTAACACAAAAGCATCTTTTCATTGAAATTAAATCAATTATTCTCCTCATAACATGTCTTTTTTCCTTTCCTTTATTTTGAATAACTACTGAAACAATTGAAATACAGAAGAGAAATAGATCTACATGGAAAGGAAAGCATTTATAAACTGCCATGTGTCATAACAGAATGCAGCACATCTACATCACTTAGAAAGGCTTTTTCACTAAAATAGTCTGTAGAAGAAAATGGCAAAGGAGAGCAACAGAGAGATGAACTTAACCTCTCACATTTTCCCCTCTGCCTCCTTTTATCATCATATTTGTCCCTCTAGCACATGTGAGGCACCCTAGATCCATCTCCCATTTTGGTTTTCCAAAGCACTGCTTTTCCTTTCCATAGCACTCAAGAAACTACTCGATTCACAGCCCAAATTCCTAGACAGGAAAGGCAGCTCACTTTGCCCCAGAGAGCAACCAGTGTGAACCCCTGTTCTCAGGAAGAGCCAGACACAGAGGCAGTATCAGCTGTAAGGTGCTTTCCATAGGGACCTCTGGGAGTGGCAACATGTTGCCTCAGCCCACCAAGCCAACGACAGCTGGTGCACTGTGGGCAGAACTGGAGGAAGGGACCTGGCTTGTGGGATGCAATGAATAAAGGAGAAAGTCCTCTTGCTATTCCTCTGTTTTTTTTTTTTATTTGATAGTTGAACTATTTTTCCAACCTTAATTATTCTGTGATTCTATAATTACTCTTTTTTTTTTTTTTTTTTTTTTTTTGGGGGGGGGGGGGGGGGGAGGGAGAGGGGGGGGTAGTGCTTTTTATTTTATTTTATTTTATTTTATTTTATTTTATTTTATTTTATTTTATTTTATTTTATTTATTTTTTAAAGTTCTCCTATTCATGGTCCCAGAGCACCACATAGTTTAGGGTTTCATTATTCCTTCGATGAAATTACTTTTGTTTTTAGATTCATGTCCAAAGCTCTAACCAACAAATAATTGACTCCATGCTTTTGCCAAGAATAAGCAATAAAAGTAAGACTGCACATTTGTTCCTTTCTTCATCCTTTCTCCAACCTTCTGCATTTGGTAGAAGTAGGAAAGGGGGGAGGTGCAGTGGCAAATTAAAAAATTAAACCCAGAAAACAAAAATTTTTTTTGTCACTTATGTAGGAAAATGAAAAATGGTAAAAAAAAATTCCACCAAAAGACTTTCAATGTTTTAGTTATAACAGTTATTAATCATAATTTGGGACTGTCTTTTTGATTTATGAACTGTAAAGTTATTAACTAAAACAATATGTAAATGTCTATAACCTGAAGACAGAAAAGTGAGCAAAAAAAAAAAAATTCAGCTCATTGGTTTGTTGGGTGTTATTTACTCAGCTGCAATGCTGATACCTTGCTTTGACTCTGGGCAATGACCCCAAGCATCTTGCTTGAGGGTGATAAGAGATTTGAACTGGAAGAAAACCTGGTTCATGGGACATGGTGACAGTGCAGTGACTGCACCCAGGTACCACAATGGATGGGTCCAACACAGCATGTGGAAAATTGCTTGCTGTGCTGAACTGCCCAGAAGAGGGGCTGAGTGCAAACTGCCGCTGTTTCTCTGTAAAGATAACGGTGATTTATTGGGTTAGGTAGCAAGGCAAGTTCTGCTGACACTAACCATCTGAGGGACTGCATGCCGAGAGAAAGCATTAATCAACAGGACATCAAGGTGAAGCCATTTGTGGCTCTTGTGTACACCAAGCCAGAGGTATTTTTTTCAGGTACTGATTGATGCAAAGACTCAGTCGCAGTTATTGCTTGCTCAGTCTTGGCTTTTAACTGAGGTTTGTGACAAAATAAAGAAATGCCAAGTTCAACTGCTGTTTCAGGAAACAGCCTGCTGTACAATCCTTTCAGAGCACTGATACAGACACAGGGCATAGAAGGAATAAAGCTCTGTGAAGGAAAAACTCCCAGGCAATACTGCCTTGCTGGTGGCCATTTAATGTTTTCTTGGCTCTCCAACATTGTTCGGTTCTGCAGGGTAAAAGCAGAAGATTTGCCAGTCTTCCCAAAGGGGCTTCTTAATTAAAGCAGTTGAACAGATAATGCAATTACCTGTTATAACACAGAAGGGCCTTTCTGAAGGGTATTACTCAGAGATAAAGCAAAGTTTTCAATGTACACATGAAGAATTGCTACTGGGGAATCATCCTCCAGCAACAGTACGTGATTTCTTACACACAGTACTGAGGGAGAAAAGAAAAAAGATGGAAAGATTTGAGAGTAATGAATATGATTATTGTCAATATGATTATTATTGAACCATACTGTTATTTATTTAACCATATAGTTATTATTTTGATGGTACACAGCATGAAAAAGATAATAAGGTCTGGTGCATGAAGCCAAAGCCTTGTGTCTCCCCATGTTGACTGAAGACTGCAGAAGAGGAAAGTGTCACATAAATGTCTCTGTCTTACAGGCATGGGAATGCACCCAGTGAGATGAAATTATTTATCAAACTGTTAAATAGATAGCCCCAGAATGAGGAATTGGAACTCGTACCTCTTAAGGCAAATGTAACATTCTATTCCTTACACATTTTCTTCTCCATTAAAATATACTCTTTCATAAAGCACCCATTGTGCAGAAAAATCTGTACTACGTCAAAAGAAAGAATTGAGAGAAAACACTATTAAGAGGAATATTGCTTATTCTGTCAGTTAATATTGGAATTGCAGAAAGCTGGAAAGGCACAGCCTTCACTATATGGATACATAAAAGCACTAATGGCATTCATTTAACATACACACTGTCAAGTCACAGCCCATTGAAACAAGAAGAAAAGCAAATACTTGATTTTCACAACCTTTGCAAATGGTTTGGAAAGAGAAAGGTAGAGCAAAATCTCCTTTCGGACAGAGGCACAGAGCTAGCAATAGAATTGTATGAGGGCCGCTCTGGAAGTAATACCTCCTATTTTACTGTGTTGGCCCACAATATCAGAGGCAGATGATGGTGGTATGGCAGTAGAAGTAGAACCTTCCCACCTCTATTCAGTTACATTTTGTTGCTGTGTGACAGATGTCAGCAAAGGTACAGTCTGGCAAAATGGCATTTGACAGGAAGGGAATATGATACAAAGGTGTGTCATTGAATTTCCCCATGTGGAAAAAATGACACCCACTGACATTCATTGATGTCTGCTTAACATTTATGGAGACCAAACAGTGGATGTGAGCACAGTGAGCTGGTGGGTGGCTCTTGCTCATTGTTGGCAAAACTGCATAGCTAATGGTGGTGACTATGTTGAAAAAGAGCATTTTGTAGCTGACAATTTGGTCTATCAACCAGTATTATTGTGCTCTTTGTATTTGCCATGATTTCCACGGAAATAAATAGGAGGCATTACTTTCAGAGCAACACATGCATCAAGCGAAAAAAGTCATAAGAAGGAGACCTAGTGGCAAAATCTGAGAGGTTCCTTTTATATGCATGAACCTTGTTCCACTTGAAGTTCACCATTTGCCTGCAAACCAAGATTTTTCAAAAGGGAATAAGTAGGAAAAAGAAAGTACAGCTTATAATAAATCAGACTCAAAGTTCATGTATCTGACCTGATGAACTTTGCTTTAGGGATTTTAAAATACTCAAATCTCATTGTTGTTTTGGTTAAAAGCTACTGTCAAAGCAATGTCCTGCTGTGTTGGGGTTATTTTTGCTGCAAGGTACGTGATTCACTACAAAGGTGCTCTGCAAAAGGCTCCTTAGCGCAGCGTGCTGCCAACAGTGTCTTCAGCAATTTACTGTTTGTAGCTCCTGGATGCGTAAGGAAAAGTCAAGGGCAGGGGAAAATGGGGATGCTAGCTCCGGTTACACTGGCAGAAGCTGTCAGATGGGAATTCACACATGGACATTTAGCAATCAGGTTTGATGAATTAGTTTCTGTTTCATAAGAGATTTTCTTTTCCTTCTGAGGGTTAACAGATGTTTATATATCAAAAGCACTCTAAGCCTGGTCACTTCCAAATGGCTCCAAAATAAGTCAAGAAGCCATCCTAGTGAGGCAATACAGTGACACTGTAAAGGACCGTAAATATTTATGAACCAAAGAAAGAAAGGAGACACTTGCTGCAGATGGGTGACAGTTAAACTGTACTAAATACTAGCTTGTTAAGCTAGGGGTTGGCTAGACAGTCTTTACCATGCTATCCCTGTTGTGCTAAATACTAAATAAATACTTGCATTTCATATGGTTCTCTCATCCTGCAGTGCTTTACCAAACCCTCTTCTGCCTTTCAATAACAATTTAACACCCTCATGCCAAGCTGCAGAAAATTAGCTTGTAGAGATGCAGCGTGTGCTCCCAGGGTAACTCTGTGGATAGGTGTGGTTATGGTACTAAAGCCACAGCTTTCACTGCACACTGTCTTATTAGCAGCTACAGGACTGCGGGGTCTCTCATTCCCTCCCCACGTTTCAAATGAGAGGTGTTTGGTCAGAATGTGTGTCATAAATGCAGTATAGATATGGAAAAAAAAACCAACAACCCACATTCATGACTAGTTCTCTTGTAGGGAATATTATTCTTTATTGCGCTGAGCAGAATGAAAGTATGTGCTCATTTTGGGAGAGATCAACTTTGAGACAGGAAGATCCCTTCCAGCTTCTGGCCGGCGATGACTTTTAATTGAACATAATTCTGCTGTGCTTGCCATGGATACATTTCAATTGGGAAGAGCACAGAAAACAAGGCTGTATGTTATTTTCATATTGTTTTTAAACCTGAGCTATCATTTTCTCAATGCAACTAATAATTTTTGGTCTCCACCTCTTAGTACCTCCAAACAATGTATTCCTTCAAATCTGCAGAGTGAAACAGCTTTACAATGCCTTCTGTTAGCAGAGTTCCTAATCACCTTTTTTTTTTTTCTTTTTTTTTTTTCTTTTTCTTTTTTTTTTTTCAAAACAAGCATACCTAGACTAGTATTAGGTCTGGAGGTTGGTGGCCCTGCCAACAATTCAATCTCACAAACATGCTGTGCAAAACATCCACTTATCCTTGGAGAAGAAGTTGTGCAATGACAAAATGCTGACATGTGGAATCCAGGTGATGAGCCTACAGGTCTGTTCTGTCCCTGCTGTGCAATGCTTTCATTTCCTGATACTATCTTTAATAATGCATTATTTCTGCTGCTTCTAATCATGGACATCTCTTTCTGAAGGAAAGCCTATCTTAGCATTTTTTCGGTGATAATTTCTTAAAAGCTCAGCCTTTATGGTCTCCTAAAATGAAAGGAGTGTTATGGAGTTGGTCAAAGTGGAGATGCATTAACTATTTCTTTTCTAACAGCCGTGCTACCCAAGCACAACAGTCATAGCCTAAATCTTCTGCAAAACTTATAGAAGAATGATGCATCTTAATAGATGAAAAAAAAAAAAAAAAAAAAAAAGATTTGGTTTTATGTCAGATTACATTTGGATTTTGTCCAATGGGAGGATGGCCTTTACAACAACTGCAGTGCTTTCTTTGCCATCCCCCAGATTATTTTCTGTTTTGGGCCTTTCTTAGTGTGAGAAGAAAGATTAAGACCTACATATCACAGTTTGGATTCCATTTAGTTTGTATACAATCAATCACAGAAGCCCTGATCCTCCAAAAGAAATTTCCAGTTAGAGAACCTTGTAATAAATTACTTTCCATCATAATGTTGTTTTCTGTATCTATAGTCAATCATGAAACACGAATGTAAGCAAATATACAAAATTAAAGCTGGTTAAACATCATCCATCTTTCCCTCTCCTCCAACAAATGCTGTTTGCATTTGCATTGGTTCAATAAGAGAATTTTAAATTTGCAAACAGGTGACAAAAACACTTGAAGGTTGAAAAACAAATTCCCTGTTGAAAGATGAGCAGATGAACTGAAATCAGTATTTCTTGGAATCTTGTCACCTGAAGAAAAAAAGTCTGTTTTTGCCACTTCTTTCATCAGTCCAGGAGATTGCGTGTTTGTTTTCAGAAAGATTGTATTTTTTGCAAAATATAATTCCAGAAGTTTTTATCACCTTGAACTGCAGTGGAACTCCTACCATGCTCTGATTTTTATCATTCAGGGTTATTATTACAGTATGTTTCGTGTTATTAAAAAAAATAATACTGAAAGAGGCTCCCAAAGAAAGCTGATTACAGCCAGCTTCCTCCTGCCTGAGATATTTAAAATATCTCAGGAGTGTTTAAAATATTCTTTACTTATATTATCCGCTTACAAGCTCATGTAACTGTTCAAATACACTAATTTAATTTACATGATAGCATTGTTCCTATTTTATGATCACATACTGAAAACCTATTATTATGTTTCATGATCTCATTGTAAGACTATTACATTTATCTTTGCTGTTCTACATTACTACCATGAATACACTCCACCTACAGTCTGTGATTAGCTCTTTTATATTTCTTGTCATATTAAGAATGCAATATAGAAATGAATTAACACCACAAAAAAAAAAAAAATAGTTGCTGGTGTTAACTTATCTAGATGGTTCCAATGCATACATTTTTTGAATAATTGCTAAAGAAACACATGCAGATGTTGGAATGCTGTATTTTAATCATCTTTCTCCAAAACTGTTGTTACATCACAGGTGAAAATGCAAAGCCTGTATAAGTGTTACGCAGAATGGGATTTTGTTTGCATGTGACACTGCCAAGATTTCAGTACTAGTATGCAATCCATTTAAGGTAGAGAGTGCCCTCAATGGTCAGAAGACATGATATTTACAGAATCATAGAATCACCAAGGTTGGAAAAGACCTAAAAGATCATCCAGTCCAACCGTTCACCTATTCCCAATAGCTCCCACTAAACCATGTCCCTCAACACAACATCCAGCCTTTCCTTGAACACCCCCAGGCTAGGTGACTCCACCACCTCCCTGGAAAAAAATATGGAACGCTTCATGAATTTGTGTGGAAATGTGCCTTTCTCTCTGTAGACCATTTAGGCAATTTTCATCAGTCTGAGTTTCTGAGAATACCTGCGGTACCCGTGGGTACAGTCTCAGAGCCCTGTGCTGGTGGATTTTGTATTGAAGGGTGGAGAAGGTGGCTGTCTGCACCCTGGCCATGAGCAGCAGTGGAGCTAAGGGATGGGTTGGATACATAATGCTGCAGCAAAAAGAAACTGTGGTCAGAAGACATCAAGTGATATATATTCCTTGTCCTTCTTTCTTTGCTGCTAGCTATACATTTTCCTTGACAATAGCATATCTCATTGCTTATTCAACAGCCTGTTTCTTATTTCTCACTTTTTATTGAAATCTTCCTCCCTTCGCAATTGCCCTAAGCAGTAAGTTTTTAAAGGACTCAGCCAGGCATCAGCATTATTTTATTTTTAAAATTGCTTCTTCTGCATGGTTTAGAATTTTCAAGGCAATGTGCTTGAGGGAGCTGAGCTGGGTGGTTACATTTTTCTCTCATGAAATACTGCCACATAAGTGACTTTGCTTCATCTGATGTTTCTTCTCAAACTCATGCATGATTTTTAGGACAGCCTCTCACCAGGCATAAGTTAAAACCATTTTACCGGTGGCCAGCACAAGTTCTGTCTGCAAGTGCAGCCCTTAACTCATGTAATCAACAAACTTTCCCAGTCTGCCAAATATGCTGTTCTACTGTAACACAACTACGATTTTTCTTGTCTGTAACAACAGATCATAGAATAGAATCACAGAATATCCTAAGTTGGAAAGGACCCATACAGATCAGAGTCACAGAACGACTTGGGTTGGAAAGGAACTTACATGTTGTCTAGTTCCAACCCCCTTGCCATGAGCAGGGTTGCCCAGGGCACCACCCAACCTGTCCTTCAATGCACCCAGGGATGGAGCACCCACAGCTTCTCTGGGCAGCCTGTGCCACTGCCTCACTGCCTTATCATTGATTCCAGCTCCTGGTTCCACACAGGACCACCCAAAATTCAACTCTATTTTTGATAGCATTGTCCAAATGCAGTTTGAAGTCCAGTAGGTTAGTGCCATGACCCTGCCTTTCGGAACAGTGTGACATTAGCAAGAGTTTTGTTTGACTTTCATTATGTCAGAAGTTGATTAGAAGGAGAATTTGCTTTGTGGAGCAATTCTGATGCTACATGAGGGTGCTGAGAAGAAAAGATGCACTGAGGCTCTGGAAGGAAAAGGTTTGACATCTGTAGCATTGGACATGGCTGCATGTGAACCACCTGTCTGATCACAGCAGCATAATGCTGCATAGCATCACAACCAAACATTTTTGTCCTTTAAGAAGTGATGGAGGCCCAGGCGGGCTGGGAGCACAGCCATCCCCAGACCTGCAGGCATGCAGCTTGGGCAGATGGTTGTTTGTCCCCTACTCACCTTCAGCTCCATGAGAAGTGAAGTGCACAGTGTTAAGCTGAAGTAGACAGTAAATTTATGTTTGGCTAGAAGATGATTTCAGTGGGAGCCAAATCTCCAAGGAACTGGACCATTCTATTATAAAGCATTAAGATGAGTTATCTCTCACAGACATATGATTCTCTGGAATACATACTTAAGAGAGAGAGAGTGGATATTTCTCCTTTTGGTATGCTATCATTAGTCTGACAATTTAATTCATTTTCTTAAAACAGTTTATCTCTTCCTTGGCTACCACTGTCTAAATACACAGTTCATGTCCCATATAAGACATCACTATAGGATCTATCACTTCCTTTTCCTGATCCCTGGGGTACCCTTCTACACCATGTATTTCAGCAACTCTAGGCTCTGTTTCCACCAGCTATCAGCTTGTCCTGGCTGGGCAAGAACAACACTTGGCCTTAGTACTTAGCCATTAAATCAATAAACCTTTATTTAATGGGTCCTTCAATTGCTCTACTAAGGAAAAAATGAAAGAAAGAGCAAACAGGCATATTTTTTTACATCCTAAAGCCCCTGCAGAAAGGATGCAAGGCTTCCAGGCACAGCGAGGCCCTACAGTCTGCTCTTACCAGCCATCCCATTCTGCTGGGAAATGATGTCCATCCTCAGGCTGGGCTATCTGATTCACAGAAACTGGCACAGTCACAAGCTACAGCTAGTTCCTGCTCCTGAGGGCTGACTTCACATCTTCAAGATGTTGCTTTGTTTTCGTGGGACACAAACAAAAAAGCACTGTCGAAACTTTTCTCACCCAAAGTCATACCACACTGATCACAGGAGACCTCAACAGATTTACTCATTAAACACTATGCACGTTCATTTGTCCGCTCCTCTTTAACAAACTACATAAATGTACATTTCATCTGTTTAAAAGTAGCCAGATGCTTGAACGTGCAATCCACTGGCACTCTTGACTGAGTTGTGTATTACAAATTGAGCTTTCAAAATAGCAAGGCCACAGGGAGGCACCACAAAAAGTATTTTCTAGCAAGCCTGAGCATGCTTATTTTCTGTTTCCCAGCTGTTTGTGCCCACCAGAAGTTACTCCTACATGTGTTTTGCAGACAAACAATGTAGATGGTTCCTCCCCTACCACTCCAAAGCAGATCTTCCTGGAGCAGTGGTGCTCAGCCTTCAGCTCATTTCTCCCCTCCACTGCCAGGTTTTCCTTGCCTATAGCTGGTCCATATTGCCTTTCCAGTGTCAGACTCTTTGATCATTTTCCACGTTACCAGGCAATTTCACAGCACAGTGATGCAGGGCTGCTTCCAGAGGACATGATGATCCCTGGAGAGGTTTGTTAGCACTGTGCATGGCTCACTGTGCTGTTCAAGCATTATAAATCCAATTTCTACAAAGCACAGTGTTCCCTACTCTCACTTAAATGAGTATTCCTCTGCTAGGCTGATGGGTTTGAACACTTCCTAGCCTCTCACCACAGCTTCAGGGAATACCCGTTATACAAAAGCAGCTACAACATATAAAGATCCAAAGAGTTCTTTTAAAACTAAACCCTGTAAAACAAGGACTGAAGCACAGGCCTCAGTATATATGCTGCAATATTAGCTCCATACTTAATGGTCTTTCTAGAATCAGGGCCATTTGTGCAAGCTTTTGGCTTTACAGGAGACTTTACAGATACTTGAAAACACTCTGTATGCTCAGCACTTTCTGTTAGCTGTATGTCTAGCACTTCTCCACACTTCCAGCAGAAGAGGAGCCCCTGGGTCACAGGCAAGACACAGCCCTGCACATGTTCTCAGCATTGCGGCTGCTGAGTGGCAGAGCAGAGGCTTGGGACTCATGGGATTATTATATACTCTTACATATAGGCATTAGATAACCTACCTAAGGTCTTCCAGAGTTCCAAGTGACCCTTTGGATGGAAGTGTTACCTCAAAGGAGCAGCTACATATGTTTGAGAAATAGTCTGAAGCAGCACGCAGAAGTGATGTTGCACCAGTCTTGGTTAGTAAAGGTCTTCACAGCTACTTAACCATAACTCCTGATTCTGCTATCTATTCACTTGCAGCACTTTTAAAGAAAGTCTGCAGTTTATTATTCCCAAGAATGCTATTTAAGTAAACAGTGGGCAGATACAGTCACATACAGTACCGTATGTGACTTGTTAAAAGCTTTTAATAATACATGTTGAACCAGGCTGAAAAAGAGGTTGAGTAAATAGTTACAAGACTCTAAAAAGTATGTCGCATTAAAAATTAAAACCAGTTGTTTTCCTAGTACTTAAAACTGTTTCTTTATTTTGTGTTGTTGCTTTGCAATATTTTAAAAACAAATTGCTTTAAGTTTATCTAGATAACACAGTGCAGATGTTCTAAGACTAGTCATGAAGTGGTAGCAGTGAAAGTCCTGGGGATCTGTCAGCTCTCATTATGCAGTTTCTTAGTATTTGTCATCTTCTAATAGGACATAGCTTCATTCCCACGGTGCAACACCCAGAGTCAGATACTCTACCTGTTTAACACAAAGCGACACCAATGAATGGAGATCAAGTGCTCTGCAACCAGCAAGGGAATTTTCAGAGGACAAGAGTAAAAGTTTCATTTCTGGCTTTCCCCTATTGCTAAAACCAGTGCAGAGTTCCAGACATTTACTATTTCATTTAAACATTTAATGACATTTAAAAAAGGGAAGGGAAGTCTCAGAATTCACTTACTGTTTTATTTTATTTTTGTCTAGTCTCTAAGTAACTTCATCAAGTCACGGCCAGTTACGTATCCTAATAGTTCTAAGCTAACCTTTCCCCCTACTGAAATTTGGAGGGAAAGACCAATAGAAAGACAGACAGAAAGTCTGAATGACTAAGGATTGCAATCTAAAAATTTTGTCTGTCTTAAGTTAGCATCTCACTATCTGGGTATCATGAGTTGTTTTTTGAATGTATCAAAGTTGGGCCCATGGTACCCAGTACAGACAGAAAACTCACTCTGCACCAGGAAAACAGGGAAAAAAAAGGAAGTTAATGCCTCAATTTATGAATTTATGGCTATATTGCTTAACCTTCTTTGTAGTAGTGTGCATGAGTAATGGCTTAATTTGGGGGCAGTTATTAAACATCTGGTTGAAGAAATGGATTGAAAGAGTCAACTGTGTTATACAAATTAATGAGATCACCGTAATTATTGCTAGATGAGGCATTTTGCTTTATTGTATGTTTTTCTATCCCCCACATCTAATTTTAATCACCTCAGCACAAGAAGTATGTAGCTAGGTAGGTAAAGCTGGATTTGGTCTACCCTACTATCACACTGTTTTGTATGAATTTAGATTTTGAAGTGGGAAACATTAAAGTCGCAAAAGGGAAACCTATACAAAATTTACCATGTAGGCCTTGCATGTTTGATAGCCACCAGTTTTTCAGGAGACTAGCAAAACCAGCAATATTATTCAGTTGAGCCCTCAGCTAAGCTCCAGAAATGACTGAAATTTCACTGGGTTTTAGATCAGGCTCTTGATATTTATTCAGCTATGCTTTTGGCACACTTGAAAAATGTATTCAAATAACATTACATGTTTACAGCGGGATTGCAAGTACTTTAGGAGGCACTGAATAATTGCAGTGCTTAATAATGAAGTGTTCCAGGGAAATGCTTGCATTAGCAGCTAAGGATGCAGCACCCCAAATCCTAAATTTGAAAAAACTGTATTCATGAAGAAGTTGTATACTCAAGGAACAGCTTACTGCAAAGCTCATTTAGAGAAACTACAGCAATACCACCAACAAAAGGCTTGAAATGGTTGTAGGCTGTCTCACCACCCAACAGTGGGTAATGCAGAGTGTTTCTGTCCCTACCCTACGTGATGGCTGCCTAAGTGCTATGTCCAGATGTCCTGTAATTTTTTTTTTTTTTCCCCCATTTTGAATGGTTAACAGGAACCAAAGCTACGGGTTGGTGAACTTTCCTAGCTGGAACAGATCATGTGAATTTTCACCAAGCCTGTGAATAGAAGACAAACTTGTGCTGTTTAACCTTGTTTTTCATTTTTTACCTTTCTTGATACTCTTCTTTTGTTCCTGGTGGCAGAGGCTATTGATGTATATGAGGAACATAAAGAGAAGCTGCAGTTTTGACAGCTGAGCTCTGCAAAATCTTGCTGTGAATATTCAAGGTGTCAGTACTCCCAGCTGCCTGCCCAGCCCTTTTGGTGGAAACTACAGCAGTAAAGAAAGCAGAAATTATCTAGCTAAGAGCCTGGTATCTTAGGACACATTCAGCGATTTAAGATAAATTTCCAAATCTTGCCTTGAAACGGCAATGACAAAGGTCTGAGTTTCCTTGCAGGCTGCAATAGAGGGCTGGTAATCTCTGCCAGCAAGACTGGAAAGAAAGCTGGGAACACTTAAACTCCTGCAGTGAAATACACCAAGGCACATCAGTCAAAACCCACTATTTTATTTTCTATTTCATTTTAGTAATGCTTGCACATCCCATTTTCATCCAATGCAGCTGGATTATATGCTTTTGGAAGCTCTTTGCCCCAGAGTTGCTGTTTCCTCATTATGGAACATATACCTTGATAAAAATTCCACATATTTTACCTGTGCCTTGCTGGATTTCCAACCAGAATAAAAATCATAACTTCATCTGAAAAAAGGGATGATAACTACATCCCTTGTTCCATCACAGAGGAGCTGATCCCTGAGGACTCACAGGATAAGGCTCATAGATGCTTAATTTCATAAAAAGAAATAAGTCATGCTGACATAGGTGCCAAAAGGAAGAATTACACTAGCTTTTTGGCTACATGCAGTACATCCTTGGGAGAATTAAAAAAAAAATAAAATAAAAATAAAAAGTCTTCTTCCTAATTACCAAAAGGATCCACAAAACAACACTAGATTGCAAAGACCTCTCCTTCATTTTACTGTGGCTCATATCACCCTACCTACTACTGCAGGCAATATATAAACTGGCTTATATACCAGCTGATGGAGGCTCATTAACTCATTTCTAGGTGATGCACACCTGAACTATTTTAAGAAAAGTAGAAATAAAATCCTTTCTGTGGCTATGTTACCAATAGATGGTTACCCATAAGTCTCTGGGAAGCCATGAAAACACTCCTCAGGGACAAAATAATTGCTGATGACTCAGACAGAAAAGAGATAGTAAAGGTTAACCGTCCTGAAAAGAAAATTTCTCTAACAGAGACGCAGCACAATGAAACTAGAATCAGAATTTTGTAATTTCTACAGCATTGCAGAATTGAATCATGCATCTTTCTAAAAAGATCAATATAAACAAAATGAAATTATTAAAAATGTTAGAAACAAAAGAACACAAGTATCCATGCTTTTAACAACTAAAACAAAAGACTGATGCATAGGTGTGGGTGGAAAGGGACTTCAATGCAGACCTTAAGACCTTCCATGGATAAATTCACAACCATTTTAAAGAAGCTCCTAGCAGAAATGCCTGTGTGCTTGGAGGGATTTTCTTATCTTTCGAGTACAATTTTTCAAACTTTTTTGTTGTTTTTGTACTTCTGTTGACACAGAAGCCATGCCATACTGCTTACTGCTGCCCATCCTCAACTTCTTTTCTAGAAGTACCATTACACGCCAATTAAAATAGGCGAGAAATCAAAACTATATCTGGCATTAAAGATGAAAGCACACCACAAATGCATGGAGTTGTTTAGTATTACTATTTACTGGTTTCCTAATAATATAAAACACTGAAATTTTGGTTGTCTCTGAGCAGTTGTGTTCCTAGGAGTCTTCTTATAACTCTATGATCTCTTTCCTGCATGGAAATAGTTACTTTACAGCCCCTTGCTCTTCATATATAACTAGAGCTTTGATCCTGCCTGGCAGCCAAATAGATCCTATTGGTTGAAGATGAAGACCTCTTGATGAAGACTGATAATTCACCAAAGGGAGACACTGACAGAACTGTAATTATGTGTATCCCATACTTAGATTAAACCATAGGTTAAACTATTTATCAACTACTGTAATGTCACACTGTAGTGATATCCTTAACTTACTCATAGTACAAAACCAACAAATAAAAGACTGGAAAAAATGTATTTTAACAGAAATAAGTGAGTATTTCCTTAAAATCTTAGAAGGTATCCATCTTTTCCTTCTAGTGCCAGATGGAGGAAAAGAAAAAGAGACTTGGCCAGTCTGAGTTCAAGAAAGTTCCAAACACAGCGTCTGCCCACAGTACAATCAGTATCTTCTCACTGATCTTTCTCATGCATACATTTGAATTTTGAACATTACTTCTTCCTGCCCAGCATTCAGAATGCTGAAGTATGGTGGTAGATATAGTTAGGCATAGCCAGAAGGCAGCAGACAAGAAGCAATAGCGAAGTACTTGAAGAGATACTAGAGTGGGAAGTTACAGACTTCAGAAAGATGAGTGAGGTGAAAGGTGTGGTTTAATAACATTTTGATATATTCTTTCCTATTTACAAGTTTAATCACTGCTACTGGTTGCCATTTAAAGTATTTATTACAGTCATTGACTTTCACTGCCTATGTACACTACCTTAAATATAATGAAATAATACTAAATTTATGTGTGTGGTTGCTAGGTGCAACCTCTACTAAATATAGTGAAAACTTCCAATATTGAAGTCATACTACTTGCTTAATAAAAGTGAAATGGGAAAGTGATAATTTATGTTTTTTTATGAGCAGGGAATCCCATAGAAAGACATGTTAATGCCACTCAAATGAGAAAAAAAAAAAAGGAATGGATTCAAATCAAGCGTATCAGCAGTTTCATTAAGGCACTACAAAATTCATGGAGATTATTAATTTAGTTCATTTATACATCTCTCTGCTTCTCCCTCGTGCCACCTTTGCCTCCCAGTACACTCCTACATACACAACAGTCTTCTGCGAAGAAGAAAAAGAATCATTCTCCATCCCTAAACAAAAAGGAAAAGTAATTTTCTTGCTACTCTTTGTTACCATTGTTTTGCTGTTAGCGCTTTGTACTCACATTCTGTCAGCTCAGCCAGCGGAGAGTGGAAAATGCAAGCAGTTTAAGAGACAGGTCCAATTTGTGCAAAGATTGGCATTCAGGTCTGGAGTTGGAAGGTTAAAAGCCATAGGCTTTTATAGTATGTACAGTATATACTATATACTATACTGCAATAGAAACTATACTTGGTAGAACAGGAAATGCAAATAAAGCATGCTGAATCAGGCATGAGTACCACCTCCTTTGTGTCAGGGATTAGAGCAAGCAGTATTTCATGAAGCTGAAGACATTTGGTTTAATGTTTTCTTTTCATTCTTTTCATGAGTTTCACTAGCAGAACCGCCTGGTCAGTGCTGCCATTAGAGACACTGATTTCACTAAGAGCAAAGATAAGCTAGCAATACAATAAAAAACCCTCTTCATATTTATATTTCCTTTTTATTCTTTCAAACTCTCTATGCAATCAGAATATTTTGAGCTGGAGCACACACTTATGTGAAGGATGCTGTATGTATTAGAATACAAGTACTGTTTAGTAAGGCAGGAACTCTGGACTTTGAGGACATCTCTTTAGAGATATTATGCTCTGATCTTAATTTCCATTTATATACTTATCTCAAGCTGATAAAGCAGAAAAAGCCATAGAAGTTCTTATAATAAAGAAAACTGAACAATATTTGTCATTTCCTATTCCTCTTACTTGGTCTTTTGACCCATATCTGTGCGCTGAACCTGACAAAGCAGTACAAATAAATCTGTAAAGCAGTAGTGAAGGCAGTGATATGAGGGCAATGGCCCCAGATCAAAGCTTTTTTCCTTTTTTAATCCAGAAGTGGAAGAAACTTTCCTTTACTCTGTAAAGTTGAGTGTGTTCAGTTTTGCCTCAACTTCATTCAGATATTTCCTTCACATTTTTGTGTTGAATCATATAGTCATTAGGGTCCTCAAAGCAGAAGAGCATCCTATAGATAATTTGGGACTATAATTTGAAAAGTGTTCTGCTGTTTCTTTTTGTTTGTTTGTTGGGTTTTTTTCCCCAGTTAATCCTTGTGCATTTATATCATCTATATTTAGTAGAAACATGAAAAATTGAAATCTTTTTCCATATAAATTACTACCCTAGCCTAATAGTACAATTGAGTCAGATGTTACTGATGAGAGGTGGCAACTTTATGTTGTATGCTATCCTGTTTGAAAGAAAATTGAATTAATCCCATTAATGAGAGAAAAACTGACAATAAATTTTATATAGAAATATTTTAAACCAAGAAGCAGCCAAAGGTAAGGCTGTTTAAAAAGGATGGGATCAAAATAAAAATATTTGGAAAATATATGATTCTACTAATACTGTTGAAATGCCTTGTTTTAACATATTTATAAATGAACCTAGCTTTATAATTTATTCTGGTTTGTAATGCATGTAAGTAGCGTAGGTCTTACTCTTTCAAAGGATTTGTATTCAAAAATAAATCCTGACATGACCATTGCAAAATCAGGCCCAATCAGGGAACTTGTGGGATTTCAGAGTTGCTGACTGGAGGCAGGGGGATTTGCTACAAATCTTCCCTCTTGTTACCTGTGCACAAAATGCCATCATGCAGAATCACTCATGGAAGATTGTTTGCTTTCACACAGCAGCTTATTTTCACAAAAAGAACCTCATGCAGTCAATATAAATTTTCTGTTTAAGACAAAAGTCAAAAGAAATGCTTTCAATGGATCTAATTGCATGAGACTTCTTTGAACGTATTTTTGCAGTTTTGATTATTCTTTTTCTTGCAATACGTTAATTATCATTTGCCTATGAAATGCCTCATGAAGTTCACATGTTGAGGAAAGACTGTCTACTCTTTCCATTCATGTCAGCTTAAGAAAGAAGAAAAAAGATAGGAAAAAGAGGGGAAGAAAATACAACCTTTTCTACATATCCCACAAGCGTTCCTCAATTGTGAGGTCCCCAGGAGGTCAGAAGCTCAGTCATGCCAGGAACAAGAGAAAAGCTGCAATGACAGCATCCTTTGCATGCACTGGAACTTTTTTTGCTACCAACAGGAATAAAAGGCAAAAAAAAAAAACAAGAAAAAAAACAAAAAACCAACAACAAAGCACCAGCACAAAGCTACATAGCAAAGCATGTAAAATTTCCTATTTTTATGTTGTATTTCCAATGTTAGGAATACAGTGCCTTTGAACACTAGGCTGGGGGGCAGCAACTGCTGAGCACTTAACATGCTGAATAATAGAAGGGGGTGATGAATGCCAGCACTTGGTCTCTTCTGACACACAGCAGAAGTAAACTCTGAATGCTTAATGACTAGACAGTATAATTAGGACTTCAGATTTTAAGTTAATTCCAGTTCAACAACTAACTCCCTAGTGGTTTTAGAGAATGATTCAAGTATTTCCATGAAAGTGTCCTGTGCTGTTTTAGATGCCCCATGGTATCTGTAAGGGTCTGGCAGATATCAAGCAGGAGCTACTGCACTTGCATACAGTAGTGGACGTGGTGGTGATCGGTTGATGCTTGAATCTGATGATCTTAGAGGTCTTTTCCAACCTTGCTGATTCTATGACTATACCATGATGAATGCTAATATGATGTTTGTCATCGTCTATTACCTACTATACCAATGACTAGTATAGACACCGTACCTTTAGTTTGTGACACAAATGAAATAGAAAGCAACCTTGCATTTCAAGCTTTAAAGTTAAAATTTTAAAGCTATTAATAAGATCTCAAATTTCTAATGAGAATCAAAGAAAGAAAAGGATTTTTAGGTGGATTTCCTATAAAAAGGTCTCATTTCCTTAAATAACAATATTTTCAAATTCCCTTCCCTATCTAACTTACAGAATTCTAAAAAACATTTCTAATTCACATGTTTTGCTACCTACCTCAGAACTGATGCTTCTCCCTACTTTGTTCTATGCCTCTTTGGAGTTTATTTTCCTTAGTATGCCTCTACGGTAACAGTGACAAAAGCTTTCTATTGGTCAAAACCAGACAAAACAACATGCTAGATCACGGATTTCCAACCTTTTGGCTTTCCTGGGCCACAGTGAGTAAAGAGGAATTGTTTTGGCCCATATACATAAGTTGCTCTTAAAGTAATGCCTCATGTTTATTTTAGCAGAAACTACAACAGATACCAAAGAGCACAACAACGCTATTTGATGGAGCAAATTCTCAGCTACAAATCACTATTTTTCAATATAGTCACCATCGTTAGCAATGCATTTTTGCCAGCAATAAGCAAGAGCTGCACGCTGTGCTCATAAGAATCTGCACCAGCAGAGGTGACCCACTGTTACCACTGCTGAGACACACCACCCACCACCTCACTGTGCTCACAGTCACTGTTTGTTCTCCATAAACACTTAGCAAGTGTTGATGAATGTCAACGGGTGCCATTTTTTTCACACGGAAAAATTCATTGACAGACCCTTGCATCATATTCATTTCCTGTCAGACATCATGTTGTCAGACTGCCCCTCTGCTGCCATCTGTCACACAGCAACAAAATGGAATGGAATATTGGCAAGAAGGCTCAACCTCTACTGCCATACCACCACCATCTGCACCTGATATCATGGGCCAACGTAATAAAATAGGAGGTATTACTTTCAGAGCAGCCTTTATGCAATATATACATAAACTATAATATATAAAGAAATGAAACTTATTTTAATATTTTATGTTTCTTATTTAAAAAAGATGAACAAAATATATAACTAGTGGAATTTTTCACCTTGTATCAGTCTGGTTTGATGGCAGTAGTTACAATTCTTAGTGGGTTCTTAAGGAGTTCATCAGAGATTTTTTGATGAAGTTTTAGTCATTCTGTGCTTCATCCTTAACAACTGTACTGCCAGAAACTGATGACCTGAATCAAGTGCAATTGTGAAACCAGGGATATTTCTCTCTGATACGAGACGGATTATGAAAGTCTAATAAAGAGACATTATCAGATTTTGAGTTAAATGTCTGATTGCAGCTCTATGCGTTCCATTTGAAAATTTGCAGATCACATTCATATCAATTGAAAATGGTCTTGGCAAACAAAATGATGATTTTTTTTTTTTTTTTTTGCAATCTTGAAATCTATTCTCAAATTCATTTGTCAAAATGGAAAGCATTGCATTATATTCTTTGCTGTTCAGAGCCCTTTGTTTCACCAATGTATCAAAATGCATACAGCTATGTGCCATCACTTGAGTCACCACTGCACAGCACAGCCTTCCCTGTGCCCTGCTTTCAGTTGACACGGTGTTAAAAGTATGCTGATGGCTTAGCTGTTCCCGAGCAATGGGAATGCATCTGGGGCCACTCTACTGTGAAGAGCTGCTGCCATTATAGCATGGGGCAGGAGGTGGCTGCCAGCCAAGCTGGACTGCATGTGGCCCGTGGACTGTAGGTTGAACATACCTGTGCTAGGCTCAACTTGATGGCATTCCTCTTTCTGCAACACATTGACAGCTGGAATGCATATGCAAAGCATTTTAGACAAAATCATGATGATTTGGGAAAAAGAAAACAAGGAACCAGAAGTGGGAAATGAGCTTCAACCTTACTTCCAGGATTCTCTGTCCAACCCAGCCTTCAAAGAACCAGCTCATCACATCCATTAGCAATTTCCTACCTACTCATCCTTCAGCTCCATCTGTGCTCTCAGTAGAAGCATTTTTAATGGGTTCACTCGGAAAAAAAGTTATGAATGAGAAAAAGGAGGAATAGGAACAGGCACGCAGCCGCTTGCTTCCAAAGAATGAGTTGCACCAATGAGAGACTCTCCAGAAAATGCTCCAGAAAATAGAGCAATTGAAAGGAAAAGGGACCACAGCACGCAACAGCAGGTAGAAGAGCACTTTCAAGGCACCTTCCTTAAACCAGCTGCTCATAAGAAGCCTCAAAAAAAATGCAAGAATGGGATAACTCTTCTACTCTCTACAAGGTCAGCCTATGGGAGCTACTGAGTGCAAGTCCATTAGTAAGAATTGCATTATATCGATCACTATGGTAACTATCTTGTTTACTGTTCAGAACTTTTACAATTAAGAATGAGGCCACAGCATGTTGATCAACAACTGTGGTTAAGAAAAACTATTTGTGGGTTAGTGCAGCAGGAGTCCGTCAGATGGAACAATACCTACCTGCAACTGCAGCCCTTCAAATGTATGCCAGTGCACTTTCACAGTATTGACAGTGGTGTTCTCATCTCTTCAATACCTGCCATTCCTTATTTCACACATTCTCTAGAATAATGAGGCCCATCTTCTTTTGATGAGGCCGTGGGAGTTGATATTCCCAAAATATAGCATTACACTATCAGATAATCACCGCTACTTAATACTGTTATAGGGAGACTATTTCTAGTGAAAGCTACTGGGAATACAATAGCAACATGGGAAGTCAATACAAGAAAGTATCTCTCTGTTACTACAGGGAATAGAAAATGTAATTAGGGACAAACTCAGATAGGTAGCAACATGAAATATTTTTAAATCTGCTTTTATAAGACTAAGTCTACTGAGCTGAACTAAGGAGAGAGGCCAAGACAAAGAAAAGCTCACCCTATTACATATGCAACAAAACCACTTACTAAGAAAGGCCCAGGCCATCTTGGCAAGGCACTGTATTTTTGGATGAACTGAACATTCCAGAAGTACTGGAAAATGTACTTGAATACCTTATAGCAGCACAGAAGTGGGGCAACACTGTTTCTGGCAAAGCTGTGAGAAAGGATGTAGCTAGCACATATGGAGAAAGCGAAAAGAATCAAGGAATATTCCTTCTTCCTTGAATTGTCATAAGCATTTTTCCAACAACAAAATGTAATTGATAATCAACTTCCGAGATTACTGCAAGTGGGGGAAAAAAAAGTGTCTAAAATTTTCTTGGTAAGATTTCATCATTTTTATTCTGTCCAGATCATATTGTTACTGATCCAAGCTAATATGCATGCAAGCAGTGATGCAAAAACACACAAATCCATAACCCTCAAAGCTTCCACTGGGAAGAGAGGGACTCAGAGTTCACTGAGCTAATGTGGAAGATAAGCATTCTTTAAATCTTTATGAACTGCCAAGACTTTATGCTTCAGCTCAGTCTTCTGATAAGAAATTTGGGGTTTCTTTATTCTTAGTAGTTTTATCTACAGAATAATTCAACCACCAAAACAGATCCTTCTGTTTATGCAGTTTATTAATCTACCTTTCACCTTGTTAAAAAGTTGGTACAGGTCTGGTAGGTTCTGTGGCTTTGCTGAAGCCTAACCTGACAATATATCTGGATAAGATGGTGGTGGAAACTGTTGCACGTAAATGAGTTGAAATTCTAGGCTGAGTAACCCTGAAGAAGGAACCTACCAAGCAGAAAGGGGAGAAAAAGAAATCTGGGGCTTATTTTTCTTGAGCTCTACAGCTGCAGCTTCCAGCATTGCAGTCAGCACTCATCTCAGCAAAAGACATCACAAAGGCTTATCTTTTTCTAATACAGGTTCTTTACAGGCTTGTCAGCAGTTACAAACATGATTGGCAGTTATCACCAAATCCAGTCTGTCCAGAATGGAATCATATGGGTCATTCTAACATTTCCAGGATCTCATCTAGTTAGCGTTAGAAAGGAATCTCAGATATTTTTCAGTGGGCTAATTACTGGGCTAACTACTTATCTTCTTGGTGTAGGTAATCAAGCCATCATTTTCAAGTGCTTGAGACTCTCATTTGGTGTGAATGGTCCTATATTTGCTCACTTACTTGTGTGCCACTGTTGAGCAACTGCTTGATTAAGCTACCTGCAAGTCAGGAGCTGTACCAAATCTGCTTTTGGCTCTGAACATCTGGCTGGAAGTGCTTTAACTGGAGAAATTTCCACCTGAGAGACATGTCTGTAGGGCAAGGTGGCACCTGGTGTCTGACGACTGTAAAGCCATTAACAACTAGGGTTTCCGTTACTGTAACCAGAAGGAGCCCTCAAACTGAGTCACAACATCTGGCTGGAGGACGGGACTACTCTTACACTGTGGATTGCCACCTAGGGGCTTCAGCATGCACAATACCATCAACATTACTCCAAATGATTCCTGGAATTTATAACTTCTCAGTGTCAAAGGACAGAGTAACACGAGTTTGTCAAGATCTGTGGCCTGGCTTCAGGCAGCTACACGGGGAAGGGGGCTTAAAAAAATCAAGGAGTCTTCCATCTCGTCTCCCAGATTCAGTCAGCCTGCAACCATGAAAAATACAAATCTAGAAGAAACAGGCCTCACTTCAGGTCTCTCCTTTGTGAAGACAAGCAGCTCCCTCTGATCAGAGCCAAACTGTTCATCGCCTCTGAGCCTACTGACACATTACAGCAGCAAGACTATTGACTATCGGCAGTATTGGATGAGGAATGGGGTACACGTTGCATTCTCTCAAACATATGGGCAAAATGAAATCCACTGATTTGTTTAGGACTTGGAGAAATTCATTTTAGGAGTAGCAAGCTGGGATGTTTCCTTTCTGCAGTGTAATAAGAAAACATGATGCACTCTGAGTTCCTGCGCGCTTCAGAAACCTGCTGAATATTGTGTGCCATAAAACACTGAATAAAGTCTAATATGAGAATCAAACTACACAAGCACAGCCACACTCTGCCAGCACTGAAGATCTGCCTTGGTAATCTTAGGTGTGTCTACTTGTAAATGCATGAAGTATCTGTCAACATTTCTAAGGCATTAATAAAACCATAAGTTTCTTGATTGTTTTTCTAAGTAAAGGAGATGCATTTAATTCCTCCAATGCCTACATGTGTAAAAGAGTACAAAACTCTGAAAATCTCGGATTTTCTGAAGTCTATCAAACATATCTGACAAAGAAATTACCTTATTCTCTCAGTAAAACCCTAGATTACTTTGACCAAGTTCCTTAATAGGTCAAATAATCTGGGAATTTTAATCTTATAGTCACAGATCCCTAGAACACTTTAATATTCAATATTTTGGTTGATTTGTTTTTTGGTTGATTTGTTCATTTATAATGAAAGAGAAATCTACCGTCTGCTTTCCAATTTGAAACTCAGAGTACACCACTCTTCACTCAAACAAGAAAAATATCAAAAATCCTTAGCTTTCTGCAGCCCTTCTTCATCAGAGTTGTAATCATTTATTGTCCCTATTTATGTATAAACTCAACATTTTACTTGGCTAAGAACATTAGACAAACTTGAAAAAAAAAATCTATATTTTTAGAGTACAGCTCCTTAATAGCTACCTTCCCCTTCCCCTCCTCCCCACCCCCCATCTGAAAAGGCAAGTTAGCTTTTTAGGACACATTTATAGTTTACAGCATAGCCCAAAATGTGGGTCCTCTCAGAAACAGAGGATATTGCTTTCTAGGTAATTTCATCTAATTTCAGCTATAAAAAGAACACAGCAAAAACTGTGCCAGAGAAGACACGTTCTGTTAAAAGCCAAAGTTACGTACAAGAGATTAAGTGCCACATGTGAAAAGTAAATAAAGTGGGAATTCTTTAAGATACAGGCTATTAAAAAGTAATCTGTGCAGTAACTGTGTGGGAATAGAGAGGCTGTAGAGGTCATAAATTTAATCTTGATGAACTACTTAGATGACTGCCTTAAACAAAGCTCACATTAGTAGCTTAATTCTGTTTTTCCTTTAAAGAAAGATTAGTATGTCCTCATCCCAATTACAGGATCTCTTGCTTGCTGCGAAGAAATGAATAAGTCCTAGTTGGAGCTAGATGATCTTAAAGGTCCCTTCCAACCCAAGCCATTATATGACTGTGATTTCAAGGAACTGGGGTGCAGGGAATTCTCCAAACCTATCAGTATGGTAGGAACTGAGGATCAATCTCATCTTTCAAGTGTTGGTGACGATGTATTTATTGTCCCTAGTATGTAGCTCTTCCTCATCATTAGATAAGCTACATATCTTAGATAAGAAAAGTGTCTGAAGTCTGAGCATCCTGATGAGATGCCCCACAGCAACCACTGGGAACTACATAGGGATGGAATGGGAAGAGAGTTCAGCTCTACTTCAGAAGAATCCTTTTAGGAGTGTCCCTGAGTACTTTCCTATTCTGCTGAAACTGCTACTAAGCTGGTGCTATTGGTGTGCAATTTGATTAGGCTTCCACTAAGAAACAGGCTGAATGAAGAGTTCTATCATTTGTTTTGTAGGCAGTAGGAGGAAGATAGTGACTTACAGTTAGTACTTGAGAAAAAAGAAAAAAAGAAAAAGTCTGTGAACTGTGAACCAGATGGAAGAGGAAATGCAGGAGGGAGGAACTGCTCTTTCCAAATAATTAATTGCTATAATTGCTGTCTCCCCACACAAATCCCCCTCAAGTCAATTTTATTAAAAGTCAAAAGCAATTCTAGCTCTACAGATCAAACCAAACTTTTCTACAGGAAAGACAGAATTCTCTAGTGCAGGCTTCTAGGTGAAGAAAGATTAACCAATTATAAATCATTTTAACAAATACTTGTCAGGACACTTAGGAGCACTAACAGTTCAGAATTTAAGATTGTGGATGTATTCCGTGAAGCACTCCAGCTGTTTTGCCTTTCTCTGGCAATACTCAGAGGCTATAAAACTGACTTTGTTTGCCTGGTATAGGTTTACAGCTCTCATGCATCACCAAGGCTGCACAAAACAACCAGAGCACACTGATGAATTCAGCCCAGTACCTTAGCTTTAAGGTTTAATAAATAGAAGGAGGAAGGAACAACAGTCATGTTTTGTTTCAAGGTCAACTTGCTAAGCAACAGAGCTATCATAGTGGAGCTTTATACACCCCGCTAAAAGAATGGTTAATAGTACTTGGAAACTACAGGAGCCTCATGCATGGCTGTAGCTGAAGAGAAGTGCAGGAGACTTTTGCCTCTGACCTCTGTCCAATTTTTTAGAATATCACGTCTAAGGACCAATTTAGCTTGCACCTTATTGAAACTTACTGAGCCTACAGACATCAGAAATGGGATAACTTCATTGATCTGTTTCCACCTTTCAAAATCCTTTCACAGATGTATCTAATGTCCCCGTAACAGATTATTTGCAGTCTCTAAGTCCACTCTAAGTCAGAACGCCTTAAAGCTTCACTTTCTAAATCCTGTGCTCTAAGCTACGCGTTGCTCATTAACGTTAATGGAAATTACTTTCCCCTCTTCTTCATTTCTGTAGTTTGCTAATGCATTTGAAGAGCAAAAGAACAGATGTTTGATGATTCTGCCTCTAAAAAGCAACATAAAACAGCCAAAATGGCACCTGCAGCTAACAGAAAACATTGGTATACTTCTCATACATAATTCTTGAGGAAAACTCATTTTTGTCACATATCACTCACACACACAAGAGAATTCAGAGTGAGTTATGCTACTTCAAGGAAAGGCAAAGGAAAGATGTCGGCTAGTGTCCAGTATCAGATTAGCAGAGGCCCAGGCTCTGCCTGTGCCTGGAGTAGGAAAACAAAGAGTTGCACTGTTGCTTTTAAGTCCTCAGAAGAAAAACAATTTTGATTTGATTCTGCACAGCAAAAACAACACAGGATTATTTTTTGTCCTTTGACACAAGGACATCTGCTACTACAGTTGAAATCAAACTGAATTTATACAGCAGCGAGCCTCCAAGGTAGGAAGATTTTAGGCAATGCTAGTGTACATAGGTAAATCAAATGGAAGCTCTGCTAAGGCATGCGGAAGAGAGGGAGATAATTTAAGAGAAACAGCATGGCTTCAACAAAGTCCTGCCTGACCAAACTAGTGGCTTTCTATGATTGCATAACCAATGGACAGTGGAAGAGCCACTGATGTCATCTATCTGGACTTCAGTAAGGCCTTTGACATAGCCTCCCACAACACCCTTTTCTCTACACTGGAAAGATATGGATTTAAATGGGCGCAGTGTCTGAGGGATGAGGAACTGCTTGCAAGTTTGTACCCAGAGAGTGGAGGTCAGTGGTTCAGTGTCTAGATGGAGATTAGTGATGTGTGGTGTTCATCAGGGGTCAGTACTGGCACTGATGCTCTAATGCTCTTTAATAACTTACCTCAACAGTGGGAACCAGTACACCCTCAGCAAGTTTGTGGATAACATCAAACTGTGTGGTAGGGTCAACACACTTGAGGGACAGGAGACCTAGACAGATTCAAACACTGAGTCCAAGAGACCCTCATGAAGTTTAACAACACCAAGTGCAAGGTCTTGCACCTGAGTTGAAGCAACATTCACTTCCAAAACAAGCTGGGGAGTGAAAGAATTGAGTACAGCCCTGCTAGAAAAGCCTTGGAGATAGTAGTGGATGGCAAGCTGGACGTGGGCCAGAAATGTGCCCTTGCAGCCTAGAGAGCCAACCACATCCTGGGCTGCATCAAAAGAAGAGTGATCAGCAGGGCAAGTAGATATCCTGCCCCTCTTCTCTACACTGATAAGACCTCACCTGGAGTACTATGTCCAGCTGTGGAGTCCTCAGCACAACAGATACATGGAACTATGGGAGTGCATCCAAAGAAGGGCCATAAAAAAAAAAAAAGATTCAAGGGGCAGAACACTTCTCCTAGAAGTACAGGCTGAGAGAGCTAAGACTGTTCAGCCTGAAGAGAAGGCTCTGAGAAGATGAGAGAATAGCCTTTTGGAATCTAAAGTGGGGCTATAAGAAAGAAAGGGACAGAATCTTTGATGGTCTGTGTTGATAGGACAAAAGAAAATCATTTCAAACTAAAAGAGGTGAGAATTTTGATTGGATAGAAAAGTTTTTTGTTGTAAGGGTCATGAAGCACTGTAACAGGTTGGCCAGAGAGATGGTTGATGCCCCATCCCTGGAGACATTCAAGGTCAGGCTGGACAGGGCTCCAAGCAACCTGATAGAGCTGTGGATGTTGCTGTTTATTGCAGGGGAGTTGGACTACATGGCCTTTAAAGGATCCTTCCAACTCAAACTTTATATAATTCTATAGTTCTGTGATTCCACTTTGCTTTTTCCTGGAAGCAAGGATCTTCAAGGATAGAAGGGAGATATTTAGTAGAGGATCCTTTATTCGTTCATTCACAAAGATCAACTCTCTTCTGTCATTTCTGACAAATTCATTCAGCTGCTTTTAAAGGACTGTAATAATGGAGACCCCCCCCAATCTCCACAGCTCAGCTGTTTCAATATATCATTCTCTTTGTTATAACAATCTTCTTTGCTGTAACTGAAGTCTGTAAATTTGCAGTTGCTCAATATAGGTGATTCATTTCATTTACATAGTTCAAGAAAATCTGGTCATTGTGATTCTTTTCTACCAATAAATAAGTGTCAAACTACCAAACGTCCCATTGGCAATGACATATTACTGACAAAGCTGATGAGGTGAGAATGGACGTTGCATGAAAGCCTCTGCCAGGCAATCACCACCAACTTCTCATTGCCCCCGCAAAGCTACCAATTCTAATTTGCTTGAGTTTAAAAAGTAATATACACTGCTAATAAGTATTGATGAGTCATGTCTCTTCAAAAATCCCCATATGATTCAAAAACTATAGGTATGGGAAATAAACCAGCCTTAATTGCTTAATGTAAATTTCAATATTAAATAAAAGCAGGAATGAAAGACAGCACAGTTAACAGTTTCTAGAGTGTTCTCATCTTGAGATTGAGATTAGTTGCCCTGTGTCTCAGTAAAAACTTCACAGATCCTCTGCTGATTTCACTGCTTACCTTAAAATTCTCAGCTTTTCCCTTGGGTTTGGAAAGAGAAGGTTACATTACAAATGTGAACATAGTTCAGACAATATTTGACCCCAGGTTTGTGGGATTAAGCAGATGGAAAGATTTACCTTTGCAGATGACTAAGGAATCTACCTTGTTCCTTTTAATTGACAGCAGCATGTATTTGTAAGCAGTAAATCTTGTGACAACTTTGCATTTATATGGAAAAGGCCTTAAAGATTGGTTTTAATACACAACTTTAAATGTCAGCCTTGTTTTCTATCCAGTACTTCCTTATCTGTATCAATAACCTACTACCTGTTTTAATAACACAAGATACCCAGAAGGGAAAAAGAGTTTCTGAGAACTACTAATTCATATCTAAATGTCAAAAGCCTGCCAAAGGTTGAAGCTTTGCTGAAACCAAATATAAGGATGGGCCCTCCTAGCTCAAGAACATACTATCTGAAAACAGTCATGTTTCCACTTAGATGCAGAACAAACAGTTTTTTTGGTTTTTTTTTTTTTTTTAAGATAGATAAATAACTAGTTGTGTCTTCAAGATGATACATACTTTCATCTCTTAGAAAAGAAATTAAAAGATGGTCTGTATTTTCCAACTAAAGTTCTAGTACCACCCATACGTGATCAATATGGGAGACTTCTGCAGCTTGAGTCTTCTACAGCAACACACTAAACTGGAAAAGGCAAAGAGGTCTTATATTCTCCTTTGAGAAGAGTCTTGGTCTCCAACGTGGATTTTCACACTTATCATAATTCATGACTGTGGTTCTCACACCACAGGTACTGCTCTGTGGATAGTTCATTCAGTTGTTAAGGCTTTTTTTTTTTTTTAATGAATAGTTTACTCATGATTTGTGCTAATTGTTTCAGGACTTGATTCTGAATTCTTAGGGCCACTGTCATCATTTCAGACAAGGCATGATCAACTAGGTTTAGATATGGTAGACTGTGCTTCATTCATGTCCTTCTAGACCCTGTTATTGCCATGTAGCATTTCTCTGGAGATCTCAAAAAAAAAAAAAAAAATTACTTAACTATCAGATCCCTAACCCAAACACCAGCTTCACTGAAGGCTTTATTCAAAGACCACTGAAATGAACTATCCAGGCATATATATATATTTTTTTTTAAACACACCTCTGCGAGAAGGCATTTACACATATAACATACATAGTAGTTTGATTATGTGCTCTTTTTCCTATAATGTTTTAATATTGATATCTGAAGAGTGATTGCTATTCAACTATTTAACCTTAGTTTTTACTCACAGAAATAATACATTAACATTTACTAATTTATTTGCAAATAGTCCTGTTTATTCACTAAGGTCAGTATCTTTAAGATCTTAAACTCAGAACCAATTTCCTACAGGCTCACATCTGCACTCAGGCCAAACTTCTCTGATTTTGAACTTATCTCCTAGAAAGAGATCTCCACATTGCATTTCTTCAGCACTAAGCGTGCTCTAAATAAACCACTAGCCCCTTATTTCTGCATCTAATCTGGTTATGGGGAAATGAAGCAGTGCTATCTTTGACTCACATACAAACATAATGAACAAATGCTGATTTTAAATTATGGCCCAAGATAAAATGCAAAGAGATTCTTGCTTACTCTCCCCAGCTGTGTTAATGCTGCTTTATTAGCAGTAATACAGTGATTTCTTCTTTTGAGAAATGAAAAACTGTAGATAAAGCTTGGAGCCCACGCAGGAAAGGACTTTGTTTTAGATATAATATCCTGAGCTCTGAGGAATACAGACTCAGACTGATTCACTAGTACACTCAGTGTCTTTGGAACTGTGCACAGTCACTAATCAAGCAGATTTTGGTTTCAAACAGCTTGGTTTCCAGCCAGTTTACATAACTGGCCTGGTGCAACCTCATCAGCATATTGTGGTGGGTCTGGCCTTAACTTTCAGTTATTCATGAAGTCAAAAGGTTTTTCTGTAAACAATAGATTTGCCTATGATAAAAAGCAAAATATACCAGGATTCAACTGTGGGTGACTAAGATTCATAAAAAACTATTCAAGATGCAATAATTGGAGCAATCAATGCATTTTGATTAACTGATTACCACCTTTCAACTGCCAGTGGCAGAAATAACGTCCTATAAAATCACAAACTCATTCAGATTAAATTGGGAGCAGATGGAAAGTTGTTTGTGTTGTTGACATTTCAATTCCTGAATACCCTTCCAAAGCATGTAGTACTGCTATATTATAGTGTAATTAGAATAAAGCAACAAAATCAATCTCTTTTCACTTCACTTACACAAAGATTATCATCCAAAAGGTCAGCTTAGCATATGGCAGAAATATTGACAGCTAGAACTACATAGCTTTCCAAGTGTCCTTTCACAGATTTCTTGTTTGTACAAATGGAACTAGATACAAATTCATTCAGAAAATTCATAGTAAGAGATTTGAGGATTTCTATACAAATATGAGGTTTACACTATCTCAGTTCATTTGATGCATATCAAACAAGTTTCAGCAGACTTTCAACTGTCTTTCATTGCATAAGAGAATACGGACCACAGACATTTTGAAAGAAAGCAAGGGAGTTATCAGTTTGGTTTGTGAAGTTCTTTTGAATAGAGTCTTAGCTGCTAATTTGAATTCTGCATGATTTTTCATAGAATCATGAAGGTTGGAAAAGTGCCCTAAGATCAACTTGTTCAGTTGTTCACCTACCACCAATGTTGCCTACTCAACCATGTTCCTCAGTACCGCATTGTATTGACCTATTCTGCTTTCAGTGAAATGGGAAAAATTTCATTCTTTTCTTCTGGGAAGTGTTGAAGTGATTGTGTTATCTATTGCTTTAGAACATTTATTTTTTCTTCCCTCACAAAAAAGAAAATTAACCTTTGAATATTAGTTTTTATTTTGAAGACATCTGTCTACGTATATACCCAGGGTCCACAAACTCAAATGCTGAGGTTTCAACTCAACAATCTTCCCATGAGGTTTATAAATCTTCCAGCAAAGTCAAGGAGAGTTGCATAACAGCACTACTGAAATAGTTATTACATGCATGACTTTTGCATTCCAATAGATATGAGGAAATGCTTTGCATCAAATGGACAGATACTACAAAGGCATATGTTTTCAAGGCTTTAAAAAAAAAAAAGTAAATCACAGGGTTAGTTGTTTGTTATAGAGCTATGCTGTATTAAAATTCCATTCAGCATCAGTATTCTGTGTCCCTTCTACTTGCAATGGCCAATGCTTCTAAGTGTGGAACATAAAATCACTGCAAATACTTGAAAAAAAATGCACTGAAGAACTGAGACGCATTGTAATCTTTGAATTATTACCACAAAAACAGCTGTTTAGGTATTATATTTAAAAAATACAAATCCACTTTCAAAATATACTTTCAATTCATCCCACTTCTTAGAATGAAAACATTAAGGTAAACATTTTTTTCCCCTGCTTAATTCAAAATTCAAAACAATTGTTTTTGAGTTTTAAGAATGCTTTCTGAGCACTATCTTATAACTTTAAGGGTGCTTTCTAAAATACTGATAACATTCTTGCTCAAATACTTAATCACAGGATTGCTCCTTTTAACTCTGATGATACAGATTAAATAACTTTACTAAGCAGCAATATAAGATTTTCAATTGTCTTGCATCTACAACCTTGCTTTAAAGGTAATACAAAATCCTGTAGAATTTACTGTATTAAAAAAAAAAAAACACAGATACATTAACCAAAATACGACAAACTATAAACCATTTTCAGCATTACTGTTCAGTGCCACACAGGACCAAATCAATAGGAAAGGTGTCCATTTACTTGGCTGTAGTATTTTGACAATCAGTAAAGGACTGAAGGATGAGTATTTACCCCAGTACCACCTTTTTACTTATTTTTTACAGGCTTGCTGTCTATGGCGAGAAAATCCTGACTTTGGGTCATTTTAATCTTGTTACTAAGTGAGCGCATTCCTGCACACTGTCTCCATTAGTTATTGTGCTGTGCTCTTGATCTTAAATATCCATTAGCTGCTTATGTGTAGAACACAACATGCTTCCCTCTGAACAGAGGAAAACCTTTTTCGAGTGACCAGCAAGAGAACCAGGACAGAGATGGGATTGGGCATCAGGGCAGGCAGCAAAAACAGAGCCCCTTTTGCCATTTTCTTTCCCCAGTGTTTTTAGAAAAGGCTGCATAATTAAAGCTTAGGTTGGCTCCATGTCAGGAGATGCTATTCCACTGATCAAATCACCAGTAATTAAGAACAGTATGGAAGCCAAGCAGACATTCCACGTACAGAAACCTTCTGAAGACTTCAATATGCTGAAAGAGACACTGAGGTGATCTAAAGGACCTCAGTGCTCTTCACATTCTGGGGGCATTCCCAGCTGGGACAAGTACTAATGCACTACACTGGATACTTTACACTTGTCTTAAAGATGAGGACCTTACATTCTTCAGTCACAGAGGATACAAATATTTACTATTAATAAGACTCCTCTCATCCTCCAGACTGCTGAAGTGAACTGCTTTGGCAGTAGCTGGCGTTGCCTAGACTTGCAGACCCCTGCACACACCAGGGAGGTTTTCCCTCAGCAGATCCTACTGCCCAACATTCCACCACCTCCTATGGAAAGAGATGAGTATCAAGCTTCCTGACCCTCTTCGAAAGTTAATTCCTCAGATAGGGGTAGGGATCACAACATGAGAGCTATGCTTTCTCTGTTTATCTGCATAGATAAATACAGCATCCTCACAGAATGGCCAGGGTTGGAAGGGACCTCAAGGATCATGAGTCTCCAACCCCCCTGCCACATGCAGGGCCACCAACCTCCCCATTTAACACTAGACCAGGTTGTCCAGGGCCCTATTTAATCTGTCCTTGAACACCTCCAGGGATGGGGCATCCACAGCCTCTCTGGGCAGCCCTGTCCCAGCACCTCACTGCTCTCATAGTAAAGAACCAGCCCTCTGATCATCTTCATGGCCCTCTTCTGGACCCTCTCCAACAGTTCTGTCTCTCTTGTAGAGGGGACTCCAGACCTGGACACAGAGCTCCAGGTGGGGCCTCACAAGAGCAGAGTAGTAGGGGGACAATTACCTCCTTGTCCCTGCTGGCCACCCCTCCTTACCATTTGCTTACTGAGCAGCAAAGGCACACTGTTGGCTCATGTTAAGCTTTTCATCTATCAAGACCCCCAGGTCCTTCCCTGAGAGTAGCATCTGTGCATAAGGGAGTCTGGAAAAGATTCGTCACATCCTCAAGTGATGCTCCACTTCCAGCTCAAGTACCTCCCTGCTCCTCAAAGTGAAATGCAGCTAAATTACTCATCAAATCACAGGTGCCTTCATAGTATGAGCAAACAACGTCGCAAAAAAAGCTCAGTCAAAACTTCTAGGTGAAGTTGGGCCTATGGCTCCTGTGGAGCCGCCCAGAATGTGTCCTGCTGGGCCTCTTCTGTACATTAAGCCTGGAGGTGCCACCATGCTGCAAGACTTCTGCAACTCCACTTGAAGCTTCTTTTTCCTCACCAGGTACTCAGGGGATCAATATAGTCATTATCAACACCAACTGTTAGTAAGTAGGTATGACTAACTGTAACATCAGCTTCTACAGATAATCAGAGATCTTTTGAAATGGGCTGTCAAATCAGTTTGTGCTCATTTGTGAAAGGATCACACTGAAGTTGCTGAAGAGCATTTTGCCAGCACTAACAAGAAACATTTTAGGAGATACATATGCAAGCCTTTTAAAGTTGAAGTGCTTCAAGCATTGCAAATTAGGAACCACAAGCGTTGTATACAAAGAGTTAGACAATTGCAGGCATTATCTGTTGCATTGGGATTTCCACTATTTGGTTGTTTCTGGATGTTTCTGCTGCTTTCTGCCTTATTGCTATCAGCTATAGAATTCTACAAAAGCACTGGAACAGGTCACAGTAGGCAGTCTTGTGTTGTTTACTACAATTTATCTTTTAAACACAGAAAGGATTTCTTAGCTCCTCCTGGAAAGTCTAAACAGAGTAAGCATGCTCCACTACTTTCTTATGCCCCCCTCACAGGCCCAACAAACAGCAGGGAACTTGGGGCTGCCCACCAAGCCTAGGAGCCCCTCTTCTGATGCCTCGTCTCTTCTTATGGAAAAGGTTCCCTGAATGAACATAAAAGTGCGTAAATGTAAAGCAAAGACCCTAAAGCAGAGAGGTGAACTTAAGCGTGAGCTGAACAGATTTGCTGAACCAAAACTTTCTTTCTACAGCATGTGTAAGTTCTTAATCTATAAGGTACATCAATGATGAAGAGAGGTATATAGCTTCAACTAACCAAAAGAACACCCAGAGCTGAGTGAAATTGGTAATTTTTTTTTGCAGTAGTTAGCGGATCAACTGCTATTTTTATGTTGGATAATAGCTCATTAAATAGGTTAAGTACTGCATTAAAGAAGAAATCTTCGGTTATTCTAGAAAAGCTCTCTAACAAGCAGTACCAAAACATTAACAAATGCCATGGAATTCTCTCTCACATTGTTGTGCATTAATAACTTGTTAATTTCAACAACTTATTTGAGATCAAATGGAAGTGATGCTCCTAGTTTTAGATTGGCTAGTTTGAAATTTTCTTCACTAAGTATCAGTTTGTTTTACATTTAGGAGCTCAAATAGTAGGAGAGGATTTTTAAATTTCCAAAATAGTCTTTCTGCAAAGCCAAAACCATTTACAGTTGACTATCAGTTGGTATACTCAAAGTTATTAGTGTGAGCATTATAGTGGCTTCTTCAGTGCTCTGAGTGCCTATTCTGCTCTTTCGAGTAAATAAAACACTGGGGTGATTTATGAGTACGGACAACATATTTCTCTATTTTACTCAACTAGTATTAAATGGAGCTCTCAATATTTTAATTAAAATGACAATGGCTATATTAAATATTATGTACACAACTGCAATGAATCAAATGAATATTGCATTTTGTGTGTTGCATTAGTACAGTTAAAGTGTTTATGAACAGAGATAAGTAGTAAACAGTATTTCTTTATACTGACTGGTCTCATTTGCGAGTTCAAGTCATTTTATAGAAAACTAATCAACATACTTTCCTAGTGAAATGACCTCAGCACATACAATTCCTTTGTTCAGTTACAAGATCCCAGAGATATTTCATGAATAAATTCACAGTTACAGAAAAAACAACAACTTGTTTTCCCTATTTCCTTAAATAAAACATTGGTTTTACATGTAGCATTAGGTAGAAGGAAAAATTACTATCATGAAAATAAGTCCAATATTAATGTAAGCTCTAAGGAAAATCAATTTTTCTATAATTACCAGTATGACGGAACAGAGTTGGAATCCAAGGTTCACAGTAATACGTAGGGAATCAAACTTCATTACTTGTATTTGACTTACACCAGCATAACAGACCTTGAACTCATTCTCACTTTGAAACCATAAACAAGAGGCTGATTTCTGACTTGTGCTGTAATTTCTTACTTTGACAAACACCAGTGAGATTTTGATACAGAAAAAGATACTTAGAGGAAAGCTGGACAGTTGGCTATTCATTACAAATAAGGTAGAACCATTTAGCAGAGAGTTTTGTTGGGAAAAGGAAGGAGACCAGATACTCTAAGTTACAGGGGCAGTTCTAATTAGGATTAAGACGCTACCAGTAAATATGCAGATGTTTAGATCCTGTTCAAATAAGTCTTTTGAATTCCTCCTTGGAAAGAGTGGAAGTGTACCCAGATCTTATTTCCTTTGCCTCTTCCCTGCTGGAAAAAAAAAAAAAAAAACAAAACCAAAAAAAAAAGAATTATCATAAATGGCAGCAAAGTGGGACGCCAATTTGTCTGTTGATTGCTATCTGCCCTGCTTCTTTTACCTCATTTTAAACACAGCTACAAAGACTAGGTAAAATTTTGGATTGTGGTTTCTGGCATGGATGCCTGTATTTGCTTTCATATGGAAAACAAGGTGAATCCACAGAGCTCTACCCCTTACCAGTAAATACCTATAAAATTATTTATGTTGATTTGGCTTATAAGTTTAAAGCTGAAGAACTTTCCATTCGCTGCATCTTAGAACAATGAGTGTTTATTTCTGGCAGTTTTGTCAGTTTTTATCTGCTACATTTCATAGATGAATAAGAAGTTCACACTCCCTGGGAAATACTATCTTAGGTGCCTCAAGTAATAATCTGAATTAGTTACATTTAATTCACATTTTCTAGCCTCCCCCCCTGAAAAAACCACATCAGACAGGGACCTGCATAAACCAAAAACACAGAGACAAAAATTCCAGGGCTCAAGGTAGCTTCAATCTTGTGTGTGAGTACATGGCATCTCTCAGAGACTTGCTGATAAATGGAGGCTACTACAATGACTTGGCATAAAGATTATTATTTAGTTCTCTTGAAGTTACAAGGGTTCCTTAAAACTAGGACATCTTTCTCTGGCATTTGTACAGCACTTTACAAAACACTGTACAAAAATAGTACTGCTTTCAACCTACCAAGTGAAATGCAGACGTTCTTCCAAGCAAACAAGTGAATGCAATACAGTACACAAGTAACACCCATGTGTTTGAGATGAACATTAGTATAGAAATGCATAAGCCACCTAGAGAACAAGCCATGTGCTACTTTTTTTTCTATTCAGGTTTGTTTGAAGTACCAGTTTTCTCCACGTACAAGTGAAGGCATTGCAATTAGTCTTATTTCTCAAGAAATATTACACAAAATATCTTTTTTCCACTTCTTTGTAGATAGTAAAGCATCCAGCTCAGAAACTGAAAACAAGACAAAAAACTAGCTCCAGCTTAACTGTACAAGATATATTTCTTCCAAACACCTCTCCATAAAGGGGCACCAATGGAAGCTGGTATGCCAGGGAGATCCAAGGAAAGAAGTGCAGCAGGCTTCAAACAAAATGTGAGTGATACTGGGTCCTTTCCCCTCCAGTTAACTGTGGCACAGGTGGACTGATAGACAGTGGAAGAATCATTCACATATTACAGTTTCTAAAAGTAACACCACTTTATGCACTGGTCTCAACAGCAGAGAAAAGGTCTCTGCAGGATGATGCCAAAATGCATTCAAAAGCTTATAAACTAGCATGTTCTGTTCGTTGCTGAACCCAGAAATCGCTTTGCCTGAAGCCTCACACCAGTTTAGAGTCTATCTTTATTGCTTTTTACTGCTGTCTTTAGGGGTCACATGCCTTATGAATAACCAAACCATTCATTCTGCTTCATCTGCCATTGCCCATGTTATTTTATTGCAAGCTCCAGCTGAACTTGTTTTCTGGGAGATGGCCATAAATCATCTTGTAATGATTTGTAGCAGCTATCACACAAGGGTAAAACAGAGGCAAAGACAATACATTAAGTCACCCGTAATGCTCTCATGACACCAAAGTATTTAATAAGTCCATTGGTCTTGCAGAGCCTAGCTAATGCCATTACAACTTCCCTCTCCTCCACCCCTATTTTCTTCTGTGTACACAGAAGAATCTGTCCACTGATGGATTATACGTGACTTTGAATAGGGAACACAGACTATGCAAAACAGAGCTGAGACCCCCTTCCCATCACTTGTGAAGAACTAGAGAAGCAGGATATCCTGGGACATTCAAACCCCTACAATTCAGTGATCCTCTGACAAGGCAACGCATCTGCAGGGCACTCACCAGAACCAAGCACAGTGTTTTCTGGCAGGAACAACTCAGGGTCAGCACAGAGCATTACTGGAGGGATGATTCAGAGCAATTACATGGGCATCAACTGATAACAGCCTGAGATTTCACATGTGCAGTTACCATGGCTTTCAGTTTTGCTACAGAACCCACTAAACACAGATCCAAGGGCTGTAGAACAGTGTTGATATTCCCACTCAGTGCAGCCTCACGCTCAAAGACCATACAAGCCAAAGAAATGTTCTAAAATACCACCAGTACCTATGCTTGCATAGGAAACCAGTACATATGCTTGCAGGAGGAAAGTGTTTGTCACTTTGTTCAGGCTCTAGAACAAGAGAATAAGCAAGCCTTGTAGATTGAACCTACATCAGAAGCAAAAAAAAAAAAAATTTTAAAAAAATCAAATTTAGGCTTTAAACTCCTGATCTTTGATGACTGACCTATTTTATGATCTGTGTATCAGATCAGTAAGCCATTACAAGCAAGTGGGATTCAAACTATTATCACATGATTTCCAAAAGCAGAGAGGTACATGAAACTAGAGGCAAATCATCCAATTGAGCATAACCATACACAAAGATCACAGTGGCTGTCAGTTGTGAACAGAGAACAATGAGTTATCACAAAGGAGTTTTTTTAAAGTTTAGTTTTATTATTGACTAGTAAATTCAAACAGTGATGCCAATAGGACATCTCTCTAGCTTTTTAGGTGTCATGGAGGGCAGCAGCGAGAGATGAAATGGTTCTGGAAGAAGTGTTTGCTTGTGACGGAAACCCACTAGAAAACAAAAAAGCAGGAATCAAATCAAGTGAACCATCTCTGATATCTCAGCTGTGTGATGATGCTCATACATTACATTCTTCTCTATCTTCCTTATAGGGATTGCTTCATTTGTATCATTGACCCTCACTTGCTAGATCAGTAAATCACATTCCAAAGCACCAGAGCAACATCCTCTGCAAGCATGTAACAACTCTGAGTGGGCAGGTATTTTAGCAGTAGGAAGATAACCAAGACCAGCAGCTGGGCTCAAGGCTGTAGGTGACTTCAGAGAATGGGACTTCAGTTTGAGGAGCATGAGACAGGCATAAAGGCATCATCTTGAAGTTACTGCACAAAGCCAGTGAGCCTGACTGCTGCTCAGCTGCTTGCCAGCACTGCTGTGCCTCCTCCTGCCCTCAGCAGTCAGATCTCCTGGAGGCAACTTGCCTTGCAAAAGGCTTTACGTTCATTTCTCCTGCCTACTACGGTTTATTTGCAATTTCCTACCTGCCAGATACAATTAATTTGTCTGAGATTCATTTTGCAGCAGCACTGAAATCTCATATTTTTCCAGGGCAGCAGCAGAAGTGTTTTCATGCAGCACAGTGGCACATTTAGACAGACGCCTGTGAGCACTTTCAAGAACCAAAGAAGTAGTAGCAGTTGCTTACACTCAGTGGAAACGCTGTAGGAAGCACACTTCTGCTTGGTACTTGTATTTACTCTTACTCATTTAGGACCAGGATGTGAATGTACATCTTTCTCCTGCAGACTAATACTCTATCTTAGGTCTTCTTGCCAAACCTCTTTTGCTTTGTACAGCAAGTGCCGGTATTATCCAGCATTAGAACAAATTAGAGTCACTCAGCATTCACTCTCTGTCTCAGTAAATATTATTCATGCAGAATGTAGATTGTGGAGTCTTCTTTCTTGTGGAGGCTTTTAGGATCTGACTGGATAAAACCCCCAGATAATTCTGGCCTCAGAGCTGACCTTGTTTTGAGCAGAAGTTTGGACTGGAGATTTCACGGTCTCCTCACCCTGAGTTATTCTGTGGTATTACAAGATCAGTACTCTGCCCTGAAAAAAAAATCAATTCAAGCTTCTTCAACAGATGGACTCTATTAGTTTAGCAAAATGTATAAGTTGTAAGCTATGAGGCAGAGACACTAATGAACATTTCTCTTTATTCTTCCCCCAGCATTTTTTTTTTTTTACTAAACATTTCTCACTAGGTTTCTGGAAGATGCAGTTTAAAGCTTGTTTCTGGATTAATAAAAATCACATTATTTGCTAGAACTCCCTTCCCATTTCCATCCCACCAAAGCTCAATCTGCCCCTCCACTGAGAAAGCTGTAGAGCTGCTCTTCTATCTGGAAGTCCTGAGATACCCAGTTATCATTTTTGTTTTATTCCCTACATAGAGCTGGAAGTAGTATCCAGAAGGAGAGACAACTGATTTCCTTGAACCCTCCTGAGTTCTTCATATCCAAGAAGTACATTGCACTCATCCATTTAGTAGAAATGGTCTATAGTTAAAAAAAAAAAAAAGCTTTACTTAACATAGGAGGTTCTTACTTCTACATTTTAAGAAATAAAAATGTTTTCCAGAATTTCTCATATTACATTGAAATGCTTATTTAAAGAGTAGTATTTAATAGTAAAGCAAGAGTATGGAAGAAACATGAAGATGCTACTGCTTTTTCCAATTAAGTACTGCAAATATCCTCAAGTTAGAACTTTCTACACAGCCATTCAGGATGGCAAAAGCAGAAACAATTCCAAAAGAGTGTTAAGAGCATAAAAGGATTAAGATTAAAAAAAGCCACTTTGCAATTGGTAAAATTTTACAGTGTCAACATAATTCCTTACTGATATTTTCTTACTTGTACTTTCCATATTGGACACAAGTAGTACAGGTCTTGGTTATCCATTATTAATAAGCCTTTTAAATTCCTATCTAAGTTATCTACAATATATTATTCAATGCTTTAATGAATTAACTACTGGATTTGTTGTTTCATTCCCCCCCCCCCCCCCCCCCCCCCCCTCTTCTTTGAGCACAACACTATTCCACGCTGAACCTCCCAATAAGGTAAAAGAAGTTAATTGGAAAAAGTCAAATTTCACAGCAAAAATCTTTAATGAGAAAAATCCAACTTCCTAGAGGTGGGGTATTAATCCAAATTGAAAAATAAAGGATGGAAAAATCAAAACTTAATGAACTGTTGTGAATGATGTTTTTCTGCACACATGCATTAAAGCATTGGAGGAAAAAGGGTGCTGCAGTGGAAATCAGAGGAAAATCTTAACTGCATTGTGCTAAGAAGTTTCTTTCCAGCTGAACAAATTCTTTGCCTTGCTCTCAATAGCAAGGAAGCATTATCAGCTACCCTGCAATAAACTTCTAATTTTGTTCTGGAAAAGAAGTGTTAGACTCAATCAGAATCAGAGGTATCAGAACACTTCAACTTCAGTGAGTCATACAAAATTAAGATGTAGCAACAATGCATTCTAGGGAGGGCAATATTATATCTGGATATTCACTATTGCCTTCATACTTAGTACTTCTGTGAAAGTCCATTACTCCACAAATGAGTTAGATAACAGCTACTACAGTTTTTTTTTAAAACAAGCTGCACTCCATTTGGCAATAGATACTTCTAACACTGCCAGCTGGAGAGCACAGATGTTTGAAGGTGCCTGTATTGCCTTGCTAGTAAGATATTTCCCTACATAATCTTGATTTTATGCTCTTCCTGGCCAATGTCCCTAGGAAATAGGAAACATTTTTCAGTTTCCATGGCCAATTCAGTATTTTCTCTAAAGTTAGAAAATAATTTTTTTCCATGCACAGATTTTTACCTTCAGTAAAAACATACAGGGATTATTCCTTGATCTACTTGTGTGCCACAATCCTGATTTACTACAAGTTTAGACTGAAAACGCATGTCCATGTAGAAGGCATTTATGATGCTCTCCCATTACATACTCTCCTTATGCACAGAACTTTTTTGCTGCTTGTATACTCAAGGATATGCCACAAGGTAATAAAAGAGTAAGGAGAAAAATCGAAGGAACTCCACCTCTTCTACATCACAGCTTCACATCTCTGCTATTGATTCACCAACTGTCATTTGAATGCTTTAATTCCTTCAAATATTTTCCTAAGTTAGAAGATAAAGGATTTTAAATGCTTTCACATAGCAATTACACAGAAGCAATGACCCAAGAAGGAAATCTTTCTACTAAGGATAAGAGACAACTGGCAAATGTAAAGGCTACAAATCTTTTAAATCACTTTTTAGGCAGTGTACTGATGATACAAAGTGAATGTGGACTCCAGTATGGTTGTGCAGAAAGCATACTGCTCTATAAACAAGCCATGTGAAATACATCACTTGCAGTAATATTCCTGCTTAACATCAAAGCATTTTTACGAACACTGGCTTATAAGCTGAACTCTCCCTGCCCTTAAACGTATTATACTCCATTCCTTATGCCTTATTTACAAGTGAGGAAAGCAATTCAGCCACCATGATCAAGAGATTATAAGCCATAAAAATAAGGGAGAGATGCTCCAGATTGTAAAAGAAATATGCTAAGCGCTGTAGTCAAAGTTGTTCACAACCAGATATTTCAAAAGTGTAAGAAGCAGTTTTGGAGTGTGCAGCTCATGTTGAGAAATAAAATAGCTCCCAAAAAACATATGATGCAATACAAGTTATGTTCCAGATACTAACAAGTTTATCCTTGTTATCCACGCATGTCCAACATTACATTACAGAAAGGAATAGGGGTAAGTACTATGCTTCCTACTACAGTACAGGTTTCACACTGTATTTCAAGAGCTTTTTCTGCTTACGGCTTTGCAGCAGAAGTGTAAAAACTTGAGCTTGCCACATTTCTGTGGAACTGCGTACACAAAGCTTGTAAGAACTGCTGGGGGGATGCTATATAGTAATAAACTAGTAGCAAAATTTGAACTAGTCTGGTGGGCAACATGTAAAGAACTCTTAAGATGACATTGAGTCACTTGCTTAAATTCAGGAATTAACTGGCTTTGAAATGAAATAGTTAAACTATTTTGATTCTCTACTTATGGACTAAAATGGGGGGTGATTGTAGTCAAGGAGTAGTAGAATAGTGCTTCATTTAAAGAAAACAATATTGAGAGCAATGTCTTCTAGCAAACTCATACAATCATTCCCTAAACTGTATCACTATTTAAACAGTGCTGACCTGTATTCTGCAAAATGAATAAAATATAAATTACAGAAACACTCGGCATCACTACACCTAACAATTACTGCTGTTCTGTATAATAGGCGACTGGCAAGACTACCTATACTCTTGAAGTTAGACTATACCTAACACCAAGACCAAGTGATCTGTTACAGCATGCTACTGTGCAAGTACATAAGGGAGGCACTATCTGTCTACTCAATAAAGTTGAATATTTTAGTCAACACAGGAATCAAGCAACTGTACGTATCATATAAAAGATGCACATGTAGTAGTATGACAGAAGCCTCATTTGTCCTTGATGAAAAAAATAATCCTAACAGACAACTAAGAAAAATATAGTCTGTCCTTTCTGCATTGGTGTAACACTATAATACAAAGAAAAGCACAACATTGATAGCAGGGTAGCAAAGTCCTAAGCCACAGCAAACGAGAAAATGCACAAATTCAGCAGCCACAGACACCAAAACAAAGAGAGGAAAAAAGCTACTCACTCTTAGAGGACCACAAATCTGCAGGAATCACCAAGGAGATACCCTCACTTCCACTACCAGCCTTTAAATGAGGTCTGGAAGGGGTGGATCCTGGCTCCACTACTTCTGGTCACTCAGATACATTACATGCACCTGAGCTCCCCTAGTTTGGTCTTGCCTTCCCACCAGGTGCTCAATCACTGGTTCAAGCCGTGACTTAGCATTTCTGCTACAACTGGGTACTTTCAGATGCAGTCTGACTACAGCAGTAGGCATCAACTGCATAACAATGGAGAAAGACAAAGACTTTAGTAATAACTAACATACTTTTCTTTTTTTCCTTAATTATTAAGATAGAATGAGATCCTGGAATGCTCACAGACAGAAAGCACAAGGACGAAGTGATTGTATGTAAAAAATCACAGACAACTGCAGCATATGCTAAAGACCACACCAGTGGTCCTCCAGTCAGATTTTAGGATAAATAGAACAAGAAATTTCCCTCTAATTAAACAAAGACAAAAATAATTTGGTGCAAAGACAGTTTTGGAGTTGAATGTGGTGATCCAGAGTTTATATTTTACAGAAGAGAGAGAGATCTCTGTAGGTAGAAAACATCTCTGAAGAAGACAGGATATAGAAGGGATATGCAATCTTCAGAAAGGGCTCTTCCTGGAAGTGAGTGCTACTTTGCTTTTGTAGTGATTTTATTCCCTGTGCTGGAGCAGGGAGCAGAACAAGTCTGTTCAAGTAAGAGAACAGCTTAAACATAATTAGAAATGAATTATTTTACATGGCTCAGCCAACTATGTTCGCAGTTTTTATGCAGTTTTGCTTCACACAGCCTGAGCACTCAGAAGGCTTTCCTTTTGCTTTAAGAGGAGTTTTCAGTAAGGGGGGTATGATTTAATCTGATTACAAGAAATTTAAAGAAAAACAATATGAGAAAGGCTCTAAAGGGAGAAGAACTCATCTAAAATAAAAATCTGTTTAGCATTTAGAATTGATGATTCGAATACATTTTAAGAATCTTCCAGAAACTGAAAAGTTAGGTAGTAAGATTCCTGAAGCAGCTTAGAAGACTTAGCATTAGAGCAGTTCTTTCAATGAGGCATTAGCGCCATTCAAGAGATTTTTAAGCAGCATCTGTCTAATAATCCACCTCAGTGCCTGGATATCTGGACTTTAAGTGTTTTATAAATACCATATGCTAATAGCTAAAGTATTTTTGTTTTGGTTTGGTGGGTGTTTTTTAACAGCTTCTCTTCAGACACTAGAAAAATTCCTTATCCCTCTCTTCCTTCAGAAAGAGGCAGTAAAATTAAATGTATTTATCATAGTTTTCTTCACCAAGTGGGGAGTTTTGAAGGCTATTTGAGATTTATTTTTTGACCCTTGTAGCTAAATGAAAGCACAGGGGAGATCAGAGAGAAGTTGAAAGTCAAATCTTCTTTGAGGTTCTGAGGGGTTTGTGTAGCTGAAGTTGCCATTTTAGTTTTAGGCCATTTCTCAACAAAGACTGAAGAAGAAGGAATTTGACACATTACATTGCCCTGTTCTCCGCCTCATTTTTAGCTAACAGTATCAAGAGTTCTGGGTTTGGTGCAGAGACATCGGATACACTTGGGGCATGTGAAGCCTATGCAGGCCATCATCCCAGAAAATTCCTTCACCTCTGAGAAGGGGAAACAAATAGGATCAGGAAATTAGTGCTGGCACCTAGGAAATTCCTCATATGAACAGAAAGAGACAGTGGTACAAAGTAATTTGCACTGAATGCCCTGCACTTAAATCTGGCTTTTTTTATTACTGTCACTTGGAATCTGATAGCAGGCAGCAATGTTAGAATCACTGAATCACAGAATTATAGGGGTTGGAAGTGACCTTTGGAGATCATTGAATCCAAACCCTGCTAAAACAGGTTCCCTACAGTATTTTACACAGAGAAGCGTCCAGGCAGGTTCTGAATATCTCGAGAGGAGACTCCTCAACTTCTCTGGGCAGCCAGTTTCAGTGCTTTGTAGTCCTCAAAGTAAAGAATCTTTTACCTCATGTGGAACTTCCTATAATCTAGTTTGTGTCTATTGCCCCTTTTCTATTTCTGGGCACCACTGTAAAAAGCTTGGCCAATCCATTTGATTCCCATCCATTAAATATTTAATCAAGGAAATGTAGCCCTTCTCCCATGAAGAAAGGCTGAGGGAATTGATCTTGGAGAAGAGAAGGCTCCTGGGAGAACTCACTGCAGCCTTCCACTACTTGAAGGGAGCTTATAAACAGGAAAAAGAGTGACTATTACATGGTCTAATAGTGATAGGACAAGGGGGAACAGCTTTAAACTAGAAGAGTTAAAAAAAATAGGTTAGATGTTAGAAAGAAGTTCTTTACTCAGAGGGTAGTGAGGTACTGGAACAGATTACCCAGAGAAGCTGTGGATACCCCATCCCTGGAGGCATTCAAGGCCAGGTTGAATGGGACCCTGGGCAGATCTAGTGGGAGGCAATCACACCCATGTCAGAGTGTAGGAGCTTGCTGTTCCTCAAGGTCCCCTTCCAAACCAAGCCATTGTATGAATCTATGATTCTATGATATTTATAAGCATCGATAAGATCCCCCTTGGTTTCCTCTTCTCCAGGCTGAGCAGTCCCAGGGCCTTTTCTCATGAGACAGATGCTCCCAGACTCTAATCATCTTTGTGGCCCTCCACTATACTGTCTCTCAAAGTTTCTTGTTTTTATTGAACTGGGGAGTCCACAGCTAGACAGAGTACTCCAGATGTGGTCTCACTCAGGGCAGAGTAGAGGGTAAGGAGAACCTCCCTTGACCCGTTGGTCATGCATGCTCCTTTCTAATGCACCCCAGAATACCACTGGCCTTCTTGGACCCAAGGGCACATTACTGCTTCATGGTCAACCTGCTGTCCACCAGCATGCCTATGTCCTTATCTGCAGAGCTTGTTTCTAACAGGTCAGCCCATAACCTGTGCTGCTGCATGTAGTTATTGCCCCCCAGGTGCAGGACTCTACACTTGCCTTTGTTGAACCTCATCAGGCTCCTCTCCACTCAACTCTCCAGCCTGTCCAGGTCTCGCTGAATGGCAGCATAGTCTTGTGGTGTATCAGCCACCCCTCTCAGGTTTGTATCATCATCACTTGCTGACAATGCATTCTATACATTCATCTAAATCATTGATGAAGATGTTGAACAAAACTAAACAACACTTCAAAAAATGAAATGGCATTGTCTGTATCATCATATAGATGCTACTTTTCTTACAGGTGATTAAAATTTAGGGCAATACCAAGAAGGAATCTAAGAAATATAATTCAATTTCAGTTGAAATAATTTAGAATAACATGTTATCTGGAAAAGGAGAAAATGGAGAACTCGTGATTCTGAGGCAGCAAGAAAAGCGAGATTAGGAAGAGTCTTTTCTTTTATGACATCTATAGACTTTAGGCATCCTCATCTGTAGTCATTGTGCTTCCAGTCAAAAAGAGAGACACAATGCAATGCTTTCTTAAATTAAAGGGGAAGAGTGTTCCCCATGAAGTTCCATTCAATTACTTTGATGTTGCATGTGTTTTGAAAGTAAACTATATATAAGGCCAGCTATAGAACTCCATTAAAGACTGTTTAAAAAGCCATTGTGATTCACAAGGTTTTTAACAAGGTTAAAAAAAAAACCTTATTCCAGCTTTCTAACAAAGAATCTTGTTTTTTATCAGAATAAGTTCACAGTACATTCAACTTACATAGGTTAAAAATAAGAGCAAAAACTGTAATTATTGGAATTGCTCTAGATTGAATATATATACTACTGGCACACTCTGTCTTCCATCCCAGTGAGATCATCAAAATGCCAGTAGAGCTGTGTTTCTTTTGTTACCATGAGATCCAATAATACCTTCAGCCCAATTCTGCAGAGAAGTCTTTCTGACAGAAACCACAACAGTGACTTTCCTTCCAGTAAGAGATGACGACATTTGGGCTTCTGAAATATAGCTTGCTTGGACTGTTTTATGAAGGCCCATTTATGATGGTATGACACAATGGAAGTGACCTAAAACATAACATAAAACATTTCATTTCAAGTAATGCTTCAGTGCTCCACTAGTGTAAATCAAGTCCAGTATATAGCAATGAGGTCCACTAAATGTCAAATACAGCAAGGACCACATATCTCCCCTTCAGTGGCAGAATCATAACTATTCTCTTCTACTTTTCTACTAGAGTAATTTAATCATTAACAGTGTTAATTAACACCAAAGTTAAAAGCTTCACTAATTATTATAAGCTTAAGTAACTACAGCATGTTTTCAAGTAATTCTAAATAAGATTTGATTTTATGCAGAATGGCTACATTTACAGATAATCAAATAACATCAACTTTGTTTTCTAGGTGTGTTGAGAAAAAAAGGGAAACGTCTAGCTGTAAATAATGACTTTTGGACAATGTGAGCTCATTTAAATTCCAAATTACTTTAATATTACCATTTTTGTTATAATGGTTATGGGATTATTAAGAGAAAGTTGCTCTAACAGTTGCTCCTTAGCTTACAGAGCTAAAGTAGAGCTTAAAATAATGACATAGGATTTGTAGACCAGAATGAAAAATATATTATTAGGCATAGTGGACATGGTTCATCAAAGGAAAGTCCTGCCTTAGTAATTTGACCACTTATGATAAGGTCAGCCACTTGGTAGGTAAAGGGAAGATGATGGATGGTCTCTTTGTGGATTATAATATTGCCTTTGATGCTGTACCTTCCAGCATGGACAAGTTGCCCTGCTGTGAGATGAACAGATCCATGCTACATTGCGTGTTAAATGCAAAGCTCAATGGTTTGTTGCAGTCAAAGGGCTACATCTGGCTGGCAGCTGCTTCACTAGCAGAGTTCCCCAGCGCTCAATTCTTGGGCCAGTTCTGTTCAGCGTTTTTTATCAGTGACTGGGAGGCAGGAGTGAAGCACATCCACAGCGAGTTTGCTGATGATACTGAACTGGAAGGTGCTGCTGACTCTCTGGAGAGATAAGAGGCCCTGCAGAAGAGTCTGGATATAGTGGAGCACTGGGCAATAATCAGATCAACAAGAATAAATGTCGGGTGCTGCACCTGGGATAGAGCAATTCCAGACAAGTACAGAGACAAGACACTGAAAAACAGCTTACCAGGAAGTGATCTGAGAGTGCTGGGGACAACAGGCTTATCATGAGTCAATAGTATGACAGTAGTGGACAATCAGGAGGTCAAACTGCATTTTGGGGTGCATTAAACACAGCACAACTAGCCAAAGTGATTCTCCCCCTATATTTAGCATTAGTACAGCCTCATATATTAAGAGGAGCTTGATTATGGTTGCTCACCAGTCACACACCAAAGTTTTTAAGGTTGAAATGTAATATTGCATAATCAGCTGAAGAAACAGCCTTGAATCAGAGAGCCTGCAAACAAAGTAATTTTATTCCCAACCAATGATTTTCTTGAATCTCACTGTGGAGCAAGTGCAAATATATTCAGTGATATTATGCTATTCCAAAAAAATTTAACTAGTCTTTTCATCATCGTATGTATCAGGAATGTCAAAAAATATCAGAGTTACTGCACTTAAATATATTTTAATGACAACAAAAATACCTAACTGCAAGCTTTGCAATTAGTACCTAGGCTTTAGAAGGCCTATGAATGCTAGCATATCTTCAAAACATTTTACAGATCAATCCTTTTTAGCACCACTCCAAGAGTAGAAAGAATACCTTTATTTAATGGAGAAACAAGCTGCAGCACAAAGACTCAGTGACTCATCTGCCAGTTAAGTGCCTAGATACCATGGGGATGATACAAGTGCAGAGAACAGAGTGTCCAGAGCAGATCACATCGTCTGCAGCTAGTTTCCAGTACATTAATCACATCTCCTTTCTATATTTATTCTTTCATTTATTTGTTCTGTTGGGCATTTTCTATGCCCATGCTACGCTGCTATTCATTCTCCTCTCATACATGTACATCTTCCAACCGGTTCCATCACTTAGGATGCTTAGTTCCCCAGCAAAGCAGTTATTTATTTTATACTGGTGGTTCCTGGAAACTGCAAGTATTTTCATCTCCCTATATCCTCTGAGATTCCTTTCTCAGTTGATCCAGGCAGCTGGACTCCTTTGAATTTCCAATGGCTCTTTGAAAATACCACAGTGGAAGAGGGCTTCACACTGAAAATCAGTTCTGCTTTTGTGTCCTGAAGGATGGCCATTTTCCAGTAAGCTTCTAAGGGTGCAAGCCTGAAGCGGAGCTTTCTGTTCACCAGCTTGTGCAGATTTTTCAAAGCTTTCACATATGTAGACAACCCTCAAAATTCTCTTTTGTCATCAATAACTCAACACTTTCTAACTATTCTTACTAATCTCATTGCTTATTTCATATATTGCTCATATACACAGCACTTTTCTTCAGCCATTAAAAGAATTAGACCAAATAAATAGAGAATTTGAGCTATGCATAGGGACCTTTCTTTCAGGCTTTTCATTGTACAGTAACAATCTAAACCAGTGATACTTTCATGTACAAATAATGTAAAAAGCCCACAACTGTTAATATCTATTTCTGCTTCTGAGTATGCATTTCAGAGTCCAAATTTAGGCAGTTGGGGAGATGGGATGAAGGCAGATGTCAGCTCAGAAAATTAATGCCAAATTCTCTGTGCTTCATAACACTTTACCAAGACCAACCTTATTTAGCAACTTCTAGTTGCCACCTGTTTCACTTAATTTAGGCCTAGCAATCTCATCTTGCTTTAAGAACAGCTTGGAAGAGACTACCCTGTCTTCTTGTGTTTATGAGATTAAAGTTCTTTTGTTCTTATAGGTAATCATATCTGAAGATCTGATAACATAATTATATGATTTACGGGCTTAAGGACTTGAACTGCCTTCTGCTACCCAGATCCATATCTGTGCTTAAGCTCTATAAAAGCATTTGACACTCAGAGAAATATGTGGGGTAAATATATACTCAAAATATGTTAGTTCCTCCTCTTCAAGATGTTCTTAGTTCCTCATCTGTGAAGTGCTGTGATATCACTAAGACTGCAACAAAGCTGTTTAGATTTACTAGCTCCTTGCAACTTGTTTTCTTTTTTTTTTTTTAATTTAAAGGAGTTCTTCCTGACAAATGTTCTTTTCACCTCTGCAAGGCACCTTTACCTCTGAGGACAGAGTGACACTAAGACTTAACTAACTGGGAAATTACTGTGATTTTATCTAACAAGCATTGTCAAGATCATCACGTTCTCCTTTTTGGTAGAAAACTTTCTACCAGAAGACTAATTTCAACATATACTTTTCATCCTGTTTGACGTCAGAAAAAGCGTATGGATATAAAACAAGTTTATTATCATTCTATAGGTGCCATTTTTACACACTTTTCCTAAGCATCTAATGTTGTTTGGACAAACCTGAGTGGATTTTCAGCTTTAGGACTCTTCCTAGACTCATAATCAGATTATTATATTCCAGGCAAAGCAACAGATCAAACAAACTCTGAGAAGACTGTCCTGTGTTAGATGGATGCCTCAATAAAAGATAGCAAAGCAAAAATGCAGAAAAGACATGATCTAACTAACCACTGAGGCACAGTCATGCAACCACAAATACATTATGGCAGCAGCATTATTAACTTATTCTTCAACTTTTATTTAAATTCAAAATGGTAGCAACAATTAGCATCACAGTAGTAAAAAATCAGTGTGGAACAATTACATATTCATTCAAAAAACAAAACAAAACAAAACCACCCAAAAAACCAACACAACCATCTATTGTATCACCATGAATGTGGTACATCTTCTCATTTTATAATACTTCACAGCTTTACAATTCATTACATTTTAGCGATGGAATCTTCTTCTGTAACAACTGATGGTTATTAGTATGCTATTTGGGCAGCTTTTAGTATAATGGTTCTTAAATCAGGCTTCTGGAATTATACATAATGCATAGCAATAATCCCTGTATTATTTGAGTACTATAACAGGTAATTACAGAAAAATTCATGCAGTTGAGTGGTAATGAATTTGCCAGTGTACACTGTACACTGAGATATAAGTAAAGAAGTCTGTAGTATGATGTGGCCAAAATGTTTGCTTGGGAGAAAGCCTTAAAAAGCAGCAGATGTCAAACAAAATCCACAAGACTCTGGAAAGTCCTCCAGTTCAGTGTTTTTGTGGGGTTTTTTTTTTCGCCCCTATGCTTGAGGTTTGCCTTCTCACCTCAAAGCATCTTACCCTATTCAGACCCCTGGTTAAGAGGAGAAAGACACATTTGGCTTGTGAGCTGCTTATTACAATAACATTTACAATAACAAATCTGGCAGTAATATGCCAGATTTTCAGTTCTACGTCTAAATGGAAATCAATTTGGTACTCATACATTCCCCACTTCCATTTTGGATGTGTTCTCTGATCATTGCTTTCTAGCACCAATGCCTCCACTCTGCACTATTTTTGGTCAGTTATGGTTTCAGTTTTAAAATGTTTTGTTGCATTTTTCACTTTAGAGAATTATGGCATTCTTACCCACTAAAAAGAAAACAGACAATCACCAATAATGTTCAAACCCACTATTTCTTACATGGCTACAACTATGCAGGACAGTTCCTTCTGAAACAGTACTTCATCTACACGCAAAAAGAGTTGGCTAACATCTACACGGAAAGGGAAAATCTGCTCTAAAACTTCTAATGATAATTCCTTTTTCCCCAAAATGGTGCTTACAGACATCTCATTTATTGCTGCATTAAATAGGTGAGTCCTACTGAACTTTCTTGGGTTCCTCCATAGGTCCTGAAAGAGCATTGCAGGGCCCCATCCCTCCCCACTGCAGCTGCACATTTTAGTGTCAGTCAGTCCAATCTGCTGCTGGCTCAGAGGACGACCAGGAGTGAAAATTGCCCTCAAAACTGACACAATTCAGTCTACATGGCTAACAGGCCTGAAAGTCATGAAGAAGAGAATTTGTTTTTTCTGGGTTACTTTGATATTTCAACATGCTTATTTGAATTGTTTGAATGTGAAGGCCTGGAACTAGATATGCAGGCTAAGACAAATCCTTCAAAGAGGAAGGACAGTTCTACTGCTGAGATGTTGAACTCTGACTGACTCAGGAGTTGTAGTTGAATTTCACTTTACTGCCTGGTCAACATCATCCTTGGAGACCTCAGACATCTAAAATAAGCAGGAGTTTCAGTTCCTCAGCTCTGCTACTATATCCACTTTTATCCCTATTCTCTGCTTTCTGAGAAAAAGATCTACTTGTAACATACTTCACCCTTGGCACATGTACCACAGTAGAACACCTCCAAAGTGAGGGAACTATGGCTTTGCAGGAGGAAATACGGCATGTAGATTTCATATTTAGCATTTCTTTACAGTTCATGGGGGCCAGATGGTTAATACACCTCATATTTTCAGTTAGCACGAGTCCACTGTCTAAAGACAATACCACAGTCTTGCCTTAATTTTATACTCTGAAGTACAGAAAGCATAACAAATCCCTGCTGTGAGCTCGTTTGCTAATGTGCCTGTCAAAATGATTTTTTTGTTTATTCATCTTAAGAGTCAGATAGTTCAAACCTACTTGCAATTGGTTCTAGCCATCTTCAATTTAGGAAGAAGTCTAGCAAAGAAAAGGGTATCACATTTGCATCCTAGGAACAGAAACAATTCTGGATGCCTCAATACTTTAACAGTCTGCCTTTTCACAAGGGAATTTGGATCAAACCTAATCCTTTTCCTTTAAACGTCCCTTATACAGATCAGGCAAAAAATCCATTTAGGGAGAAATTTGTATTCAGGAACGTTCAAATGCAATAGGACAAAGCAAGCTTGCAAAGCATCAAAGCAACCTTTTCAGTCAAACAAGAAAAAAAGGTAGTTTATTAGAATTGTGTCACTTTACACAGTTCATCCATAATATATTTTTATCACTTGCAAAAGTAATTGCTTTCAGAAACTAGGTAATCTGAAGTGTCTGATCTGCTTTCACTGAAACACTGACATAGCTATTTCTCATTGCTAACAACTCGCCTGTTCCCTTCTCAGCATGCTGAGAGAGGACAAGAAGTCACCTTTTCCTGTCTGATACAATGGCTTAGGACTCGAGAGACTGGAAACATAAATCACATTTTTCTAGGTATTCATTTTGAACCAGAATGCTGTTTTTTTTCAGGAACTAAAGAGCTTCAGGAGCCCACATTTGATATATTGAACATTCTTTTATAAACCATTCTACCAGACAAGTTTTTCAGCTTGCACATTTCTCAATTCCCAAATAATTTCATTTTTTCTGCTAAAGAACACTTTAAAAACAAACTAACAGTAGTTTCTTAAATACATGTAGCATCATTACAGATTAGAATAATATTACTGTAGAAATTCCAGGAAAATGGCATTTGTTATCCTCAGAAAAAAAAAAAAAAAAAATCATAGTCATTTTGGACCATGCAGATGGTCTCCTGACAGAGAAATCTAGATTAATTTGCCAGTCTGATTAAAAAAATTAAATCTGTAACTTAACACCAGAAACTTCTCTGCACATATCTCACAAGTTTGGGGTTTTTTTTTGGCATGAATTAAAGCTTTCAAGCAAAGCTACTAGATTTCAAAATCTATTTTGTTTTAATGCTAGTTCCAGAAATCTGTCAGAAAGCTTGATTTTGGCAATGAGCATTAACTCGATCACTACACTTCAAAGAACTGCTGACAAACTGAAAGGGAAAAGTGCTGCCAAGTATTTAAGAACGAACATTGATCAATATTAATGATAGTCATTTCTTTAATAGCTGCAAGAAGGACTGTAAATAACATTACCTGTTAGCAAGTCAGTTGTCACCACTGATGTGTCTGAGAAACAAATAATGGGTTTCAAAGTGGCTGCCTACTGATGAACGTATTCCAAGCTTCATGTACATTCAGATGAACTGCAGGTCTGAATGAAAAATCAATTCAGAGAGCAGATTCCCTTGGATGCCAGCTTTGTAACATTCCAAAATAAAGAAAACTCTCCATCCTTGCCCAGCCAGAAGGGCAGTGTCAGACGTCCTCTCAAGCCACCTGTCTTCACATTATCTAAAGCCCTGCTCCAACTCAAAAACAGCTGAAATCTCCAATGCAGGTTAAATTGATACATAGCATCTGGTAATCTGCCATCAGAATATCGGTTCGGAGATTCTTTTTCTAACCATGAGTTCCCTGACTGTTTCTCTCCGTACGTTGTCTGGAAAGGTTTATATTTAGCACACAACCCCTTTCAACACAGGAATTACAGGAGAGATTTATGAAGATTTTAAAATCGAGAATTGCAGCCTGTCAGTTTTTCTACATACAGCTCTGAGCCCAGTTGTGAATTCATGGAGGTGGAGGTGGATGTGTGGGGGAGTTGCAGGCTTTCTTTTCCTTCTTGCTGATGGGGAAAAAATAGGCAAGAGAAAAGGAATAGCAGGTTCATAACATCAGGACCCTAACATTCGTATTGCCACAGAGCACAGCAAGCAGAGGGTGGTCTCTAGGGGGGAGCAACCACTCAACTACCCAAAGGTTGCCTAAAACTACATGCAATTTTGAACAATAGAGTTGATGAGAGTGAAATGCGCTTTAAAAACCACCACCACCACCTATAACAAAAAAAACAAAAAAGCTGCACATAATATAAATATTAAAGACTTTAAAGAGAAAATAGATGCCTGTTTTTAAAAGCGAAAACAGGTTCATGTGACATATGATAGATTGATACACTACCTTTACATTTTAACTCCTAGTTCACTCTGGTATTTTTAAGAGGACTAGGTCCAGTATTTCACTGGATAAGAAGCACTGCATTTAAGCCTTCAGTTGCGAATCTCTCCCATACTCCAGCAGACAAAACTTTCCTAAGATCCAGTGGAAGATGCTGGATATTTTCAGAATATGGTGTAGTTTGGCTGCAGTTAGGAAAATTAACTCCTGAACTACCTTACCAAGGCACACTGCATTCCTCACTGTCAAACATATTGAAGGCCACAATGTTTTTCTACAACACATGTCACCAATTCAAGTGCAAGATGAAGGAAATAGGGACCAGGAGCTGCACCAGCAAGATTTGGGCTTCTAAGATTAAGTGATGCTGTTTAGGGAGCACCTGGGGAGAAATGAAATCTCCCTGGTAAAATAGAACAGAAATATCTTCAACAGGTTTTCTAGGCTATGAGGAAGCCTTGAAACTGAACTTCCATTGAACCTGAAGTCCAAAAAGGGAAGGAATGAGAAATGGAGGAAGTGTGGATGTACCCATCATGTATCCAACAAATCAGTGGAGGTTTTCATATTCTCCCTCTGAAAAGGATACAATCAGGGACCCATCTGAAGTGCTTGTAAAGGAAAGAAGGATAATCAGATTTGCATGAACCTGAGGAACTATGACAATGAAATGATATGAAACATGTTAGGATAGCTCAAAGAGCCCTTAATGAATGAATAAATGTTTCTTAGGAAAAAAAGATTGAGAAGGCAAGAAGGAACCGTGCACAACATTAACCTCAATGCCAAGATCTTTGCTGCAGGATTGCCAGTAGGGGCCTAGGAGCTCATGGACCAGAAACAGAAGGATGACAAAGGAGGGGTAGCTGTAATGGATGCCTGCTACATACCTCCCAATCAAAACCTCATCTGATCAAAAGGACGAAGGCCTTTGTTTCAATTACCTTGAAGCATAATGGAAGGATAATATAGTGAGATTCAAGCAATTCAGGAGATTTAAGTAGCTTATCCAGGAGAATTTTGATACAAATGCTGGAAAGATGGCTCAAGGTATTACTCTACTAGACGCGCTACTTATGACTAAGGAAGAAGTTGTCGGGAGTGTGTTTGGTTTAGCCTTTACCATAGTGATCATGACTTAACAATTTCAGATCTTAAAGGACAGAGGAAGAGAAGTGGCAGAGCAAGACCTGGGACTTCCAGACTTGTTTGTACAGGTGCACCCTTGTGAAACACTGCTTTGACAGGCAAGGAGGCTTAGAAAAGCTGACTGATCTTTAAGATCAGCTTTCAAGGAATAGAAGCAATCGTTTTGGGTGAGCCAGAAACTGAGCAATGACACCAGGAGTCCAGCTTGCCTTAATACAGAATTCTGAGTAATCAAAACATAATAAAAAGGGGAGTATATGGAAGTCAGAAGTTGAGACAGGCTACTTGGGATACATACAGAAGCACTGCCTGTGCAAGGTGTAGCTGGGGAGACAAAGTTGGACTGCAGCTGAAACCCAGTGGGGGTGGTGAAGTAATAAGTCTAGCAGCTGGAGCTGGTTAGCTAGTGGTGACAAGTGCTACTCCACAGTAAAGAGGAAGGACCATTTAATCACCATTTTATTACCAAGATCAATGAGACCAGAAGCAATGCATCCAATGCTGGCTAACACTTTCAACAAAAATAAACAAACTGATTTAGTTCAGATAGTTTTTACTTAGAATACAAAATTGGATACTCAAAGTTCTTCCCTCTCATCTCAGACCAGAAAACTCAAGATGGTCAGAAGGAATAGAGGAAAAACACATGTTTTTTTTAAGGGAGGGTACCCGCAGAGAACCATTTTGTTTAAAAAGATTTTTTTCATTAGAAACAATATCAGAACAAGCCAGTTTCACAGTTTTCAACAGAGAAAAAAAAAAAAAAAGAAGAATTCAGAAGGAACTATTCTTATTTGAAATTCAGTGTTTTCAAGTAAAACCTAATACTTTAAGATTCCACTTTTATTTGGTCTTCCAAGGAAGAATTTGCACTCATATCCAGATCTAGGTGAACCAGTCAGGGTATCACCTCCTTTCCTACTCAAAACAAGCTTCAAAACCATATTCAGTCTGAAACCTTGAGGACAGACTATTAAAATCACTTTTCTATATCTGAAGAGTCTAGCAATTTCATACTATTTTGAGAATATTTATCAAGAAAAATGTGGGGCTCTATCCACCTCCTCTTCCCCCACTGGAAAACATGTATATAATTTGGAGGAAATACATGTTAAATGGTAGCTGACAGTGGTCTGAGAAAAGTACTGTATACTGGGACTAGGCAAGTAAGGTTCCTTTAATTTTCATTATGATTCCTGCTAGACTTTGGATTAATTTTCTGTCACAGATCTCCTTTCAGAAGAGGGCATATAAAATTCACCCTAACCTGCCCTCTTTTTTGGTCCATTAGACATTCTGTAGCTCTGTTAAGAATTCTGTGTTGCATCATAACACAAGTAAACAGCAAAACATAGGATAACTGGTCTTTCTGGGCTAAAGTATATGAGGCAATAAGTGAATGAGCTGAAGCTTTTTCTAAGGTGATACTTCCCAGTTTGTTATTTGGCACTGTATGCTCAGAGGGACGGCAGGATCTTTGTGGAGATTTAAGGTCAGTACTTAGAAACATTTCTGCATGAAATACTAACATACATAGTGCAAAAATTTAGACCACAACAGTCTTCCAAATACAGCTTCAGAATTTGAGTATTTGACAGCATACAACAGGAAGAGGAAAAAAAAAACTTGCAGTTTGTTCCCATGCAGTACCACTTGTGATTTTTTTCATTAGAAGTTAAAGTCATGAATCTGAAGGTCTCACTTTCTTTATGTAAACAACCAGTATTCCTTTTAAGATTCACTTTTCTTTGAGTAAATACTCTGTCCCAGCTATAATTTCTAACTATTGAATCAGTAACAGGTTTCCTAAGAACATAAAGCAGGAGGAGATTGGTTTAAAGTAGAACGTGTTTTTATAAGCATTCCCTTCAACAAGCAGATTTTCTGCAGCACATATATTCCTAAAGGTTTTTCAATCTTGGTATCTAAGTAAACAAGACTCCTAAAGGATGAAATACACATTAATAATCCCAGTTGTAGATACCTTGTTACTTCTTCATCAAACATGCTACAGGTTGATCATCAGTATAATGAAAATTCCCAGGGAGAGCTGAGCTAGTGCTTTCCATTTCAATCCCACTTATCCCTTTCCATACAATTCCAGCTACAACAACATTTCTGTACACAGCTGGAAGCACCCAAAGTGACTGCTCCCTCCTGTCAGGACACCCATCCCAGGCTGCCTCAGTGCCTCCTGAGGGGAAGGGAGTCAACATGAAGCCTCTAGAAGAAGGAAGAGCTTTTCCTCCCAGGGATGCAGTTTTACCTCAAACTGCAAGTGGATTAACAGGAGTAATTGCCTAAAGACCCATAATATATCTGTTGAGAGATAGGAAACAGATTAAAAGCATACTTTCTATGTTTTTTGGTGTCTGTATGTGGCACTGAAATGTCGTAGTTTAAAAAATTTGAAGATCTTTTAAAGGAAATGTTCCCAAAAGAAAAATTTCAGGGTAAGTTAAATATTCAAATTAGATCCTAATTTTTTCTTATAAATCTTGTTAAAAAGGAGAACAAAGAGAACAAAGTTCCAAGCCTTCTTCACTTCAATTATCCTTACACAATATGTTTATACTGGATGAAGCAACTGAAGATCATGGAATCATTAAGATTGGAAAAGGCCTCCATGAAGGTCCACCACCTACATTTCATCACCTGAGATAAAAGTGGTGAAGGAAGAAGTAATGCAGGAAAGGTCTAGGCACAGATCTAGTTCCCATCTTAACAGTAAAGCTGCAAATACAACCCTACCTTGTGATAATGAAGTATATACCACATTGTCTACTGTTGGCAAATTGAGAGAGTGCTGAGATGCATTCCTTGTCAAGCCATCCCTTTTCACCCCAGAAATGTGCCAGCCAAGCCCATGCCAAACATTTTTATTCCAGAGGTCTCACAGGATTCTTTTTCATTGCTTTAGGACTTACACATACGTTTTCATGACAACATTAATTGACACGTAGCACCGGATCACATGAGAATGAGAGAACAGCTGTTTCCAGGGGAGAAGGCCTGTTGTCAGGTTAGCAGGCAAATATTTAATTTCCAGAGTTCAGAGACAGTTATTCAATATGTGTTATCAATGTAGTACACAGCCTAGGAATGATTTCAGAGTCTGAATCCTCAATTTGCTTGTTATATCTGGTAGCTGGAGGACATACAAGGGAAGGTGTCTGATTAACAACATGGCCTGACAGCACTGAGATTTCACAATATGGAACTGCACAGTGCTACTGGTAAGACCTGAGCTTGCAGCACAGTGGTATGTAGATGTCAGTTCTCAAGAGGGAGCTAACCTGTGGGTAAGTCCTCAAAAACCAAACCATACTTGACTGAACCTAAGTCTGTGGAAAATAAATTAAAAGCTCAACAGTTTCAGTGTTAGAATCATAGAATCCTTAGAGTTGGAAAGGACCTCTGAGGGCCATCTAGTCCAACTGCCAAGCAATGAACAGACACCACAGCTAGATCAGGTTGCCCAGGGCCTGATCCAGCCTCACCTTGAAAGTCTCCGGGGACAGGGCACCAACTACATCACTGGGCAACCTGTTCCAGTGCCTCACCATTCTCACTGTAAAATATTTTTTCCTTATATCTAACCTAAATCTACTCTCTCCGAGCTTGAAATCATTTTCCCTTGTTCTATTGCCACAGATCCTGCTAAAGAGTTTGTCCCCTTCTTTCCTCTGCCTCCCCTTTAGGTACTGAAAGGCTGCTATCTGGTCACCTCACAGCCTTCTCCTCCAAGCTGAAGAGTCCCAGCTCCCAGTGTTCCCAGAATGGGAAACATTTAGTATGATCTTTGCTTACTCTCATTCCCAGTTAACACCCTCATTAAGCTGTATATTCAAAATACGAGCCACAGCCCGATATCCTCTAACAGGTAACAATGCCTAAGCTACTTGTGTGCTTCTATAATCGACCTGGGTGTCCTGGTAGACGACAGGTTGGCCATGAGCCAGCAGTGTGCCCTTGTGGCCAAAAAGGCCAATGGCTTACTGGGGTGCATTAAAAAGAGCGTGGCCAGCAGGTCAAAGGAGGTGATCCTCCCCCTCTACTCTGCCCTGGTAAGACCTCATCTGGAGTACTGCGTCCAGTTCTGGGCTCCCCAGTACAAAAAAGACAGGGATCTCTTGGAAAGAGTCCAGTGGAGGGCCACGAAGATGGTGAAGGGCCTGGAGCATCTCTGCTATGAAGAAAGGCTGAGTGAACTGGGTCTGTTCAGCCTTGAGAAAAGGAGACTGAGAGGGGACCTGATCCAGGTCTATAAATATCTAAGGTGTGGGGGGCAGAATGGCGAGGCCGGACTCTTTTCAGTGGTGAGTGGAGACAGGACAAGGGGAAACGGCCGGAAACTGCAGCATAGGAAGTTCCGCACAAACGTGCACAAGAACTTCTTTACAGTGAGGTGACGGAGCACTGGAACAGGCTGCCCAGGGAGGTGGTGGAGTCTCCTTCTCTGGAGATGTTCAAGACCTGCCTGGATGCCTACCTGTGCGACCTGCTGTAGGGAACCTGCTTTGGCAGGGGGGTTGGACTCGATGATCTCTGGAGGTCCCTTCCAACCCCTACAATTCTGTGATTCTGTGATTCTGTGATTCTGTGATAATACAAAAGGAGTTTTTACTCATATCATCAGGTTGTTCACAATTGTCGACACCCATTACCTCCACATTCTCTCAAGATGAGACCTGCCCTCTGCCAAGCTGACTGTGCAATTTGTCACTGAAAAGTATGTTTTAATATTCAATACTGAAACACAGCATCAGTTAGAGCTAGAACTGCACTGGGACAAGAGGGACTTGAAGGTAGTCTCTAATTTTGGGGGGTTTCAGTCCACACCATTCTTTTGACAGACGTCTTTCCATTTCCCTCTGCAAAACTGGTAAGAAGAATTACCTGGCATTTCTCTGTGCTCTCAATCACCCCTTTCCTCTGAATAATCAAAAGTTTGGATGTTTCCCGATGAATGCAGATGTATGACTACAGTTTCTGCTCTGATTTGGTGTACATTCTAAGTTGGGCTTATATGGCAAGATTTTGGTAGCAGGGGGATGCAGCTGTGGCTGCTGTGAACAAAGCCCAGCAGCTATTGCATGTCACATCAGAGCCAACTCCAGCCAGCTCCAAAATGGACCTGCTGCTGCCAGAGCAAAGCTATGAGCAACACTGGGTGTGTGTGCCTCTGGAAGAACAGATACAAGAAAGCAAAAAACTGCTGCACAACAGCAGCTGGGAGAGAAGAGTGAGAAACGTGAGAGAAACAGCACTGCAGCCCCAAGATCAATGCAGACATTGGGCATGAGATGCTCCTGGCACAGAGCAGAAGCTCCCTGCATTCCAGGAAAGATCCATGGAGGAGCAGGCTGTCCTCCTGCAGCCCACAGGCACCATGTGAAGCAAATCTCAATGTGCAGCCCATGGTGCTGTAGTGAATGTGACCAGAAGGAGTCACACCCTGGATACCCCGTAGGAGCAGGACCTGGGCCAGAGCTGTAGACTGTGAAGAACAGGAGGAGCAGGTGGATGTGGCCTTGAAGAAGACAAATGGAAGCTCTCATGTGTAAGCCCAAAAGGCAACACACACTACATTGTTTCTTTGTTTCAATAAATATTCAGAAAAATTTTAATAGTCAAGACTATTTCAGTTCTGGAGCCCCCAACAGAAGGGCATGGACCAGAGGAGGGCCATGAAGATGATCAGGGGGCTGATGTACCTCCACTATGAGGACAGGCTGATAGACTCTGGGGGGACCTTACAGCAGCCTTCCAGTACCTGAAGAGGACCTATAGGAAAGCTGAGGATGGGCTTTTTAGAAGGGCAGGTAGAGACAAGATGAGGAAAATGGTTTTAAACTGGAAAAGGGTAAACTTGGACTAGATATTAGGAAGAAATTCTTTCCTGTGAGGATGATGAGACTGGAACAGATTGTCCGTTGAGGTTGTGGATGCCTCCTCCCTGTAATCACTCAAGGCCAGGTTGGATGGGGCTTTAAGCAACCTGATCTAGAAAGAGATGTCCCTGCCTATAGCAAGGGGTTGGAACTAGATGATCTTAAAGGTCCCTTCCAGCCCAAATTGTTGTATGATTCTATGATTCCTCTGGTGGAGACCAGACCAGATGTGCCTAATACCCCAGCAGATGTCAGTGGTCAGCTCAGTGCTCCCAGCCGGGAGGAAAGGGAAGCAAGCTCAACCTCTACACACTATGGAACATCCTCTCAGCTGCAGTATTTTACTTCCATTTGTCAAAGACTCAGAGGAGAAATAAAACAATTCCCTTATACCCAAGCACTAAGGAAAATACCAGATTCAGACCAAAAGCTGTTTTTCACAACTTTTCACTTTCATAAGAAAACAAGCAAACTTGTAACTGACTTGTGATTGTTTTCAATAAAAATGCTTCGGAGAAGTAATATTTTAGAACTATCTCACCCAAAACTCACCCATATCAAATATCCTGACTTATACATGAGGACAAGGTATTGGCATGGATGATTTAGTCCTCAAAGGCAGCAGATAACACATCAGTTCTCCAGAATTTAATTCCTGAGTTTCATATCTTCCACTGGCATTTATTTGTACATTTTATGCACAGGTATGCAGGGAGAAAATATTAACCTCAGCATAGGAGAAAGATGTAAAATTTACTCATTAACCATTTCTAGTATATTTCTAAAAAAATCCTAGTATGGACATAATTGCTTTTCTCCATTAACATCTGGGTTTTCTTTATAGCTCTATAATATATACAGAAGCAATGAATCTCCTGGTGTTATTTCTCTCTAGGCTATCCTGTGTACTTCTACCCACTGGACAAGGGCGTTGCTTATCTATATGATCCTAGTCAAACCTAAAGGCAGCAATCTGCTCATGGCTATATTCTCATTTTATTCATGCCTATATCAAGATTCATGATAGCTTCTGTAATCAGAAATTACAGAATTAAAAAAAAAAAAAAAGATTATATATGCATTGCAACTGTTGTTATCCCCTCTCAGAGGCACAAGACTAATAGGGAGATATTCTTTCTATCCCCATGTTCACACAGGACAGTGTAACATCTACATCAACTGTATTGCAACTAACACTATCTATCAAAAATGCATTGCTTTATTTTGAAAGACTGCTTCACAAATTCGTAGTAGGAATAAGGCGTATTTAAGTGGTCAGCACACAGTATCTGTTAAGATAGTCTGGGAAGGAAGGTTTTAACATACCTGCTGCAGGGTTCTGCTTCTTCTTTCCAGTTTAGGGAGGGATCTGAGATTAACCAGAGAGGTGTGGTGACACTGCCAGTATTTAGAATGATGGAAGAATGAACCAATTGAAAGGAAAATTCACTCTGTGTTTTGAAATAAGTCAAGAACAATCAAAACTTGCTGTTGTACTTTGATATTTTAACTAGAAAGCAGGAAACATGGATACTTCTTTCAGTAGCTCAGAACACAAACCCTCAGGGAGGTTTCCTGAACAACACAACTGGCAAAGATCTTATGAAACTTTTCCCAAACCAAAGAATCTTGCTATCCAGTGTAGTTTAAAAATTAGAAACGACAAGGGAACGTGACTTGGCCAACTATGAGGACTAAGCAGCTGTTCCCTAAATAACAGAATCATAGAATTGCTAAGGTTGGAAAAGACCTCTAGAATCATCTAGTCCAAACATCAACTCATCACCACCATACCAAGTAAACCATATCCCAGAGTGACACATCTACTCATTTCTTGAACACCTCCAGAGACAGTGACTCCACCACTTCCCTGGGCAGACTATTCCTCTGCCTCATCACCCTTGCTGAGAAGAAATTTTTCCTCCTCCCAACCTTTCTTGTGAACAAGTGCTACATTGGCAAGCCTCCAGTTGTCAGGGTCACCTGGTTAACCAGAACTGCTGATAAGTGGCTTAGTGAGCACTTTCACCAGCTCCCTCAGCATCCTGGGGTCACATCTGATCCTATAGACTTGCAATTGACTGTGTGGAGTAGCAGGTCATTAACTGTTTCCTCCTGAATCGTGAGGGGTTTATTCTGCTCTTCATTCCTGTTTTCCAGCTCAAGGTTCTGACTACCCTGAGGATAACTATTCTGACTATTAAAGAGAGAAGCAAAGAAGGTATTGAATACCTCAGCCTTTTCCTCATCCTAGGGGCAATGTTTCCTGCTGTATCCAATAAAGAATAGAGATTCTCCTTGGCCCTACTTTTGTTGTTAATGTATTTGTGGATTTTCTGCTCTAAGAATAGGTTACACATCTCATATTTAGTCAGTATTTCCTGTCAGACACCTATGGCAATGGATGTTATGCATTTACATCAAAACAAGTATAAAATATTAATTTCTTATTAAAGATTTAGTTAAGTCAGATATGATTTCTGCTTCCTTTTATTATTGGGATTGGTGGTGAAGAGTGATTTGTTTTATCAATACCAATACCCACAGGATAAAGCAGAGAAGAACCTCTGCTTTCCACTGCTGACAATCATTGCACTTAGTTAATCATACTTTCTCTTACTGTTCAGAACTTGAACAATTTTCTGGAGATGTCCTTGAATTGTAAAAATTCAAGGGTTTCTTCCCCTGCACAACAGCAAAGTGGCTCAGTCTTCCCATATTTTAAGCATTTTTACTTGCTCAAGGAATTGATTGTTAGTAATTAAGTACAAAGCAGGCCATTACATAGCACTGGACCATTTAGTGCTGTGATAGGGTAGGCATTCTATGTTCTCACAGGGTTTCTTGTGGGGAGAAAGGTGGCCATCAGGAGGCAACTGCAATATGATAGTACATTATGAGTATTTAGCTCTGAAACTTTGGACGAAGGTTGCCAATAACAAATTCATGGGATTTCCAGCTTCCCCCTAACTTCCCCCCATGAGATCTTTTGCTATTTGTATTGTTCTTTAAGCTTTTGCTTGAACAATGGGAAGGGGAAGGTAAGCAGATGAATACAAGCCAAACAAAATTACACTTTTCCTTTCTCCTAGAATTGCTGAGCATTGAAGCTTTTAGCTGCTGCATGTGGAAACGAAGACACTTATCCATATTCTTTCTACTCCCCCCTACAGATAAGTTTCAAAAAAAAGTTTGGATTTACTATGTTCCTTTTCTCTGAAGTAGGGATTGCATTCCTTTAGGGATAATTCAGAGCCTGCAACTGCAAACAGTGGCCCTCCAGTAAGAGAGATCACAGAATCTGTTTCTTTAACCCTTAATAGTGCAACATTTCTGTAGAAACACCCTTTCTGAAACCCTAAATACTGAAAATACACTAGCCTGAAGCACAGCACTGATGATAGGAAACAAAATGCAAATATCCTCAGTTGCTTTCAGTTCTGAAATCTTGTTAAGAGTGCAAGGTACTCCAATTTTTTATTTTTAGTGACAGAGGCCATGCATGCAGAGGAATTTCCCCCAGCCAATCCATCCTAGGCAATGTGATCTGCTAGATACGGCTACAGATTCTGTGGAAGAATGGCCAACCATCTGCTGAGAGGCTTTAGGGTTTTCTGTTTGTTTTTCTTTTTGACCTAAAGGGTAGATGCTTCTTAATAAGCTTCTAGCATGGTTCAACAGGATAATAAGTGTTAAAATACCAAGTAACTTGCTGATACAAGTGTGCAACAAAAATAATCAGTTCGTACAAAGGGTGTTCACCAAAGGCAAACATCAGAGGTAATGCATATACAAGTGATTTACACCTCTTGCAATCTTGCCATAACATGTACACAAAGATGTAAGAACTTTCTATGACATTAGTCTGTATAAGACAACAGACTGTGCCCAGAAGTACACAACACAGCATGCAGTGTTTTGCCTATTTTTCCAAGCACATACATCTGCAAAAGAAGTAGTCTTGCTTGCTTTCATGGGTATCTCTGAATGCAGGACAAACATGCCTAAATTATTAAGAGTGAGCATGCAAGTGTGCGTAGTTTGCATTAACAGACTAAACACAGCTGAGGATATTATTCTTTCAAGAGGCTGTTTCCATTTTTGCTGTAGAGGATTCCCAGGAAATATGAAAACTGAACACAGTATTCAGGCATTATAGGAAAGAGACATATGGAGAGAAGGAGTGCTACTTTTCAAGCAGCTTAAGTAGACAAATACGGCAGATGCTTTCAAATAGTTCACAGGTTTTAAAATGCTACAAACAGTCTTGTGATGTACTCTTACACAGGGTGTGAGCAAGCAGTGGAGGTTCAGAAAAAACTGCATCAGATTCTTCAGCATGCATCACCAGCTTATTTCCGTGGATATGAATACTAAAACATTCATAGTATTACAAATGGAAGGGAAGAGCAGCACATTTACAGTTGCTTTGTATCTGGAGTCAGAGTTAGTTCCTAGGAATGGCTATGAAGTAGTCAAAAGAATTGAACCATTTACATATTTTTAAGAGACTTGTTATTTAGACATTCTTCAGAAATAGCAGAGTCTGCAGAAAGACAAAGCTCTGTGACAGATGGCCACCATTATCACCTAATGTGGCTCTGCAAGGCACTTCATTGAGCGTGATACACGAATATGAACAGAATGGGGACTAAATGTAAGTAGAAACAAAAACTACCAGTACTAGCAAATTAAGATCATGTATACTAGTTTTGGCCACTGGGATTAAGCAGCAGTAGATTTAGAATGCAGTCTACATGTAAGTAGTGAGGGGGCTAAGGAAGGTTGGTGTCACTGCAGTAAGCTTATTTGGATTTAAGCTGAACAACACTTACTTGATACATGCTACTGTACAAAAAATACAAAAACATCAGAAGCAGCAGGAAGTTAAACAGCTTAGCAGGACATGCAAGGAACAGCAGATAAGTAGGATGAACATGCAAGTGTATGCTACTGTGAGAACAGTCCAAAATGATCAGTGATCAATAGTAAGAGTATTCTGCTTAGAAGAGGAATCCTGAGAGTTACCTATTTCGTTCCTTCAAAGAAAATGACCACTCCTGAACTGAACTTGAAACAGAGACTATTACTGCATATTGAACTGGGCAGAGCGTGACCTTCTGCTAGCTTGGTAAGTGAAAAGTCTCACTTTAAATGCCAAAGTGAAGGCAACCCTGTTGTCAGCACGAGGGCCTTTCCAGAGACTCCTGTACTAGGATAATGCTTATGGGAACACTACAGCCTACAGTGGCTGTCAGACAGATTTTTCACATCGACCCAACAGAAGGAAAACAGAGTGCATATGCCCCAGTTTCAGCCTGGACATAGCTGCAGTACTTGTTCAAATGTACCTCACTGGGCTAAAAGTGAGGTCAATGAATCACAGTGCTATCTTGTATTCCTGCTTTGAGCCTCTTATCCTTAGAAAACTGACAACTGTCATTAATAAAATCCCCAACCACTGCTCCTCACACTTTTTGAGCCTACTTGTCATGTTCTTTGTGTTACCAGTGTGGCTGAGCTGGATACAGACATCTCCCTGTGAAGCTTTCCCCTGCAGATCACAAACGTCCATCCTTGTTCCCTCAGAACACGTGGCCCTGATTGTAGCTGCACACACAAATTCAGACATCTCATTACAATCCATCAGTGAACACAAAAATGACAACTTACATCTTCCACGAACACAGCATTCAGTTTATGAAAAATTGAAGATCCAGTGAGGATCTTTGCCTCAGAGGACTCTGATTCTTAGATGGTGATTGCTTTTCTGCTGCCCTTCCTGTTTGACTCAGAAGTTATCACTACTTCAGAGAGGCCTCATCTCACAAAACAGCTGCAAAACTGTCAGAAGTTACAATGCTACAAGAAAATGAAATCATTGCCAATTTACCTGAGTATCAGCTGTACTAAGGCAGTTCAGCAGCTGCGCTTGCAGAAGGGGAAGAAATGTTTCTGAAAAGAGGAGGGAACAGCTGGGGATAAGAACTGATAGAGCCAGCCCACAGTAAGCCATCTTCTAATTGTTAATTGAAGCCTTGAAAGGGTAAAACCGCCATAATTAATAGACCAAGAATCAGAAAAAAAACAAGGTTAGGCAGAAATTCCCTTAAAGTAAATTCTGTGAGTATAATCATGAAATTATGAAGTATTATTGTTCAAATACATGAGAACCATGTAAATTGCATACTGCAGATATCCTCAAAGTTACTCAGGAATTAAATGCTATTTATAAGTCGCTTCAACTCAAGTCTTATGTCTCATATCTTAAAAGAGACAAAATGGAGAAAATCCAATGATTGGTGATAGCTGGTAATTATTCCACATGAGATGGAGATCCAATCCCCCAGATGGTTTTCTAGATTCATGTGAAACTGAAAGCTGTTTTTTATTTAAGAAAGAAAAAAACTCTGTGGCAATGCTTACAGAATTCCCACTCTATGCATCTCATTTGTAGTCCCTGGCACAACAGAGCATCTGCCCTACTCTGAGCAGCCATGTTGTGAACAAGGTCAAGGAACTGATCCAAAAAAACAGACGAATGTCAAAATATTATTGCTAATATCATCTTCATCAAGTGCAGTCATTGAGCACACTCATTTTGAGGAAATCAGGCTGTTAGTGTTGATAGTCAGGTCTATCAACACAACCAGGCAACTCAACATTCCAATATACTGCAGAAAGTATACTCTCAAATTTTCTATTCTGCTGAAAATCAGATTAGAAGCAAAACTCTAGCCTGATCCATACCAGTGGGAAACATCCTCTGAATTAAGAGCCAACAGCTCACCCTCACGTTTATGGGACCCTTGTGAGAGCTGCTACAAAAGTAATGCCTCCTATGTTATTATGTTGACTAACAATTTGAGAGGTAGATGTTGGTGATATGACAGTAGAGGTTGAACTTTCCCACTAATATTCCATTACATTTTGTTGCCAGGTAACGGATGGCAGCAGAGGAGCAGCCTGACAAAATGTCTAACATGGAAGCATGGATGAAGCAAAGGTGTGTTGTTGAATTCCTCTCCAAGTGGAAAACACAGCACCCATTGCCATTCATTAATGCTTATTGCAGGTTTTTATGAAGACCAAAAAGTGGGTGTGAGCACAGTGAGGCAGTGGATCGTGCATTTCAGCAGTGGCAACAGTGACATGAAAGATGAACCACATTTCAAATGGCCATGCAGATTTTTGCAAGTATGGCATGCAGGCTCTTGTTCATCACTGGTGAAAATGTATAGCTAACAGTGGTGACTATGCTGAAAAATAGCACTTTGTAGCTGAGAATTTGCTCTATCAAATGATAGATATTCTATGATATGATTCTATGATTCTATCAAGTAGTGTTATTGTGCTCTTTGTGTCAGTTGTACTTTCCAGGGAAATAAATAGGAGGCATTACTTTCAGAGCAACCTACGTACATCAGAAGCAGACCTGCAAAGATTGCCTTTTCAGTTTTGAGGGAAACCCAAAAGCATTCAGATTCCAGAGTAGAAAAAAATAAAAGTTCTGACAGTTTTCATTTCCACATTTTGGAACCATTTAACAATTATGAATCAGAAATCTCCCCCTCGAATACATCAGTACAATTCTGTTCTTTTCTAAAAGACAATTTTGTGGATTGACATGATCACAGTTTCAGACAGAATAAAGACATAGTCTGTCAGAAAATTCCTTATAAATGCTAATCAGAAAACAGTAACTTCAGAAAAAATATTAAGATCACCATAGGAGATGGCTTATGAAAACATCGTAACTTCCCATAAAGCTTCATTGGACAACATCTTAAGGAACTTTGACAAGCTTTAACTGCAGTAGTTTGAATGAACAGTCTCCATATTATGGATTTCATGAAAAAATTAAATTCATTTTCAGGAGTTTGTCTAGTTGAATACATAGTATAAACTGTTGCTTGAAGAGAATTTTAAGTTTATGCCATGTAATGTTCTACCCACTGGAACAAATGGGCCTAGACACTAAGATCGCTTTCCATCTTGCTGTGAGTCAAATTACATTTCTGCTCTTAAGATTCTGGTTTAATTCATGCTCCCCAGTAGCGGGTGATTTAATAAAATGAAGTCTAATGTTTGCCAGTGAAATATAGGCTTAGTAAAGTAGCAAATAGTCTGGCCAACAAAGCAAAAGAAACAGAAGGAGCTAGTTACTTGGGATAAAGCTGGTTATTCCAAGTGTCACAGCTTCCAGCTCAGCCAACACAACTCAGCCTCTGGCTATGGAAAGGTGCCCCAGAGCACTCATATTAGACCCAAAGAACCTCTTGTGTACTCTGAGCTATCCAGTACATTTGATATCAGCAGGAGATAACAGGCGGAGCCCCTACCCAACATTTAGAGCACAGGTTTCTTCCTAGGTAAAATTCAGTGTTCAAAAGTTTAATAGATATTCCTACAGGTTCCCTAAAGCAATCAAGTACTTGTCCTCAAAGGATAAAAAGTACATGTTGGGTTCCTTTGGTTTGTTTGTTTTTGACAACAGTAGTTAAACACTCAGGGTGCTTTTTATTTAACTTTTGAAGACTTTGGTGCGACAGGTCTCTATTCACCATGACCAACCCTGTTGTAAGAACCTCCATTTCCAGAACCCCAAAGCCATGTAACAGGTACTGCTAAAAAGATAATCTATCGGCAATCAACAGCCCATCACTTCGAGAAAGTGAACTCTTGAACACCATACACAAGCACGGTAAAACTGAAGCTAATTTGCATAACACAACAGTAAATTATTATGTGGGGGATAAAGAACTGAAATTTGAAGTCAGCAGATTCAAATGACAGTTTGCCAGGCATTCCCACTATGTTTGTTTTTATGGAAGCTGAATGACATGCAGTTGAAAATAACTTTAAGATGCTTGGTCCGCCATTCACATGCACACAGCTGCTGCAAGTAAAGGATACTGAATATTATACGGAAGGGAAGAAATGAGTAGGAGCCAGAGAAGCCAACACTGTTCTTAAGATTTCCAACCAAATGCTTGTTTACATTATGTTAGACAGTGACCAGGCTTCTGCTACTGACATTTTGACTGTAAATGCTCGGCTTGTGTAAATGCAATATGGATTGTTTCAGCTGTGAAGTCTACTCAAAGAACTCAGTATTTCCCCAGATGGAAAACATCTTGCTAGGCTGCTTACAGCATCTAATAATATGGTAGGTTTACAAACTGTATAGCTGAAGATGTTAACAAGCCACATGTCCTCCTGGCTTGCCTGGTAGCCTAAATAACTTATTTCCCTGCTGTTCTTTGTAGTTTAAATAGGAAAAATTAGAGGATAAATTTTGATGATCCTCCCAAACTACTTTCTATGACACTGAGAAAGAAGAAAAAAAATGTCAGACATATCCTAACAGTTTACAACCTGAAGATTGATGTTCCAACCAGAAACAGTCATAGAATCATAGGATCACTCAGGTTGGAAAAGACCTTAAAGATCATCGAGTCCAACCATGACTTAACCATACTATCCTAACTAACAACCTTCCACTAAATCATGTCCCTGAGCATCACATCCAAACAATTTTTAAACACATCCAGGAATGGGGACTCAACCACCTCCCTGAGGAGCCTATTCCAGTGCTTATCAACCCTTCCTGTAAAGAAGTTTTCCTGATATACAACCTAAAGTTGGGCCCATGGGCCTGGGTAAAGCAATTAAATCCATTAAAGCCTCTGAGTGTCTTTAAAAGCTATTATAGTTCTCAGCCCCCTGACAGAAAAGTGTACTGAGAATAAACATTCTAGCTCCCAAGATGAGAATTTGGGAACAGCTGTGGCAAGTCCTGCACATGGCCCCTGCTGTGTTCAGAGCACTGCCTTGCATGCCTCAAAGTGTTGGCAAAGCGAGGAATATGACAGACCCAGTCACTGCTCTAGCAGCTTCCTTTTGCAGATTTCACCACGAGGGACACAGACCACATACTTGCACAGAAAAAGTAGGGAACAAAACAAGTAGAAATGTCTGCCATTTGTGTAACTATCACACAGATTTGCTTTATGTTTCTCCGTGGTTTGGAGACACATTTCCAGATATCCACCACTCATCTTGTATAGTCAGTGAGAATGGGGAGTATGAAGCAGAGCTCCTCTAAGTCTTGTTAACCCTTGCAGACACAGAACCTCCAGATTTTCTGAAGCAGAGCTTCTGGAAAAGTGCTTGCACAGTGAAAGAAGTCACATCTACTGTCATTGCTTGTAATCCTCTGCCATAGAAAGACTTGACATGCCTGCTCCAAAACCTAGGGCTAAGAAAAAACTCAAATTCCTTGACTGAAATAGCATTTTTCATGGAAATAAATCATATTAGTTTTGGCTGAGATACTTTGTGCCCCTTCCTCTTTCTTCCTCATCCTCTTCACCCCACATGTTTAGTCCAGGATGACAATTCTGGCCCAAGCAGTTAATTTTTTTTAAGTTGTTCAGCAGCTGAGAACAAAATGTTAATGGGAAGGTCACCTTAATATTAGACTATTAGACCCACTTATATTAAAACATTACATGTGTGTTCTGAGATCATAATGAGCTCCCACATAAGGCGATTTATCGTAGGGCTTGGAGTTTTCTTCACTTTTATTTTTAAAAGTATCACACAATGTATTTTCTCTTTAACCACATCATAGTAACCAATTTCAGAATTCAGCGAAGGGGAAGAAAAACTGTGCTGCTACACTATTTTTTCTTGACTTCTCATCGTGTACACTTCTGGTAATGCAGACAGCTTCATTCTCTCTGAAATTAGATGTGCACTGGGCTAATGAAATGCTCTCTGGGTCTACTGCAACCAGTTTCACTCCCACGCTCATATATGGAAGAGTGAAATAGGGCTAGATTTTGTGATTTTTATGCCACTAATAAATAGCAATACAATCATTCCTTTCCCTAGAATCCTGTGGCTTTGAGTATACAACTTGGCTACTATCTATTGATCTTGTAACTGTCTCTCTTAATCCTAACAGCACACATACGACCACAATGTCTGTAAACCTTAGGCTTTTTAAATGTAAACATAAATGTTTATCTTGCTCAATCTGTACCTTATATTGGCATAGAGCTGGAAGTAGCTACTCTTTTTCCATTGTCGCTGGATGAATAGTTAAATTCTGAATTGATCTGATATGATTTTTTACTCTATAGTTGGCTGTGAGGCTATTCTTTATGAAGTTTAAACTCCCAGAAATAATACTGCTGTCTGGTAGACATTCCAGCAGATATTTCTGGCCTTTGATTTTAGATGCTGAATGAAGGCATTCAGCCAAGAGATTAAAAAATCTGGGTTTGTTTTCTTGAAAATGGAAACATACTAAAAGAGAAACCTGTAGAGGATAGTGTTTCCATGGACCATGAAACTTGACTTTTTTTTTTTTTTTTAAGATGTGAACGTCAGAATTTGGAACCCTAATCCTTCACGTTTTCATAGAAGCTGACAAATTAAATGAAAGGAAACACTTTATTTCATAGCTGAACTCTAACAGGAGACACTATGTCTACCATGAAATGTTACTTGCCTGCTAATGAAGCATTAAACAGTATTTGTGGCACCTCATCACTTAAGACATTTCTGTGAGCAAAGCTTCTGCTTTAGATCGCTTCTGTTACGACTTTTGTAATTTGGAAAGCAGTTCAACCAAAAGCATATTCCAGCTGACCCAAATAATGTTCTAAGGATGTGAGTACCTTTATAAATAATATCAATAAAAGAAATTAAGCTGGAAAGACAACGTGACTCAAGGGGAGACCTGCCTGGCTGGTAGACTATCTTATGAAAAAAAAAGAGGTAAGGCATCAACACTCCAGAGTACATCTACATTGACTTGGTTTTCTCTTAAGTGTAATTAAAAATAATCAGGAAATGGATACTTCGTGTCTGTCATTCTACTCACCACTTAGTTCCCTCAATGTGCATCATCATCATTTAGCTTATGGCATTAATTTTTAACATACTGTGACAGTTTCTGCCACAGATTTCATGGTAGTTTCTGTGCTAGTGACTGCTTTTATTTTGGGGAGAAATTTCTCCTGCAAGCATTAGGAAATGTGAAGGCCTGAGCACCAAGGCCTGCTGTGCCTCTTTTTTCTCATTCTTTGTTTTAAGTCTATTTATCTAGAGAAGCTTATAAACAGGCAACAACAAAAAAATGGCTATCATATTCCCCCAACATACACAGCAATAGCACATCATCTGCCCCAAGCCTTAAAAGGGAAAGCTGAAGCTCTGACAAATGCATATACCAAAGTTGAAGCTAATGGTACAGCAATCTCTAACCCACAGCCACTTGCAGGAATCCCACTGCCTGCCTCCTGCATACTACCAAAAAAAACCCATTGCCACAAAGCAGACACCATGCAAAACCACTGACAGCTGCATTAGCAAAGCACCTCAAGGTTCTCTGTATGGACATTGTGGTAGTACTAAACACTGCTGACAGCTTTCTTCCCGGGGCAGAGGGAAGATATTTTCAGCATGTAGGACAGTTTTATTACGCCCATCTCTTAAATAATTTTGAAGTATGTTTGTCATTTTTTGTAAGTTATGCATGCCTTGGGAGCATAATCCCATTAAAAACAGAAGGGTGGCTCTGACACATAAGCTGAAAACATTTTAAAAGGCAGCTGAATAAGTGAGATTTCTCGGGAAATAAAAATGATAGACAGAACATCCTGAGCTACAGGACAGCTCTTATTTCCTAATGCTAATGAAAAAAAAATCATAATATTGTAAAATATGCAGCCATTCCTCCTTAAAAGCTGTATCTGTGTCCATTTTTCACCAGAGGAGATCTTGAGACACCTACCAGAGTCCTGAGGAGCCCGACTGACAGACTTGGGAAAAAATCAGATGGAGAAAAACCAAGCAAGCACATGTTTTTCCCTGCAGGACCAAGGGATACAGGGCAGATCCCAGGCATGCAGGTACGTACCTGTGTATCAGGCTTCTAAGACTGTCTTCAAAACCAGTAACAAATAATTGCTTACTGTTTCTGATCTCTATTGCCAATTTCTGTTTTCTGAAAAGTGTACTGAGAAAGGGAAGGAAAAATCTCTATGGGTTAACACCTTTGGTTTCTGTCGCCTGCATAAATACTAACACTTAAAAAAAAGACTGACTGTCCCCCAACTCCCCAGATCTGCAAAACAAAGTAAAGGAGTTCTTTCTGAGAGGGAGAAACAGATTTGTTTTTATTTGGAAAAGCCAGCAAATAGCCTGTAAGGCCTAAATTACAGTTAATGACCCACGTGCTTTTCTAGCACTAGGATAAAATCCAGTTTTTGTATCTTTATGAGCTTACAGGATTGATCTAGGTGGAATCAGAGTAGCTGGAAATGATCTGGAATGTAAATAGCTGATATTCCCTGGAACATAAACATTCGTGGCTATTTGTGGAGAAAAACTAATTAAATTGCCATGCCTCTTGTTGGGAAGGGAATGTCATCTGAGTTTTCTCCCACGATGCTTCTGAAGTTTACACTGACCGTTTTTCTCCTTTGTTAGGAAATCTGTTACCCCATAGCAAACAGTGTCAAATGTTTTATTTGGTTACCACTTATACTTAAGTGCATCCAAGATTTGTTACTGAGTGTATTGGACAGTACAGAGGAAATTTTGGTCAATTATTCTTAGCAGATGCACAGGAAGAGAAACCTACTGAATTTACTGCATAATCTGATTTACTGAAATGGAACTAGCTAGCATAGTAATATCTAGCTTTTATATAGCACTTCTGTCCTTCAAATACAAAGGTTTAGTATATATATTTATAAAGTGAGTCAAAACTATTTGACCAGGGTCATAGATCATATCACTGACAGACTAAGGGAAATGATTTCTGAGTCCCAGAGCATCATTCACTTTGGAAGAGAGATGGAAAACATCACTTCAAAAGGAAATATCAGCCCCTGAGCAATGAATTTAGTTAAAGGAGAACTCCCACCTCCTTCTCTTGTCAATTATTTTGATTTACTTTGAACTTTGTTCATCATATTAATATCTGTGTAGCCTCAAAGACAAAAGCAAAGGAGAAAAGCATATGGCTGGGAAGCTCATAAAAGGTCACCATGCCCTCCAGAGTTTCCAGGCGTAAGCACGGTGCTGAAATAATATTTTGCAAACAGAGCACAGAAAGTAGAATTTCTTTTAGATTTGCTTTTAAATGTTAACTGGACTAACACCTCAGCGTCACTGCCACCAGGAAGGAAGTTTTCCCACAAGTTTCAGACTTAATTGAAAGCCTTCATTTGGAACATTTTGGGGCGTAATAAAAGTAAAGGCTCGTCTAGCAGTGAAAAAAAAAACAAACACAAAAGGGATCTAAGACAGTTTAGGCATTCCTACATGTAATACAATAAAAGTAGGCTTTTCAGTAGTTTGCAAGCCTGGTTTGCAAATTAGGACTGAATTATATTGGGGCTCTGTTATTGACTCCCTTGGAGCTCTCTGGATTAGTCACTTATCTTATTTCTTTCTCCCTTTTCTCTCTTTCATTTTCTAGCTTGTCTCTTTAGCTTGAATTCTACTCAAGGCAGAGTCTCTCTTTTCCTGCGTGACACCCAGCCCGATAAGACCGTGGACTGTTTGGGATGTTTGGCTTTCCAAAAGACAATATTAATTGGATTGTGTTTTTTGACATCATGGCTTTTGTTTCTTGTGCAAACACTGCCTGCATCTAGTTTTAAAAATGCATTTGAAAGAGCTATCCAAGTCAATCTCTAAGTTCTGACTTAATTCAAGCTATGCTCATTTGCATTCAGTTAAGAGCTTTTACACACAGTGTTGGGCAAAGTATTGCAACTGACAGGCAGAGGCTAGTCATGTGGCTGGAAATCACAATTAACCAGCATTAATTCCCAATGGAAAGACTTTCATGTTTCATTTTCTCCACCCAAAGAACTTGAGTGATTTATTATATCGGAGTTCTGCAGTGCTATTCACAACATTAATTCCATTGCAAATTTTTTGTCTTACAAAGGGCTGCTTTTTCTCAAGCTTGTTTATTCTTGCAAAATTGTTGCTGGAGCCAATGATGACAGGTTGCTGTAAGTAGATACAACTGCTTTTGTTGGGGCATTCTGCAAGTGCACCAAGGAATACTGAATTTCACACTTCTGACATGAGTAATTCTTGGGAGTGCTTTGAGATGCCTGACACCTATTTACAGTAGAGGCCCTTGCAGATAATTAACTCAGACTGTGCAGTATTTCTAGATAACCTAACTGCTATAAAGTGTCCCATATTAAGGCTGAGTATTTAAAGGAGGAACAGGTGGTACTTGCAGTATTTCATTCTGTTAGCAATTACTTTTCCTATTAGGTTTGCATCTCAGTGTCAGTATTCAAGGACAAACAAATATACCAAGGTAACACACTGAAAGACATGATTACACTTCAATCCCAGTGCATACTTCAAAGACATACCTGCATTTGTAAACTTTAATTTTTCTCTGGTGCTGTCTTGGAAGAAGTTGAAAGACCTAGTTTAACGGAATAGATGTTTTGCCTTTATTTCAGTGCTGTTTCATATCAGACTCAACAAAAAGAGGCTGTTTATTAGGAGGATAACCAGAGCTTGTTCTTCTGTAGCATAAATTAGAAAACATGGTGCCCATCAGGGTTTGTAGTCCCATATGAAGAAATCAAATTCCCTGCGTTCCCAACAGGAAGTTAGGATTCCAGTCCAGTGCTGATGCAGGAGGCAACTTAGCCAGAGTGCTGGTTTTTATGGCAAGAAGATCTTAGTCTGTGAGAACAAGCTCTGTGCATGGAACATCTGGCTCTGAGTTACCCTAAGGCCATTTTCATTTACTTTTAAAATCATCACCAGCACTGAAGTGATTTAAGCCCAAATTTTTGCACCCCCTACCTGTTTTGCCCTACTCTCAACGTCCCTATTCACATCTTAAAAATTGCAATGGTGCTGACTGAAAAAAAGAGGTGTATAAGATGTGAGCTGCCCAGGGATGTGGCTGAGCCACTGTCCCTGGAGGTGTTCAAGAAACATTTAGATGTGGTATTAAGGGACATGGTTTAGTGGAGGAAATGTTGGATGTAGTTGTCAGTTGGACTAGATTATCTTGGAGGTCTTTTCTAACCTTGGTAATCCTATGAGGAAAAACTGAACATGGAGCAAAAAAAATGAATGTCAATGAGATAAAAGTGTCCACAGTTTCAAAGGTAGCTACATCATCAGTTTGAAAAACTCCCAAAGACGGTAGGAATAAGAGGTTATCAGTAGAAAAGGATGCAGATGTGAAGGAATAACAAAACAGTTATTTTTAGTCACATCTGCTAGTTGCTTATGTAAGCGATCTCATAACAAACAAGAAGGGTGCTTTGAAGTAGAATTCTACATAAAAGGGACTTAAGATTGACAGAATAATGGCATACCTAGTTAATGCACTTCTTTTTCTATTCACTAATTGGGGTGCTGTAGAGCACCAAAGATAATTTGAGTTACAGGAGTACTAGCATTGATCTAATAGCATTATTTATCTATCTATCTATGTATCGACAAGGGGAATCAAAATACTGCAAGACTCATGTGCTTTCTTTCTGTAATTCTGGAAAATACTAGAAAAGCTGTATTGAAATGAAACAGCATCTTGGAGCAAGCTGAAGATTCAAGACATTCAGAATAATAAAACACTCTAGATATAGGTGATAATGGGGCATTCCTAAACATAAACAATAATGAGCAATCATTGATTTCAAATAAATTTATTCCAAATATTTGTCAGTATAGCCAAGATTTTCTTATGCTATAAATCTGAAGGCCAGCAGTCAAAATACATGAATGTCATGAAAACAGAGTTTTCATTCTTGACTGAAACTTTCTTGCATTTCTTTCACTATTACCCAGCTGAAGCAGTCTCAGTTTTCTATGTTGATACTTAGTCACTTGTTTATTTCATAGGTAACTGGAGATCTGACTGGCATCAAAATGCCTAGAATTATCCGTTTGTACAAACATCTCATATCCATTCTGAGATCAACTGCTGGCAAAAGTGTACCAAGGCACCACAGATAGCAGCGCTTGCTGATCACAGACACTAATTATAGCTTCAATTCCATCTATTTTCTTTGACTTGAGTAAATTCCTGCTGTGGACCACAGTCCTCCTACCTTCTAACAGGAGTTAAACTGTTCTGTGTTGGAAGTTGTGAGGATTAAAGTTTGCAGAGTACTTTTCATGTGACATAGTAATGACAATTCTTAGAGTGACTCCCTCACTTTAAGAATCAGTTGTGTGGCCTGGGTGATTTAAAACATATACAATTTTTTAAAATACCCTCCTATTCCAGAGCAAAATTAAGAAAGATTTATCAGTTTAAAGTCTCTGCTTTTGTAATGCTAAAGCTCCCTGAATAGGAAAAGTTTCTAGCAATAGGAACCTAAAATAAAATACAGAGAAGAAATTGGATGTAAGGGGAAAGAATGCTGAAATAGTCTATATGGAAATCACACAATTACCTACTTTATGATTTTCTTGCTTTTTATGGATCTTCCTGCACAAGAAAGCAGCTTCAGGTTTATTTCAGAGATAAGATTTTCCTTATTATTAAGTCTCTTACCTTGCTCATATGGTTCTTTTCTCCTTCAAGGTAGAATTGTTTTTATTGCTCATTAAGTACTAAGAATATACGTGGCATCAGATCAGACTGCTGTCCCATGCAGCTAGGAACATAAATCATGTACATTGTGCAACGGGGATGCCAGAATAAAGAGGTCAAATGACCTTAGTTAGAATCAACACTAGAATTAAATTTAGAGCACTGCAAGCATTGTATGTCAAATAGTACTTAAAGTAATACCCTCTTTTTTTTTATTATTTTTTCCTTGAAGCTAGTAATTCTGTATAAAAATGCAAGATTTCAATTGGATAATCAAGCACGTTTAAGGAAGCAGTGTAATATGTGGTATCAGCTATTATCTTCTGCATAATTCATGACTCATTTCCATGAAACAATTCTAAAGCTTATAGAATCATAGAATGGCTTGGATTGGAAGAGACATTCGAGATCACCTAGTTCCAACTCCCAGCTATAGACAGGGACACCTCCCTCTAGACCAGGTTGCTCAAAGATCCATCCAGACTGGTCTTGAGTGCTTCCCAGGAAGGGGCATCCACACCTCACTGGGCAACCTGTTCCAGTGTCTCACCAACCTCACAGGAAAAAATTTCTTCCTAATATCTAGTCTAAAGTTAACCTCTTCCAGTTTAAAACCCTCATCCTTATTTCCCCTCATCCTTTGGCTAAATGCCCTTGTCAAAAGTCCCTCCCCAGCTTTTCTGTAGGTCCTCTGCAGATACTGGAAGGCCACTATAATGTCACCCAATGCCTTCTCATCTCCAGGCTGAAGAGCCCCAGCTCTCCCAGCCTTCCCTCATACTGGAGAAGCTCCAGCCCTCTGATCATCTTCATGGCCCTCCTCTGGACCTGCTCCAGCAGCTCCATGTCCTTCTTGTTTTCAGGACCGAGAACTGGATGCAGTACTCCAGGTGGAGTCTCACAAGAACAGAGTAGAGGTGCAGAATTCCCTCCCTCGACCTGCTGGTCACACTTTTTTTGATGCAACCCAGGATACTTGTAGCCCAGGCCTTCTGGGCTACAAGTGCACACTGTCAGTTCATGTTGAATCTTTCATCAGCCGACACCCCCAAATCCTTCTCCTCGGGGCTGCTTATAAATCAAGCCTATAACTTCTCATAGAATTTCTAGTTCATCGTTACAATTTGGAAAGACAGAAAAAAGCAGAGACAAGAGGCAGTGAAGGTTTCTGTCTCAAGGATGTGACTATATGCTATCCGAGCAAAACAGTTTGTTTAGCAAATAATTACCTAGGTAGGCTAAGAAACACACCATCCCTACCAGAAGGTGCATAATGCTTTTCTGTGAGCATCATCTGTAGCAACATTAAAGTTCCTTCCCCATCAGTGTTGCTTAAGAATTGTAGGATCTGTTTTTGTGCAGACATTTCTGTGTACAAGCAGAAGTGAAGCATTGCATTACTAATATCCATAGGAGAGAAGGAAAGAAAAATCACCAAAATTTCCTTTGGAAATAGACACTTATCCAAACTGAAAACAGCAAGCCTAAATTCAAAAATCAATCTGTTAAACTTACCAGACTAACTGACACAGACTTGCAGTGGCAGGCAGACAGACACATTTATACACACAGGTACAAATTCCTATCAGCTGCATTTCACCCGCGTGTAGTACAGACCTATGGGTATTTCACTACATCATCCTCATATGAAACAGACCCGACCGCAGCCCTGGGAGTTTCCATCCCTGGGCATGGCCTGTTCTTTCCTCTGCCTTGGCCTTATGTAAACCTCTCTGTTAGGTCCGTTGTTTTCATTTCATCTTGAGTGTTGTTCATAGGTTTTATGGAATGTACAAAGTCTTATCGCATGCCCTATCTCAAAGCAAGCATTCATTTTGCATTAAACATAATTGATATAAAAACCACTCCACCGGCTTTGCTCCAAAGTAATCAGAAGAAGGAAAACTAGCAGACAAAATGGAAACCACAGTATGTTCCATGAAATGAGTAGATGAGGAACAGATGTCATTGCTGAAAGTGAGAGGTTAACCTGACATAAGGGACATCGGTGGGGAGTCCAATCAAGGCTGAATCAATGCTCTGATCTTGCACAGCCTGACAGATCTTTCTTGCTGTTTACAGCTTCATTCCTCCTCCGCTCTCTGGGATTGCAGGTGGCAATTATGGGAAACACTTTTCAGGCATTTTTTTCATTTATTGTCACTGTCCAACTCATGAAACCTGTCAGAGATCGCCACTAACTGAGGAATGGAGTTTGTCAGCATCATGTCCACAGCTGCACAACCTGAGTTTTGCATTGTCTGTAGCATGTCTATTCCTTGTTAGCTACTATAAAAGACAAAAGACGTTTAGATCCTTCTTACACAAAAAGACCAGTATCAGCCAGAAATCTTGTTACGTAATAAATCACCTCCTTGTGGTTTAAGAGCACTACCACATAAAATAAAACTGAACACAGACAATGCTTCTATCCATCAGTAGTTAAGCGCTTGTGCTGTAAAATCATAAATACAATATTCACAATAGAAATTGGACAGAGCTTAAAATAAATCTCAAGAGACGATCTAGTTCATCACTGCACTAGTGGAGCTCATGGAAGGCCTTGCCTGGCACTATAAATAAGAAAAGCAGAAAAAGCATGAAAGCATGGAAGACAAATTTTACCCAGAAAAAGCCTATCGCTTAAATAATTTTATTTTTTTATTTTTTTATTTTTTTTCTGTATCAGGTCAGAGAACAAACTGTCTCCTAGGCTTAGACCCTGTTTGGAGACAGTGGATTCAAACTCTATCCTTGAGGCAATTTTTTATTCTCCTCCTGGAAGACATCTGCATATCGTTTCCCAGTTCAGCCTCAATGTCCCACGGGGAAAACTGCTGTGACCTTATTTGTGGCTTTCAAGCCTGCCAACATTTTTCCCAAACACAAAGCCATAGACTCCACTTGGAGCCTGCAGGCAGGAGCAGGCAGACAGAGGTATCACTGCATTATCTCCTACTGGAAAAAATACCTTTTTATAGTGGGAAACTGATAACAAATTACTAGCAACTCAACATCTCCCCCTGAGTATGTCTTAACCCTTACCAGAAATACATCTTTTAACTCATGAGCATTCATTCACACTTCAGTGAACAGAACTGAAAGGCATAAAGTTAAAACTGTTAGGCAGTGTACTGAGGAGTTTTGCAGTGTGGAGAATTGTTTCACTTCTGGCCAGCATAAATAAGAGAGTGCCTGGAAGAGCAAGACAAAAGGAGCCTGTGTGTGTGTGTGTGTTCATGTGAGTGTGGGGGCAGGGAGAAGGAGGGATGTGAAGCCACTGAGATGTCTCTGCTAGAGACAGAAAGTGAATTTGGCATACAGGATCTGGTTAAGCCTCCAGCATTTTCTTAGTCCTCTCATCAATTGCTATACCACAGCATCCTCTCATACGTACATGCTCTTCTTCGTTATTTATTCTTTGCCTAAAAATACAATCATGATCTTCTTGGATGTAGTTGGAATGCATAAATGAATGCATTCCCATCAGATGAGACGCACCACAGAAGGATAAGCTACGTGCGCTCGCTAGATTCAGCTGCCCACGTGTTCTGATGAGCTGGCACAAGGCAGGGACCACTGCAGACACATCTTTAAGTGCATGGCTTAAGAGGTAGGTCAGCCCAACATAGTAAGACAGAAAACTTCCTTCTCAAAGCTTTAAGCCAAAGGAAGACCCATCTTTGGACTCCGCTCCTTTAATAAGTGTCATTTCTCTGGGTACAGACCTTTAGCCTGTGATACTGCTCTGTGCAATGGTACAAGTGTATTTTGTATTACAGATTCACTATAGAATTTTCATATTAATTACATACTATTTCGCAATGTTTTCCCCCTCTCTTGCTTAGGCAATGTGATTACAAGGCTGCCACATAGTGAAGGACAAGGTTCTTTATGCAACTTCTTTATCTCCATAAAATTTAAATTTCTGATCATGATCTCTGACCAGTTCTATTGCCATTGAACTGCATAGCTTTACATCCATGGTTTATTTCAGTTTTACTCATGCTGTCTACTTTTCCGGGCCCTTCTTCCTCACCTTGGTGCAACTCTCCACTATATATTTATTCTCAATAGATATTTCTGCATGGTCCACAAATAGCTCTCTGCTCCAGTAAAATGCTCTTTCCTCTTCCCTTCAGGGATCTCTGAAAGGCCACCAGCTTGTGGATTTCCCAGGGTGCAGTGGTGCAATCCTTTCTGCGCAGAACTGCAAGCATGTAAGAACAAAAGTACAATGTATGCCTCCTCAGCTACAGAGATCCCCATGGTATTTTCCTTTGAAGTAACCTCCCATTAAATACCTTGGTTCTAGTGTTTTCAGGAATTCCCCATCCACTCACTTTCTGATTTTCCGTATGCTTATGCAACGCTTTTTTTTCAGAGGGAAAAGAATCCACAACACAGCACTAAAACCCTTGGAATTAGCTTCTTAATGTTATTTATACCTCTTCTACAAACTCTCTTTTTAAAAACAAGCCTAAATAAAATTAGACTGAGGAAAAAAGTAAAAATCAAAGAAGCATCTTTAAACTCCTCTGATTTTAATGATCAAGCTAACTGTGGGATGTTGCTGGAATGCAAAAAAAAAAAAAAAAAAGATCAAATTGCAGAATGAGGTGAGTGAGGACAAAAGGCAAACCAGGGGAAATTGAGGGGAAAGAATGACAGAACCGAAGAAAATAAAAATGAATGAATAAGGCTGGAGAGGAAGTGGGGATGGATGGAAAGCCAAAACAACTGGCATGGTATCAGGGAGAAAGCCTCAAAGCTCAGAGATGTGTTTAAAAACTTTGGGTTTGCTGAAACTCAATCCAACCTCCAAACCCACCAACTTAAGTATTCTATTAGAAGACATATTCCTGCATAATTGCAAGTGACACATGGATAAAATGTGACTTTCAAAGTAATAGTTCTTGTAAACCATTTAATCTTTGCTTTATTCAAGGCAAAAGAGGGAAAAAAGTAAAATGACTGTCAAAGAAGGATCACTGTTGTAAATGACATTTAAACATCATGAACCCCATGGATGAGTAATGCTTATATTCAAGAACTACTGCTGAATACAGCACAAAGACTATTTCACACTTCCGTGACCTTTTTGCCGAGGGAGCTGCTATTTCACTTCTGAATAATGAGATTTCTTTAGTGCTTAGAAATTCAAGTTGAACTGGGAAAGCCACAGGAGCCCTGATGCAAGGTGTTTTACTGAAAGAATTATCCTTGCATTTGTGAGTGAAAGATCAATATTAAATTATCCTCCTCATTGAAAGAATGGTGCTGTTTCCTCGCAGCAGGCTATCACTTCACGTCACACAAATCAATATGTAACCATCAAGAAAGCTCCTGATAGCTGTAAAAGTAGCTTGAGTAAAAGTCCCAAATGGTGCTTGGTTGTTTTATCTTTCTAGAAAACAAGCCAAAAAAAATGTACTTGATCCAAGAAATATACTACAGTCAGAAGGGAATTCTGACTTTGTTTCTGGGTCTGAATCTTCAGTCTAAACACAAACCAACAAAAGTGCCTGGAACTATGAAATTATGTCAGTGGATGCCATTGAACATGCACTAATATCAGAAAATGCCATCACGTATTCACTACTGACGCCCCTCCAGAAGGAGCAATCTATTCTGGTTCCCTGCTACGCATCAAAGCTCACAGACAAAGTTACATGCATAAATTTGTGTGGTGTCTACACATTAATTATATTCTCTTCTTGGTACCTCTGCTACATACTGGGCTTGATAATAAGTTGTATTAGTGAAAATAACAGCTATTACTGCCTGATTTTTTGAAGCCAATTGCTATGAGGAATTGACATTTAATCTACTATGTTCCCCACCTATAGAACAGGAATCACAGAATCACAGAATAACCAAGTTCGGAAAAGACTTCCAAGACCATCTAGTCCAATCATCCACCTACCATCGATATTTCCCCCCCAGTTATGTTTTCTTAATTCCTTTAAGCTTTGTTAGGCTTTTGTTTGGTGTTTGTTTGGTTTAGGAGAGGATGGGAAGCACTTGGTTATTTCCATGATGAGGATCATCTGAGTTCCAAAGCTGACTGCATTTGATTCATTTCCAATTCTTGCCGTTTGGGAGAAGTATGTTTGTTCTGCCTAATTCTCTAACAGATTTGCTGCTTAAAGACATTATTAAGCATAAATGTTCTTAAAACTACCTTCTGAGTTTGTACTGTAAGTATCAGGAGCTGAAGCAGCTGCCAGCTGTTGCACTGTCCCAGGTGCCACTTGCCTACCTGTGCTCACCTCTCAGCAGACAAATACTGCACATGTTTGGAAGGATGAGATCACTCGATGTGAGGATGACACATGATTTGGGAAACTGAACAGATCAGCAACTGCACCAGCAGAAAGAACTGGCATTAACGCAGAACTGCTGTTTCCAGCATTCCAAAGAAGAGAGCCTGAGTCTACCTGAATCAGAGGGAAAGAACACTGAGAATGAAGTGCAGCAACAGTCAGCAGAACAGGCCCGGGTGTGAGACATCTCCTATCTCAGTAACACAGCTGGCCAGGATGCAGTGGACACTGCTGAAGTGTTTGCAAGCATGTGTAAATTTAAACCTCCATTAGGCTCTCCTGAATATTTTATGAAGGGAGCTGAAAGGTTTTTATTCTGTCAAATGCAGCATTCACTTTCTGATTTTCTCTCTAGCAGCTACTGTTATAGGGGGCTCCTGAAACATGTGTAAGCCCTTGACAACTTCCATTTCCTGCCAGGTTTGTGAAATCATAAACCTGAGCATTTATCAAGTTATAAAGAAATAAAAAGGATATATACCTGAAAGTCATGCTTAATGTATCTGGGACCCCCAACACAAGAAGGACATGGAGTTGCTGGAGCAGGTCCGGAGGAAGGCCATGAAGGTGATCAGAGGGCTGGAGCATCTCCCCTGTGAGGGCAGGCTCAGAGAGCTGAGAGGTTTCTCAGCCTGGACAAGAGAAAGCATTGGGGGACATTAAAGACCTTCCAATACCTGAAGGGATCCTACAGGAAAGCTGAGGAGGGACTTTTTATAAGGGTAGGTAGCAGCTGAAAAAGGGGAAAAGGTTTTAAACTGGAAGAGGGTAAAGTTAGACTAGATATTAGAAATAAATTCTTTACTGTGAGGGTGGTGTTACAACAGAACAGGTTGCCAGGTGGGGTTGTGGATGCCCCCTCTCTGGAAGCATTCAAGGCCAGGCTGAATGGACTTCGAGCAACATGGTCTAGAGGGAGGTGTCCCTGCCTATAGCAGGGGATTGGAACTAGTTGATCTTAAGCTCCCTTCCAACCCAAACCATTCTATGATTCTATAATATATGATTTACCTTGGTAGCCCAATCAGGAATAGAATGCCCTAAGTCAGAACATGAGCCTGCATAGTTAGGACCAAGAGCCATGTAAACAAACAGGTTAATTCCCCTGATGCAATGTCCTGGTTCCAGCTGGTACGGAGGTATTTTCTTCATAGCTTCTAGTATGATGCTATTTTGGCTTTAAGAGAAAAGCGATGTTGGTGACATATCTATGTTTGGTTGTGCTGAGAATTGCTGCATACAGCCAAGGATGTTTGTTTTTCAGCTTCTTGTACAGTCCTGCCAAAGAGGGGCTGACAGGGCTCAAGTATCTGGGAGGGGACAGAACCAGGACAGCTAATCTGAACTGGCCAAAGAGATCTTCCATACTATATGACATTGTGTGAAGAAAAAAACAAACTATAAAACTGAGAGGAGTTGCTCAGGTGGGTAACTGCTTCTCAGGAACTGTGCAGGCATCAATCAGTGGGTAGTGAGCAATTGCACTGTGCATCATTATTTTGTATATACCTTCAGTCACCACCAAATGAAGGCAAAATCCTAATCTGAGGCCTTGCAATGTGAATAAGGTGAGCAGATTTAAAACCATTTCATATCTATGCATTCAGCAGAGGTGGATACATCTAATTGAACTGAGAAAAACATGAACTCAAGACGAAGCAGATGGAAATAACTCTAAGCCACAAATCATGTTCTTGTCTTGGTTTCCTGTTATATGGCTCCTACTGACTTCAAAATATCTTTATCAGCAAAAACCTTTGAGGATGACACCTTAATGAATCTCAGGGGAGAAGATTTGAAAATGCAGGGAGTCCTGCACCACTTGGTCCCTGTGTACTTCTCCAGTGCAAATCTTGAGTAATCCTATGTATCTTCTTTCATGTCTAACTTACACTGATGTAAACCCTTGGCTTTGAGGTACAACTGAGTAAAACAATGTATATGAGCATTCAGCAAGACCCACCAGACTTCTCACAGATTAAGTACTACAAAAATAATATTCACTGTTGTTAAAGAGTTCCTTCCAGGAGGGGCTTAGTAAGAAGAGAACAAGAAAAGGAGGCTCCCTGATGATTATATTGTCTCTTCATTAATGCTGGCATACGTGAACAATCCCCTGCTCACAAATCTGCAACACGTAGTGAAGAAATGCCACAAGAAATTATATTAATATGCAGAACACTTGAAAATCATTTCTTCCTGTGAAGGAGAATCAGGGACAGAACCATTTGCAGAGATCAGACAGATCAGTGCAATGAATTCCAGCTTTCCCATGGAAATGAACTCTCTAAGACAAACCAACATAAGCATATGCCTTGAAGATTCAGAAGCCAGCTATACCCAACTCCTGCTTGGGAGAACACAGCACTGCTGCCTCTACACCTCATGTATAAACTTTGAAGCCTGTTACGCGTATCAAGGTGAAACAGCACCAGCAACAAAAGATTAACCAAATGAACCTTAATGCAATTTGGATTAGCAGAATGCATTGCCTGTCAACTTGAATAATTAAAATAATTATTATCCACTTACAACCATTGTAAAAGACAGAGGTAGACAAGTCACTGACAGCAGCCTCTGAGCACTTGCCTCAACCTGGCTTACACACTAGAATGACACAGAAGTATCCAATATAAGCACAGAAAATGATATAAAGGGAAGTTTGATGAAGCTGGGAGTGCCCAAAACTCAGCTATTCAGCTGACAAATGTTGGGGGAGGTCTAGTGACTGAACTAGGATATACTGTTTCACAACAAGATAAGATTTAGCTCCAGGTTTGTGGTTGTCCTTCTCCAGCTTTTCATGTTAGAAAAGAAAAGCTTGCAAACAAAATGCACAGTTTTTCAATGTAAAGGTCAACATTCTAGTTGTTTACAAGTGTTCAGCCTAGTAAATAATGTAGTTTTTGCCTATCTTGCAGTCTGATGGCAGAAAAGTTTGCTGCATAAAATGGCAAAATATTGTGGTCTGATGTTTTGGTTCATATGTAGGAAGAGAGAATTGTTCATGAATGTAAGTATGGCAAAGTTTTAACACCTTTGCCAAAGTTCATTGATCTCCTTTCTTCGCATTCAAGTGTCAAGGGAAGACTCACTTCACAGGCATGAGTCATTTAACGGAGATGTCTAGGGGAAATTTGGAAATGCACAATAAATTAAGAGGCAGATGAATTAAGAGGCAGAGAATCACCTGTCTTTGTGGATTTGGATACACCAACTTTAGGCAAAGTTCAAACCAACTAAACTGAGGTGAAGAACCTCAGACAGAACCTCAGGTGAATCACAGAGCCATAGAATATTTCAGATTAGAAGGCAACCACAGAAATCATTGAATTCAACTTCTGGCTGTTCACAGGAACACTCAAAACCAAACCCTATGTCTGAGAGTATTGTCCAAATGTTTCTTTGTAGAGTGGAAAAGTCACTTATCTCAGTAAGGTGGATAAGCACAAGTGGAAATGTAACACACTTCTGCCTTGAGTACATGATTATTCCAGTTGGGATAAATTCCAATAGTAAGATGGAATATTCATTCAGAGCATGATCTATTATCTATTACTCTTGTAGATCTTGCAGAGACACCCCGAGACTCCTTATTTGCAAATTTTTTTTACCACTGTTTGTCTGGATGCCTTTATGACTGATGATTAGTTAGTCAGCCCACAAATGGCTTTACTACTAATAATAAATAGAAAATATTTTTCTTCTATAAGGGAGAAAAAGCAATGTTTGCAGGCCGTAAGCACGAATTATCAATAAACTCCCTGTTTCAAATGTTTAGTGACCTCAAAGTACAGCAACACTAGAAAAGCAAAGGCAATCTGAAATGTTAGTGACCTCACAACAATAGTAGGTTTGGAAACTCTGTACAGCAAGGCAACTGAAATATAGAATATTAATCACATAACATGATTCATTTCAGAGACTTCCTGAATACCATATGGAGAGTCACTGATTTTTTGTAAAGACTGGAACAGCATTTCTTAAGTATATATCTTTAAGATATATGCTTCAAAGATATAAAAAACATCTGGGAAGATAGATGTGATTAGAGTAGTGATCTAGAGGAAAAATATGTAACTATTAATAAAAAAGAATCAAAATAACTGTTTCAGAAAAAAAAAAACAAACAAAAAGGCAATTAAAAATGAGTGGAAGGAAATCTATTTGATATCATCAGGTATAGGCTAGATAGAACAGCTGATGCCATGAAATTTTATGTTTATTTCAAAAATCCTTATATGTGAGGAGCTGTGAATTGTCATTCTATTCCATCTTAGTATTTTACATCTTTTTAGAAATGCTACAGCTGTGTGACCAAAGCAAAGAAGGGCATGTTTGAAACTGCTAAATGCTATATTTTTTTCAAGTGAAATACTGAGTCTCAGCAGCCCTCGCTCACATGATTCTCAAGTCCCATAAAACATTTACCAGTTAACACAAGTTTCATTTTTGCTTGACCAGGACATCTCCCTTCTTCACTTCTTTATACTAATAAAACCCTTTTGAGAATGTGGGCAACATCCTTCACACAGAGTGTGGGTAAACCAAAGGAACATGATTCAGATTGCAAAATCACTTATTTATTTGGTGTTCACATGCTACAATCCTGCTTTTAATTCCATGATCAGATAGCCCACTTTAAAGGACATACAGCACTCAAACAGCAGCTGTTCAAATTTTAGTTTTATTCTCATGATGCAATGTTTGGTGCATGCCTTTTTAATTGAAAAATAATTTAGACTTCATTTTGAAGATGGAATGATTATTTTCCTCCTGGGCATATTGATGTCCCTTATGTTGGGATTCACAAATGTTAATTGATCATTACAAAACACATGGAACATAAAAAATCTTGATTTCTACATGAAGGAAAAAAAGCACAGATGAAGGCAAAAAGAACCATGGATATTGGGTGCCCAAAGCACAGATGTGAGCTGAAAAATTTCCTTATTGTGATATGCTCTCAGCTATGCAAGTATATAGCTGACTTTAATGGCTTGTGGATTCATCAAAACTCTTAGAGTGAAAGTCTTGCTGTCATGGATTTGATGCATTACACAGAGGGAAGAAACTCAAATGCCAACAAAGATCCTTAATCATGAGTATGATTATCATTACCCAGAGAGAAAATTTGAAACAGTGAATACCTAGTCAACATTCAAATAATAAGGAAAGATGGCCATTTTTAAAAGCCACAGGGGAAAAAAATAATGTGTAAGCTAATGGTTAAGGTTCTACATAGAGGCTCAGATATAAAATTTCAATGTACTCAGATTCTGCTTTTCACAAGTAAGCTTGTGCAGTCAACCAGGCATGCTCAATCAGTCTCACAGGAGAATAAACAGGAAGGGGAATGGCTGTACGAGAGCAGATAGTGATAGGACAAAGGGGAATGGTTTTAAACTGAGACAGGGGAGGCTCTGGTTAGATATTAGGAGGAAGTTTCTCACACACAGGGTGGTGACACACTGGAACAGGTTGCCCAAGGAGGCTGTGGATGCCCCATCCCTGGAGGCATTCAAGGCCAGGCTGGATGTGGCTCTGGGCAGCCTGGGCTGGTGGTTGGTGACCCTGCACATAGCAGGGGGGTTGGAACTAGATGGTCTTTGTGGTCCTTTTCAACCCAGGCCATTCTATGATTCTATTAATATTTGCCAGCTTTTATTACATTGCTATGATATTTTCAGTTCTAATAATTTAAACCTACAGTGTTTTGTCTGGACTTGCAAACAGTGGAATTAGTAAAGCACAAACAATCCCAGTGACTTACAAAACTTAGCAACTATCATCAAGGCTGAAGTTCTGCTATTCACAATGAATTACTCACAAGATATTCACGTGGTAAACTTGTTTTGAAGAAATACACAAATCATTTCAGACATCCAATCTCTGACCTTCATAATAAGCTCATAATGGAAGCAGACACAGTTAGACTAATTGTTCATTATAAATTATTCACTCAGCTCTACACTAGCTAATCTTATGTCAGTTGATATTTACGTGGGAAAGAAGGAAAATATTGCACTCTGTAGACTTCAGACATCGTATATGGTTTGTTGTGATTTATGATGGCTTCACCTCCGCAGTTGCCTGAACTACAAATTGAGCCAAATCCCCACTTGCAGTCCCTGATGCCTGGAGGTGACACAGCAATGATACGCTCAAAGAAGAATACATTATAGAACCCCAAACACATAATAGCTAAATAAAACGTGTGTTATTCTGTAACCTAAAGGATTAGATGTCTTCAAAGGATATTTTCTTCCTGACAATGATTAATAGCTACTTTTTTTTTTTAAGCAAGTCACCACTGTTTTTTTAAATCTGATTTGAATTAAGAATAACTACCTCCCAGAGGGAGTAAGGAGCAAAGGTGTCTTCCTTGGCAAGACAGCTGTCAGATTTCAAGCAACAAGTCCTGCAGGCATTCAAAGCAGTAAAGAAAACAACAGATCAAATGAAAAGTGCTGTACCTAACTTCAGTGGATAAGCTATTTATTCAATTTATGCATATAGATAAGTGCATATGCATATGGATATGCAAATAAAAGCATTTGTAGTAGCTGAATGCCTTTGTGACATAGTATTTAGCTTATTTTTCATAGGTTCTTTTTCCAAAGAAACTTGAGAGAAGGGACTCTGTGACTTAGGTTTACATTCATAGAATTTCTTCACTTCTGCTCACGATCATTTTAGACTGACATACAGAACTCCAAAGTTTTCTGCAAATGCACAAAAATACATTAGAGCAGCTTTATGAACTGACTTTAAGAAACACCCAAGCCCACCTCCTACTTTTTGTATTACCTGCAGCAAGAGCAGGGAGTGGTGGGGAGCAGATAAGAGAATCCACCTCCAAGTTAAAAATCACCTGCTTCCCCTCTGACCTGGGCAGCTGACAAAAAAAAATGAAACTTCCTACTGAAGTTTGGTTTATCAGCTTAATGGCTATTTCACCACCTATAGGGTAATCCTGTCTCACTCATTTATAAGGAGGTTAACAACAGAGAGGTTTGTTAAATAGAAAACATTTTTTATAACAATTTACTCTGTTTGTTATCTCCCCCTCACAGAGTGTGAAGGGAGCCTGGAGGGTTCTGATAAAAAGAATTGTGCTAGACAAATGAATGGAAAGGTGCTGCGTCCAGCCTTTAAAACTTGTCACTCAGACTAAGCAATTCATTGTGTAGATAAGCTTTTTTTTTTCTATTTAAAGGAGGAATGCTTGAATATTCTTTTTCAGAAGAAGAGAATTGATGTAGACTGAATACAAACTGCGTGGCCAAAAATAAAGATATTGTTTGGATCATCACTAACCACCTTTTCAGTATAGACTTCATACCAAAGAAATGAAATTTGCTTTTTTATAGTCATTTTAAAAATGCCAACTTGCTATATAGTTGATTGCTTTCATACTCTTTGTGAAGACCACGAACCTCTTCAGTTTACAAATATCCAAACTGCAGCCTTGCTCCATCTGCTTGAAGTCAATGTCAAAAAAACAAATTTAAAGAATGGATTTCACCAGCCTTGTACTACTGTGTTAAAAACCACAAAGAAAGCTAAAAACCAAAAGAAAAAGAATATTCCTTAAGCAAAGGAGGCCTTATCTTGTGACAAATTTGTATGAGGTGAGACTCCACTTACTATAAACAATAAGGCTATTCACAAGCATATGAATGTAGAGGGATAAAGCAGGTTTCAGGATTAGAAGAGAAGTAGTAAGATGCATGCTCTTTACCTGAAAGATATTTTAGGACAGAAATCAGAGTACTACATCATCAACATCTGAAGAGCCAGTCTTTGCCTGAATTTCCAGTGAAAACCACTTACTTACTGAACTCAATAATACCCACATCTGCACTTGTTCTCAACAACCTGGTGAGCATAATCTTCTTCTTTCACATTTGTTGCGAAATCAATTTCATCTTCTGGCTTATATGGATGAACTACTTTATCCATTCTTGTAGTTCATGTCTGCTTTGCACAAGGAAAGATATGATCCGGGAACCTGAAATGATTTCAGTAATGTTTTTTTCTTCTTCTTGCTTCTAAAACCTCCAGTTCTTTGCAAAGAAAAAACATTTCATCCTTCAATATTCTTTCTTCAGAAGAAAACAAAAAGTCTGAATTAAGCAGAACAGTTCCTAAAATCATAACGCAATTAATGTCCAATAATTAAGTATTTATTTTAGATGCTGAAGAGCAAATATACACAATGTGTAAGAGAAAGAGACTTCATTAGGTATATTTCAGTGTTCCCACCATGACTGTTCATGGGCAACTCTGAGTCTATTTTGCACAATAACTTTGTGAGGAAAGGGAATGCTTTTCCTACTCCACAATCAGGGAGTTGAGGTCTAGAGAAGACAGCAGGTTATTTGTATGACACAGAGATAGCCTTTCTTCCACAGAGCAAGGCAACACTGGAGTTCAGATTTTGTCTTGCACTGTCACTGGAGAAACTTCTGTCTGTCCACAGTGATTACATAGGAAAATCTGAATCTTCTGGAGTTAGCTGTTAAGCCAATTGCCTATAAGTAGATGTTGAGAATATATTAGAGGCCAAATATCACCACTCTAAAAATGAGAAGAAACAGTTTCCTTTGAATGTATTCTGTACAACTGACTTGGTTTCCTAGCTTTTATGCTAGACAGCCTGTAATAACACAGCTGGGAGATGGTGGGTGTGCCAAAGCAGAAAATTTCCAGAGATGAAAGACAGATGAATATGTCTAGTGGACCTGTGTTAGCCTGAAATGCACAACATTTTTAAATGGAGAGATTTCTAAATAAGTCCCAGAATGTCTCTTCTGACTTTGTAGAACTTATTTCTTGTTGTGCATGTGTTTTGTTCCTGTAGAATGAGGCAGAAGCACAGCATGTTTCTCTTGTATAATAATGCTTTCTGGCCTACTAGGAATGCTCTAGATACTGTCTGTCAGAAGGTGTTCAATGACCCTGGAAGTCTTATAATACGTGTTTTGTAAGCCCTACACAAAGATACAGATGCAGAAGTAGTGTACCTTTGAAGTTTCTAACACTGTGATCATTTAAGAATAGCCATCCACTTTCAGGTGATTATATCAATCATTCTGTTATTTACTGATGTATTTTCCAGTGACTAATTGACATCTCTATTGGTAGGAAGCCTATCCATCTCTATGCAGCAAAATACCTAGCTCTGCAAGGAGTTTTGCATGAAAGTCTATTTACAGTCAGAAGAACCTGCAAACAACCTTCTCAGGAGCAACTTCAGTCTTCCAATTATTCTACTGCTGATCAAGAAATTAGTTTTCAGAGCTTCATTAATTTTATCTGTCTCTTGCAGTAAGTATTTATTCACCTGTTTTTGTGTTTTTGTTTTTGTTTTCACTTTTTTTTATTGAAACTAACAAATTCCAGTGTGGTAGTACTTATTATTTCCCTAGGATGAACCTATTAAGAAATTTTCATTTGAATGTGCAATGATTACCTTACAATGACTCAGTTAGAATTTACTACAGCATCTAGATGTGTGCACTAAATGATTGTTGGGCTGAGAAACAAGAAATACTGAGACTTTCTCAGGTAGGTCTGAATAGGCTAGATTGAAGCATTCACTTGGGACTTAATGAAGGTACTCTATGTAAAAAAAAAAAAAAAAAAAAAAAAAAAACAACAGAGCAAAATGAGTTTATATTTAAAGCACTATACAAGTAGAATCTCATTGATAGTTCGCCATTGGATAAGCCACAGGAAGATACAACAAATTTACCTGGCCCTGTGCTTTAAAGCAGAAAACAATTTCCTCATAAGGATAAAGTGAATCCCCTCAAGATTATTCCAGAAATCTCTTCTGCAGGCTCAACACACTGATTCCAGCCTCCTCTCCCACACAGAGTAACACTACTTTTCTCAAAGATGTTATCCAAGCCACAGTCTCTCTGGATTGTGGAAGAGAATACTGACGTCACCAGGCATGCTGATGAAGCAAGGTGTCACATCACATTGTGTTACGTGTGAGTGACAGTACGGAAATATTGTTTGCTTAAATGCCAAAAAAGCAATGCAGAGCCATCCAAATCAAGATTTTTTGCATGTTTTCCAAGGAAACCTGAAGGGAGCTAAATCAACTCTAAGCTCAGCTTCTGTGAGCAACCCAAGGGATTTAAAATTGAGAAGACTTCCCTGAATCTGACTGAATCATAGAATCATAGAATTGCTCCAGTTGAAAAAGACCTCAAAGATTAAGTCCAACTGCAACCATACTACCCCAACTCTAACAACCATCCACTAAATCATGTTCCTGAGCACCACATCCAAACAGTTTTTAAACACACTCAGGAGTGGTGACTCAACCACTTCCCTGGGGAGCCTATTCCAGTGCTTAACAACCCTTTCTGTAAAGAATGTGTATTTCTTCACATACATTTCCATATGAAAGTAGGTCGCTCTGAAGGTAATACCTCCTATTTATTTCCACAGATACTGCAGCAGATATAAAGAGCACAGTAACATTATTTGTTAGAGCAAATTCTCAACTACAAAACGCTATTTTTCATCATAGCCACCAGCATTATATATACATTTTTCCCCGTGTTGAATAAAAATCTGCATGCTCTGCTTGTAAAAATCTGCACCAGAGGAGGTATTGATGTTGCTGTTGCCACTGGAGAAACGCATCACCCACTTCCTCACTGTGCTCACATCCACTGTGTGGTCTCCATAAATGTTCAGCAAATGTCAATGAATGTCAGTGGACGCCATTTTTTTTCAGCATGGAGGAATTCAGTCTCACACCTTGGCTTTATATGCTCCCCTATGTGAAATGCCATTTTGTCAGACTGCCCTCTGCTGTCATCTGTCGCACAGCTGCAAAATGCAATGGAATATTGGTGGGAAGGTTCAGCCTCTACTGCTATCCTACCAAAATCTGCCTGTTCCATTGTGGGCCAACATTATAAAATAGGTGGCATTACTTTTGGAGCACTGCTTGTGTATTTCTTCCCATTTTTGCTGAAATTCTTTGGTTTTGCTTGCTAGGAAATGCAAATTAAGCCTGTCAGGAAATGTTTTTCTGAATAAACGAAACCTGAACTAAAATCACCCATGCTCTGTCCTTAACAGAAGACTGACAGAAAACACTCGAGCTGAATCTTCTTTGTGTTTGGTGCCAATTATATTAAATGAAACGTACAGTTCTGATAGTTGGGCAGGGAGTATATTAATGAATTTTGAAAAATAAAGTACCTTGTGGGAAGTCCTTGAGCTTTTAGTCCCTGGCTGTGCTTAAAATGGACGCTTAATTATGTGGACGTTAGACATACGTGCTGCAGCTGACTTTCAGATGAAAGCCAGTCAAGAGGGATGGGGGTCCAAACTTCTTCATTATCTGTCCAGTACTCTCTCCTACTGCATAATTTTATTTTATTTATTTTTTTTTTTTTTGCATTCAAAGCACTATGTGGAATGGAAAGGGCATACTTCATAACAACCTTCAGTAGTTAATGAATGTAATTGAGAGACATTACTTCAGCAGGTCTTTCTGCCTTATCATACTAGCTCTACTTTTTCAGCATGTTCCAGGAGAATGTTTATTGGCATTTATAACTGTAATTTCAAAAATATCTTTCCTATGATTTCCTATGATTCCTCTATTTTTTTTCCTTTTAATAAATCCCCAGCTAACTGAAGAGTTTGACAGGATTACCTGGTAATCCTCTGCTCTAAACAAACTGGGAGGATTTGGGGTTATGTGTCCTCATGATTGTCTTATTGTTACTCATCTATATTATCCAGAGGAGAAAGCTTTCAGTAAAGCAATTTTTAAGTTTGTAAGATGCCTCAAGATAAAAAGAATTGGATCCATCTGCAGAATCATTCAGGATTCCTGGTACTTCAGGCTCAGAACTGACTGAATTTGAAAGTTAGTCACTTGATATTTTTACCTCACTGTGCCCTCTCTGTGTAATAGTACAGAATGTACACCTGAGTTAAACAATGCTGGTATTTAAAACTGACATATCTGTTCCTTCTTCCTCCTCACTGACTCAGCTGATATTTTATGACCAGATCGAGCGAGTGATAAGTAAAACCCTTCAGCTACTGAATCTATCCCAGAAATTTAGTAATTTTCCATCTCTCATAATCACCATATTCATTAGAGTGCTAAATTTTGTACATACAGATAAAGTTAGCATGGCTTCTTTCTGCTAATCAACAACATCTTAAAGTAAAAAATAATATGGAAGAATTCAACTGAGTTTGATTCTGACTCTCAGTAAAATGAAATAGTGACTCTCAGTAATAATCAAGAAGTTGGTATGAAATTTATCAGTGATTGTGGGGTAATTTGTTGTTGACTATTCTATCTTTGTAGTGTATCTGTCTTAGGTACTTCCATAGCTCCCACCCCTCCCTAGAGCCTTAAAGTCTTTAATATTTTAAAATCTATAGGAAGTAAGAAATAATAGAATCTTAGTATAGCCTGAGTTGGAAGCGACCTACAGGGGTCCATCATGTCCAACTCCTGGCCCCATACAGGACCACCCAAAAAAGTACCCTAAGGAGATGGCTGAGTCACAGAATGATGGGAGGCCAGTGGTCAAGTTGAGAAACTGGATATACTTGGTACTGCAATGTGTGCAAAGTAGTTGACTGGCTGCAGGTCAGTGACTTGCTCAGGCAAATGCAAAATCTCTCTGCTAGTAAAGGGTAAGAATCCGGCCTGGATATAGCTGCTGCGGAGAGCACATTCACTCAATTAAAAAGCAACCAGTAATTCTTTAGCATGATAGATAGCAGGCAGGACAAAGCAGGCAGTGGCTCTGGGAGGAGACTCGTCACTGTAATGTGATGACAATGCTAGCCACCCTTTTTTAGAGCATAATTATAAGGCTCTAGAATTGGTTGGGGAAATAAAATTTTCATTGTTGAGCAATTTTTTCCTAGAGGATTACTTATAAATTTTGTTCTAATAAGGGTATTATTTTCTTAGAAAATAAACACTGATTATTTTTCTTTTGGATAGGTAATTCCATGTATTTACATGAATGACACAAGATTCCTTAAATTTTAGTGAAGCAGACATATTTTCTCCCTTTTCAGAAGTTACTTAGCTGTGTTCCTCTTAAATAAAGGTTTGAATTATTCATATTGCTTTGTCATACAGCTTTTCTGTGGGTGCATCTCTAGGTAACCCTCATTCCCTCGTTGAGCACATGTGGCCTCCTTCACTCCTCCCACTTCTTCCCCAGCTTCATATTCTTCAACTTGTTTATGTTAGGATTTCACCTATGGGTGAATAGGCTTTCTCTGGCATTCATTACTGGAAGCTGTTTACCATGGAGGCTGCATGATCACCTAATAATTATGTAGGCGATCACCCCAACACTTAAGTTGGCTACAACATAATAACACGTTAGAGGAATACTCACTGCATTTATGCATGAACTGTAGAAAAGCTGGAGTGGTGTGACTACAAAAGCAAATCATAAGCCAACAAGCTTTGTCCCAGCTTTTCAAAGTTCTAACCCAAGTCCTTTACATTTTGAGATTTGTTTCAACTCTGTTTTTAGTTCCTAGGGCAGCAAACATCTGTATGTGCACTGTCATTCTGAGATCAAACTGAGGGAGCAACCTAATGCTGATTCTAAACTCTGGCATTCTGCTTGCAAGAATTAAGGCTTTATCACATGTTAGGAAACAATGCTGGATTTTGATGGAGTTATAAAAAGCTTATCATGAATGTATTACATTTATTAAAAGTCAATCTCTTCTGTCTGCTGTGAACTTGCTAAGGCAATCTGTTGTTCATTCCTTGCAGGTTACAGCAAGATTGTTCATTATCCTAAGGCAGGGATAAAATAATTCAGGAAAAGAGTAATGGACATTAGTTCACTTCTTAGTTATAGGTGCCTGAACAATGAATTTATTACAGATCATTTATTTCTGTGTTTGCTACTTGGCCACTGGATTCATTCAATTTAATTTCTACAAAATATTCGGCCTATTTGTTTTATTTTATTTTATATTATCATATTCTTGCCCACAGCTTGCTCATTAACTGTCTCAGCCCAGCCTTGCTTTCGGCATTCTTTAATTTTAATGTGCTGTTCATGTAGTGCTGTTACCTTCTTAAATCCCAGGTTGTTCATTTGGTTGGCTCCATCATCCAATCACATTTCTAAGGAAAAAGAAAACTTCAGTAAGTTTTGTCGCATGAAAATTTGTGCAAACAGTCACCTGGGAATTCAAATCACTTTCAGGGCAAATGCATATTGGCTTGATTAATTTCAGGGTTTTATTTAAGGAATGTTATTGCTAAGAAAAATGCAGCTTGTATGAATATTCATGAAAGCAAATAAACTTTCAAATACCAGACTGAACTAATTTCATTAGAATGCATTTTCATAATGGCATTTTGAAGAAGTCTCACAGCTCTCACTTTAATTATTTAATTTTTTAAAAGCATTATTATTTCAATTTCCATCTGCTAGTGCACTGACATATCAGTGGTAATCTGGATAATACCGAATAAAGTACCCTAGCAAATCTTAAAAAGCTTACAAATAGAAGATCTGCATATATTCTCCTAGGCTAGGTCAATAAATGTTGGATATTTTGGAAAATGTAATTGTAAAAATTTATTTCTGCATATTAACAGCAAAAAGTGCTGGATTCTGAAAATATGAGAACATGGATCTTCAAACCCTGAAGATAAAACTTGAATTATGGAAGGACTTTTCAGAGAACATCTTCCTTCACCTTAAGTTTTTATTTATATGATCCAGCCTTGGTGACTGAGGCAATCCAGCTGACTCTGCCTTTTAGTGTGCACAGTCTGCTTTGCCAGCAAATTCATGGGATAGCAATCTCAATGAGTTAGAAGAAAAGCAGCAACTGGGAGTATATGCATTCCATATATATAATATCTCTCTTTCTCTTTTCCTTATTATGTGTAGTCCAAAGGGAACAACTGCATCAAGCTCTTTGTTGAGGACATCCTGGCTTCAAACAGCAACAAAAAGTCAGTAGCTTTGCAGTTATGACTTGTAAGCTTTTGGGGAAGGGCTGCCTAATCTAGAAATGTGAAACAGAGCCTGTAACAACTTTGTAGTGAAGTTTCTGCTGACAAAGGGAGGGCCAAGACAAGTCTACTCATAGATACTGGCTGTTGCTGCAGGATTTTAGAAGATTTAGATCATGGAATAGGTCAACAAGGTGAACATTTACTTGCCTGTTGCCTAGCTCTGCAGTTTATCACTCCCAATCCTATGGTTATTGACATCTGGGCATTTATTTGCAGACTGCAAACAATAGTCTCTTCAGACTGTTCAGGTCTTCTTGTGAGTGTTGGTGGTAAAGATGAACTTCAAGCATGCTGACTTGCTTGGAGAGACCCAGAATGAGTCAAGCAAAAGAAAGTATTCTTTTCAGATCCTTCTGATGGAAATGCACGGGTGACCAAATGATGTCAGATAGTTTTCTGATAATTGACCATATTTACGAAGATACATGTAAAACTGACAACAGCAGTAATGAAAATAGAGAAGAGGATAAAAATGCCAAAGAAAAAAAAAAAAGTGACTCAGAGAGAATGCCGATATAGGAAGTAAATACATACAGAAATTAGAGATAAGAGCTGAGGACTTCAGAAAGATGATGCATATAAATATGGCATAAATTAGAGCATCTTGGTATTTAATAATTTGCTGGCTTTGATAGGCTAAAAATAATTGACTCGCTTCTCTAACAGGACTTGCAGATCCTTATTATTGCCAAACTGTATAATCATTAAGATGATGTTGGATCCTTAGCACACAGCATCTGGCAAATTAGTTTGCCAGATGTTTTTTGGTTTTCATTTTGGTAATAACAGTGAAGCTAATTTCTGAACTAAAATTCAGAACAGAAATATACTTTATTTGCATAGAAATCTGTAGATGGCAAAACTGAGAAGACTGACATCTGTATCTGCTTTTAATACTTATGAATGAATACCTGTTATTACTGTTTTTTCACTGCTTTCTTTTGCTGTATGGTATATTGCATTCAAAGTCATTGGGAAAAAAGAAAAGAACAAAAAAATCAGCTTGGCTCACAGTGACCATTTTACCATTCTTCTTTATTCAGGAGGAGGGTAGTGTGTTTCAACAGCAATGACAGCGGTGTGGTAGATAAGTCATGTTTCATATTGCCTTGCACAGCTGTCACACCATGAAGTGAAGAGCGTTTCAATCAGCTCATACACAAATCTGCCACTGGTGATGCCCATGCGGAAAAAAAAAGGGTGTTTTGTAGCTGAGAATTTGTTTAATCAAGCAGTGTTATTGTACTCAGGGAAATGGTTACAGTTTTCATGGAAATGGAGGCAAAATTTGAGGCAAGGTATAACTGCCCTTTCTATTTCCACTCCACGTTATCCACCTGCTTGAGCAAATGCTTTCAGGGAGTAGAACGAGCTGGCTACAATTTCTCAGAGCACTAATGTTTTAGCAAGGAATCCCCGTATCTTCAGTTACAGTACTGGTAGAGCTGCCCAGCAACTCTACTCAGTCCAACTGATCAATTACTGCTCAGCCTTTCACATGGCTTTGCAACTGGTTCTGCCCCAATGACAGTAGCAGCAGCTCCATGTCCAGGTGGCTCCATTTACAGGCAACTGGGTGGGATTATGGAGATCTCCCAAACCACTTGGGACACACTATGGAATAAAGAGGTGGCTGGAGCCCTGAGCGAGCCTGTGCCCAAGGGGAAGATGTGCTCTTTAGCAAGCAACATGGCATGGGAAAGCCATCCCCAGGAAAGAGAACCTCAGCACCCCCATCCTTCCTCTTCCTTCAAAACTGGGGCAAGTTTTAGGCTATAGGCCCCAAATCCCAACATGGTGACCGTTGACATTTGGTCACCATGGGACATTCTTAGAACAGCATCACCATGGCCTCCTGATGTCACAGGACACCTCACAGCCCATTGTTACAAGCCCTATAAATAGGGGGACCCTGGGCCCAGAACCCCAGTCGCTGAGCCTGAGACGCCAGTGGCAATTTTGATCTCGCAAGCCGAGTGTTGGTTTTCTTGCTGAGGAGGCAGAATGGATCCTCATCCTCCTAAGAAGAGGCGGCTAATGGAGAGGCTCAACACCATCGAGCCCATGGAGGTGGACCCTCCCGAGAGCGATGAGGAGCCCATGGAGGTGGATCCGCCTCCATCAGGGCAGAGTCACCATCAGCCCATCGCTCTCGGGAAGTGGCAGAAGAGAGCCAGACCCAGAGCCCACCCCTACTACTGGAGTGGCCTGAGGTCCGGTCCACCTCCCGGCAGGTAGCCGCCTCGATGCCAACCCTGATCCTCCCATCCTGTAAGTTTATCATTATCTGATACAGCCCCAGCTCTCAGACCTCTCTGCTGGCTCACATGAGACATTCATCTCCTGTGAATTCTTCTTTTGACAGCCAAGGTTCCTGTGAACCCACCCTTCCCGTCCCCACCTCCCTTCCCTTCCCAAGTCCTCTCATCTCTTCTTCACCGAGAGGAAGAAGGAAGGCCAGGGACTGGCAGCCTCTGAGCCACTGCTGCGGGGCAACAGGAGGAGTCCAGCGGAGGGACCTGAGCTGCCCGGGGACGTGAGGAGGTGTCAGAGGTGTCACCAAGGGACCAAGGGCAGCAGGAACAGCCACTGCTTCTGTGGAGAAGCAGCAGACTTTGAGGAGGAAGGCTGACATTCACCATGAAGGACTCTTTCAATCTTGGACAAGATTTAAAAAATTAGAACAGAAAAAATTAAATATGAACAAATAAAACAAGCAAAAAACCCTAAACCCCTGAATGTTCTTCTGTTGGTTTTTGTTGTTGTTGTTGTTTTGAACTTGAGAATCTGTGTGTGGATTCCCGCATCCACTCCTGGTCTTCCCAGTACAGGAAAGACTTAGGCACACGGGGTGAAAACCCCAGCTGGGTTGGGGCCAGGGCATCTGGCATCCCAGTGATGCCAGGAGGGGCAAGCTGGGGGTGGAATCCTGGCTAGGAGAGGAACAGCGTGCTAATTGCAGAGAGGAGGGACACTGGAAGGGAGTTTATCTGTGGAGATGTAGGAAATCTGATATCCCCATGTTAGCCATGGAAACTAGGGACTGAACGGGGCTAGAGTAATCTTCGCCAGCAGATCCTCTGGTTAAAATTAAGCTTGGGGAAGCTGAATCTGAAATAGGATGTTTGGTTGACATTGGAGGTATTTACTATGTTTCAAATACAAAGCAGCATGGCTAATGGTGATGATATGTTGATGAATACCATTTTGTAGCTGAGAATTTTCTCAATGAAAATAGTGTTATTGTGCTCTTTGTTTCTGTTGTAGTTTCCATGAAAATAAACATGAGGCATTACTTTCAGAGTGATCTGTATATAATTGCATCAAGACAATTCCTCTTCACTTAATGCGGCCCAGGCAGACCAAACTATTGACCATCCGTGATTGATTTGGAAATTAAGAACACTTTATCTTCTTGAATACTAATATGCTTGAATATCAACTTTAGATCACTCTTTTGCATACATCAACTACTTGTTGTCCTTCCCCATGCAAACACTGAAAACATTCCCTTTCCTTTACGGCAGCCTCTTACATATCTTAATCACATCCTTCTTCAGCCTTTTTTTCCTCAGGTAAACTGATCCCCATTGCCTCATACTTTCTCTGTAAGTTGTCTTTGCCAAACTGCATTTTACATGAAGTACCACATACTGAGCTGGTCACTGCTCCATGTGAAACTTCCCTAGTACAAAACAGAAGTAAATAATTCACCTACATTGCAAGCCAAATTTATATTTCTACAAAACTAGATATATTTGCCCTATTCTGAATATCTCAGTGATATAACTCCTGTGATCATTCCTTGTGATCTAGTTCAACCCATTATTTCTGATTAAATATAGAACTTTGTGTTTGTCCCTACTAAATAGCACATTGTATTTTTGAGATCACATTTGACGCAATCTTGGTCCTACCATTGGCTGATGCACAGCCTTATAAGTAAGACTTCCATTAGAAATGTGTGGTGATTTAAGTTGTACTATTCCATCAGGAATCAATATTTAAAATGAACTGGGCTGTTTAATTCAAGAAGGAATAGCAGTCAAAACTTTACAACCATATATTGCTCGTAAAACTGTAATCTTCCAACTACGGCTCTGCAGTGACCATGTTATCCTAGAGGCTATTGATAATATTGATAACATTAATAGTTATGAACTGCAGCCAAGCCACTGTGTATGTGAAGGTTTCAGGATAGGAAGAAGCAAGACAAAATCATTCTATGTGTAGTGCTCTTTGAATCTTCTATTTCACAGATTTCCTGCTTTATTGGCAATTTGCCACTTTGGAATTATGAGCATACGTATCTGCTATTTTGCTTTCAGTACTATTTCCTTTATCAAACCCGCCTGGCTGGCTTGCCTCCCTTCCCTGTCGTATTTTGCCTCATAGATAGATTGAGGCACTATAATTACTTTTTCTCATATTAGAAGCTAATATAATAGGGCTTACCTGCTTGGTATTTAGGCACTATAGGAAAAATACATCAAATAAAGCAAAAGGGCTGCGACCTTCCTCAGACCCATAAACACCTTAAATGAAAGACTATTTAAAAATGCAACTGCTGTAAATATCTTTGCATCTCCAACACAAGCAAAATGAAGAGATTTATTGGTGGAAGCACTGCAGAGCAGCAGAGGAAATCAAAGAGTGATGAACAAGATATTTCCAAGAGGAAAATAAATTCTGCTTCATAAAAATGCCAAGTGATACAAACATTCCAAAAGCAAGGTGGAATCTCATGAAATACATTCAGGCCACAGGAGAAGGTTATAAACAAGGAAGTCTGAATGAGAATCATGCTCATCTTCATCTCAGCATTTATTTGACACAACAATTACAAGTTATCATTTCAGAGTAAAATAATTCATTTCAAAGCATGCTTATAAATCATTATACAAGCAAGAATTTTTTATTTTTTTTTTTTCAGATGAGTGAGAACTTAAGAGATGGACTCAATAGTTTCTTAAACAGAGATTGTCTCCTAAGATGTTATTCAGTGTTTTTCATGCCAGGGCTCTAAGAATGATCTGACTGATATTGCCAGCTTGTCTAGCAGTAGTATTGAAGATTAGCAAAGACATCTCTGGGGCATTTTAAACTTCCTTGAAAATATTTGGTGCTTTTATAAAAGCAGAATTTCTGATTTTGAGGATTCTATCCTATTGGTGCCTGTCTTATCAGAGGACAGACATTCTGGAATAACAATAAACTAAGATCAGTGGAAATCAAAAAAAAGGGGAAAAAAAGAGAGAAGTAAAAAACTCATGTATTTCAGGAGGGATGAGATAATAGCGTATGCTAGCACAGGCCTGACAGAATGAGAGGACTTCCAGCCTTTTGTTTCCATAATATTATCCATCCTTGAGCAGACCCAAGGAGTTTTGGTATTTATTAGCTAGCAAGTGCGTATAAAGAGCTGCATAGCTCTTAACTTTCTTGGTTCCTTGAACAACCAAGGGTGAAATACTGACCCAATGGAACATTTATCCATGCATTTCAAGCATGCAGCTCTGCCAGCTGTTGGGGGGATTCCCTAGCCACATTTCCTGTATTCTCTGTCTGTCCCCATGCCCCTTTATGTCTGCTTCTCCATTCGGAAGCCTTTCCTTAAAATTAAAAACAAGGATGCAAGCACAATTTCTTCTGTCTACAATAAATTAAAATTGGAAGCGATGCTAATGATCCATTGCATTCTAATAAGGATTAGCATAATTTATCGGTGTGGCAGGACAAAACAGATCACAGCATACTCAAGAGTTCGCTCCTTATGGGCCGTTAGGTCCCCAGAACTGTAATTCTATATAAGAAATAAAATACATTTAAACTAATTTACCTACAAACAAGGTTATCTGTCAAGCTTATCCTCGTGCACTACACAGAAGCAGCAGACCCTCATGCCTCAAGAGAAATTGTAACTTGGTTAGCTTAACTGAAGAAGTGTTTCCAGTGAGACAAATGAGCTGAAAATCTTGGAGAAGTGCATGCACATGTTTTCCAGTCAGTGGCTCGTATAAACATGTCTTAAATGCACCAATACATTTAAATAGAAAGAAAAGGAAAGAAAAGTTTGGGGATACCCCTTCTGAAATCCTGCTGCTCCATTTGTGAAGCAAGTACTTCCTTTTGAAGGTGATTTACTGTTGTAAAGAAGCAAGCATTAAGGAAGGTTGTGAGGAGCATTAGTTGTGCTGCTACTTCACAACAGTCATATTTGTTGTGAAATAATGTCTGAAGAATAAAAATACTGATAGAGAACTACTGTACAGCAGACAGTGCAGACAATGTACAGCAGATAAGCTCATCGAACTGTGACAATGTGGAAAAAGAGGCTAGAATAGCCTCTTTTTAAGTCAGTGCATTCAGCTGCGTCAAAACAAAGTTCATTACTCACTGATCCTGAAGGAAAACTATAACTGTATTCGGGTTCAGAGTGTGTGCGTAGAGATCAAATATTAATGTAGATAGCTAAGGAGCCTGTCCTTTGTAGGAAAGAAATAGGCAAATACTTGATGATACCTAACATTACAAAAAGATTTGAATTTTTTGCAGAAGGCTGAACAAAAATACACAGGTCCACCAGACAGAGCCAAGGTCTTATGTTGGGCACTGCTGTGTTCCTCCTGATCTGTTCTCTGGAATTCCTGACAATCTCAGTGAAACATGCATAGAATTTATCACTAAGAGCTGCAATGAATATGATTTGCAGCAGCTTCCATCGTATAATAACATAATTCCGTGCAAATCTGATTTATGGTGGTGCAAGTCTTGTATAGGAGAGAATGGAGTCAAGTTCTGTTGCACTGTGTTGTGCAAAGTCTTTATTCAGGGTGATACGAAGGATTTTCTGACAATAGAAGGTTAAAGGCAACAAGAAAATGAATAGCGTCTAACTTGCCTAAAATGTCACATTCAGTCAGTGGAGAAATGCAGTTTTTCAGGTTGAAACTGAAAATATGGCACATGTACACATTGATTCTTCTGAAGAAATTCCATACATCTTTGGCACAGTAACTCACCAGGAATGACAAAAAATAAAATAAAATAAATAGAATTGTTATATGAAAATCAGAATTTTTCACAGAACTGTTGCTACCTTGCATTCTTTGATTCAAAAAGGATTTTTAGCCACAGTGCAGCTCATCAGGTGCAAGTTCCAAGAAGAGCTGCAGCAACCAGAGCTCAGTTGGACTGTCCAGAGTAAGCCAAGTAGAGGTCTGGGGCTCTCCTCCAGTGGGAGCTAGGATGACTGTTACGTAACATGTAGGAAAAGTGTCTGACATTAAAGAGGGGAACTCAGATTGCTCAGAATGAAAGTATGGCAAGATTTTCACTTGTAACTACATATCATAGAATGGCTTAGGCTGGAGAGGACCTTAAAGATCATCTTGTTCAAACTCCCTGCCACAGGCAGAGTTGACAAATATCTGGAAAATTAACACACAGCCCATGTTTTCACTGGTAGTGCAGGTTAAGCTTTTCAGAAATGACTCATGATTTGGGGTGTTTCTGATATCAGATACCCAGATGCAATTTAGTGAAAGACTGTGATTTTTAGGAAATACTCAGAACCTATCCATTGAGGAGAAAGCCTCATGCACTGTCTTAGCACCAGACATGCAGAAATTTGACTGCATCGAACATGTCTGAAACGCTTGAATAGTGTGGCTGAGTGGTTGCATTAGAACAAAGTTTTATTAGGGTTCCTATGAATCTTCTCAGGAAACCCCACCAGTGAAAAAGCTTTCCAAACCAGAGAAGGCAGTCTTCTCTATCAAGCCCTGATCAAGCTTGAAAAATAAAAACCAAGGCTGACTTGTAAAAAAGTTATTTTTACCTAATTTCAAAGATTTTTTAGATACTGTAAACATATTTCTATAGCCATCTGTATGAGACTGTATCAGACTTGCACACTTTTTCTGCTTATCTGTAATTAACACTCTTTATTCCTCCATTTAAATCCTCCTTGTTGTCTTGACAGTTCTCCTCAGCAATACTTACGTTGTTCTCTTTTACACTGACTCCACACAAGCACTTTGTCTGAAATTTTGCTACTCTTTCACATTTCTTTATTACCTACTCTCTGAAAAATGTCTGACTCTATTGAGTCCCGTTTTCACTAAATCGTTGCTGTAGTGAATAGAGTCGAAGTAAAATAATAGAAATATGTTTGAAAGATACTACAGAAAGATGAAATGGTTTCCCTCTTCAGTAGTCCATTCAACACTCTCACAGTGACTAAGAACAAGTATCTGACTGAAATCTGACTTTGATGTCAGTTCGATGTGAAAAGTTCTATTATTTAATCAGGTACAAATGCAGCCCCATTCTGACAGTGGACTTGATAAAAATGGAATCCCAGGTTTCCACTGTTATGGTAATAGGATATCCAGCTCATGTGTGTGATTTAGAAGAAAAGTATCCTTTTACTGCCACCTGCACTGCACAATTGAGATTAAATCTTCAAGTCAAGCTGTCCTCTTTCGTCACTGGTTTTAATCAGCAAACTGTTTAAAGTTCTGCAAGCCACCCTTGCAGTCTCTTCATGTCATCTCCTGGATGACATCTCTATTATATCAAACACGTAGTTAGCCCCTGCATATTCATCAGGTTTGGTTCCCACTTGTATTCATGATTGATTTGCTTTGCCAGTTTACCCACTAACAGCAATCCAACCTTATTCTTCACACAGCTTCATGGATCAGATTGATTCACAGCTGTATTTTGGTGATTAACAAGAGATGGCAAAAGACAGGCCTGTCTCTCAGTGCTCACTGTCCCTTCTGCTCTGAAGCAGGAAAATATGGGTTATGTGGGGCTGCAGACTGGACTCCGAATAGGGGACATTGCTGGGTAGTGAGCAGCTCTGTACTTTGACTTAGCAGACTGCTGCCCTTCTTGGTTTAACAGAAATGAAGTTGTACAGAAGTATGCTAGTCAAATGTACCAGCAGAAATTAGGAGGGAGTTACTCTAGAGATGGAAATAAAAATGCTATAAATCTGAAAAACTTGTCTTGCCACTCCTTCACATTAGGAAAAAAACTTTACAGCAGATTCCTCTCTGCAGTCTCACAGATTCAAGCAACAAGTTGAAGGTCTGTTTATTATTCCAATGACAGGTTAAATCTTTATGATGTAACAATGACATTTCCACTCACATCATTTGGACAGTTTCATCTCATCTGCACAGATTAGACTAGCATAAATCACATTCATTCCACACTTCTCCTGTATCATAATTCTAGTGTATTTTTGTTTCTCTAAAAATGATATTCTAGTTAGCAGAAGGAGGCATCCCCTCAAATTGTTCATCACTTCTTGACATAGTTTAGACAAAACTGACATAAGTTTTGAGGACTAATTTTAATTGTAAAGCAAGCATAGAAAACACTAGTATTTGGGAAACAGGCCTAAGAGAACATATCCAAAGAGGTGAAAACAACCTTTCTGTGAAAGTTAGCACATAAATAAAACCAAAACTTTGGTTCCTTCAAATTTCAGTATTGTTAGCTATGTGTAATTTTTGAAATATTCACATTTCTCAAAGTACTTGCTCTGGGGACAGATAAATAACAGTGGAGAAAACTCAATAGGTTCAATTGAAAATATACTCATGCAAAAATAATGTTGTAAAGCATACAAAGCCCTGTTGACAAGGAGTCTCATCCTAAATATGGCAAGCATCCTTTACTTCCTGCGACTACGGTGAAAACCAAGAATGTGCTGTGTTCTTTAGCTACCTGGTAGTCTTGAGTTTAAGGAAACACAAGCTCTGAAATGTAATATATTTAGAGAAAACACCACAATGAACACTTTCTAGAGCAAATTACCCTAGCAGACCCTGCCTCAATTGGCAAGTGGACGAGGCATCTCAGAGGTCTCCTCTCAGCCTAATTGTCACTATGGGACCCAACTCACTGATTATTGCTGGAAATGGCCACAGAGCATCTGGTGTTTGCTTAATGAATGCTCCCATCCTTGTGATTCAGATTGTGCACAGAAAGCTCAATGGTGTGCATCTCCCTGATGATCTTGTTCTAGAATCATGTTGTTAATTGCTTTCCTGAGGAGCTCAAAAGCCCAACATGCTGTTTAATTTATAGCTGCCCTATAGTATGTGCATGTGTAATAGCTTGTGAGTGATTATAACCTTAGGGCTCCACATCCCCTGGGCTGATGCAGCCTGGAGTAAGTGCTGTGGGGAAATCACTGTGAGTCCTGACTGGATGAGAACATCTATTTTTCTCTTCATTATGAAGACCTGGTGTCTAAATACAGTGCTATACTTCAGAAGTATTTACTGACACTGGAAGAAAAAGAAAAAGAAATCAAGGAGATACTTCAAGCTGTCCCGTGTGTCCAGGTATTATATCTATGCCTGGCACATGATCAACCTGCAGCCTGTGGGTTGTATGTAGCCCTGCCCAGCCTGTTCCGCAGCCACCTCCTGCCCCAAACCATCATGGCAAGCCCTCTGCTCCACTGAGCGGCCCGGCCCTGTGCGGAGCATGCACCCATTCCTCAGAAAAACCCAAACACTGGTGTGTCATTGGCACTTTCTGGGCTGAAACCAGAGCATGGAGAGGGCACAGTGCTGTGCTAACTCAAGTTATGGAAAATAGTTATACCTGTTGATACTTTGCCTAAACGCCATCCTGTGACGAGTGAAAAATATGTAGCTGTGCTTTTGATAAAGGAATTTGAGACTGGGTTTCAAGACTGCTGAAAATATAATTAATTTTTTTGTATGTTAGCAGCTTCACTTCCAGTTGACATAAATACATTACTGGTGAATTTTCAAACTGAATGTACAGAGTAGCAGTCAGATACTAAACTCAAAAATGTGACCATGTCTCTTTACTAGGCTTTTGTAAGACCTCTCTTATCAGAGGGAAATATCCCTCACTTCACAATTACTCCTTAGTCACGTTGTTATCTTTGGCAATATGCACATTTGTGAAGAACTCTATTCAAGGATGAAACACAAGAAAAGTAACATTTCATCAAACATCTCTGACAAACACCTTGGGAACTCACTAAAAATTGCAGCCACTGTCATCAAACCAGTCTGATGCATTAGTTTCACAAAAACAAGATCAAATATTCCACTGGTTTTATGTTTTTCACTTTTTTATGTTCTGATAAAAAGTATTAAAATTTAAAACAAGTGTTGTTACTTATATTTGTTAACCATATTATATATTTATGAGGGCTGCTCTGAAAGAAATGTCTCCTCTTTCATTATGTTGGCCCATTACGTCAGAGTTGGATGATGATGGTATAGCAGTAGAGGTTGAATCATCTGCCACGATTCCATTACATTTTGTTGCTGTGTGACTGATGGCAGCAGAGGGGCAATCTGACAGAATGGTTTCTGCCATGGAATTCTGTATGAAGCGAAGCTGTGTCAGAGCTACTCCAGCAGAAAAAATGGCACCTATTGAAATGCATCAACAATCGGTGAACATTTACGGAGACCAAACGGAAGCTGTGAGCACAGTGAGGAGGAGGGTAGTGTGTTTCAACAGCAATGACAGCGGTGTGGTAGATAAGTCATGTTTCATATTGCCTTGCACAGCTGTCACACTATGAAGTGAAGAGCATTTCAATCAGCTCATACACAAATCTGCCACTGGTGATGCCCATGCGGAAAAAAAAAAGGGTGTTTAGTAGCTGAGAATTTGTTTAATCAAGCAGTGTTATTGTACTCAGTGAAATGGTTACAGTTTTCATGGAAATGGAGGCAAAATTTGAGGCAAGGTATAACTGCCCTTTCTGTTTCCACTCCACGTTATCCACCTGCTTGAGCAAATGCTTTCAGGGAGCAGAACGAGCTGGCTACAATTTCTCAGAGCACTAATGTTTTAGCAAGGAATCCCCGTATCTTCAGTTACAGTACTGGTAGAGCTGCCCAGCAACTCTACTCAGTCCAACTGATCAATGACTGCTCAGCCTTTCACAGGGCTTAGCAACTGGTTCTGCCCCAATGACAGCAGCAGCTCCGTGTCCAGGTGGCTCCATTCACAGGCAACTGGGTGGGATTATGGAGATCTCCCAAACCACTTGGGACATACTATGGAATAAAGAGGTGGCTGGAGCCCTGAGCGAGCCTGTGCCCAAGGGGAAGATGTGCTCTTTAGCAAGCAACATGGCATGGGAAAGCCATCCCCAGGAAAGAGAACCTCAGCACCCCCATCCTTCCTCTTCCTTCAAAACTGGGGCAAGTTTCAGGCTATAGGCCCCAAATCCCAACATGGTGACCGTTGACATTTGGTCACCATGGGACATTCTTAGAACAGCATCACCATGGCCTCCTGATGTCACAGGACACCTCACAGCCCATTGTTACAAGCCCTATAAATAGGGGGACCCTGGGCCCAGAACCCCAGTCGCTGAGCCCGAGACGCCAGTGGCAATTTTGATCTCGCAAGCCGAGTGTTGGTTTTCTTCCTGAGGAGGAAGAATGGACCCTCATCCTCCTAAGAAGAGGCGGCTAATGGAGAGGCTCAACACCATCGAGCCCATGGAGGTGGACCCTCCCGAGAGCGATGAGGAGCCCATGGAGGTGGATCCGCCTCCATCAGGGCAGAGTCACCATCAGCCCATCGCTCTCGGGAAGTGGCAGAGGAGAGCCAGACCCAGAGCCCACCCCTACTACTGGAGTGGCCTGAGGTCCGGTCCACCTCCCGGCAGGTAGCCGCCTCGATGCCAACCCTGATCCTCCCATCCTGTAAGTTTATCATTACCTGATACAGCCCCAGCTGTCAGACCTCTCTGCAGGCTCACATGAGACATTCATCTCCTGTGAATTCTTCTTTTGACAGCCAAGGTTCCTGTGAACCCACCCTTCCCGTCCCCACCTCCCATCCCTTCCCAAGTCCTCTCATCTCTTCTTCACCGAGAGGAAGAAGGAAGGCCAGGGACTGGCAGCCTCTGAGCCACTGCTGCGGGGCAACAGGAGGAGTCCAGCGGAGGGACCTGAGCTGCCCGGGGACGTGAGGAGCTGTCAGAGGTGTCACCGAGGGACCAAGGGCAGCAGGAACAGCCACTGCTTCTGTGGAGAAGCAGCAGACTTTGAGGAGGAAGGCTGACATTCACCATGAAGGACTCTTTCAATCTTGGACAAGATTTAAAAAATTAGAACAGAAAAAATTAAATATGAACAAATAAAACAAGCAAAAAACCCTAAACCCCTGAATGTTCTTCTGTTGGTTTTTGTTGTTGTTGTTGTTTTGAACTTGAGAATCCGTGTGTGGATTCCTGCATCCACTCCTGGTCTTCCCATATGGGGTGAAAACCCACCTGTAGGCCTCAGAGCTGGGTTGGGGCCAGGGCATCTGGCATCCCAGTGATGCCAGGAGGGGCAAGCTGGGGGTGGAATCCCAGCTAGGAGAGGAACAGCATGCTAATTGCAGAGAGGAGGGACACTGGAAGGGAGATTGTCCTTATCTGTGGAGATGTAGGAAATCTGATATCCCCATGTTAGCCATGGAAACTAGGGACTGAACGGGGCTAGAGTAATCTTCGCCAGCAGATCCTCTGGTTAAAATTAAGCTTGGGGAAGCTGAATCTGAAATAGGATGTTTGGTTAACATTGGAGGTATTTACTATGTTTCAAATACAAAGCAGCATGGCTAATGGTGATGATATGTTGATGAATACTGTTTTGTAGCTGAGAATTTGCTCAATGAAAACAGTGTTATTGTGCTGTTTGTATCTCTTGTAGCTTCCATGGAAATAAACATGAGGCATTACTTTCAGAGTGATCTACATATAATTGCATCAAGACAATTCCTCTTCACTTAATGCGGCCCAGGCAGACCAAACTATTGACCATCCGTGATTGATTTGGAAATTAAGAACACTTTATCTTCTTGAATACTAATATGCTTGAATATCAACTTCAGGTCACTCTTTTGCATACATCAACTACTTGTTGTCCTTCCCCATGCAAACACTGAAAACATTCCCTTTCCTTTACGGCAGCCTCTTACATATCTTAATCACATCCTTCTTCAGCCTCTTTTTCTCAGGTAAACTGATCCCCATTGCCTCATACTTTCTCTGCAAGTTGTCTTTGCCAGAACTCTCATTACATTGTTCTATGCTAGAGTGTCCCCAGTCAAACTGCATTTTACATGAAGTACCACATACTGAGCTGGTCACTGCTCCATGTGAAACTTCCCTAGTACGAAACAGAAGTAAATAATTCACCTACATTGCAAGCCAAATTTATATTTCTACAAAACTAGATATATTTGCCCTATTCTGAATATCTCAGTGATATAACTCCTGGGATCATTCCTTGTGATCTAGTTCAACCCATTATTTCTGATTAAATATAGAACTTTGTGTTTGTCCCTACTAAATAGCACATTGCATTTTTGAGATCACATTTGACGCAATCTTGGTCCTACCATTGGCTGATGCACAGCCCTATAAGTAAGACTTCCATTAGAAATGTGTGATGATTTAAGTTGTACTATTCCATCAGGAATCAATATTTAAAATGAACTGGGCTGTTTAATTCAAGATGGAACAGCAGTCAAAACTTTACAACCATATATTGCTCGTAAAACTGTAATCTTCCAACTACAGCTCTGCAGTGACCATGTTATCATTATAGAAGCAAGAATTGTTTTTTTTTTTTTTTTTTTTTTTTTTTTTTTTCCCTCAGATGTGTGAGAACTTAAGAGATGGACTCAATAGTTTCTTAAACAGAGATTGTCTCCTAAGATGTTATTCAGTGTTTTTCATGCCAGGGCTCTAAGAATGATCTGACTGATATTGCCAGCTTGTCTAGCAGTAGTATTGAAGATTAGCAAAGACATCTCTGGGGCATTTTAAACTTCCTTGAAAATATTTGGTGCTTTTATAAAAGCAGAATTTCTGATTTTGAGGATCCTATCCTATTGGTGCCTGTCTAATCAGAGGACAGACATTCTGGAATAACAATAAACTAAGATCAGTGGAAATCAAAAAAAAAGGGGAAAAAAAGAGAGAAGTAAAAAACTCATGTATTTCAGGAGGGATGAGATAATAGCGTATGCTAGCACAGGCCTGACAGAATGAGAGGACTTCCAGCCTTTTGTTTCCATAATATTATCCATCCTTGAGCAGACCCAAGGAGTTTTGGTATTTATTAGCTAGCAAGTGCGTATAAAGAGCTGCATAGCTCTTAACTTTCTTGGTTCCTTGAACAACCAAGGGTGAAATACTGACCCAATGGAACATTTATCCATGCATTTCAAGCACGCAGCTCTGCCAGCTGTTGGGGGGATTCCCTAGCCACATTTCCTGTATTCTCTCTCTGTCCCCATGCCCCTTTATGTCTGCTTCTGCATTCAGAAGCCTTTCCTTAAAAATTAAAAACAAGGATGCAAGCACAATTTCTTCTGTCTACAATAAATTAAAATTGGAAGCCATGCTAATGATCCAGTGTATTCTAATAAGGATTAGCATAATTTATCAGGTGTGGCAGGACAAAACAGATCACAGCATACTCAAGAGTTCGCTCCTTATGGGCCGTTAGATCCCCAGAACTGTAATTCTATATAAGAAATAAAATACATTTAAACTAATTTACCTACAAACAAGGTTATCTGTCAAGCTTATCCTCGTGCACTACACAGAAGCAGCAGACCCTCATGCCTCAAGAGAAATTGTAACTTGGGTAGCTGTATAACCAAGATGTTATAATCACAATACAATTGTGTATAATCAATAGATATCAAGATGTTATAATTGCAATATAATCAAAAGAGTAAGGCAAAGCAAACAAGGATCACAAAAGAGAATAAGTAGAAGAGCTTACCCTTGAGTTGAGCTCACTAGAAGATACCAAAAGAGGAGGATCTCCAGAAGAGATCCTTCCCCTCTGGTAGCCAGCTCTTAAATAGGTCCAGGAGGGATGGAGCCTGGCTCCACCCCTTCCGGCAGCACAGGTGAATTGCCTTCACCTGTGCTCTTCTGGCTGACTCATGGCTCACCTCAGGTGATTAATCAGAGGTTCAGGCCGTGACTCAGCAGTTCCCATACATTTAGCTTAACTGAAGAAGTGTTTCCAGTGAGACAAATGAGCTGAATATCTTGGAGAAGTGCATGCACATGTTTTCTAGTCAGTGGCTCGTATAAACATGTCTTAAATGCACCAATACATTTAAACAGAAAGAAAAGGAAAGGAAAGTTTGGGGATACCCCTTCTGAAATCCTGCTGCTCCATTTGTGAAGCAAGTACTTCCTTTTGAAGGTGATTTACTGTTGTAAAGAAGCAAGCATTAAGGAAGGTTGTGAGGAGCATTAGTTGTGCTGCTACTTCACAACAGTCATATTTGTTGTGAAATAATGTCTGAGGAATAAAAATACTGATAGAGAACTACTGTACAGCAGACAGTGCAGACAATGTACAGCAGATAAGCTCATCGAACTGTGACAATGTGGAAAAAGAGGCTAGAATAGCCTCTTTTTAAGTCAGTGCATTCAGCTGCGTCAAAATAAAGTTCATTACTCACTGATCCTGAAGGAAAACTATAACTGTATTCGGGTTCAGAGTGTGTGCGTAGAGATCAAATATTAATCAAGATAGCTAAGGAGCCTGTCCTTTGTAGGAAAGAAATAGGCAAATACTTGATGATACCTAACATTACAAAAAGATTTGAATTTTTTGCAGAAGGCTTAACAAAAATACACAGGTCCACCAGACAGAGCCAAGGTCTTATGTTGGGCACTGCTGTGTTCCTCCTGATCTGTTCTCTGGAATTCCTGACAATCTCAGTGAAACATGCATAGAATTTACCACTAAGAGCTGCAATGAATATGATTTCCAGCAGCTTCCATCGTATAATAACATAATTCCGTGCAAATCTGATTTATGGTGGTGCAAGTCTTGTATAGGAGAGAATGGAGTCAAGTTCTGTTGCACTGTGTTGTGCAAAGGCTGAGCCCTTTTGATAGATGAAAATAGCATTTATTATAATGCTGTCAGGCAGTTGATAATTGTGTGCATATGAGTGGGTGTGGATGAATGTCTAAAACTGAACTTTTGCACTTTCAGAAGCAAGCCAATCTACTTGCTAGCTACAAGCACGAAGGATTGATCATAAATTTTGATAATACTTGGACAAAAACAAAGGTGATATTCCATATCCTCCAATTACTATAAAGCAGTTAAAGCAGAGGGTGCAAGCAGGCCTACACTCAATCTGGATTCTCAAAGGAAACAGCAAATTATCACAAGTACTCTTTCTAAAGCTGCAAAATCATGAAAATTACTCATAAACTTTCACAGACTTGCTGAAATCAGAAAGTGGGAAGGAAAGATGAAGAGATCTCAGCATATGAGTCTGAACAGTTAATCCAGAAGATCAGGCAAACACTCACAAGCTGATCTCAACGAACAAGCCGTTTCTTAACATTGTTTCAGGCCACTTAAAGGAACTGGCTCACTAGAAACAGAATCTTGTTGCTGGCTCAGAATTACTTTACTTTTTTTTCCTTTTGAACAGGTTTTTAAGGGCTGATCTGATCTGTTTTCTCAGATTAAACATTTTTTTGATAACTGACTTCTGCTTGTTTAGAAAGCAGGTGCGTATTTCTTACTTCCACTGGGCTTTAGCCTACTGCATGCACCAAAACTAGAGTTCAATTGCAATACATGGGAATGCATGCAGCCATTGCCACAGTGGCAGGTACTGGTGGTATTTCCCCTCATTTTCATCTTGCTCAGGTTTATTATTTTACTGACATAAGTGTGAGACTTGTGGTATTTTTTGCTAATTATTCATTTGTGGCATTTTGCAATATTAAATCCACTATGAACCTCCTGTTTACAGAGGTGCAAGAGCAAAAGGACAAACTGTCAGTATGCAACAAGATGTCTAACTGATCTTATAATCTATATGGACAACATAATCTTACTAGAAGTACAAAATTCTGGCATCCTGGAGGCCTGTGCCCTGCTCCTGGCTTGCATTACTTTGCTGGGTTGCATTACTTGGCTTTTCTACTTGTTAAGTATGTATAAAGGCACTGATCTGACTTATAATCAGCTTAAGGATCCAAGGCTGAAAAGTCTTAGATGATACCTAAGAATTATTATTCACTTATGGAAGAAGGAAAAACTACAAAAAATCTGTAGATCTCTGACCCACCTGGGATTTGGGCTCTACTGCCTCAACAATATTGAATCCTCTTTCTCCATGTTTCCTACTTAACCCACTAACAGTGTCATGGCATGGCAAATTATAGATAGCTCACTGCATTAGATACCCTCAAGAGGCAGAAAACTCCACAAGAGTATTCCAGTGACCTATCACGGATGGATCAAGGCTGCATCTCCTCCACTCAAACGACACTGAAACAACTGTAGGGATATGGACATAGGCACAGGTACAATTAGGATAATATTGTAGTTTGGCATATTTAAATCAGATTTACATCTCTATGCAAAAATCTTGTCTGCCAATAGTTTAAGTTAGTTAAAATAATTGTGCAAATAACTGATTTTAAGGATCACAAGTTGGGTCATCTCACCATGGCAATGACTACTTTGGAAAGAACAACTTTTATTGAAAATTTATTTTATATGTTATTAAAGAATTCCTGACAGTTGTGTAGGTTAACAGATACAATATGTAGAACAAGAGTGTTTAAAAAGCCTGGCCTAAAGACGATCTGGGTCAGGGCAAATGACAGCATAACATACTTACTGTCACTGAAACCATCTGACTAGGATGTTAATTACTTGAAACATTGTGTACTTAATTAGTCCCCTGGGTCTTCAGGCACTGTTTTTTGTCCCTATTTCTGCAAGTTACTGCATGAACAAAGGGAAATGAACAGTTCATTACAGCTCTAATTAACAGATTCCATACATAAACCAAGATTATGGCCCTGACAGATGACAAATATGCAAAGAACCATCCTGTCATCTCCCAGACTGTCTTTTCCTTGGAGTTTTCCAACCAGCAGATTCTCACTTCTGCGTATTTTCAGCCTCCACAACAGCTGTGCCAAATTTCCTTGACATCTCAGCAATGTCAAACTGAATAACTTCCCAAAATATTTCCTCTGGCTATTCTTTAAGATATTGGATATAAGATATCAGATTTCAAGCCGTCTGTGGTCTGCCAGGTAATCGTAGGGCAAATGAGCTGATGAGCAGGTAAGCAAACACTTGTCGAACCGTCTTACTCAGCTGTCCTCTTGCTACAGACTTACTGTGCACTTCTGCATTTCAACAGCAACATACACATGCTTTATTCATGAAAATGGGCAAAAGTCAAAAATATGCATACAGCTTTATATGCAGACAGGTCAACAAAAATGCTGAATGCTGGATACTATCAGTTAACTTATCTGAGAATCCTGATCACGTCATCATGTTTGGCTTCCTTCCTCTCATGCTTTCACAAAGAACACAACAATACAGTTTTCTACCTTTTCATAAAACCAAGAGGCTTGCATAGCTCTCTGACTCTATGAACATTGTTATTTCTGACAGATTTCCCACAAATGTTATAAAAAAATAGAACATATGTGAAAGTATAACATTTGTGAAAATGGCATCCAAGTATTGACTTTATAGGCCTTCTGTGATTTCTGTTAAAAATCACATCGTGTTTAGCAGCAAAGAATCATAGATCATAGCAAGGAACTTCACAACTGCTTGCTATGTACACATTCCACTTGCTCTTCAAAAAGAGTTCTGTACATCACATACACAACACAGAAGAACAGAAGTCCTGTGGAGCGGTACAATGCTTTAGCTGGCCTGTTTGAGCTCAGTGAGCCATACACATGAAAAAAAATACATAACCTCAATTATTTTTAGAGGTGTATAATCCATGTTTGTATGTATAAATTAGGCTGTCTAAGTTAGGAACTGCACTCAGTATTAGCTGTATTAGCTCTGAAGGGCCAACAGGACTAACCACAGACAGTGCTAAAGTCAAATGACAAACGTGAAGAATAAATGGGAATTACTCTCTGGAAGTAGAAGATGCCAGATTCATAATCCCATATCAGATCAAGGCCCACATTTCCAGACTAAACTTTATTATTTCTTAATTAGTAAGATCTTGATTTTGAATTCTAGGAAGGTGAAAGTACCATTCAGACACTGCCTGATATGAAAAACAACAGGATAAATCATATCACAAAGGAGAGCATTTCAAAATGTATTTCAGAGAATAAAAATCAATTAAGCCAGTGTTCTTACTAAACGTTTGTCTAGACTTCTACAAGATTAAATCTTTCTTTGTTTTGAATTCATACTTCTGTCTGCATGTGATTAACAGAGTTGAAGAAAGGGGAAGAAGACCACAAAGTCTTGCAATTTTGCATCAAGTACCAAAAACTATTGTTTTAAGGCAGAACATTATAGAATGCCAGCTCTGACTGTTTTTAGAATCTAAAAGGATTCTTAGAACTGTTTGCTTTTGGTGTGTTAGTGGCTGGTAGCTAGGCCCCACATCCTTTCCTCAAGCAATTCTTAACATAGAGTATTTCTAACAGGAAACTTTAAGTCATTCTCTATAATGGGTGATAAATATGTTTACTACAATATCTTCTTGTCTCCTCTGGAAATCTAGAGCAAGCAGCATTTCATTTTGGGCCAGGGTTATGTACAAAGATAACTCAGATCCTAAGAAAGCAGATTACAAATTGTTCATGACCAGACATCTTGTGATCATAGAATCATAGAATCATCAAAGTTGGAAAAGACCACTAAGGTCATCTAGTCCAATCACGACCCATGACCACCATGCCCACAAAACGATGGACCCTTAAATCCCCAACCCACATCCACACATTTCTTGAACACCTCCAAGGACAATGTATACAACACTTCCCTGGGTAGATAGTTCCATGAAATTTTTCCTTATATCTAGCCTGAACCTCCCCTGATGCATCTTAAGGCCATTCCCTCTTGTCCTGTTGCTGTTACCTGGGAGAGAAAACCAACCCATATCTCAGTACAACTTCTTTTCAGGTAGTTGTAGGGAGCAACAAGGTCTCCTACGAGCCTCCTATTCTCCAGACTAAACAACCCCAGTTCCTTCAGTGTCATGGTTTTATGATTTTCGTTATCGGTATACCGCATCATAACATCATGTAAAGCACTCGGAGTTAAAGAGTTAATGCTCCACTTCTGTGGACTGCTGATTTTACGGGTACCTGATTCTCAGAAGAGACAAAAAACTGCATACCCCAGAGGACTTTACGTTCAGAGGGAAAGACAAAAACTCCTTGCAAGTCATGACACTGTTCTCCTTCTCACTGCCTGGCCGTGTGTGGGTGTGCTCTGCAGCTGTCTGGCCCTCAATTGTAAAGTAAAGCCTTTGGTTTCAGACACTCTCTTTCTCTCTCTCATTTTATTTTATTTATTAGCCTCAATTCCAATTATATATTGTGTTCTATTGTGCTATCTTGCATTCCGGTATCATATTTAGTAAATTAACTTTCCTCTTCAGACCGTTGCCACTGTTCTGTTTTTAGGCCCATCTCCCATCTCTCTACCCTTCCCCCTTTCCCAGGGCATGGGTCCGTGGGTTCCCTGCCCCATTAGTCACAAAACTGTCGACACTCCACTCCCCTTTCCTTTTCCAGGCTGGTGGGCCTGTGGGCCTGCTGTCCCTCTGTCATGGATATGCCTAGATCTAGAGGTACTCTGTGACAATCTGCTGCTCCTGGTAAGACTTGTTTTCCAGACCCCTCACCAGTTTCACTGCCCTCTGGACACAGTCCAGGACCTCAGTGTATTTCTTGTAGTGAGCGGCCCAAAACTGAACATGGTACTTGAGATGTGGCCTCATCAGTGCTGAGTACAGATTACTCTCCTAGTTTTCCTGACTACACTAGATCTGATACAAGCCAGAATGCCACTGACTTTCTTGGCTACCTGGGCATGCTAGTGGCACATGTTCAGCCAACTCACATTCAAACCTCAATTCAGTTTCCTCTATGCACCTTTCCAGCCACTCTGCCCCAAGCCTGTAGCAATGTGTGGATTTAGCAATCCAGCCAATCTAGATCATTCTGTAGGGTCTTCCTATCCTCAGGCAAATTAACACTTCCGCCTAACTTTGCACCATTTGGAAGCATTGTGAGTGTGCACTCCATCCCCTTGCCAAGACGCTCGTTCTTTGTGTCATCAGAAAACAACAGAGCTGTACCTGATCAGCTCATTTATCTCAGCTTTTGAGGGTACTGAGGCCCACTTGTTTTTGAGAGGAGCTTAGCCCCTGAAGGCTTGCAGCCAGGTCAGCCTGTGGCACTGTTCCCCTGAGGCACTGGCAGGTTTGCAGCTGGCTGGTGGGCTCCCCCAAAGCCTCCTGGTGCTTAATGCCCTAGCAGGTTGCTCAGCCGTGGGGTGGCAGGAGACATGCTGCTGGGAGGCAGGACTGTGCGGAGGGAAAGCTTCACCTCCCACCTGGTAAATATTTTTCAATATTTTACTGCTTTCAGTACAGCTTAATTTGAGGCTAAGGGGTTAGAGGGAAGAAAGAATGTTACCAGCATCACTAAAGAGTGCTTAATCTTTTCTAACCTTAAGAAAAAGGGTCAGAAACCGTTTATCCTTTGTTCCTTTTTTGAGGGAAGGATGGCTGCGGGATTATTGTTGCTCCTATTGCTATGCTCCACCATCCACCCCAGAGCAGAACAAAGGCAATTTTTCTCATTGTTTCCCTTCCTAATTTTGCTTTTTCCCTCACAGCGAAGTGCAAATTAAAGTATTCAGAGGTTGAATATAATGAGGCCCTGTTCTCTGCTACCTGAAGGACATAATCACCACTTCTTGGAAACAGTCTTTCACTGACCAAGGTTTTGTTGCTATGGTGACTTCGGTTACCATTTGCTTTGGTGTTTACAGTATGACAACGTGTCAAAAGCTTTAAAAAAAATAATAATCCTTTCTCTCACCTTCCTAACAGGTGGCAGCTTCTGTTCTCCTTCCCCCTGCCCCTGATTTTTTTTTTTTTTAAGCATGCCCATAGCATTCTGTATTCCACAATAACATTTTTAGAGTAGAAAAAGCTGTTTCAGGTTGATAAAAGCTGAGTATCTTCAGCCCTGCTGCAGCCATTTAGCCCAGGTACTTGCAGTCACATCCTGTTCAGGGATGTGGGAGCATGCTGCATGCCACTACAGACAGTGAGAGCTGAAAGGTGAGGTGACAGATAGAAAAGTGAGGTGTTCTAATGTCTCACATTAAAAGGAGAAGAATGAAATGAAAAGATCTTCAACATAGAAAGAAGATTTGAATAATCCAGATGTGGACCCTTTGAATCCAGCTGCATTCTGAATATAGCTGTGTATCCACACTGAGACTTGGGGTGTGTTTCTGCAGATTGGTTGATGCCAATTTGGGCAGAACTGCTGTGACAGGTCAGAACCACCCTTCAGATTTGCTTGGTATACAGTTAGTGTAGTTAATTTAAAAAGTAGCCGTATTAATGCAATGCAGAGTCTAGAAGCAGTTATATACTATAAAAGTATACTAGAAGATATTTTTTTTTTTTAATCTACAGAAATTCTAATGACTGGAGGATATAGGAAGAGCAGTAGAGATGTTTTATAGTAGACAATAATCAGAAGCAATTACATGCCATCAAGCAGACATAATATTTTGCTGCACCTTCTTATATATGCCTGCACCAGGTCATGACCCTGTAGACCAAGTTTCCAGTGGGTGGCTGCAAGAGCTGTCATTCCCAGCTCTGCCAACCCCAGGGTGCTGCTCACTCAGGCCAACAACATTTCTCGAGCCACTTACACTCTCATTGTGGGCCTGGTTGATCTCAACTCAAACCATAGCCTGATGTCCCATCTCCACCCTGTCCCCACAGAGATGTGCAATGGCATTCAGGCTGCCCCATGCCACTCTGCTGCTGGCCATGGGGAGATCCTAGCTCCATTGCACCCTGGCACTGTGCAAGGACAAAGCATCAAAAGGAGAAAGTATTTTGGTGGTGCTTCTGAAGATTAAGACGTGAAGCCAAAATAGGTTTCCTGACATGAAAAACAGCAATCTGTGACAGGCATGAAAACAGGAGCTGGGGCAGGAGGGCAGAATTTGCACTGCTCCCCTAATATGATTGGGTTGAAACCTCCCAGTGTTGAGGGATCATTGCCGTGGATGTCCACCCTCCTACATTACTTCTGCAGGCACAGTATACAATTCTGTTTTGTACAGATCTTATTTCCCCTATAAACTGTGGTAGCTAGTCTGGCTAATTAGCCTAAAAGCAGTTATTCATACCAGAATTTTTCTCTTCCTCTTCCTCTTCCTCTTCCTCTTCCTCTTCCTCTTCCTCTTCCTCTTCCTCTTCCTCTTCCTCTTCCTCTTCCTCTTCCTCTTCCTCTCTCTTTTTCTTATCTTTCTCTTTCTCTTTTCCTTATTCATTTTTTTTTCCCTGATGATTTCTTGAATTTTAGTAAGAACTTTGAAAAAGAGCTAGCAGAAAAAACCAAGCCATCATGAGCAAAATTCAGCTTGCCTCTAGATATTTCGCTAGAATCATGACAATTGCTGCTAGGTTGCCTCCAGCTTATGGTCTGCTTATGGATAGTGCTGGTGGCCTGGCTATACAGATAGGTGACAGTGTCAGGTCACAAAACTGGCTCTCACAAGCTGACTTCAGTACTTGGATGTGAAACCCAGCACACTTTGTAGCTGTGAGTGATTCTTCTGCCTCATTAAAGATACTGTGAAGTTATTTCTCTGTTGAAGTTTCAGAATGATCTTGTTCAGATCAGTTGTGTACATCTAAGAGGAGCAGATCACCTATTCTGTTCCCGCTGAAGACAGAAAAATCACTTATGCAGTGCTTGTTCTTACAGATTTTACTAGCAAAAGTCCAACCTGATACTTCTATTGTTTACAGGAAAAAAAAATCCATTTCCAGCCTAGAAAATCTACTGGAAGTTAAGTAAACATTTTCATTGATTTAAAAACAACTGACGAACTAATAGGAAACAAAGGGACAGAAAGCAGATTATTCTTTGAGGGGATAGTTCAGACATCAAGATACCTTGTATGAGAATACTTATTAGTGATTTGATGAAGAAAATGGGAAACAAGCTGTCAAATTGCATGGAAAAGTAAGACTTTCATTTGAGGGGCCACAGAGGCAAGAAAAAAATTCTGTAAGAATATGATGGTAAATGATGAATACCAAATTTGAATTATTTGCGTTTTGAGGTTTTACTTCTTTGGAAATTCCCGCTGTTTTGTTACAATATCGAAGCACTACAGACATGGTGAAATGACATCTTCTGCACTTAATAATGTTATGTATTACTATGTCCTGCTCTTCCCTTTGGCCCACTGACCCTGCAGCCAAGTTGGCCTTGATAATCTTAATGGACTACCTTGGCTCCCATCATCAGAAATCAATGTCTGAACACTTCTGGCAGCCATCATGCCCGTGCAGAGCCAATGATTTCTGCCAAGTGGGTGGTGACAAACAGCTGTGGAGAAATAAGGTATTTGTTTTGTTTTGTTTTGTTTTTGTATGAAGATGGACATCTGATCATAGATTAACTATCAAACACTAACAGTCCATGACTGGGATGAGACAGTGTGTGGTTCTCTGTTTAGGATCTCCAAATACTGCTAGGCTGGCAGAAATAGGGACCCCTCTTCTCTGCTCATACACCTGATGCTCCCTCACACTGTGACACTGAGGCAGCCCAGTCATTCACAGCATTCATATTTTAGACATATTTTATGTTGAGTGAAATAAACACTTTATGCAAGACAGTTGAGGTGTGGTTCAATATTAGCATATTAGTCCAGATATTAGTATACGCTCAAGAGCTGTACGCCAATATTACAAATAGTACATTAGTCCAGGTACTAGTACATGCTAAGAATCTGTAAGTTAAAATGGGTCTCAAAGAGTCATTTGAAAGTCTGGAGGCATAAGTAGGGTACTGAGTGTTGGTTACAACTGCTAATTACCGTGGATTGTCATAGAACATGAAGCAGATCTAATTGAGAACAAAAACAAATTAAAAGCAAAGGATCACAAAACAGCATCTTTTAGACAGTCTTATCAAGAAAGCACAGCACTGAGTTTGTATTCTAAGACATTTAAATGCTTTTCCTGAAACACTGTCTTCAGATGATGTGAAAACAATTTGATATTTCAGTGCTAGCAGTCACTGAAATGGAGTTTGCACTATTGTATGTTTACTTTTTATGGTCAGTTTCCATGAAAATCCAAGAAAACCTATATTTATTTAAGATATGTTAGGGGAATACTCCTAAAAGTTGAAATTTATGAGTTTTGAGGTTGAATATTAGAGCTCTCAAGAGTAATCCAAGATACTTTGTGGGTGATTTGTTATAAGCGATTATGCAGCTGAGCTCAGTTGTTGAAACAAAGATTAAACGCTTATAGGATTTCAACTAAGTTCCTGTCTTCTGAAGTTAATATTCTACAGACTGTGCAGATACTAAGAAGGACAAGAATGTGCCTTTTGATGAAAGCATTTTCTTTAAACTGTTTACTTTCCAAAGAGGCTCTATTCTCTTTGCCATTGAGACTTTCAAATTGCAATCCATAGGTCAGTCTGATAATCCACAGAGTTTTTTTTAGGGAGCTGCAACTAAGAAACTCATAACTAAGAAAGCATTTTATTCCTATCAGAAAATCTGCCTTACTGAGCCTACTGTTGCGTATTTTAGGGTTTGACAGATCAAGAAAGATTGAAAATGCCTGGTTCAGCAAAATAAAACAAACAGAAAAGAAAGAAAAACAAAAAGACATTCTTAAAGAAGTATTCACATGGGGCATTCAATTAGCCCCGGATTCTGCCAAAAATATTTCTTGGAACAGACTTAGTAAACAAAATAGCTACTAAAGTAATTAGTTGACCTTCAATTGTCTCACAGCAATTGCCAATGGAGAAGTGTGATTCATGCTGAATTACAAAACCCTCCTCACAAACAGGGAGAGAGTTTTCTGAGAAGTTTCTTCTACACGTCTGTACTTCAAACTGCTTCAGCTCTGTTCTTTCCTCCTGGGCTACTCTTCTCCAAAAGATTTTAGTGACAGACAAAAAAGCAGAAACTTGGGGGACATACCTGAGGAAAGAAAATACCTCTCAACTTCTACTGAAAATCATGAAACTACACATTATGGCAACAGTTATTTTAAGACTAATTAAAACATAGGACAGAAATAACATCATTTATACCTCTAATTAATATTAACTAATCCCTTTTAAATTATCAAATCAAAGGCCGCTTATCTTCAGCCCATAGCAAAGGAGTTATTAGGACTAAACTAGACATGCTGTTTGAGGAATAAGCTAGCTCACTAGAAAAATGGCCAAAGAGGCTTGGGACAGTCAGAAAATAGAAGTTACCTGGACAGTGCAGTGCTACAATCTTTCTGTCTTACCTCCTCTTGGCCACAGTTAATAATGCCAATAGAACAGCAGTTTTAAAATTAGTTATGCTTTCACGTAGTGCGTTTTGACAAGCCTCATATATACATCTCTTGCCTCATCAAAATCTTTAAGCCTGTTTTTCACCTGGCCTCTGTTCACAGCATATCAAGCCTAGAAGTATTCCTTTCTCCCAGTGTGGTAAAGTAACACCCTCTGAGTCTCCTCCTCTGTTAGCTGCCCACACAATCCTGACCATTAATCTCTTTGGTGCTCCTCATCTCATAACTGGTTGAATTCGCCCATATAACAAAAATAAATATTTTAAGCAGCTACAGCAAATGAGAGGGAAGCTGTGATTGGAAATGTTTCATAAAGTAACTGTGAGAAAGAGGAAATACAAGACAACAGCTGCCTTTTCACTCTACTACATAAAATGATGGAAAGAAATGGAGAAACAGAAAACAAACAACCAGAACAACATTCATAATTTTAAAGATTAAAGTTTTCAGAACTGAAAGTAGAACATCAATGAAATGAAGATATATCCATCTGCTCTGAGATCTCCTGTAGAAGAAGGAAAGTATTTCAAACAAACACTTCTTTTCCAGGTAAAATAGTGTTTACAAGTGCTTTTATTGTAATGGTTGTTATGTCCACCTCGATGCCAGAATCAGAATTTTAGAAGTGTAACATGTTAAAGTGAATTGAAATGGTAACCTCAGAACCATACAGCTGTTAACTGACCAAGTCAGGAATATGACCAGTGCCATACTAACAGATTAAATTTTCCTGTCTGAAAGAGAAATTTTCACCCAGTTACACTGCCTTTCAATATCTTTCTACCTAATTAAAAAAAAAAAAAAAAAAAAAGATTGAAAAAGATTCCAGCTTCCACACTGCCTATTGATTTCATCTTGGCATGAGCTTGTGCTTTGCTTAGCAGGTGGGCTGGAGGGGTTATTGTCTTCAGAACCAAAGGAGATCTCTAAAGTGGAACTTATTTAGCACAGTCCTTCTGAAAATGCTGAAAAGCACTAGTGACATACTGATAGTAGTAATACAATAGGTGCTTAGCACAAGCTACATTAGTGACTGAACATCCAAAAGCTATTTGATGTACATCAAATAACAACTACATATCCAGTATAAAAATATATACAAGAAGAACGAGGACATACTATTCCAAAATGAGGGTACATTATGTTTTGGAATTAAGTAAAAAGGATTTGACAATTACATGTCATCAGGAACATTAAGATCTTGCCATGAAGTTTAAAATTATATGTTTCAGTGCCAGCCAAAGACATTCCAAATATATAAATAGGATCCGAGAACCTAGAAATGAAAACTGTAATAAAGACTTGTCACTGGAGACACAGTGTGTTTCCCACTTCTACTAATGTGATCAGGATCACAGAATCACAGAAGGGTTGGGGTTAGAGGTATTTCTGGATGTATCTATCTAATAGCAGCTGTATATCTGAAGCAGGGCCAACTAAAGCAAGTTTCTCAGGATCATGTCCACTTGGGTTTTGAGACTTCACCATCTCTCTGGTCAACCTGTGCTAGGGTTCAGTCATCCTCACAATACCAAGGCTTTTTCTTATGCTTGGATAGACATTCCAGTATTTCACTTTGTGTGCACTGCCTCTTGTCCTGACACTGGGCACTACACAGAAGAGTCTGGCTCTGTCTTCACTGCTCAATCTCATCAGATACTTGTACACACTGATAAGATTTCCTCTGAGCCTTCTCTACTGTAGACTGAGTAGTGCCAGTTCTATTGGCCTCTCTTTGACAAAGGCTTTGATCCTTTAATCACCTTTGTGGTCCTGTGGTGAACTTGATCCAGGGTGTTTATGTTTCTCTTCTGCCGAGGAGCCTAGAATTTAAAACATAACTTCCTAAGGCAACTTAAGCCAGGGCTAAGTAGGGAGGAAAGATCAATCCTCAACCTGCTGACAATCACTTTCCTAAAGCAGCTGAGGAGAAGGTTGACTTCCTTTGCCATTAGGGCACTTTTCTAGCTTCTGTTAAATTTGTGGGCTTTTTTTTTTTTTTTTCTTTTTTTCTTTTTTTCCTATCTGATCAGTCCATGGCATGCACTTGTGCAGAACTTTGCATTTCCCTTTGCTGAATTTCTTGAGAGTCCTTCAACCCACTTCTTCAGCCTATTGTACATCAGCACAGCTATCTCATGCATCAACAACTCCTCCTCCAGCTTTGTATCATTGACTCATTTACTGAGGGTGCACACTCTCCTATCATCCGTCTCATTAACAAAGACATTAAGCAGAATTGTCCCCAGTATTAAAACTTGGGGCATACCTCCAACCAGACTTCCTGTCACTGACCATAACCCTGTCAGCTTGACAGTTCCATCAGTTCTCATCTTACCTCACTGTCCATTTACCTACTTTGTATTTCATTAGATTGTCTATGAAATCTTACGGGAGAGAGCTGAAAGCATTACTAAAGCTGAGATAGGCTACGTTCCCTGCTTTTTCCCCGCTCAGCATGCCAATTACCGCATTGCAGAAGATGGTTGGGTTGGTCAGGCATCACTCTTCCTTCATGAACACATGATGACTACTCCCAGTCACTTTCCTATCCTTCATGTGTCCTGGAATTTTCCAGTTACTTGGAGTATCACCTTCTCAGCAACAGATGTTAGGCTGCCTCCATCTTGATCTTCCATTGGAAGTGAATATTGTTAAACTGGGAACTAGAAAGCACTAATTCAAGAAGAGGTCTTGTGTTTTCTGATCTTAGTATCTGTAAGAAAGGATAAAGGTCTTTTCCATAGATCCCTTTGCGATATTTACTAACCCATATCTCCTATTACCCAGATATTTCTATTTCAAATACCTTCTGTGTCTCTGTTCCTCAGCAACAGCACACACCAGGAATCACAGAATCACAGAATTGTAGGGGTTGGAAGGGACCCCCAGGGATCATCGAGTCCAACCCCCCTGCCAAAGCAGGTTCCCTACAGCAGGTCGCACAGGTAGGCATCCAGGCAGGTCTTGAACATCTCCAGAGGAGGAGACTCCACCACCTCCCTGGAATCTGAGTGCTTCTCGCACCCTCCCTCTTAATTCTTCCAAAATGCATTTCCTCCATCTCTGTTCCATCTTCTCCTATCTTTTACTGTCAAACTCCTCTATTCCTTTTTTCTCTTACTCCTCCCCAGTCCAAGACTGTGTCCAAAGGGTCATCATCATCCTTTTTAGCATTTGTTCCGGCAATTAAAAAATAATTTACATTAAGTGGTGGGTGTGTTACAGAATAGAGTAGTCTGACATATTTAGGAACAATCCTACAAAACCAGGATGCGATTCATTCCCAAATACGGCTTTAGGAATTTATTTCTGTTGGGAATGGATAGTCACGTATCCAACTGAGACCTGTATGTCAAACCATGCCCTCAGAATGGCCTTCTGGTGGATTTTCCCTATAACCCAACAGGACATCTCCATTACCTGAAAGTAGGAGAACACTACTGTGCAAACAATCTTGCAACATGTAAATACGATCACAGTAAGACTCAGGAACTTGCTCTGAGGCTTTCTTTTTCTCCATAATCATATCAATCACAATGAATTTCTCTGCTGCTACTGCTGAATTACATATGGCTCTGCATCAGTTCTCATTAAGACTGTTCACAGTGACCACCTGATTTTTGAATGATCTGTTTGCTTTGTGCTGCCACTGCCCTAGACCCATTCTGTTGTCTTAGTTCTGTGAAAATAGGCCCTCATGTTTGATTTCACTAATTATGAGTGTATTTTTGAGAGTACTGACCTGAGGAACATAATTGAAGACTCTCTGTTAGTAAGCAGAGCGAATAGCATATCATTTAACTAATGAATACTTTTAATGTCTTCCAAGGACACAGTATCATGTTTCCTCTACTCTAGCATTTATGATTTTCAAAGAACTGATGTTACTGTCTCAGCCTAACTGTGCCTTAGCTTCCAAAGTAATATCACCAAGCAGATGGCATGAAAACCTTATGATGAATCAAAGCTGTTAACTCATGCACACATCACTATAACTTTTTGCATATAGCAGTACTGAAAAATCCTACTTTCTTTTCAAAGCATTTACAGTCATAGGCCAAAAACACACATTTAATCAAGAGAATGCAATTTCTAGAAGTATACTGGGGAAAAAGAAGTTTTAGATGTCTGCCAAATGTATTCATACTGGGTTGGTTTTTTTTTTAGTCCTGAATGTAAGAGAACTTGGTTTTCCAACATTTTAATTTCTCAATTTTCTTGGAGGGGATTTTGCTTTTTTTGAAAACAATAAGCTAAAATCTGACTAGTTTAAAAGTTGTCATTTGAAGTCTTTCTTAGTGTATTTTCATATTCTGTATTATATTCTGAATATACTATTACTTTGCTGTAATTATATATGAAATAGAGTAAGTTGAATGGGTGCATGATATGCAGAGTGATGTAACAATTATATACTAAATTAAGAAGTAAAAGTACTAGAAAAGAAATAATTAAAATACTCTAAGTAATACCTCATGATCCAGTGATCAGTTTCAGAGATTCTATTACTCAGTTCAGAATTCAGTAAAACACATCAGCCTCCGTTGTCATGATATAAGAATTTGGACTTCCAATATTGTTTTGTAACAGATATTCATCACATTTCTTTACACTTCCTGTAAAATTCTATGATAGTAACTTCCGAGATAGTATTTTGATAGAGGTATATAAATAGATGTTAAATACTCCTATTAATTAACAACAAACAGATGGTAATAGAAGCTCATAGATGACAAGCTCTCGCATGAATTTTGGTTGCAGCACCACAGCTCCATCCTCCTTTTTCTTCTTGCTATTTCCCTGCCTAGGATGGTGTTAGTTTCATTACTCAAACACACAGTCAGTTACATGGGAAACAGCTTAGTTCAAACCTTCTTCATCCTGCTCATGTCAGAATACAACAGGTTTCCTTTGCTCTTTTAAAAAATCTTCCTGAATATATATATATACATAATATAGTATAATAATTTTCTTCCAAACTGCTTTATTGCAACTGTTCTGTCTTCTGTTCCTGTCAAAGCACTTCAGAGTCTCTCTGAAGGTGCTGAATCTTAAAGATAACAGCTTCCAATAACTCGAATAAATTCCCTTTGTCCTTATTTTTTATTCAATCACTCAAAAGAATAGTAGGTAAAAAAAGGCAATTTGATTAGCTCCAAGTGATGTTTCTGGAAATTAAAGAGCAGTTGTACTCTGAAGTGTATAATCTCTTTGGAAATGGTACTTGGTAGTATCTCATTACAGTGCCTCAATGATTTCAACCCTGAAGAGTGATCACAAGTCCTGATCCTTATTCATGTCACTACTGGTAACAACCAATAAAAAGTAGTATTTACAACAGTGGAAAAAGGAAACAATAGTCAAATGCATAAATTTGTCTGATGTTCACCAGAGGACCCTGTGAGAATCCATCAAGTTTGTTCTGCCATGCTATGACTTCATCTTCAACTCTGCTAAAATAGGTTTTCATAACTATGCTTCTCTCCAGAATAGGGTGAAAATCATTGCTAACATTCAAAACTTGAATATTTATTGATAAAAAAAATAAATAATTAAGTTGACCCAGATGCTACTATCAATAAGAGATGGTTATGCAGAAATCCTCATCTTCCAGCTTGCCTCTTTATGTATAATTCATTGTGCCATAGGTTAGATTTTATTTTGCAAGAGATTCAGTACACTGTGGAACGCTCTTACCACAATATCTGGTCTGCTCTGGAGGCAGTTTGTAAATTGTCTAATTGACTCAGAAAAAGATTTTTTTTTTTTTTCCCAGAAAAAATGTTAATGATAAAATAATAAAAATACTTTTTGAAAAGTCTCTGTTGCTGAAAATCCTGAGACTGTTGGCTGTTTCCCCAGAGACATTCCTTTTCTCTGCAGTATCCCCTTTCCAGTCTTCCCTTTGAGCACTTTTGTAGAAAGAGAGGAAATTTGAGCCAGACTTTTATGCCCCAGAGACTCCTGGCTCATCACAGACATGTTGAAGTCAGAAAGCTGTGTGTGTCTTTGCAGTATGTATATTACAAGGGTGCTCTGCAAGTAACGCCTCCTATTTTATTATGTTGACCCACAACATCAGAGGTGCACATTGATGATATGGCAAAAAATATTAGCAATAAAACATCAAGGTTGCTATCTCTTCTATTATACTGAAATAAAAATTCAGCTGTTTTATTTTTATTTTCTCTCACATCCCTTGAGACTTGCTAGCCTAATGTGTAAATGTGGTAGACCATATATACTCAATCAGCAAGCAACTTAATTATTTTCTTCCCTCTTCTCTGTGAAAGAAGGATAAATTCTGTGACAGAAGGTGAGTATTTAGAAAAAGAGGATTGAATGTTCCCAAAATGACACTCAACATCCACTTTTTTCATACTCTAGGTAGTAAGGAAGACATTTCTGCAAGTTGTTCATATTGTTTTATAAGACTTCATCCTTTTTAATGCAATCTTTTCATGGATAGTACTGCCTTCACCACTCCTTACAGTTTAGGTGGTTGTTCCTGATAGCTCCAACAGGCTTCTGTATATGGATCTGTTCACACAGAACTGCAAACAAAGTCAGAGGAAACAGCAAAACACTGCCATTCCAAGTGCTGTCAAAAACACTGAGTAAAGCCTAAAACATTGATTTAAAATATTCAATCTTAAGTTATTAACACTGAAAGCATGTTAAATAGCTAAAACATTCACGCAGTAGATTAGTTGCTTTGTGTTAGCTGGAACTGTTAATGTGTGTACATGTTATTAAGATAATAGCCTTAATTGCTTTTTATCATTTATACAATTTTACTATTTGCACCAAATTCAGACATGAAAATGAAAGATTATTTATGTTCAAGTTCTGGCTAGAATGCATTAGCACATTGCTGAAATATTTACATTGCAAGAACAGCAGAGAACTTGTGCCCAGTGAAAAGATGTTTAAAATATTTGTCAATATCCTTCTATTCCAAATGGAATCCTGAACTGGGACATAAACTTTCTTCCATCAGAATCAAAGCAAAGGAACAAGACTAGGTATACATAGCATGTATTTTTAGATTTTAGAAAGAGAACCTGAGTAAAGAAATAATCTTTCTTTATCCTAATGTTAGGCACTGTAGTAAGACCAGGTCCTGACTTCGAATGCATTACTACATACAAAAGAAGGAAATCACCATCTGTTTCATAGTAAACTTTCTTCACATCACAAACATCAGTGCAATGCTATTTTCAATGTAGCTTTTGATGAAACTGACAATATCTTGGAAAACTTAATTACAACGATCCAAAACAAGAAGTGATAACAAACATCTGAGCCTTACTAGAAGCTTTGCACTACCTGTGTGGCATGCAGTTTTCATCTATCACATTCATATCTTCTCAAAACACCGATAAAAACCTAGTTCCCCCTTTAATCATAATTAATAGAACTCAGGTATTTAAAAGCATTTCATTCTGCTTAGTGACAGTACTCATATATAACAGGATTTTTCCAATGACTTCTACGTTGGGAGTTGCTAACTCAGTCCTGAAGGCCATCATGAAACTTGTTCTTACACAGTGCCTTTTAGAAGTAAAAGGGGTTCTTTGACAATGAGACTTTTACCCCGATTTCCCAAGAAAAACAGTGTCCGAGGAGAAAGGTTGGGCTGCTGGAAGGAACTGCAGATGGCACTACCCATCCCACCTGTCAAATTCAATGGCAGGGACATATATCTATTTGAATTCCAGTTTTTGTTCTTTTCAAGAAACTTTTGTATGTTGAAAAGTATTTATTGTAAGACTGTATTAAAGATGATAGTTGCTATACATCAGCTCAACACAATTTCATTACAGTTCATTTATTCATGAGTCCCAGATTTGACTTCATCACTTCTCATATAATCACGGTTGATTAGAATTTCAGTACTGTCGAGTGTTGTTATGATTGAAAGGTTACATTTATATTACAAATGCTTCATGGAGGGTTGCAATCTCAAAAAAAAAAAAAAAAAATTACTACTCATTTCATAGAATCACAGAATGGTTTGGGGTCGAAGGGACCTTTAAGATCATCTAGTTCCAACCACCCTGCTATAGGCAGGGACACCTCCCACTAGGCCAGGTTGCTCAAAGCCCCATCCAGCCTGGCCTTGAGTGCTTCCAGGGAGGGAGCATCCACAACCTCACTGGGCAACCTGTTCCAGGGTGTGACCACCCTCACGATAAAGAATTTCTTCCTAATATCCAGTCCAAATCCACCCTTTTCCAGTTTAAAACCATTTTTCCTTATCCCGTCACGACATGCCCTTATAAACTCTCTTCCTCATTTGTGCCTTTTAGCCTTTAGAATGGCTACAGTTCTAGGTAGTTACATATGATACTCAACAACTTTCACCAAGGCAGATAACAAACAAGATAACTCAGAGCAACCACTGAAGCTCCCTTGCATCAGTGGGAAATCTGTTCACAGAAAACTCTCTGCAATGCAAAAATCCCTTCACACAGTTGGCTACTGCTGCATTTGCCATACAGTTCACATCACAAGCTGCAATATTTCTCCCTTGTCTTTTTGCCTTTCAGTGGCCATAAAAGTAATGCAACACATATTTGAAATATAACTGACTCAGATATCACAATTGAATTTTGTTGCGTACTTCTTTCATATTCAATTGCATGGGAAATCTGAAGGAAAAACCCCTTGGAAAATGTAATCCATTGTATTTGCACAGCTGTGAGGATAGAAGTCACATTTTAGGTATCAAGTTCTTAGGACATTTTTCAGAGTTTTTAAAGAAAAATTGATAGGTAAATACTATATTGTTCTGCACTGGAGAAAGAAGTAACATTTTGGCTGAGACATCTGAACAGATTTTGCATTTCATTAATTGGAAGAAATGATAATTTCTTTTTTTCTTCGGTAAAGGTACTAATTTTTCTTCTCTACCCACAGAAATGCATTAATAGGCTAATTCATTTTCTCTGAAAAATGGTTTTATAATAATTTCTTCTCATTCTAGGGCACTTAGAGTTTTCCAGAAAACACTGTCATAAAAAAAAAAAGCTAAGAAAATACAAAATATAGGTCTTCTTTCTTTCCCTCCTCCCTCCTCCCTTCTTCCCTTCATTCCTTCCTTTCTCTGTCCCTCTCTCCCTCCCCTCCTTCTACTTTACAAAATGTTTGGTATGGTAATCTTGTCTTACCCTGCTTCTGTAAATGACCATCTCATTATAAAGGCTCTACACTTAGGAACTGAGGAATATATAAAATGGCAAAATTCATGATGAACTATCTGTGATAGCACTGGTATTTCTACACATTTAAATTAGTTTGGCAATTACTTTGGGAAGAGCTCAGCTGAGATAATCATCCAATGTATTCTAGTTGTGTGCCAATTATTTCACAGATATCTGCCAGCTCTTTTTACCCTATATTGCAAATGAACAAATCTTGCTTACCGGATGCAATTACTATCACTATCAACTTCAGCTGGACTACACCAGGAATACAAATAGGATTTGGCCTGTATCACTAATAGCCAAAGTTGACAAACAATTAGCTCTCAATTGTCTCTTTCTCAATTTTGAAAGCTACAAGTAATGTGACTGCAAAATCATCTTCCCTCCTGCTCTTTTACTCAGGATGTTTCAGTACTGTTGTTTACTATAAGGCATCCTCACAGCGGTGTAACTCAGTGAGAGATGTGTGAATAGACTTTTGTCTGTTCAAAGGTTGCAGCTGTATTGTTGCCAAATGAATTCAATAATTTACCCTGGTGTTTAAATGGGAAGCTATATGCCATTTCCCACCTGCTGGAGTACGCTGGCTGGAAACATTCACAGCACAGATGACAAACAAACACCGCAGGAGAGCGAAAAGTTTGACTTCCAGGTTCACCCAGACGATAACAAGACCTGTCTGCTACTTGGGAACTGAGGACAGAGATCCACAGGCTGCAAAATAATTTGACAAGAGCAAAAGGACCATCTCAGTAATTGCTGCCGACACTAGTCCAAACTGCTGCTCGGGATGCTTGTGCTAAAAAGGTTGTCCCTTGTCTCACCGAGATTGATTTGAAGGCAGTTCTCCAAGAACCTTGGCACGCTCTTTCATCAGCCAACTTGTCGACTAGGTGATGAGAAAGCTGCAATGCTGTTGCTGCTTATCTCAGTGAAAAACAGAGCTGAGCGCTCAGCATGCTGATGACATTGCAGCCTCATCACGCAGCCCTGGCTTACTCTAATGACCTACCTGGTGAGGAGAGCTGAGGCACAGCTGGGCTGGGGAAGGCTAGAGGGAGTCCTCATCATACGCTGCATCTTATTATTGCAAATAATAGTGGCACTCTCCCTCCATCCTGATTACTGACAGCAAGTAATTTCCTGAAATACATTTAAAAGAAACAAAAGGGATGCTGTTGAAATGAAAAGTGTCTAATACTTGAGACCTGTCAGAAGAAAAGCTGAGAAATCTTTCCACCAATTATACTGTTTGCACAAGACAGTTACTTTTACTTGGTACTTCAGTAATCCAGATGCAGCTAATAGCAGTTCAGAGTTTTTGTCTAGAAACAGCATTTGGCTTGTGTTGCTTTAAAGGGAATAATGTCCTTGTTTAAAGAAAATGCAAATCATTCATTTAGATTTTAAAAATGTGACTGGTGTTTCTTAAACATTTACTTTTCTTTTGCAACATTTTTTTCACAATTTTTTCTCACAATTTTAAATCAAAAATATAAATTCAAAATTAACTGACAAAATGTTCTGCAACAATAGTTATTGTGAATAGATACAAGAAAAAGCTTCTGAAATATGTACACAATGCCTGTGATATAATAATCTATTTGGGAACAATGTTAGTATTAAGAATTGTATGATATATCCATTCAGAATCAAAAATTTGCCAAATGCAGAAGGCAACAGCAGAAATTATCTACAATATTCAGCAGTGCCTCTACTCGTATGGAATTCAAATGCCTCTAATGGACAGCATTTTCCAATGCACATTTGGCTTATTCACACAGAGACAAGGTTGAATTCTCCCTGCAGCAATCCTGGGCTGTTTCTGGCAGCCACAAATGCCTGTGCTAAACAATGGAGCAGTTGCCATGAAGCACGAGGCCTAGCCTGGCACTAGCAATCTGCTCCCAAGTGCACGTTCTGAGGGATGTCACACACTGCTCAGGAGAAATTACTCGGAGCCTGGGCCAGGCTCAGAGCACATCCCACAGCATCTAATTGCCTGCTCTTGTTATACACTTGGGCCAGTGTCCATGACAGTGTACACAGGCTGGAAAACAGCCTGCAGAGGGTGTATTCAAGTACACCTTCCTAACATGATGACTGTTGGACAGAGGGAAAACAGGATATGTCCATTTTAGAATTCTCCATACTGCATGCAACATCCCCATTCAAGGAATGGGATGTAGCATTTTGGCATGGACTGCCAGAAATCTGATAACAAAAGAACATTAGCTGCTCCATGTAGGTGATTGGCTTTGCTCCACAAGCTTCCCAATTTGCTTCCCATTGCATTTTAATACTTCTGTGCTGAATAGATAGATACAAAGGTTTCTGTCATCTGACACAATGGGAGCAGAACCACAGGGCACTGAAATTAATATACTCTGTGAGTAGAGCATGTCTGGAGGCACAGGTAAGTGTTTAAGTTCTATTTGGCTGAGTTAAGATTTCATCATCATTTACAAAAGGATAGAGCTTAAATATTTGTAATTCTACCATTCCCCTGAAGCCATGCTTTGTGAATGGGTCTCACTCATGATACAGGAACTCAATACACTTGTTCTTCCAGGCAGCTACTCCCGGATGAGCACAGGGCTGAGCAAGGACACCTGTGGGATCTTGCAAAGTTTCAGACTCCCGCCAGCAATGGATGCCCCTGGTGAGCAGTGTGCTGCTCAGCCAGGCACGAATGCCACTGCTTGTAGGTGTCCTCTGTCCTTACTCACAGGTCATGTTTTCCAGTCTAGCAGTCTGAGTTACTCAGGCACGTGAAGGCACTTGCCTTTGGCACTTCAGCCTCAGTTTTATCACAAGACTTTTCACAAACTTGAACCTTTCTCATTTACTGTTCTGAAGAGACTTTGTGTTGCTGCCCCTCAGAGGTTCACCTCACAAAGAGACACACAAAAAACGTACTTTCAAAGTTACTTTAGGGTTGGGAAAGGCTATGTAAAAGACTAAGGAAAAGCACTTTCTGAATATGTAAAGTAACTTTCCCTATAACACCATTCAGGTATTAAAGAATAATCACTTTTAGATAAATTAACAAATTGCAGTACATTCTGGATATTTTTCTTTGCTTTTTTTTATCTCTTGGTTTTAAAGATTTGATATTCTCAAGTATCCTCCATCAGTATAAAATCTTCAAATCTTACAAGGAAAAGTTTGGGACTTTGCGTACTGTAAAAGAGCTTTTGTAACACTAACAGTTTTGACTATATTCTAGTCAAAACACTTTCAGTAATTTTATAAATACTGTGAGGAAGACAAATTCTTTATACATATATGTATATATACTTTATACAATACGTACTAAACTACAGTCTTCACTCAAAGGAAAGGATTTTACACTACAGTTTGAATAGTGGTAAGTGAAACAGGAGCAAAGTTGGAAAACTGTATGAACTAGAGTTGTTCTTTCTTTCAGCCACAGCCAAACACTGACAAATACTTCCATATAATTTCTGTTTTTTCAGTAGCACCACTACATCACACAGTCTCTTTATGGTTGCTGAATTTCTAGTGAGAAGACCCAAGCTCTATTTTGCTGTTTCTTCTCTTTTTTTTTTTCTTGTTGTTCTTTTTCCCTTTTCTTTTTCCCTTTTCTTTTTCCTTTCCTTTTTTTTTTTTTTTTCCTTTTTCTTTTCCTTTTCTATTTCCTTATTCTTTCCTTTGTCATTTTACATTCTGTAAGTGCTAAATGGAAGAAGAGAAGCTATAGAGTCTGGAGGGATGACCCCAGTTTTAGCATTGGGTTTTGTTTTGTGAGTCATTGTAGCTAAATTAATTTCTAAAATATAAGAATCTGAATTATTAATTCCAGATACATATTTTTTTACAGCATAATACTTTTTTCAGACTCCAAGTCAATAAACTTTTTTGCACTAAAAGTGCAAAAAAACCTGAGTGGAAACATTCTCCATTGCAAAGTTTTATTGTTGTCTTCCTTTTTCAAGATCTTCCCTAGTATTCTGAGGATTGCTTCCTAACAGCAAAGCAGAACACTAAATGGTCAACGAGAGCATAGTCCAGTTTTAGAGAACAGCAATGCTTCCACTGCCACATTATTTCTCCTTTTCAGCAGGAAGATGAGGTCAGTCCTGAAGAATTTTTTCTGATGTTGAATTTTCAGAAACAACCTCCATTTTATATAGGGTTTTGAAATTTTTCAAGTTTTGTTTAATGCAAATCATAGAATCATAGAATCATAGAATCATAGAATCACTAAGGTTGGAAAAGACCTAAAAGATCACCCAGTCCAACCGTTCACCTATTCCCAATAGCTCCTACTAAACCATGTCCCTCAACGCAACATCCAGTCTTTCCTTGAACACCCCCAGGCTCGGTGACTCCACCACCTCCCTGGGCAGTCCATTCCAGTGCCTGACCACCCTTTCTGAAAAGTAATACTTCCTCATGTCCAGCCTGAATCTCCCCTGCCGTAGCTTAAAGCCATTCCCTCTGGTCCTGTCACTAATGACACGAGAGAAGAGGCCGACCCCCAGCTCACTACAACCTCCCTTCAGGAAGTTATAGAGAGCAATAAGGTCTCCTTTTCATTCCTTCTCTTCTGTAAATATTGCTGCAGGAACAAAATGTTGTAGGCCATGACATTGTGCAACGTGACTGTTCAATAAACAAACAAATAAATAAATAAACAAACAAAAATCTAGGCAGTCCCTGTTGGTTTTTTTTTCAGTAGTTTATCTATTTATACAGGAAAGAGCATCATTTTCAGTCATCTGTTTTCTGATAACTGAAAGCTTGGAAGTTTGTTTTACCCTTTTAAATCTACTCATTAAGATATAGAGAGTTTGCTCTCCAGAGACATCTGTTCAGCTATTGAGTGAATTATTTATAACCCATTTAAAGGCTGTATTGCTGTAAAATATTTAAATGTAGTTTAGCCTCTGTATCAAAGTCAATAAAAAACAGACTATATTTTCCAAAGGGAATTCCATAACGTACAGATTTCCTTTCTATTCTATTTTTTTTTTTTCTTCATGATAATTCTTTTAGCAGGATAATGTCTGCCTCTAAAAAATCTTTTCCCAAATTAAGTACACAAGTCCAAAGAAGGGCCACAAGACTTGTGAAGGCCTTGGAGAATATGCCCTACAAGGAGCAGCTAAAGGAACTGGGGCTGCTTTGTCTGGGAAAGAGGAAGCTGAGGGGAAATCTTATTGCTCTCTTCCAGTATCTGACAGGTGCTTACAGCAAGAGCGGGGTTGGTCTCTTCTCACTGGTGACAGGTGACAGGATGAGGGGAAATGGCCTCAAGTTGCACCAGAGTAAGTTTAGGTTGGATATCAGGAAAGGGTTGTTAAGCACAGGAATAGGGTCCCCAGGGAGGAGGTTGAGGCACCATCCCTGAATGTGTTTAAAAACCATTTGGATGTGGTTCTATGATTCTATGTTTTGTTAGGGAAGAGAAAACTGAAGCTGTATTGAGAAAAACAAAACAAAGCAGAACAAACAAAAAACCATCACAGATGCCGACCAAAGAAGAAATTTTTTATACACAGCATTTCTCAACTCTGGACAAGCATGTTTCACCAAGAGTTATAAACTGCTTAGGTTTACTTCAAATGACACATCTGCCATAGCAAAGAATATTTCATATTTTCATGGCAATGTTTTTTAAAACCATTACTTAACTTTTGTGATGTTTATTCGGGATGATGATTATATATGTTATTATTATTATTGTGCTCATGGAAGACAAATAAACATACCCAAAGTGTTTTATGGGAAAAATGTTTCCACTCTTACAACTTTATCCACTTAACTCATCAGATTACTTATGTAAATAATCACAACAAATTTACAAATTTACACTTATTAGAAATGTTCATTTTTCTAAAGGTAGCCATGATTTTTTGTAGGCAGAAAGCCAAGACCTATGTAATGGAGCAGGCATCAAAACTGTATTGAATTTATTCCAAGAATTTGGGAAGTTTGCTGTTCTTGACGTGCTTAGAAGCTCCAGTAAGCTGATAAGATTCTAGGTTTATTTCATTTATAGGTGACTTTTTAAAATCCACAGATATGTGTACGCACAAACACACCAAAATTCTTCAATACTTTTTACCAATATACTGAAAACAACAACAACAAAAAGACCTAAGTAAAGCAATCTCTTCTTGTTAAAAACAAATAACTTACTTCTAGCAAGTGCTTCCACTAACTATACCATTGGCATAGGCAAGAACATGCCTCACCACTCACCCTCTGAGTAAAGAATTTCTTCCTAACTTCTAGCCTAAATTTCCCCTTTCAATTTAAAGCCATTCCCCCTTGTCCTGTTGTTGTAGTTTAAGTAGGTGGCAGCATCACACAGTAATTCACTCCCTCCCTTTCCAGTGGGATGGTGGAGAGAATTGGGGAAGAAAAAGTAGAATTCATAGGCTGCGATTAAACTATTTACTAAGACAGAGAAAAGGAAAGGGAATATATATATATTTATACATACATATATATATATGAATGTATATAAAAAGCAATGCATAAGCAATTGCTCACCATCCCCTGACCAATGCCCAGCTCACCACTTGAGCAGTGAAAAAAAGTGACTGAACTCCCATTCTCATCAAAACTCCTTCTGTTTTATGTCATATGGTACAGAATATCCCTTTGGACAGTTTAAAACAGCTGTCCTAATTCTGTTTTCTCCCTGCTTCTTGGATCCTTTGCTGAGAATGGCATTGGCTCAGTACAACACTACTTAGCAACTATAAAAGCATCAGTGTGTTACCAACATTGTTTTTCTCCTAAAATCAAAAACACAGCATCATACCAGACACTCTGATGAAAATAATTCCATCCCAGCTGAAACTAAGAAATCTATCATAATCAAACCATGTTAAAAGTCAGTATCTCTCCTGTTTATAAGTATACCCTAGTACTGGAAGGGTGTCATGAGTTCTCCCTAGATCCTTTTCTTCTCCAAAATGAACAAACCCAACTCTGTCAACCTCTCTTCGTAAGTGGGGTGCTCTGGCTCTCTGATGATTGTTGTGGCCTCCCCTGGACCTGCTTCAACAGTTCCACATCTTTCTTGTGCTGGAGACACTGAAATGCAATAGTTCAGACGCTGCCTCATGAGGGCAGAGGGGGACAACCATCCCCCTCACCCTGCTGGACACAGAGCTGCAAGTGTATACTGCTGGCTCATATAAAGCTTTTCACCCATCAGAACCTACAAGGCCTTCTTTGCAGCGCTGCCCTCAATGGGTTCTTCTCTTTTTATTATATTAACTGCACAACTAAGCTTAATGTAATCAGCAAACTTGCTGAGGGTGCACTTCACCCCACTGTATAGGTCATTGATAAAGATGTTGAAGAGCACCAATTCCAAGACAGACCCCCAGGGGATGCCACTCAAGACCAGCCACCACATGGCCATAAATTCTTTGATCATAACTATCTGATTATGACTTTCTAACCAATTATTTATCTATCAAATAGCCCAGCCTTCAAATCCATATCTCTCTAATTTGGAAATGAGATGTGGCATGGGGCCATGTCAAAGGCATTGCACAAGTCCATGCAGACAGCATCATTTGCCCTGCCTTTGACTACTGATGTTGTCTGTAATAGAAAGCCACAAGACTGATCAGAAATCACATACTCAATGAAGCCGTGCTGGCTGTTTTATATCACTCCTTCATCTGATAGCAGCATTAAGGTTGGAAAAGACCACTAAGATCATGTAGTCCAAACGTCAACCCATCACCACCGTGTCCACTAAACCATGACCCTAAATTCCACATCTACATTTTTCTTGAACACTTTCAGTGACAGTTCAGGATTTCCCTGGGCTGCCCATTTTATTATCACTGTTTCTGAGAAGAAATTTTTCCTAACACCCAACCTGAACTTCTCCTGGTGCAACATAAGGCCATTACTTTTCATCCTGTCACTAGTTACCCAGGAGTAGATGCTGACCTCCACCTTGCCTCAACCTTCTTTCTTACAGTTGTAGAGAGGGATAAGGCCTCTCCTAAACCACCTCTTTTCCAGATTAAACAGTACCAGTTCCCTCATTTGCTCCTCACAGGACACTTGTTTTCCAGGCCTCTCACCAGCATCGTTGCCCTTCTCTGTATGTGCTCCAGGGCCTGAATGTAAGAAGCTTTACAGTGAGAAGCCCGAAACTTAATACAGCGCTCAAGGCATGGCCTCACCAGAGCTTGAGGGAAGAGCCACCTCCCAAGTCCTACTGGCTACACTGTTTCTGAGACAGAGCAAGATGCTGCTGGCCTTCTTGGCAACCCAGGCACACTGCTAGCTCCTGTTCAGCTGGCTGTCAAATATCCTCTGCACAGCTTTCCAGCAACTTTGCTCCAAGCCTGTAGAATTGCATGGACTCATTGTGACCAAAGAGCAGGACCCAGCACATGTTCTTGTTGAACTTCATTCCATTGGCCTCTGCCCATTGATCCAGACTATCCAGATTCCTCTGGCAGGACTTTTTACTATCAGGCAGTTCAACACTCACATGTGACTTAACATAGTTTCCAGAAGGATCTGTTCCACGATCCTTTTTGGCACAGACATAAGGATCTATGGATCTATTTGGTTTGCTGGAGCTGAACAAAACCAAAATAGTTCTAAGGTGACAACAAATACTTACAATAAAATAAACTTTTTTTTTTCTTTTGATTAAAAACAGAGTTATTTTTAAAATCAGCACGATTCCAAATTGTGACAATGTTTTTATCATTCTCAGTATTACATCAAATTCCATCTTTGGCATACCATAATAGGAATCTGCAAACAGCACAAATTTCATTTTATTACTGAGATTTTTCACGTTAGCACCCCATCAAAAGGATGTTACTGAAGTTACATTAAAGTTCACTATTAACATTTGCTGTGCACCTTCCTGTATCTGAGAGAAAGAAATACATAAGCAAACAGGTCAGGATAGAAAGTGACAGCAAAAGGGACAAAGAAAGGGCAAGAAGAGGGGTGACTGCACATTCTTGCCTGGCTTAAAGAGTAAAAGGAAGATGAGCTGGATTGCCACAGTAATCACATACTCTGGTATTCCCCTTTTTACCTACTGCTGAAAACACTCCTGCCTCTCAAATTCACTCACCATACGGCCAAGATTCACAGTCCTTCCTCTGGAGAAAAATGATTCTTATTGCTTCTTTTTCTTTTTCTTTTTCTTTTTCTTTTTCTTTTTCTTTTTCTTTTTCTTTTTCTTTTTCTTTTTCTTTTTCTTTTTCTTTTCCTTTTCCTTTTCCTTTTCCTTTTCCTTTTTCTTTTTCTTTTCCTTTTCCTTTTCCTTTCTCTTTCTCTTTCTCTTTCTCTCTCTCTTTTTTTTTTTTTTTTTTTTTTGCAGAGAAAGTGAGAGCTAGGAAACTGCTACTGTGGGCAGATTGCAATAGATATCTGCTCCCTCACTTCTGAGCCTTTTTCCAGCATCCAGAATGCACATATTAAGCTAAAGGCACTGTTATATGCAAATTATTACCAAATGTACAAAATAGCTTAGTCAATAATTTGCATAAATCTTATCCAGAAGTTCACAAGGCTTGGCAGCAACGTCACTATGTCACTAGCAGTGAAAATGTAGGGGAGAAGGAGTAATGAAATCCTGACAAGCTGATTGTGAATAGCACATAATTTCAGCATTACCAGAGGAGCTTTGAATGCAGACGGGGGGCAGTGAGGGAATCATCAACCCCTCTTTGCCAGGCAGAAGATAAATGAAACATGAGAGCTAAGCGAAAAAAAAGAAGTGCTGGGTTGAGCTCAGTTTTAATTACAGATGGAGTAAATAATTGTGCGAGCAAATTCAGCTTCAGCACATAATGCATACTATCCCCCATTCCCAGTTTTCCACTGTCAACATACCTGACAGCTATCTGATGTTTTCCAGCATTTATCACAGTTCAAATCCTCTGCGATTGGAGAAGCTCAGTGAGAAACTGCCACAAGTTCTGATCCTGCTCTGGTAACCAACCAGATAAAATTCAGACCTGCAGCACTGGCAGTGATGGTAGATTAGTCCATTACCACTGGAAATGCCTGGAACAAGCAAAGAAGAAAGGAGTTACTATTTTGGCATGTATTTGGTTCACAAACTATTTTCATCTAACTCCATTTGCTGAACAAATGTACATTATTAAGGCTCACTGTGCACTTGTTTTTGTTTGGTAGCTCACAATTCAAACATTTACAGGGTAAGTATGCCCTGGTTCAATGGGTTCCCCTTATAAAAGCCTGGAATAACATAGCCACAAAAATGAGAAGAAAAGTAGGCCTTTCCAAAGGCCTTTACTGATGAAAGTAGTCCATCATAAAACCAGTGAGACAATTCTACTCTGAGAAGGAAGGTCCTGAAGCAGCGTGTCCCTGACACAGAGATTGAAGGCACCTGTTCCAGGATGAAAGCATGCTGAGGTGTCTAGCATCTGCAGGGTTTTCCAGTGTTTAGAATTCCCAGTGGATGGGAATTGTGCAAAATCTTATTGAACACATTATTTGGCCCTTGGCTGATTTGAAGCTGTCCAACCTTTAGGAATGTGTTCTACTTGTAACACTGACAAGTCGAGCCTTGAATATTCAGACCACTAATGTTAAAAAACCAAGACTTATTCCTCCAAATGAAAATGATAAGCAAAAAATCTATATGCTTGGTTCCAAAAAGAGACCCAGCACAGATGAATTCTTTATTGCATCAGTCAACGGAACGCTGGAGATTACCCTACCAATGCCAGTGTTAGGTAAGGTCCATCAAAAATTATACATGAGGATTTTGCTGGACAAAAGCTGATTAATATTTTTTAAAGTAAATCTGACAAAATGAACTCAGTGCATTTGCTAAAGTAGAGGTCTTTTGACTTAACTGTTCCATAGGAAGCATAAGTTAGATTATTAATTTGGTAATAAATTTCACATTTCCTGGCATCTGAGTATTTAGCTATGAAACTTTATTTAGCATTAACAGAGAGGATCTCTGCTTGCGTCTCTGTTTATTCTCTGTGTGTTTACAATGTATGTAGAGGTAAATGGGCACCAAGAACAGACAGCTCTGCCCATAGGATCTTACAAATTTGTTTAGCACCAAACAGAGCAGCACAAATAACACATTTGTAGTTTAGCTGTACATATTTGTCCCAGGCATACCAGATACCTTCAGTGGCAGTAAGAGAAAACATGAAATCTGGTATGCTGCTTTGATCTTGCAATACATAAATTCAACTTATAATTGAAGAAGGCAGATGGAAAACTGGGGAATGCCAAGATTTGTAATGGTGAAAAGAGAGAGGTAGATCACACAAGGTCCATTTTTCTTCTGCAAGAGATTAGCTGTTTGTTTTACAGAAAACATAGATTTCTGCATTTGCAGAAAACTGAGAAGTTGAAATCAGCTTAAATATTTAACACAAATAGATATCATAATTCTACAACAACTTATTTGCCATGTATGTAAAGAATATGCTTCTGATCAATCCAAACAGATCTGATGGCATACATTATTTACCAACAGTATTATATTGATTCAAAATAAAATAAACATATATTTGGTGAGGTCAAGCTGCAGCCAGAAGTCAAGTGAAACTGTAAATAAAGTTTAAGTTAGCAGCATGCACAATAATGGTCAAAGCCTAATTCTTAGGATTTAACTGAATAAAATTCCAAACACATAAGGCTCATACAGGAGAAAACACTAATGCAACTGGAAATACAAGACAAAAGAAAGTAAGAGTAAAAACAATACTTGTGTTGAACAGTTAGTCATTTGTACCTCAGAAAGAAACTAGCTATTTTCCTGAGCAAGATGAACTCAATTTCGAATCATAGAATCATAGAATTTCTTGAGTTGGAAGGAACTTTTAAAGGCCATCTAGTCCAATTTCCCTGCAATAAACAGGGACATCTGCAGCTAGATCAGGCTGCACAGAGCTCCAACCAGGCTGACCTTTACTGTCTCCAGGGACAGGGCATCTATGGCACCTGTGGCCAACCTGTTCCAGTGCTTCACCACTCATCATAATTTTTTTTTCTTTACATCCAAGCTAAATCTCACCTCTTTTAGTTTGAAACCATTTCCTCTTGTCCTATTACAACAGACCTTGCTGAAGAGTCTGTCCCCTTCTCTCTTACAGGCACCCTCTAGATACTGGAAGGCCGTTCTGAGGTCTCCCCAGAGCCTTCTTTTCTCCAGGCTGAATGGCTCCAGCTCTGTCTGTCCTCATAGTGGAGATGTTCCATCCCCTGGGTCACTTTTGTGGCCCTCATCTGGATGTGCTCTAACAGGTCCATGTCTCTCCCGTACTGAGGACTGCACATCTGGACACAGTACTCTAGGTGAAGTCTCACCAGCACAGAGCTCCCTCACCCTGCTGGTCACGCTGCTTTTGATACAGCCCAGGATACAGTTGGCAAAATTTGAGAGCGGAATAAGTGGGATTAAGCAGTTAAATGTTATGGGGTGAAAGCTTGTCAGCAGAATTTAAACTTGAGAGGGTGGTTTTCTGTCAGAAACAAACTTGTCACCAGTTAAAATTTCTCTTTGTGGGGAATATTGCAATAATAGTGAACTGCAATTAAAAGCAGAATAAAGATGGCTAATACAGCCCTGGAGTCAGAGGAAGATGAGAAACACTGTATTTGTTAACAGGTTAACAAATATGTATACAGAGATCACCTCCAATCACATGGAGTTATTGCCTTTGGAACTCTAAAAACTCTACTATATTATATACTGAATTCCACTAAAAGCTCATAAATGCATTTTTTTCTCATTCTCCAACAAATCTGTTACAAACGCATTTATAATCCATATGGAATTCGCTGTTTCAGACAGATAAGCAAGAGAAATCTTTAATAAAATTAAACGTAAGATTAGAAAGTTATTTATGTTAAAAAATCATTTGTAGATAGAAGATCAGCTATGAATGTTACAGAGATATCAGAGGAAAAAATCCATTTCTTGCACAGAAAAATTGTACAAATGGGGAACTGCATTATGGGAATGCTTAGGGTATGATGAGAGTTTTTAAATTCTGTTTTAAATTCTTATTCTAGACACCTCTCTTTTGCTTCCTAGTTTCACTTTCAAGTTAAAATAGAAGGAGGTGAAATGTATATTCTGTGTTTTAGAAAACAAATTTATTTAAAAATACCTGGCTTAGACTACTATCAAAGGAGCTTATCAAAATCCCCCATATTCTAACACTGTTGATTCAGAAATATGTGAAAAATACTTAGATGGTCGTACCTATCTAGAGAAAAAACAAAGGACTTAGTGATGCTAGGCAGAGCCGAAGTCTAGGCCCTGCAGTTTGAGAAGCCCTAGGAAGCAAAATTCAGAAGACAGGGAAGATGCTTCTGGAAACAGAGAGGGATTCCTTTCAACAAGTAAGGAATTTGGCAAGGGTCTGAAACCCTTGATTTATTTACTTGTTTGATTTGCTTTAGTCTCTGAAACAATTGACTAACGTAATCTGGATAATTATCGTCCTAAATAGGATGGAGGGGTTGTGGAGCATAGAACACTTTGAAGAAATAGAGTGGCATTTAGATTGGATAACACAAATGAAGTATAAAACAAAATAAATCACCTAAACCCCAAGGCAGATACTGAATCGATCCTCCAGCCGCTGGCAACTCATCCTGCTCAAATCTCATTGTTCTGCTATTTAAGTCATTGGAAGAAAGGAAAGACAAAGAGTTGACTGATATATAGAATAGCAGTGTTTCACTCAATGAGGAACGAGATGCAACAGAGATATTCATGAGACAAGTGCTTTTTTCAAAAGCTAGTCTGATCCAGTCATATATTGTGAATATTCTTCATTTTCTTTCCAAGCAACAGTAACTGCTTCCAGATACACTATTTCCATCTGAAAATCAGACAGTTTAGAGGACTTAATATCTGTGCTGCTTGTCTATGCCATAGTCATCATCTATTCAAACATTTTAAAGACAAAGTTTGAATGAGAAAACAAGAGAAGATGTAGAATCAAATCGTCTGTCAGACACAAGCTATCTCAGAAGGAGCTAAACCTTCATAGAAATACAGCTCCTCCTAAGCTCTACAATGGAGGGAATTTGCAACTCTATAGCTGATTGCCTAATTTGTGTATTATTTCTATGGTCCACGTGATGGGTTACTGGTGCTGCACGCCATTGTAAAAGATGCCAGATGTGGTGTATGAAATGAACAAATGTGTAGGAAAACAGCCATTCACTAGGAGAGAATGAACTTTCCCATTTGCTCTGAGCAAGGCACAGAGCTTGTCTCCAGCGAATCTTAGAAGCACCAAGGACAAACCTCCTTGATTATGCTGGCCTTGTGGGTCTGGGGAGCTCACACAGCAATCATCCTTCTCCAACCAGACTGTAATGAACACGGCTTACAAGAGCACTTCCAATTCTTTCCTACACTGCTTAAGCAGCATGTAAGAGCCCTACAGATTTATTTTGGAGGCAAGCTAGAACTACCACTAAAAGTTAATGTAACCATTACAAACTTCATAATTATGGTGATGCACTGCTGTGCTCTGTGTGATATATATGAAGTCTAAGAAAATACTAAACAGAGATAAATGAACTAAATTTTGGACTTCCATGGACTACCTTGATAACTTGAGTCAGTGATAAAAGCATCCATCTTAATGTACTCCCTATCAGCAATACAAACTCAGGTTCAATATTGGAAAATGAAAATTCGGAATGTCTTCTGTGCTCGTATCCTGCTCAGTTGTGGTCACCAGCTGGCTGTATTCTCTCAAATGCAAGCACTTTGTTTCCTGTGTAGTTTCTGCTTTATTGTGGAACACACTGTACTCATACATTACAGAACTTTAAATTGGGTTGCTGTATTTGGCAAGCTTTAGGTTCTCCATCCTGTGAAAAGGAGCCACCAATCTTTAAAAAGTATTTTGTTTCTCAATAATTATAACGATGACATCGATGCAGGGTGATTTCTTTAGGATATAAAATCTTGCTGGGAATCTCAGTGACTGCTGGTTTATGTTCTTGGAGTGCCATCTAACTGACTTACACAGATTTTTAACAGTTTTTCGATATTTAAAAAAAACCTTTTGTTACAGCAGTGGTAATTTACTTTTTTATGAGTAACAGAGGCACAAAGAGGAGAACAAACAAAACTTTGTTAAAGTCACAGTTACAGTTTGGGAAGAAAAATTAATGTGCAGTGAGTGGAGCTGGCTTCTTATCCTCAATAAACAGCCAAAGAATTGTACAGTGTCACACAAAGTGCAATAAATTAAAATGCAAATCAGAAAATTAAACAATTCCCAGGTTCTGCCTGTAATTTCAAACTACATGTAGATGAATTACAGCATCTCTGTCTCTTCCAACTTCTTTCTGTAAGTCCGGGCATAATGAAGTTGCATGTTGCCCAGGAGCACAAGAGCTGTTCTCCTTCTTGCAAGGTTTTGAGCCATCTGTATCCTGAGAAACACATAATTTCAGCTCCTAAGGAGCCAGTAGAAATCCTCTGCAGAGTGCTGCAGAGGGAGCATGAGGGATTCTATGTGTTTGACCAAATGCAAGCAGAGAAGCTTGTGTTGCCAGAAGGACAACATCTTCCCTGGTGTCTCACTGCATGCAAGGCTCTGCACAGGGAGCAGATTCAATGCAGGGTCTATTACTTGGATCACACAGAACTTGCACAGCATCCCAGATTGGTCTACTGTTCACCTGTTTTTCAATAACCCATCTTACATACTTTTCTCCTTTTTCTCTTGTGTTTGCATCACTGGAAAGCTCCTGGAGTTTTGTGCTTCTGTTCAACATTTTCAGAACACTGACATCATGCATCCCTGCTCTTTTGCCTTGGTGACACAGATGTGCTTATGCTTCGAAGTATAAGAACCCTAAGTGACTGCAAAGGCACGCTACTTATCATTGTTATTCCATTAAGAAAGGAAAAGTAAGCATTTATTTTCTCCCACTATTCTTCTGCACTGCAAGGCCACAGCTGACATGCTGTAGCCATTTTATATTCGTCATTTTTTGTTGGTGAACTCAGCTGCCTAGGAACTGCAAGTGTCAGCCCACAAGACAAACAGTGGCACAAATCAGAATAAAATTACTACAGAAAGTGTTATTTTATCCATACTTTCTTTCTTGAAAGTCCAAAGTAAAAACAACATTTTTTCTTCCTGAAAAGGTGGTGGCAGGATAAGATTAACAGAGTTTCTGTTGCTGACCCCAGTTCCAAAAGCTGCTTTAGTACGAGCAAAACGCTAAGCACATAGCATTAACAAGAGAAAGTGTTAACAAGAAAGAGAGAAACTAAAAAGTAGTCTTGGGTGGAAGGTGCATAATTCCTTGGGCATTCCAGCACTCCTCAGAGAGTTTTGAATACTTATAGAACTGATCAGACATCTGCCAGCACTTTTTGCCTTTGGACATAGGCATCTGTCAGAACAATAACAAATATGGTGTGGATTGTGTACTGCTCTGTTCCCACTGCATATGAGTGTTTGAGTAGCCATACGTGAAACAACCTTGGAAGATACCTGGGTCAGTGTTCTGATGAGCCACATCCACTGTCACTGGGGAAAATTCACTCCCTGGGGTCTCCTCTGCCCTGTCCTCTCTTGTTTATAGGAGAACACTAGCACAGGAAGGGATCAGTGAATTTAGCTCTTGGGACACTGGCACACACTTTGACAGCCTTCACAAGACATTATTAATTATAAAATAAAAAAGCATAATATTATGCTGGTCATATCCTTTGCCTCACAGTATAGCTGCCATGGCATACCTTCACAAAATACATGTTTCTACTGTGCTGTGTGTTCCTATCATTGATGTTAGAATCATAGAATGGCCTGGGTGGAAAAGGACCACAGTGATCATCTAGTTCCCAACCCCCCTGCTATGTGCAGGGTCACCAACCACCAGACCAGGCTGCCCAGAGCCACATCCAGCCTGGCCTTGAATGCCTCCAGGGATGGGGCATCCACAGCCTCCTTGGGCAACCTGTTCCTATGTGTCACCACCCTCTGTGTGAAAAACTTCCTCCTAATATCTAGCCTAAACCTCCCCTGTCTCAGTTTAAAACCATTCCCCCTTGTCCTATCACTATCCACCCTCGTAAACAGCCATTCCCCCTCCTGTTTATATGTTCCCTTCAAGTACTGGAAGGCCACAACGAGGTCTCCCTGGAGCTTTCTCTTTTCCAAGCTAAACAATCCCAGTTCCCTCAACCTTCCCTCATAGGAGAGGTGCTCCAGCCCTCTCATCATCTTACTGGTCCTGCGCTGGGCCCGCTCCAAGAGCTGCATGCCCTTCTTTACTGGGGGCCCCAGGCCTGTACGCAGTACTGCAGATGGGGCCTCACAAGAGGCCCTCTCCCTGCTGGCCACCTCTTTTTTAACGCAGCCCAGAACACTGTTGGCTTCTGGGTTGCAGGTGCACATTGCCAGCTCATGTCTAGCTTCTCATCTACTAGGACCCCCAAACCCTTCTCTGCAGGGCTGCTCTCGAGGAGATCTTCCCACAGTTTGCACAAATACCTGGGATTGCCCTGACCCGAGTGCAGCACTTTGCACTTGGCCTTATTGAACCTCATTAGACTTTCATGGGCCTACTTCTCCAGCCTGTCCACATCCCTCTGGGTTGCTTCCCCTCCTTCCACTGTATCTACCACACCACTCAGCTTGGTGTCATCTGCAAACTGCAAATTGAAGTCAACAATGTTCTTCTTTGAACCACACTCCAGGTGCCAAGGTGACTCACTCTCTGTCAAGGGCTACATGCTGGCAGCATGCTCCCAGCACGGCAGGCCACATTACAGCCAGCAGTCTGGAGCCTCAGCATACTGCGCCTGCAGTCTGGGGCAGCCCAGAGGAAAATATGCAACCACATAGAATGTGATAGAAAGTACCATCCATCTCCCACAAACTCGAGGGCAGTGGAATAGTCTGCAACAGTAAAATTGTAATGAAGGAGCTATTAAGAGAATATTTGAAAAGAAATACTTATTTTTCATGTCCAGATGCTTATAGATATGCTGTAAAAACACTTCGAAGTGTTGGGGTGGAAAGGGTAAGGACAGCTCAATTGGCTGCATACTTGAAACCTGAACAGCACTTGCAAGCTCAGATATATTCATATTCAGTCAAGGAAGAACGATAAGGTTTTTTAGTGCACATGGGCACAAATGTTCACATAAAGTCCAGAAATGCATATAGGATTCCATTTCAGTTACTGAACAAAACAGATTCTGTCCTGGCGTTTGTAAATGCAAAGCATTTCTCTGTGCTTTACACCTCACATAAAGGAGAAATATATCTTCATGATAATGGCTTAAAAATTTTTATTAGTACAGGCAATATATAATCTCTTATGTCTTACATTCAAAGTAGGAGAATTAATGGCTTTAAGACAAAAGACAGCTAAAACTTAACAGCTGGTATTTATAATATTTATAGTAGCTTTATTTACATTTCTTAGATCGAATGAGCAAAAGATTATAAGTCTTTTTCAAGCTTTGTTGTTTTAATCATAGGACAAACTGAAAGGAAGGACAGTGCTGTGTACCAGTTAGGATGCTTTCCCTTTCCTAGACAAATTTTGCATCTTTTCAGCTCCAGAATATCATAAATCCAACTTTAAAAATTACCAAAGGTCTTTGGAGTCTCTGGAGGTCCATGCTGACTGTAGGCTTTCCAGTGTTACATCCATTTACAAGAAAGGCACAAAAGAGGACCCAGGAAACTAGAGACCTGTCAGTTATGGAATATATCATAAAATATAGCATCATAGAATCATTAAGGTTGGAGAACTTTATTAAAATCATCTAGTCCAGTTGTCCGTCTACCACCAATATTGCCCACTAAACACTAATGTCCTTAAGCACTGCATCTACCCTTTCCTTCCACACCTCCAAGGGATGGTTACTCCACCACATACCTGGGCAACAAATTCCAATGCATTATCACTTTTTCTAAGAAGAAATTCTTCCTAATATCAAGCATGAACCGCACCTGGCACAACTTGAAGCCATTCCCTCTTATCCTGTCACTAGTTAACTGGCAGAAGAGGCCAACACCCATCTCACCACAGTCTCCTTTCAGATAGCTGTAGGAAGAGATAAGGTCTCTCCTGAGCCTCCTCTTGTTCAGACTAAACTGTCCTACTCCCCTCAGTTGCTTCTACCACTTGAGCTACAGACCCCTCACCAGCTTTGTTTCCCTTCTCTGGACGCACTCCAGGGCCTCCATGTCTTTCTTGTAGTGAAGGACCCAAAACTGAACACAGTATTCGAGGTGCGACCTAACCAGTGCTGAGTACAAGGTGATGATCACCTCCCTGCTCCTGCTGGTTACACTAGTTCTGATATAAGCCATCAGGACATGGTGCTGGCTCACGTTCAGTTGAGCTTTGTCCAGCACCCCCAGGTCTGTTTCTTCTACACAGTCCTCCAGCCACTCTGCCTGTATTGTTGCATGGGGTTGTTGAGACCAAAGTGAAGCAGCTGGCACTTGATCTTTTTGAACTTCATCCCATTGACCTCAGTCCATCAATCCATCCTTCAGATCTTTCTGAAGGGCCTTCTTACCCTCAGACAGATCGATATTTGGTGTCATTTGCAAACTTACCGAGGGTACCCTCAGTTTGCTCATCCAAATAATCAATAAAGATATTTTACAAGACAGGCCCCAATATCAACCCCTGGGAGCGATAGGTCGCTCATGACCAGTTGTCAGCTAAATTTAACTGCATTCAGCACCCTTGGTGATTATCCTGGGTGCCACTGAAAGGCACTTAAAGGACTAAATTGTTATCTGGCATAGTCAAAACGGTCCATCAAGGGAAAGTCTTGCCTCAGTAATTTGATCTCTTTCTATGATAAGGTTACCTGCTTGGCAGATAAAGGGAAGATGATAAATTTAATGTTTCTGGATTTTAGTAAGGACTTTGATACCATCCCTCACAGCACTCTTTTGGCTAAACTGCCCAGCTGTGAGACAAACAGGTTCCTGCTGTCTGGGTGGTGAACTGATTCAATGGCAGAGCTCAAAGGGTGAGTGGCCAGGGAGAAGCTCAGCTCCAAGAGGCCTACGGTGCTGCTGACAGAAGGCTCAGCATGAGCCAGCAGTGTGCCCTGGCAGCCAAGAGAGCAAACTACATTTTGGAGTTTGGGGAAAGGCATAGAGCTGCCAGGGGTGGTTCAAGCTGGCCATTAGGAAAAACTTCTTAATCATGAAGGTGATCAAACACTGGAATAGGCTTCCTAGTGAGATGGTTGCTGCCTCATTTCTGACAGTGTTCAGGAGGCATTTAGATAATGCCCTTAACCTTAACATTTTGTTAGTCCTGAAGTGATCAGGCAGTTGGATTCAATGATCTTTGAAGATCCCTTCCCACTAAACTGTTCTATTATTTTGTATTATTAAAAGGCAGATAATGACAAGTCATTTGCAGTCTTGTGCAAGGTACCATTAAAAAAGATGCTCTGAAAAACTTGTGTCAGATATTGTGGATAATTTTGATCATCCAAGTCAAGAAAGAATTAACTCAAAAAGGAAAAGGTATAGAGGCTTTTTAAGATGAACAGGGGCTGTGAAGCCCTTCCATAGCTAAGCACATTGTTCAGTACCCCAAAGAGAGAAGTCAAGGACAGAAATGTCATCACTGCTTACCATTCATTACCTCATACCCTCATGTAATAGTCATACAGGAAGAAAATTATTTAATCTGGTGGATAATATTGGAAAATAAGGAGAGAATATAAACTGACTGTAAATAAACCTACCCAACAAACAAAAGGAAAGATCCATAAGAGATGAAAAGTATGGCTCTGAAACATTGTCCCAAGTGACACTGAGGAAAACTGAGTAGGACTGAAACTGTAAAATGTATTTTGATAGTAGTGTATTACTGCATATGATGCCTCTGAGAAAAATAAATTAGACTCAGCACCAGAAGGTCCATACAATACTAAACTCTCCTAAAAAGCTATACAGGAAATATATCTTTCAATTCTTTATCTTTTTTTATTTGTAACGTCATAAATCATCTATATCTACTAGGAAACAAAGAGATTATCACCAGCACAGTGCTACAAATAACCTCAGTGCAGGAGCACTATAACAGGGTCATCAAAGCCAGTTCCTAATTGGGCTATAGAAAGAGAAGGATTTTATTTCACAGGCAGCATCTTCCTACCACAACAATCTTTCAATGGCATATCTCCATGCAACTGAAGTTCAAAGCTCAAAAAACTAATGCAAGTGTGAAATACATAGGATTTATAGCAGATTTAGAGATTTCTCACCTTATATTTGCAAGATAGAAGACAATTTTTTTTCTGTTGCCAGGAGTTTTTACATTGGGAAGGGGGAACAACAGAACCCTAGGTAGTGGGGCAGAACTACTTCAGACACTTATCTTTCCCACTTCTTGACAAGCAGGTCCATGGAAATTATGTGAGAAGTTATGTAGTGTGGTGTAACATTGCTTATCCTTTGAAACTACTCCTTAAGACATCACTCTGTGACTGAGTCAATCTCTACTCTGGAAGGTGAAAATTAAGCTGCCAGGAAGTGTGGTGGTATAGATATGAATACCTTATTTTGTGCCAATCCAGCTGGCTTGGAGAATGCTCCAGGCTTGTGAAAGGAGGTCTTTTCTTTGCATCCCAGGCCACCTGCTTGCACCATTTAAAAAGAATGGAAATATCACAAATTTCTATAACTGAAGGAAAGTGATTAGAAAGGAAGGACAGGCAAATTTCAGAAAGGTTTCTCACTTAGCCATGTTTCCAGTAATTTTCTTTTTTTTTTTGTCCACTTTATCCAAATGATGTCTCTGCAAATATGGGCTACAAACTTCACAAGAACCCTTATTTCTATGGAGAATTAGTCTAACAGTTCACAGTGAGTCATTTTTAAATAGTTCAAGCTTTTATCTATTCATGAGGAATATTATGTCTTCATATTATTTACTAGCCAGAGCTATTCATTTTATGGCTATTTATCTGGAAAGATTGTTCTCAAGTGAGTTCATTATGTGTGCCTATTATTTCAAATGCCAGGTTTACTGGTTTTTGTAACTGTATACTATTCCCTTAGCAACGTTCCTGACTGAATGAATACTACTACCCTTAAATTATCTTAAATAATATTTACTGGAAGTAATATTTAAATACATGAAGCTCCAAACATAATTCTGGAAATATTCTCTTTTTCTCAGGTTACAATTTGACACTTCTGTGAACACTCTAACAGTTCACTGTTGGTAATATTTAGAGTAAACAAGAAAGGTCCAAAAATGCCAAGACCCAACTTTGCTATCTTTTGTGATCAAATAAGACCAAAACTGTGGTCTATTTGACTGAGCAACTCTTCTGAGACCTTCACACATATTGATCTTTGATCCTAGCCACAAAATACAAGTCTCTGTGTGCGTTTTTTTCTTCTCAGGGCCAGAAGTGAAGAAATAGCTATTTCAGAATTTCAAGTATGGACTTCCTCTCTTAACTCTATGCAGCCTTCAAAGGCCACAAAATCAAGAAGGGCACTGATTACCTAGCTTTTCAGTCCCCAGATGATTCATTAATTTTATGTAGGGAAGGAGCTACAGGAAGTCAGCTCCAGTTCATGAATTTAGAGAAGCAATGAATCCAGAGAGGCATACCATGGAAAACACAAACTAATTAAATCAATAGCAAAGATTCAAGCGACACTAACAGAGTAGGATTAGTAGTACAATAAAATTAGACTTACGTAGATATCAAGAATTTTTAGCTTGAATTTGAGTACGATATGTTCCTGTGCACTGTCAGAATCCCAGCTGAGTTGAGCACAAGTTTCATTTTAAACTTGTAGAAGCAGTCTCAGAATTTTTCTGAGTGCAATTTGTAACAGCTAAACTAAGATCACCTTCTTCCTCCTCAGCATGGAAATCTTAAGTAAGGCATATTAGTACCTTTCAGTGTTGGTTTTGTTTTTGTCTTTTTTTTTAAAGCACTTGCAACACAGAAAGAAAAGTGCTATTTTGGCTTTTGCATTTATATTGTCATCCCTAAAAAGATCTCAGATTGTACAAAGACAATATTTACACAGTGCCAGTAAGAGAATAGCAACTAGGTGTCAGTAAATAACTTGATCCATCCACATTCAATAACTGGTTAGGATCAATAGGTTCAAGAGCAATTCATAATATTTTGCTACACAGCAAAAGGCTTTGCTGGCTGTTATGAGTTACTGGAAATCACAGATTTTCACAACTATGTTATAAATAATAAAAATAATTTTGTACTAAGTCCAGGCATGATGGAATTTTCAACATTCCTTTAGCCTCTTCTGGTCAGAATATCTCATTTTTCCAAGAGCAGTTCAGAACCTCGTCTTCTCTCAACAATAAAATTTAGCAGAACCATGTAAGAAAAGCATTCCATTTAAAGATGCTTTTACTACTACATCATCAATTCTAGAGCAGCTGCGATCTTAAACAAGGAGAATCGTAAATTGTTATTTGTTCCTCCCATATAGGAATTACTCTCAGGTTCATGTCTTCTGTTTTCTCCTTCCCCTCACATTTTCTGTCAGCCCCTTTGGCAACGTGTGCTGCTGTACATACAAAGCACCAAGGGTCCACTCTTCAGGTTCTGCAGGTAGAAAACATCCCAAAGATCTAAAGTCTGTAAACCCAAGGAGTAAAGATGAGCGGTGCTCCAGCTCTATCAAAACAGAGCTAAGGAACACATACTACTGACTCTATTCATATATCCTTTACCTTAACCAACAGCCTATATTTTTAACGCTATGTCATTGGGCTTAACTTTTATTTTATAGAGTGGTAATTGCACAGAACAATGAGAAGAGGAATCATCACATTAGCATCTGTGAAACAATGGCTCATATGCCTACAGATTCATTGTCTTAGACTAACAAATTGCAAAGCCCACAGAAGCTTTTGTTAATGATCTCTATTGAGGGATTGATGGTAGCAGGAATGGCTGGCATCTGCTGTTCCAGAAATGAACTAAATGAATTTAAATTCTTCTCTTGAAAGAAAGTAATATCCAAAGAAGTATCGGACACAGTTTCTCTGTGACTCTTACTTTGCAGACATTCACATTCATTGCGGTGACAAGCTGGGCATGCAAATATGAGGAAACTTGACAGCCTTTGAAATGGAAAATCTCAAGAAGCAGACACACAAAACAAGCTGGAAAAGGACTGACGTACAAGTAACAGTACACTAGCACAAAAATGGAAAAAGGACAAGAACAGATAGAAATCATGCTATGATGGGTGGATTCATTGCTTGGATTTGCACTGTCTGTACACTGGAGGACTCTACTGAAAGTCATCCAACAGTCAGAATCTGGTTTTGCTTAGCAGCTGGTGCTGTCTAGCCAATTGATGCATGAGAAATTACATCTTATCACCTCAGTAACTCCCTGAAAAGGCATTTGGGAAAATACTAAGTTCAGTGCCTGCAGTAGAGATTCTCATTCGTATCTCTCTACTCCACTCTTGTGAGGCCCCATCTGCACTACTGCATCCAGGCCTGGGCCCCCAGCACAGGAAGGACGTGGAGCTCTTGGAGTGGGTCCACTAAGATGATCATAGGGCTGGAGCACCTCTCCTATGAGGAAAAGGAACTGGGCTTGTTTGGCTTGGAGAAGAGAAGGCTCCGGGGTGAGAGAGATCTCATTGTGGCCTTCGAGTACTTGAAGGGAGCATACAAACAGGAGGGGGAACGGCTGTTTACAAGGTGGGTTGTGATAGGACAAGGGGGAATGGTTTTAAACTGAGACAGGGGAGGTTTAGGTTAGATATTAGGAGGAAGTTTTTCACACAGAGGGTGGTGACACACTGCAACAGGTTGCCCAAGGAGGTTGTGGATGCCCATACCTGGAGGCATTCAAGGCCAGGCTGGATGTGGCTCTGTGCAGCCTGATCTGGTGGTTGGCAACCCTGCACATAGCAGGGGGGTTGGAAACTAGATGATCAATATGGCCATTCTATGATTCTATGAACTCTGATAAAAGCAAACAACCTCCATCCCCCTTCACTTATACTTGCTTCTCATTGCTGCTTATTAAATAAAGTACTGCACCTGGGATATTGGGTCCTTTGTGTGTTTGAAAATGTATTTTGTTCTAAATTCTAAAGAATATAGCACTAAAATAACTACTGGAAAGCAGTTGTTAGTAGCCAGTATCCAGATATCTCACTGACATGAATCAGATCTTTGCAGACTCCTATTCACATACACAGATGTTAAATTCTCATCTTCCCTTATGTACTCCTGAAGTACTAGATAACTACTACAGGTTAATACAACAAATATTTTAAACACATTCTTTCGGTATCCTATCTCCCCACCATAGGTGATTAAAGAAATAAACTAGGTTGTAGAGTTAGACCTCAGCTCCCTGGAAACTGACTTTCTATCCTGAAGTGATCACTCATATTTCAAAAGAAAATAGAGGATAGCAGTTAATATACCACTAGATTCAATGTCATAGCTGAAATAAATAAACAAATATCACTGATACAAACAAAGCTGAGGTGATGGGTACCAACAGAATGATCCTTAATCATTTTAACTGCTCTTTATCCATTCATTTTATTTCATGTCCATTCCTATGTCTTCTTTTCCTTGATGTAGGGATTATAGTTTTTTTCTTTTTTTCTTTCTTTATTTTTCCCCTCATAAATCTCATCTATTTTACCTTTAGAATTTTCTGGAAAAATAAAATAAAAATAAAAAGGAATAATGCAAGAGCTACATCAATTTTGCCAGTAATATCAGGCATGCTAGAGCCCCATTCTGAATTTTTGTTTGATGGTGACTCATCTGATACCACACCAACTTCCAAGTCTGACAGATTTTTTTAGACAAGTGGTGACAGATGTTGTGGATCTGAGTCATGAAAACAGCCTTTAGTATTTAATATGGTAATGAGGAATTAAATTGCCTGAGGCATGGAAAATAATTGTTCATTTACACTGGAAACATATTGATGCAAAATAATAATAATAATAACAATAATAATAATAATCATTACAGCAATGGATCGACAAAACAGTAGAACAACAGGCCCAAATCTACTAAACAGTGCGCTGAAACTTTAATACCTTCTCAAGTCAGTAACGCAGTTCTTGTAAGCTTGAATTCCTGGCCCACATCCAAAGTAGATAGAAGTAAAAAACGCAGCACCTTAAATTCAAACTTCTGTGTGAAACTTCAGACTACAGTACCAAAACAACTGTGAAAATAATGCTGTCATTATTAACTTTTTGTTGGATCTTCCAGTTCAGAATGAATTATTCTGATCCAATATACTACCAGACATTTGCATGTAATTATTTTTTGCAGTTTTTCATAGCAAATGTCATAGAGAAAGAAGTGATGGAATTTGGGGAGTTCAATTGCTTTGAGCTTTTATATTAAGCAGGGTTTATCTGCGATTATATTTGACTTGGAGCTGAACCTATTAATTAGATACAATGGAAGCTGTTTGTTTGATTGTGGAGCAATAAAGCTTTCAGTTTCTTACCAGGGAGTCAACAGCATTATCATTTGTCACTATAATTTTCTTCCTCTTTATAGCAGGCAACAATAGATCTTGCTTGCAAAATGATGGGCAGCAGCTTTACTCCCCATTAGCGTCCCTTGCAGGGAACTGTAGGTGGTGGCACTGTTGACTATTCCCCCCGGTTCTGGATGCCTTCCATAAATAATGAAATGTCACTTCCATGATGCTGGCTGTACAGTAAACAATAAAATAACTCCTCCACCAAACCTCCCTGGCAGAAATCCGCTGTGGCTGAGGACTCAGAGAGAATGCCTTCAGGCTTGAAATAAGGAGCTGTCAGTCTCTGGGTCACTAACTGCAAATGGACACACATCAGCAAAAAAAGAGTATCTAGCAATTCACAGAGGAATTTGGAATTGTTACTCCTTCCTCTACTTCAGAGAAAACATCTTCCCAAAACAATTTTCCATGGATTTTATTTGCCTTTTACTTCCTTTCTTCCTGGAAAGGAAAATAGACACCAACAGAACAAAAACAAGCAAACAACAACAAAAACAAACAAACAGACAAAACCACACAGATTTTGCGCTGTTGATTTTGGCCAGCTTTGTCCACTTTTTATTTCCCCCTCCTTCTTTTCCAGTCTAACTAAAGGAAAAGTAAAACACAGAAAGCCTTCAAAAAACAGTAGATGCTTTCAACAGTCATTTTGTGAGACAGTAGTTTTTCAGGAAGTGCTGTAACTGAAATGCAGCTCCCAGATAAAAGAAGAGACACTGATTTGGAGAAAAATATATTGGTCAGACAACCAAGGCCTAATGTCACCAGATGCTCACAGGGAGCCATCAGATTCTCGTGATTAGCGTGTGTAAGAAACAAAGCAAAGGTATGTTCAGTGAGGGGAGAAGATACGTACTCCATCTGCCTCAGAGCAATCAGATGGCAGAAGCAACTGACAATACTTTTTTCTAAGCTGCGTGGTACTCTGATTATAGGAAGAAAGACAGGGAACACTACTGGAGGAGAGCTGAGCATGAAACATGGAGTAATGTTGAAATAAAAGGAACATATTGTACAACTAAAACAGATATTAGTGCTATAAGGAGATGGTCTGAACTAGAACTGTATTCCATTCATTCGCTAAAAATAATGAGTATTTGGGGATTATGTAAAACATTTCTCCATTAAGGAAAACACAAAATCAGCGTATACCACATGAAACAAAGCAGTCAAATAACACCTCCCTTCTCTCCTGAAATCTTCTTGCTGTTCAAATAAAACATACTGCAAATAAAACATACATTGTAAAGAAAAGGAAATGTTTCAATATTTCCACTAGAAAAAGAAATAAAACAGGCAAAATCTAGTATGGAAGTGAGTTAATTTTCTGAAGTTAACATTGGAAGTAGAAATTGTTGTCATCTTTATTCTGCCCCTAAGATATTCTGATTTAAAAAAAAACTCAGGAAATCATTTAACTCGATAATAAAAAAAAATTCAGCATAAAATTTCTGGACAATGTTCAGACTGTTTATGTTCATAAAATCCCTTCTGGTTTAACCCTTGTATCATTGAGCTAATGCTTTATATATTCTATCTATATATTCTTTCAAATGTGTGTGATTGGGGTTCTAGTTATTTCCTAAGGGTAGAATTATGTGGCTGTATACTTATCTTTATCAAGGAATTTTCCTATTCAGTTAATCTATACCTATGGGGTTTTTTTGGATGCATTTGACTGTTTCATAATTTGTTTGCATCTGTGTGATACAAAAAAATCCATTTTCATCACTGAAGTAAGCTATGACATTCCTCAGTTTTTATCATTGTTTTAATCACTTCTCAAATGAAGAACCCAAAACAACACACTTTCCTCACATATGCAATATACAGTAAGTTACAAGATCATCTTTAATTTGTTATTCACTGTCGTTCCACAATACTAATTCAGTGCAACCTTTTTTCTCATATAGAGTACTGTCAGCTTTTTATAGCCTAAAATTTCAACAGAGATGCTCCTGGCACATAGTAGTTTTGGTACATAATCCCCTGTCTCTTCAGTAAAAGGATAAGACAGGATGTGCAACACTCTGCCAAGTGACAATATTAAAGTTTTATTAGATGTAACCAACCGTTGTCCTTCCTTGTTGAAGCAAGGGATTTCTTTACCTGGTAAGGTATTTAACAGGTTGCGGCTTGTCATTAATGGAGAACAATTCCCTCTATAGCAAACCCCCAAAATGTATAAACTCAATAAGGTCATCAGTTACCCTTGTGCAGAGATTTCTGATGGATTCTTCACTCATGAAATAAAAAGTAGATGCATTTAAGCCTGCAGACACTTCTACATCTTTAAAGATGGTGCTGGTAGAGAACAGTCTTACATGCTCACATAGGGCTGGCTAGCTTAGATTACAAATAGGCACAGAAATGACTTCATGTCTCCTGTCCATCACATCGGTAGTTCTCCTGTCATGCATATTTTCCTGTGCTCTCCAGCTGCCACTCCATTCAGAGTCAAAGAACATAACTTTCTGATGGGAAAAAGGAAATTAAACTACTTTAAAATACGGTAAAAACTTCCAGGTAGCTTTGTTCATTTGAAAAAATGAGCACCTCTCTTCTGCACTGCTTTCATTTTATACTCAGTTCTGATAAGGACTATAAAATTACTTGCCATTTTGTGATAAGTGCATCATCACTGACATAACACAACGTAACTAGACAGACAAGCACTCTATAGCTCACACAAAGCTTTGAGAGCACTTTAGGAGAGCTGTTCCGTCCTAAAATCAGTCTGAATGCAGTCACTGAAAAACAAGCCATAAATGGCTCTCTCAGCTAAATTTATTCAGGTTGTACATCAGATGTTGCTCTGAACTTCAAAAGAGAGGAAAAGATGAAACACAAGTCCTCAGTAAGCATTCACTGATGTAAAAGAGTATATATTTAAAAAGGTACATTTTGAGATGATACATGCACAGTTTAAAGGTGAGACTTTTCATCTTTGCATTGTCAGTGTTCCTCTGTAAGCAAATACCCTTCATTCAATCACCATCTTTTTTAGAGAGATCTCTGAATGATAAAGCTTACATCAGTATAATTCCTGCATGGTTGTATTAGAATATGCGAAGCAACAGATAACAGATGACATTTCCACTTCATGCTGATTTTTGGTGAAGAATGAGCACTGAAGCAGTTTCTGTTGTAGAAATTTTGATTCCTACCACATGAACTTGCATCTTTTACCTTCAGAAGAAAAAAAGAAGGAAAATAGTTTCAAAAGTAGGATACACTACCAGAGAGACTCATTTGTCATTTCAAGCAAGCGTCTGCAGGAACAGTTAAGAATTTATGAAGTTGTTTGCCATTTTAGTAAAAGAAAAACTAACAAACATATGGCCTATGTACGTCTCATCTTCTAGTTTTGCTTTGGAGGTTTTGAGTGTGAGTGCCATTAGTGTTGAGTCATGAAGAGAGAGAAAAATATAAGCTTTCAGGGATTTTCTATAACTTACATCAAAAGCAGCTGCAATAAAAGTTGTTCTTCATTTCTTATTAATGAATAGTGAATGGTAGCTAACAAGTAAAGTAAAAAAAGACAATGAAGAGGCATTCTCCTCCAGCCAACTGCCAGAGATGATGTAATGGAAAAGACATTCATCATTTTTTCAGGCATTAGACACTTTTCAACCTCATGTATCACTTGCAGGTGAATTAAACAGAAGAAAACAACATCTGCTTATTTCTTAGAGATAACAAAACACTATTATTAGGATAAAAAATATTGATGAAATCTCTTCTCCAGCAAAAACCTTGTTTACTTTTAATACATCTGAACAGTACAAACAAGTTACTGAAAACCCTTATTTTTTTGTGTGAGTTTCTAAGTGGGAAACTGAGCTTGTGAAAAAAAAACATATTATCTAATTTCTCGGCCTTCATGTTTTATGAAATTATTTTTATTGATTCAAACAAATTTATTTCTATGATGACTTTTATAGAAAATGCTACACCAATGAAAGCTGCTAACATGGTCATTACTACATGAATAAAGATATAATTGTTTTGGCATTTGCTTTCTCTTTCTAGAAATAATGATAATTCCTGTAGGGAATAACTGTGTATCAACTGTCCACATAAAAAAAGTAGATGATTTATTCACTTTAAGTGAATTTAAAAAAAAATAAAAATCCATACAATGTTTTCAAGAATGTGTTTATAAAACCTGTTGAAACATACCCCAAGGGCTTTGGGGCTGCTATTTTACTTAGGATTTAAGCAAGGTGTGGCCATCCTGCTTGACCCAACAAGTTCCATATCAAATTTGGTGTGCAGTTACAAGCTATGAGACATAGGGCACAAACGCTATCACCAAACCAAGGGAAGAGTATTACTCCAGAAGGGTACACTTTTTAGCTAACATAAAATCTTCAGAAGTCTCACCTCCTCAATGTGGAATAATCCCTCAGCAGCAATGTTACTGGGTTCAACTTCCCCCAGCCTTTAATTAGAAAGACAATCTTTACAAGATCAAGACTATCAAGACACAGTAGGAGCTGTGGATAGGTAAAACAGCTGAGAGAAGCAAGGCTGACTGTAGTGCCAGATGCCATTCATTGCCAATATGAAATTGCTTCCATAATTCTTCAAAAGACAGGATTTTAATTACAAATAAAAACAAGTTTTTTTCATTTTTGTTAGTACTGAACTATTTCAGGCCATACAGCCTAGAGATGGAAAATGAGCATACAAGGATAAAAAAGGATAACCAACATGAGTTGCTGAGAGAAAGGAAATCAATGGGAAATATCAACTAGGAAAATAAGATTTGCTTGAGGAGGCAGGTGGTAACATAAGTAGAAAGAAATGTACCAGGAAGAAAAAAATATGAAGCTATTTTTTTGTGTTTTTTCTTTTTTGTTTTGCTTTGTTTTGTTTGTTGGGTGCTATTACTTCAGCTTTTAGATTTCAAAATTAGCTAATGTATTTGCCATGCAGGTCATGGTGCCCCATACCATAGTGCAGCAGTCTTCAACAATTTGCATTCTGCTTTGATCCAGCAGTCTTTATCTGTGATAAATGCTGCCCTCCTCACATGCTTCAAGAACTATGAATTGCATTATCTTCTAATCAATTGAGCTTCTTTTAATCTTAAGCACAGATGAAAAGTTTTCCAGTAGTACAATTCACTATCTTTAACTGATAGCAAAATAGTACTGTCCGTGGGTCTGAACATCCCCAATCTCCTTTCATGAGTCAGAGTTATGATAACTCAGTTAAATGAGAAGATTTGGTGAGGACAGGTTTGAAGTAAAGATTTTGAGGGTTAGCAGCCCCAAAGCTTTGGAAAGAATTATAAATGAGAGGAAAAAGGTGTATTTAAAAGAAACGCTTAAAATTGGCAGGGAATGCAAGAGAAAAATCAAAAGCAAAAAGTGGCAGAAGAAGTTTTAATATTCTACAAGGATTACTAGACAGGAAAGGTTGATTTAGGTATATTGAATTTAATCAGATTTTCTGCCCACTACACTTCCATGCATCATTTAGGTTAAGTTCTCTTATAGCTGATAAATGAATAGTACAGTAGGATCTCTGCTATGTGATAGAAATACCTGAATTATCAGGCTGGATCAGTTTAGTGGCATTTCATCCAGTTCCCCTTTCTCCAAGCAAAGTTTCAAGCATGCTGAAAAGCATGAAGAGAGATACCCTCAAGTTACTCATGCTACAAATAACACAAGCAGAATAGCTCTATGAATACTGCTGGTTTTTTGTTTTTTGTTTTTTTGTTTTCATAAACAGAAGAATAGAGAGAAGAACTGCCTGACTTTAAATGCACTGATAAATACATACCAGCTCATGGCAGAAAATTCATTGCTTTCCAGCTCAGACAGAGATATTAATTCCCTTAGCTCTCATTATTCCTGTTGCCAGTAAGAATTACTGCGAAGCATCAAGCATGAATTTTTGTTTATTATTGGATGCTACTCTTTCTGACCAGACTTGTGAATGTTCTTTTAAGAAGGAAACAATAAATCAAGCATTTTCATTACAGAGAGGACTTCTAGATCTCTGCTTCATTAAAATGAGTAAATGCCCTGTTCTCTCTGCCTAGAAATCTACACCAGCAGTATTGGTGCCATTTAGGCTGAAACTCTACGCAGAGAAAGAGAACATGGCCATTTTCTGCAGTTTGTTTGTATTCCTTTGTATCTAGAAGGGTCATATGGGAGGTGTTAGAAGGCGCATCCATGCCTCAGCCATTTAGAAACATTTATGAGACTTTTATCAAGGAATTTGCTTAATTCCTTTTTAACAGTGCAAATATATTCACTTCTCAGAACACCAGCAAGCTCCAGAAGCGCTCTCCCAGCAATGAAATGTTTCCTCAGTTTTAAAATCATTTCCTACTATTTTTCCATTTTCTAACGGCACAAGCTGGACTTACTGTATTTAAGGACCAAACAGTGAATGTTACTTCCAAAAGGGATTATTAGATTGCACTAGAGTAAAGTTAGACAAAGCCTATTTTTTTTAACTTTCAAAATATATTTCATGCTTCACAGCACGCTACCTGACAAATTGTTTTAATATCAAAATCAGGAACAAAGGTAGATAAAAAAGTTATAATCAGTTCAATAGACTGATGCTCTGAGGACTGTGTTACAGGCAGATCTCAGTTGTTTTTTCTTTCTGCCATTTGGTGTTTAGAGACCAAATTTTTTTTTGTTTTTTGTTGGAGAGATGAGACAGACTAGAGTAAATGCTGCTGTGGAATCAAAGATGGCAGATGTTTTTGTCTGAGAGAACTGCATCTTTTAATTCTTATTTTTTTCCCAATTCAGTTCCAAGGAGATGCTGAAACACTGAAAGTGTTTCAAATATAAGGAAGAAGACTGGATAAATTAAAGAAGTGTGAGTACTTCTCAATTGAGTTCAGAAATAAATGTTTGCGCCTCACCTTCCAACCAGAGCTGAGGAAGAAGTGGCTTCTTCATCTCATGAAACTGAGGTTTACATAAGAGTATAATTCAGTAACAAGTTGAAACAGAGAGCTTCCAGCACTGAAGAATGGAAGGAAGAAAGCCAAGAGACCAAACATGTATAGTTAGGTTACTAACATACTTACGCATGTCTCAATCCCTTTCAAAATGCAATTTAGACCAGGAATTTCACCAGGGATCCTTAATATCTCATCTGATTACTCCAGATATCTAATTCTTCATTATGACATGACAGTGATGCTCTCAGTTTGGTTATAAATAGAAATTCTCTTTGATGTTAATCTGAACTGTCCAAGTTTTCACACAAAAGCTCTGTTGTTGCTTACTAGAAATAACCTTTCTAATAAAGCTTATTCTATTAATAAGCTTGCACCTCTTTTTAAGTATTAAATAGGTGCCAAAATTTATAAATTAAAGCTCTTCAGTAAATACAGAAAAATAAGCAGAAAAAATAAGTCTTACATCCATTTATGTCTACATTTGAAGACAGGAATGTGTACAAGAAGAACTGTTTCTCAGAGTAGCACAACTGTTCCAATGGAATACTTCAAAAACTGAAAATTGTACAAGGTCCTGCCTGTAGATGGGTATTGTTGACACGTACATTTGTGCAAAAGTATGTAACAAATCAGGGTTTTTTTGTTGTTGAGCACTGAATTGCCTCTGCTAAATTTTATCCTCATCCTTTAGACTGGCTATAATAGTACAGACTTGCAATCAGGAAAACTTTTTTAGCTGTGTGTATTCAGCACCACACTCATGGTTAGACAAGTACTTAAATACCTTGCCAATTAGGTATGCAGTGTCAGAGCACAAACGTTTTGTGAGGAGGCTCCTAACATTCATGCAATAAACTCTGCTTTAAACATCCTCTTTGCTCTCTCTTGAAAAGTTCCTTACTTCAGAAGGCCACATGGGGTTGTAAGTGCTGGTTCCATTTTTACTGCTGGTATACCTACTTCCAAGGTAGGTTGTCCAAAGATCATCCTTATTTTTTTCAATAGGAAAAAGAAAAAAAGCAAATCAAGCATAGATAAAACTTTTCAGCCTCAATAGCAAAGCTTTTACCAGCTCAGGATAATCTATGTGCCACACTTTGGGGAGTGTCAGAACCGTCTATAAAAGCTTAAGAGCAGCCCTATAGCTGGAGATTATATTCAGGAATAAATGATACAGAAATATCCACCATTTTTAGAAAGAAAACATGAATCCATAGACAGGCACAATTTATTTCTAGGGTCCTCTCAGAGAAGTTAATGTTAGAAACTTATCAGTGTTGATCCTAGAACACGAGTGAATATACAAAATCATTAACTCAACTGAATTAAGTCTTTTTGAAGGACACAGATAGTTTCAAGAGCTATAGTAGATGAGGCTGTGTCACAGAAAATGAAGTTATTTATTTATGAAAATACAAGTTAAATGACATAAGATTAAGGCAGAATAACATAACTATGTATTAGTATTAGTTCTTCTTACATTCAGACAGAAAAGTTTGCTCGTTCCCAGAACCACTGAGTTGGCTTAGTTTAATATCTGAAACTGAGCACCTAAATATTCTGCAATTCCTTATCTAATCTCCAGAAGTAATGAGTTTTACCTAAAAGGGCTTAGTACTTACGTACTTGTACAGAGCATTTGTGAACAGGCTGCTGGCCCAAAATCCCATCATACGGATTTACAATTAGACCCTGTATGATTTTATCTCCTCACATACTGCCGTGAACTAAGCAGCTGGTTTGTCATTTCTATTTTACAACTGAAAATATCAGTCCAAAATCCTAACATCACAATATCTTCAACATGGCTAAGGAATCTTGCCTCTGCTCTCCAAATTGCAAAATGTAATATTCAGTCTCCAGTGAAAAAAAATGTAATTTCAAGTTTAGAAAGCAAGCCTACTTCTTCATGGACAATTTATTAAGTAAGAAATTCACATAGTGTCTGTGAATTATTTAGGCAAACATTCATAACTTTTTGTGCCTTTCCTGAGGATGTACAGTACCTGAACAGATTGTTAACATCTGTAAGAAGGGGTTTGCAAAGGAAGAAGAATGTAACTTGATTGAGGTAGCCCTTTTGTGCTTTCCTTCAGCATCAGGTGAAGGAAAGACCATCTTCAGAGCAAAGAACACAGAGAAGCAGACATCTTCTTCTCTCTTTCCCTCTCTCTCTCTCTCTCTCTCCCCGTTTTCTGGCAAAAGATGCCTCAGACTGCCATGAAGCCCTGGCTTGGATTTGCCCTCCTGCAGCTTCCCAACCTATTCTGCTGCAGCTCAGCACAGGATCAGACTGTACACTGAGCTGATGAGCCAGGAGAACAAACATGACAAGAAACCTGGTAGACGCACAGGTTAACAGCAAAGCAAACAGGTGATGGTCTGGAAAAATGGAATGTCAGTAGCAGAAGAAAACAAAGAAAATAAGAAGGGAACTAACATGCAAAGAATAGAGAGCAAGAAAGAGGATAAATAAAGGGTGGGAGAAAAAGAGGATGGAGAGTGAGTGTATGTTCAGCACAGAAAAGGGAAAAAGAAAAAATAGGAAAAAAATATTATTAAAGTAAAAAGAAAAAACAACATAGTGCTCCAAGCTTTATTAGAGTAACTGCTAACAAAGCCATCCTAATTCACAGTACAGTCGTAAAAATAGATATTGGTATGAGTATTGCAGAGGGTTGGTCATAGTCCTCCTGTGCCAGGTGCACTGGTGTCTTGTCATGTCTGTGCCCTGCTCGTGCTGGTGGGACACGTCATCACCTTGCCTGCAGCTTCTGCTCTCAAATGCCAACAACAGCCCGCTTAGGATTTTCTTTTTCTTTTTCTTTTTCTTTTTCTTTTTCTTTTTCTTTTTTTTTAAGTCTTTTTAATGCCAAGGAGAGTGGCAGCTTTGTCAAAAAGGATTAAGATTAGAACTGAAAAAAAGAATTACGAATTTAAACTGACCTTGGTGATTTCAATCTGCATAATGAGGACAATCCTGATAAAGATGCTACACAACTTCAGTCAGTTGAATGTGTAATCACATGCTATGTTAATGGCAGTGTTATCTTGCATTTACATCTGCTCTGAACTGCAGAGCTTGAGGTTTAGACAGTATAAGACTTCATGTTCTAAACCAATTGAAGCCCAGTCTTGGGAGTGTACATCTGCAATGTAATTAACTGGAATTAATTAATCTTGGACAGCCCAAATAACTTAAAATTAAAAAAAAAAAAACAGAACAGTTTCTTCTACAAGAAACATAATGTAGCCAACATAACAGGTTTTTATGGTGACAAATCTCGTCATGGAGAACACTTCACAATGCAAAAATAATTAACAGTAGGAGAAGACATGCTCAGGTCACCTTTTGTATGCAGATGAACAGAATTTTCATACTTTTCTTTGTACCTTTCTTCCCTATCCAAGGAAAATTCAAGATACTAAACAACACCCTGGATCATCACTACAGGAGGAAAATCTGAAATTTCTCTACACAGCAGGGAAAAAATTATGAAACTGGAGAAAGGTAGGATACATAAGAAGTGTAAATGCAAGGTAAAAGTAAGAAGAAAGCACAAAACTGGAATGAGTGACCGGCACATGGCTGGGGGCATTCAGGACTGGGTCAGGACCTCCCTTCTATCTTCCCTCTGATACAGAACAGCTGCTGATGCTAAGGAAAGAATACAAGCAGGGAGGATGGATACTCATCCGTATACACTTTCTATAAAACACATATGACTTGTTTAATAGCCCTGAAATCAGTTTGCTTAATTTCATTCATCTGAAGCTTGCTGAACAAAAATATTTCTATGTTCATATGCTTATAACTTGCAAATCATGTGTAAAATATAGCGTGGTCCTGCTCAATGTCCAGTTATATACTCTGAGCCTCTTTGCACTGCCTCCATGGGTTGCATCTCTCCCACATGAAGCCACTCAGTGCTGATTTGGCATGTTAAGGATCTGCAGGATAATTTCTATCTTCTCATGGTTGATGTCTGTTTCCCAGTGGAGCCATTATTTTACCAGCACTTATATTTCATCAGCAGTTTGTTTGCAAAAATGAATGTGAGTGTAGTTCTGCTGCCCTGAGGAGGAAGGAGAGTGAAAAGAAATTGTTCACACTGGAATTGTCCAATCTTGTTTCTTCATCCCCTTACTATTGGTGGTTTTTATGACATAGTAACTGATAATAAATTGTGTTTATATACATGAAACAGTAGAACAGTAGAACAGACTGTTCTGTAATTTCTGAATGAGTTGCACATGGTTAGGCAGATGCATGGCTTGCACTGTGGTGATTCACAAGGACAGAGTGAGAACAGAGTAAATGGGCAGCAGGGAGATTCCCAGGCAAATAATCCCTGTTTACATGCAATCACTGAAGCTAAGAGATAAACAGCTTTATTTTAATCAGGAAGCATGAAAAGTTTATATAGAGTGGATGCATTTATTAGACAGATAAATCCCTCTGATGAATCCCAGTCTGAGAGTCACATTATAAAAGAACAAATGGGTCCTTGATGCTAACTGGGCATTATGGTTTCTACTGGGACAGAGTTGATTTTCTTCATATGTTTGGTATGATGCTATGTCTAGGCTTTAGGAGAAAACCAGTGTTGATAACACATTTATGCTTTTGTTATGCTGAGCAGTTCTGCACAGAGCCAAGAACTTAAATGACTTAAATGAATCACGAATCAAGGATGTTTCAGTTTTTCAGCTTCTCATAATGTCCTGCCAGCAAGTGGCTGAGGGGGCACAGAACTAGAACAGCTAACCTAAACTGGCCAAAAGGGTATTCTACACCATATGACATCAAGTTAAAAAGCTATAAAACTGAAGGGAGTTGGCCAGGGGGGCAGCCACTCATTAGCAGGGACTGTCTGGGCATCAGGTGGGTGGTGAGCAATGATGTTATGCATCACTTGCTTTGTAAATGTATCTCTACGTTGACATTGTTGATTTAGGACACAGGGCAGCATTTACACAAAATCTATTTCCATGCTTGCAGGGTGTTTACTACATCAGCTTTTGGTACCAAAGAGATTAAGAGCATCACAAACATTTCAGTTGGCTTGAAGGCAGTTTTCTCAGCCTACAGCTGGTCAGAATTGGGCTCCAAGTGATACCAATTAACATAAGCTTGCTGAATATGTTGATTATTGGAAAAGCAATTCACAGGAAGAATTGAGTTTGATGCATTTTCTGTGGTTGTTTTTTTTTTTTTTTTTTTAAAGATTAAAGATTGCAATATGTCATCATTTTTCAGTGAAGAGGTTCCTACGTTTCTATTCCAACTTATGGAAGATTTTTTATTTACTTGAGATAAAACACTAAAAAATCACATTTGTAAGTTTTCTGCACAAGAGGTTTTCACTTCTTAATACTTCACTTTCATGATACTTCTTTCCCACTCCTCCTCCCCTCTTATTTGGTTTTTGACAATGTCAAAGTCTGAGGGCAGCTCTTCCATGGCAAGAGAAAAGCATTCCTGTGTTGGCTTCAGCAATCCCTCAGCAGAATCGGGGATTTCCTTGTCCAGTGATACAGAAGGAGCATGCAAAGCCCACAGCTGAGCTCCCTGTCTCTGACATACTGTAAAATGTTTTTTCAACAGCCAGAGGACACTCAGATAGGGACAGGTCCCAAGTCTCTTCTCACTAGTAAACTGTTTTATATCAAAGACATTTTAGAGCTGTGCTCTGAAACAGGCAGCACAGGAAATCCCTAGGATCTGATGATGCTACACAGAGCACTGTGACAGAAGTTATTTGCAACAAGGGACGAGTATTGTTAATCCTATGTCATCACGGGGAAACAAGTTCACACTGCAGCCACACAGCAGTTATTTTAATGAAAAAATAACAGCATTTTCCACATTTCTCTAAAACAAATCAGGCAGATTCAGACCCTTTATGTTATCCTACCAAATCATCACAAGATACACATGCAGTAAGAGAATTAAGTACACGATTTTTCTATGTTAACTCTTTTCTACCATTGTATCTCCCTGCAGCCAAACGCTGACTGCAACGATGGGTTCCAAAGCAGAAACAAACAAGCAAAAGGCAATCTCAAAATGAAGTTTCTATTCAGAAGAATTATGCATGATAGAATACAGGGCATATAACTGCATACAGAAGAGAGAAAGGAAGAGTATCTTGTTTACCAAACCAAATGTCTTTTTGCCACATATGTGCTTGCAGGCTGGCTGCCATCTATGGGATCCACTAGTGGCAGTCAGATCGATAGAGAGCCTCTTCCTGCACTGCCAGTGTCCTCTGAAGCTGGACAGAAATGCCACGGTCCAGTGCATAGATCCCAGCATGGGCCTCATCACTGCACTGCTCATCAATAGGCTCATTGACAATATCACCAGCTGGTGTGGATAAGAGGCCTGAAGGGTGCTGGGATATGAAGATAAGGGCACTGCCCAGGGACAGGAAGACAGCCCCACAAGCGCCTCCTCACTGCAGACACTCATCCCCACTGTCTTACCCTCTGGCATATCCACAGGTCCAAATGTGGAGAAGCTCCCTGCAAAATCCACTGTGGTCCTTCATGGGGGGGGTGCTGGTGAGCTCCCCACTGCACGCAGCTATAGCAAAGAGGAACAGCCCTGGGACAAGCCAGGGCAGGAAGCAGCAGGTCCCAGTGCCCATAGCTGCAGCTGCAGTTGCAGATGTTCCAGTCCCAGCTGGGCATGAAGTGATCCACTGGAGCAGCCCACGCCCTAGCAACTGGCATTGTGGCAATGCCCAGGATGCTCCCCTGTCCTCTGAGAGGCCACCCTCTTGGCCTCTCTAGCAGATCTGACACTTGTTTTTAATTAAATCAGATAAATAGAATTTTAAAAATGACTATTCTACCGACAGTCTTCTTCTTACCCAAAACAGAGCTGGTGCTGCCATGAGCATGCTGGTTCTATGTGGAGGTAGTCAAAAGTTGTGCTCATGTGGCACTTAGGGGCATGGCTTAGTTAGTCACTAACCTTTGGTGCACAGATGTCAAAACTGTTGAGTTGCTTGGGCTGCACTGAGTGTGGAAGAATTGTCTGGGCCTGCATATAAAATATATGATATAGTTAATGCACGTAAGTAACAAAACTTCTTTTTTAAAGTATGTTTTTTATTAAAGCATAAATAGAAAATACGAAAAACAGAATACCAGTGGGCTAACTGACCTTGTTTTTGTTAAATCAATGCATCAATCTGATCCAGTAGCAGTGGTTGCAATTCTTAATGAGCTCTCAAGGAGTTCGTCAAATATATTTGATAAAATCCTACTCTTCCTTTGTTCATCCTTGAAAAGAGTTGTTCACAAATGTACATACTGTCAAAAAGATGACATGAATAAGGAGAGATTATGAAGCGAGGGATATTTCTATTTGGTAACACAGGTCTTCTAAAAGTCTGGTAGAGACATTATCATATTTTTGAGCTTAATGCATGATTGTAACTTCATACATTCCATTTGAAAATGTGCAGATTTAGATTGTAATGTATTTAGATTGGCTAAAAATGAAGTCTCAAACATAAATTGATGATCTTTTCAGCACTCTGGAAACTTATTCTCAAATTCCATTATCTAAATAGAAAGCACAGCTGCCTATTTTTTTGCTATTTACAGGGTTTTGTTTAGCCACTGTACCAAAAAGCATACAGTTATTTGTCGTAACTTGAGTTAGCACTGCACTGCCCTCCCTGTGTCATTGTTTCAGCCCAGAGAGTGCTCATGACACATTAATATTCAGTTGGTGCCAAGTGATGGGTGCATGCCATGGGCTGCTATGTGAGGCAGAGCTGCTGCCATGGTGGCACAGGGTGGGAGGTGGCTGCAGGATGGGCTGGGCTGGGCCACATATGGACTGTGAGCCACAGGTTGGGCATGCTTGACTTCACTGGTCCCTGTCAGACCTAAGGAAATTCATTTTAACAGTTGTCTTTATTCTTAGTAGAATTTCAGGAATGTGTTAAACTTAAAATGAAGGGAAGGCACTAATCTATTTCAATTTTTTTACAACTGATCTTCGGCATTTTCTTGCCCTTGTCTTCCACGCATAGTTTCAGTTTTCTATCAAATTAGTCCTAGTGAAACAAGTGTGGGGAGAAATCTTCCATTCTGTTCTGTAACTATGGTCTTTTTCATTTCCTACACAAAAACTGTAATAGCTTTTTTTTGAAACGACCTATTGTCTTACAGATCTACAATCAGTCTCTGAGGTGTTTTGTTGTTTTTTTTCAGACCTGGCAGAATCACCAAGATGTGATATCACAGATTGCATGCTGCACACACTGTGCTTTGAATGATAAATTGTCTCTGATCTGTAGGGATGAGTAACATAACTGTATTATCATTCCTTGCATTAGCAGTAAGCTATTGTTGTAAATGCAAACTGCTGATTATTCTTTAGAAATCTAGGTCTCTTTTGAGTCTGCTAACTATAATCAGGATCTCCTTCCCTGAAATGTTTTAACATCTTTATGTCACAATCTGAGAAAAATGTTTATGTCCAAAATATCAGTTCTTAAACATCCGTTAAAAAGTACCAGTCTTCTGGATATCTCAGTTTAGAGGCAAATTTCTGAAAGATGTCTTATGTACATAAAGAGAGAAATACTCATTCCTCATACACTCTTGGGGATTTAGGAGTTCTATCTTCAGATATTGGATAAATAAGCTCCATTTATGATGAAGATGATAGAAAATGAGAGTCTTCAGATTATATTCTGCTGCTACTGTACCTTATAGAGAAACTTAATTATGAGATGACTTCAACAAAACAGAATTGAGAGTAAGTCTTATTACTGCTACACAGGAAATATGATCCTGGGTAATATGCTTAATCTATAGTTAATATTAATTTTGCAAATGACAAGAGAAGATATAATTTAATACTAACCAATTAAGAATTTAAATGAGACAAATGATTGTAATTACATGAAAACCTACTAAAACTTTCCCTAAACACATGGCAGTTTGCATTGTATAAAAACAGAAAAATCCTCGAGTCACTGAGATGAGTGGTAATACATTTCAACAATGATAAAATATTACCAGAAATAAGTATTTTGAACAAGGATTACATTTGCTGAAGTTAAGATTTCTCTTTACTGGAGCTGACTTTGGGTCAGCCTCTTGTCTGTTTTCAGAGATATGCTTACATGTCAGAAGCATTTGGCCAAGACTGATTGTCTTTTATTGCCACTTTGCATAGTACTACAAGCTATGCAGTGGTGCTGTTGCAAATAGCACATTTTTCCATCGTCATAACAATTTTTCTTAATGTACTGTTTAATGGTTCCACAAAACATTTTTTTTCTACCAATTGCTGCTTCTTTTTGATAGCAAAATAAACTGTAACGGAGCTTAAATGTAAATTTGCAAAGGGATAAATTTACCACAGCACAATTTTTTAAGCAGCACTTAATGAAATTACAACATGAAGAAAAAAAAATAAATTCCGTATTAGCTCCAGTATGCTAATCAATAGCAGTAATAGGAGTTATTTATTACCTGTGTGTGATTATTCTATAATATATTCAAGTTAGAGGGCCGAATTAGGTGAGTGGATTTTGTCCAAGTGCAAGCGCTGCTGCTACAGAGGGCTGTAGAACGAGGCTCTGCAAAGCTGCTCTTAAGAAAAGATCTCCTAATCATTTCACCCTAAGCCTTGGGACATCAATCTCTGATCTTGAGATGATCCTCACCAGAGAGCTGGATTTCTTATACCTTGGCTTTCCCTTCTTGAGGCTAGGATGGGTCTCTGAGCACAGTAGAAGATATGTTGCCTTTGTTAGACTTGGTTGTTTATCTGTGCTCTATTTTGGTGCTATTGAAATGGAGGATAATACCCTACTATTACTAAGGAGGAGAATGCATGACAGGATGCTCTCCCATGCTAAAGATGTAATGTACTGCAGTTACTGAGAGTAGTACAAAGAAAAGCTTCAGAGAATCCTTTTCCTCTTCTCAGATCAACAGTGAAAATGCTAACTTTTTATATTTTACAAGGGTTGCTCCAAAAGTAATGCCTCCTCTTTTATTATGTTGGCCCACAACATCAGAGGCAGATGTTTTAAAAAAAAAAAAAAAACAAAAAAACAAACAAAACACAATAGTTAGGACCAACTTTCAAGGGTTTAATTTTCTAGGAAAAAAAAAAAAGAAAAACAAATCAACACCACTCAGTAGGTGCCCCTTTTGAAGTTCTGCTCTTTTCAACTGTTGCAACTTGAGTACTCAAAATTTACGGCACCATAAACAGTGGGATTCCGCTGTCAGGGATCTCTCCAACTTTACTAACAGATTACTAAGGGGGGGGCAGGGTCCTTTGGGTTTCTATTTTGACATTTTTCCAAGATAAACAAACAAACAAAAAAGATATTTCAGTCATGTTTTCATTTCATGCCTTTCAAGTTACAAAAAGCAGAAGCTATGTAGATGTTTATGTGCCATCACAAGGAACAGCTTCTCTTATAACAATGCCATCCATAGCTGTCTGCAGATTGCTCCATATTGCATATTGCATGCACCAGTCTTACCTCAGGCAACATATAACCTGGCAATTACCAAGAGAGCGGTGAGGTGCTGGAACAGGCTGCCTGCAGAGGTTGTAGATGCCCCATCCCCAGAGGTGTTCAAGGCGAGGTTGGATGGGGCCCTGGGCAGCCTGGTTTAGTATTAGATATGGAGGTTGGCAGCCCTGACTGTGGCAGGGGGGTTGGAGCTTGGTGATCCTTGTGGTCCCTTCCAACCCAAGACATTCTGTGATTCTGTGAATTGTGAGAGAGAGATTAAGCCCGCTCATTGGAAAGCCCTTAGGTGTCTGTTGCCAGAAATCTCATCTGAGCTTATAAATCTTCAATCAGTCAACACAGCAATCATCTTTACCTACTGATAAAGTGACTTAGAGTGAAATTTTCTTAGCAAGAAAGAAATATTCATTCAAGTGTAATTGTTATTCCTTTGATGTTTGCACCACAACTGTCTTAACAGACAGCTGTTCACCAGCTATATCCATGAAAACATCTTTCCCTAGAAGTAGTTGTTCTCTAAGTTTCCATGTTAGGTTGCATGAATGTTTTTGGGGTTTCCTATAACGCAGTTTTGAGACCAGATTTTCAAAATTACTTAGAATGTCATTAGAGTTTTAACTCACAGAAGTAGGTGAAGCACCTAACTGACATAAAAAATAACTAGGCACTGCGAAAAAAATCTTCATTTCTTTCCTGACCCTCCAGCACAGTGTTTCCTCATTTCATTTTACAGGGACTCAAATGACAGAAATCAAATGATTCTTCCAAGGCATACACTGAAGCAATACTGCAGCTGGGTGTGATCCTGGCCCTCAAGTGTACTTTATGCCAGAGGCAGCTGGAGTTTTCTACAACATAGTTTTATTGTAAAGAATAAATCCAATATAAAAATTTAGTTAAAATCCCAAATCACTGATGTGCAATATCCTACTTCATTACCAAGGTGGTGCAATTACAAATAGCATTGAATGTATATGCTGGTGGAGCATTAATTACAGTTTTACCATACTACAGTTGAGAAAAATGCATCAAGCTTAATTACAGAGAAAATGGATATCAAGAGGTTTGATTGCATCTCATTTTTATTTATTACTCTTCCAGCTGCTTTTAAAAGGTGATTGTTTTCCTCCAAAAGGGAAGTTTCTCTGCTTTCACACTTGGTGGAGGGGTTGTGTGATACTTCATATTTTCTTCCTTTAAAGTTTAAATCCAGTTTTCACTGAATGCAAGTTTCCAAAAGTAAAAATGATCTCGTTCCCATCATCTGTATGAAACATGACAACAAAACTCTTAATCACACCACTGGCAGAACATGAACTTTGCACTTTTTTCCTCTTGAGCAAGCTGGGCTATGTATCTGCACAGCACTGCTAATTGCTGCAGCTACAGTGTTTCAATAAAGTACTGTGTTAGCTGAAGATCTCTTAGACATTAAAGTACATTACGTTTTTTCAAGGCACCAATTGATCATGCCTAAGGAAGTTGCAGCCATCCTTGTCTAGTTTTTCTTTATTCTAGTTAATATTCTCTAACCATCACACAGCTTTGTTTCCTTTTGTGAGAAGTCCCTTGGGACTTCCAGATATTGAAAAAGAGTGATTATTTAATAATGAAATTAAGACTATGTCATCCGCCACATGGATCCAAAATGAAGACAACTCACAAAGACCGCAGTGACTTCACAGAAATGAGTTTCATTTTGAATGTTTCATTTTGGATGAGGGTTTTACATCAGAAAGGCATGTTAAAATAAAACAGTTTGCATTATAAGATTTTTTTCTGTGAAATAAACATTGAAAATTCAAGACCAAGGAAATATCAATGTTTTGTTCTGTTAGTACTTTGGCAGTAGGAAGTCAGCTCAAAGGTTTGTGCTGTAAACAATATTTTCATTCATTTCTATTATGGAGATGTAAGATGTTTTCTGAATCAAACTTCAGCACAGCCGCAAACATTTAAATCACGGTGTACTACTAGAAAAGCCAGGAAGATGGGCTGTACTCTAAAGCTCTATTTCTAATGTTGTACCTTTCTGATAGAAGGGATGATATTGAAGAAATTATTATTTTACAGTTAAATAGCAAGGAAGCAAAATTAGAGTTTCTGGATGTCTTCCATACATTTAAGGCATTCGTTTTATGCACTGTCATGTAATAGCCTCATTTGGAAATGATTTCTCATCATAAAGGATGATGCTGCAGCCCTGTTCTTAATACTTCTCAACTAACCTGAGTTGCATTCTCTTTGTACATTGGGAAAGATACTGAAATTTAAGGTACCTTCTTGTGCATAGGCAAATGTACATAGAACAAGAGAAAAAACAAAACAAAACAAAAAAGGTTGCTTGCAGTAAGTGGAGTGCTATTGGATTGCATTGTTTGCAGCTTATTAGAGTCCTATATGTGTCACCATCTATCTTACTTTCCCTTCACTCAAGGCAATTTTTTGTTTGTTTGTTTGCAGTAATATACAGAGCAGTACAAAGTAAAATGCCTAATGACTAGTTATATTACTCTACCTACTTCAACAGAACTACAATTCTCAGTAGTTATGTAGATCACTGAAGGTAATGCCTATGTTTATTTTGTGGAAACTAAAATATGTACAAAAAAAATACTCAAAAATTCTGTTTTTCAGTATAGTCAGCACCAGTAGCTATGCATCTTCACCAGGCATGAACAAGAGCCTGCTTGCCATACTTGTAAAAATCTGCACCCATTCTTGCTGTCTCTACTGCTGAAAACACAACACCCACCACCTCACTGTGCTCACAGCAACTGTTTGGTCTCCACAGATGTTCAGCAAGTGTTGACAAATGTCAGCAGATGCCATTTTCTTCTACGTGAAGGAACTCAATGATACCTCTCTTCTTCTTACGCACTTGTTGGACATCATTATGTCAGACTGCCCCTCAGCTGCCATCTGACTCACAGACACAAAATATAATGGAATATTGTCAGAAAGGTTCAATCTCTGCTGCCATACCACCAACAACCATTTCTGACATTTTGAACCAACATAATAAAATAGAAGGTATTACTTTTGGAGCCATCCCTTTTATTTCTGGGCCCTACCAGGTAGCAATTTTCTTACTCCTCAGATGTTCTGACAGTTTACTTTACACTTGGTTGAAGCAGTAGCCTTCATGAATAGCAAAACAAATTCTCCCCTGGTGGAGCTTCCTCAGTGCTGACGGTTCCATTCATACTGATTTTAGAGAAGATATGTCCTTGCCAAAAAAAGGTGAGGACTGACAGCAGCAGCAGTCTCTTTTAATGGCTTAGGAGCAATGATACAGAACAAAACGTGGAAAGTAGTAAGCAGAGAGGGCTCTTCTTTGCAAGAGAAGATGGAAAGATTTACAGAAAAAAAAAGATGTTTATAGGAAGTTAGGCTTTATGATCCAGATGTGGGATGAGCCAACGCTGAAAGGACTGCAACAATAAAAATATTGCAGAGCATCAGAAAAAACTGATACGAAAAAAAAATCATTCCAGTTTTACCTGGAAGCTGCTTACACTAAATTACTGAGTATTGATCAAGGTGAACATAATGAAAGATCATTTTCTGCAGCAGAGTGATTTGTTTTCTACTTCATATTACAGGAAAACTGTGATGTAAAAGCAAAAAAGATAACACAGGAGAGAGGGGAAAGGGACAAGTGACTTTCAACTTGTGGGTCCCTGGCCAGGAAGAAATAAATGGCATAACCACAAGGACTACAGGAAGACAGTTCAAAGTATTTTACCCAATAGGGAAAGAGGAGACTTCAGCCAGTTGCTAAGCTATCTCTGTTGTTTGTGGGTTTTTTTGTTTTGTTTTGTTGAAGAAGTGCACATTTCACATTTAAAAATCTTCCTTTACTACACAGAGGATTAACGTTTCATTTTTAGAGAGGTATTCCACAGGTTTGGTCTAATTAAAATACTTTTTCTCTTCAAAGGTCAAGTTAAACAAAGCTACACTAAAGCAAAACATAAAGATCCATATTCATTAAACACCATATTTCAAGTCCCACTACCAATAGTACATTTTTTAACAAGTAGAATTCCTTTATTTCATACCTGGTCTCATCTAAATCTGAGGATTCCTGTAAGAAATATTGTTTATAAATAAGTCATCTTAATCTTTCTAATGTTTCCATGTATTTTATTTCTCAAACTGCAGTTTTGTTTGTTGCCTGCAGGTAGAATATGTTTTGTAACTTGGAAGATAATAAATTTAAATACTTGTATACCTAAGTCTCTCTGAAAGCAATGCCAGCTATCTATTTCCATGGAAACTACAACAGGTACAAAGAACACAATAACACTATTTGATAGAACAAATTCTCAGCTACAAAACTCTATTTTTCCACATAGTCAACGCCATTAGCTATATATTTTCACCAGCCAATCTCATTAAAATCTGTACCCGTGAAGGCGATCCATTACTGCTGTTGCCATTGTTTGTTATTGGCTGAAAGGTTCAACCTCTACTGCCATGCCACCAACATCTGCCTCTGATGTTGTGGGCCAACATAATAAAATAGGAGACTTTACTTTGGGAGAAGCTCTTGTACTTTAAATATACTATTTATTCTGTATGTGGCCGAGACAATTCCTCTTCATTCAGTGTGGCCCAGGCAAGCAGAAACGCTGGACATCCATGCTCTAAGCTGAAGCAGATCCCACTTGTCTGAGATGCAGTGACTTAGGCTAAATCCATCCTGCAACACTGGGGTCCAAATCACAGAATTAAAAGGATGGCCAGGGTTGGAAGGGACCTCAAGGATCATGAATCTCCAACCCCCCCTGCCACATGCAGGGCCACCAACCTCCCCATTTAATACTAGACCAGGCTGCCCAGGGCCCCATCCAACCTGGCCTTGAACACCTCCAGGGACGGGGCATCCACAGCCTCTCTGGGCAGCCTGTTCCAGCACCTCACCACTCTCTCTGTAAAGAACTTCCCCCTGACATCCAACTTAAATCTTCCCTCCCTCAACTTAAAACCATTTCCCCTTGTCCTGCAGTTGTCAACCCTTTCAAAGAGTTGACTCCCCTCCTGTTTGTAGGCTCCCTTTAGGTACTGAAAGGCTGCAATGAGGTCATCCTGCAGCCTTCTTTTCTCCAGGCTGAACAAGTCCAGCTCCCTCAGCCTGTCTTTGTAGTGGAGGTGCTCCAGCACCTGATCATCTTAGTGGCTCTCCTCTGGACCCTCTCCAACAGCTCCCTGTCTTTCTCGTACTGGGGGCTCCAGACCTGGATGCAGTACTCCAGATGGGGCCTCACAAGAGCAGAGTAGAGGGGGACAATCACCTCCCTGTCCCTGCTGGCCACCCTTTTTCTGATGGAGCCCAGGATACCATTTGCTTTCCGAGCTGCAAGAGCACATTGCTGGCTCATGTTAAGCTTTTCATCCATCAAGACTCCCAGGTCCTTTTCCGCAGGGCTGCTCTCAAGGACTGCTCCTTCCAGTCTGTATACATGCCTGAGATTCTGCCGGCCCAAGTGGCAAAACCTTGCACTTTGCTGTGTTGAGCCTCATTAGGTTCATCCAGGCCCACCTTTCAAGACTGTTGAGGTCCCTCTGAATGGCATCCCTTCCTTCCACCATGTCAACCGCAGCACTCAGATTGGTAAATGCCAGTTAGAGCCTTTGAGCCAGAAGAGATTTTCTTCACATCACAGTCAGGCAAACTTTGCTTTCTCATTTCTGTAGCCTAATATAACAAATAGCTCTTAAAAGGAGTTTATCGTTCTCCAGTTCTAAACTCAGAAGGGATTTGTGTTCTGCAGATCACATGTGCATTTCATTCAATCCTAAACACAACTCTGTTGCCAGGCATAGTAATTCAATGAAAAAAAAACTTTCCTCCCTGCTTTGCTTAGTTTCTGAGCAGCTAGAAACAACAGTATTTTCTCTTTCAGACACTACGAGCAATATGTACAAGCTCCTATGCATACTTCAGTGTGAAACCTCAGGGACTGAAGAGAAAAACTTTCATGGCGAAGTAGTTAGTGCACACTGTCAAGTTGGAAGGAACCCTGTCAGCTGGCAGATCAACAGAAATCCTCCAGTTCTTCACAGCTTCTGCTGTCCTTCGTCAAAAGGGCAGTGGCTACTGTGGGGGTGCTCAGCTAAATACCACCTGCTGTACCAAAAAACATCCAGGTGGAATTTTACACCAAATCTGTAAGTTTTTTTTCTCCTTGCAAATGTTGATAATGCAAACACATGAAACTAATTGTGAACAACTTATTGATGTCTTCCCTCATATGTGTACATGAATCTGTTTGCTTCCAGGAGGTTGTCTATACTAAGGTAGTAAATAGGAATTTACATACCTTGATTATAGAGGGTTGGAATGGCATTTTACCGAAGTTGAGCAACAGAAGCCAAGACTCTTTTCAGTGGTAGGTATATAAATCTACTCTTGGAGCTTATTCCAAGGCAATTCATACTTTACTTCTCTGCAGACTAAAACCAAGTCTGGAGTTTATTATATCACAGCATTCATACTATGGGATAGTGCAATCCAGTTTGGATTCCAAGCTTGCTTAATTTTATCTGAGTTCATTTTAATCTTCTCTTGAACAAAGACAGCACAGATCATTATGAACATTAAACTCCACAAAGAACATGACTGAACCAGCCAGCCCTTGAAAGAGCCAAGAGACAAGTCCTGTGTAACCAGCACAGTGACTGGGTAGACTTGTCAAGCTTTCCTTCATTGCAAATAGATGCCATTTGGTTTGTGTTCAACATCACCTGCAGTCTTTGCTACTGTGTGCACATCAGCAAACGTCATAAAACTCAAACTCCACTAACTGACATCTATTTGTGGCAGACAGCACTGAATTTTCTATCTTTGGATGCCTCTGTTTGCCTGAGCACTGATATGATGTGATAAAATGATCGCAGAATGGAAAAAACTTCAATTAAAAGAGAAAGAGCATGGTAGATATCTATATTAATATGCTGACTGCATACTTTGCCTGCAGCATTTACTTTCTTCATGCTGAACTGAGAAAACTGGGTAGGAATATCAGCTTTTTCATATGTGGTCTTTGATGCATACATAAAATAAATGACAACCTTATGCTGGCATCAATGAAGGACTTCTAAATAAATACACTGGAGTTGATCTAAATAGCCTTGGCAAGCTGAGCACTACCCAATTCCTATTGCCAAAGTGTTATGAAGCAAATAACCAAGGGATGTAGCTGTCAACAGGTGGCTAAAATAGCAAAGGATAAATGTGTTCTGTAGAATTGGAATAATTATATTTTTGTTCTGTGTACACATATGGGGGTTACATGAAAAGCAAACCAGGGGCAGGCTCTTATTTCTAGATGCTCTTTTCAATAAATTCTTACAACGTCACCTAATGGGGGATAACAGCAATAGTTGCAATCTTCCACAAGAAAACTTTGCTTTTTTCCAGTGGAGTAGATTGCAATTGACAGGTGAGAAAAGTGATCCTTGTAACCATTACACATCTGAGTAAATCAATTTTCTAGTGATTCTTATTTTAGTACTTCAGTGGTTAGTAGGCCAACATAACACCTGCTAATTATATAGCTGAAATTCTGTTTACATTAAAGAAGTAAGCTTTGCCCCTTGGGTTTATGAAGGCAGCTGACACAAAGGCATCAAGTCAAGTGATTTAGAAAAATGTTCAAGTGACATCTGATTCCGTAACAACTGGAACATTATACCTGCCATTAAGTACCACATCTACTCTCCCTGTTCTGAGCATCACACACACACAAAAAAAGAAAGAAAGAAAAGAATAGGTACAATGTACAGCTTCAGGGGCATAAGAACCACAGTTATTAAGCTATGGAAGACAGAAATAGAAATAAACCAGTGGAGTCATTATTTATGCATTGCAAAGTCGGGGGAGGATTGTTGTTCTCTTTGGTCTTGTCTCTTTTCAAGTTCCATTTGAAATGTCTCTGTTGTGAGATTTTCTTTTGGGAATGCATTCCAGGGGCTCAAAGATTCTCTTCTTAAAAACAGTCAAGTTGCCAATTCAAACTGCAACTAAGATGGATATAAACTTCGGAAATTGTTTGCCTGGTATCTGATGCAAACATTTAAAATAGATACCAGCTTTGTCTCCTAGATATCAACAACTGCACAAAGGATTTAATGGGTGATTAAGACAAGCAATGTCTGATCTCATGTAAACTCCCTGAAGCTGTTCTGGTAAATATTTAATAGACATATTGCTCACTGTCTACAACTATTTTCTAATTCACTTCTGATATATCTACTGCAAAATCTCTGCGTTTATCTTTTCAGCATTCCTGGAGGGTCACTCAGACAGCAGCCCATTAGGGCAAAATAGGATTGAGACTGGGAGAGCTAAGTCCAAGTCTGAATTAGCAGACAAGATTTTTAGGGGATAAGTGTGAAAAATCGTCTTTTCTTGGTTCTTTAACACCTAAGTATTTTGAAAGGGGAGCTCTGGACATGATTCACATTCAAATTAAATAGTATCAGCCTGGCATTTATTAGTAAATTGTCTTCTATCCCAGTTTGGGAAAAATCATGAATATAAAAATCCACTTTCCTTCTCCCTTTAGGTGCCACTTTCTGGGACTCTCAG